>NC_050588.1:17670833-18329166 GCF_013368585.1 Megalops cyprinoides
ACAGCAGGGAGTGTTAAAAAGTTTTATTTTTCCCACATCAGCTTGCCATTGCTTCATTTATTGCAATACTGAAAAATATCATTCTTCTCCTAAGGAAATAACATGAAACATAAAAACGTTCCAAGAAACACTCACTCTCTTGGAAAATTTTGCAAATATCATAATGTAGTGTAAGTCATTAAAAAAATGTAACACCTCAGTGTTCAAAGGAGATTGTTGATCCATTGAATCTGGGCCTTAGTCTGTCATCTGTAAATCAACTTTAGGGTCATTTAGTGTCAGAAGGGCATAACAATATGTAATCAACTGAAATGTGACCTTCCTGGACAGGGCAAGGGTGCAGACCCTGTTGGAGTGTACAGCAAGGGGGTGGACAAAGTGAAACAGCTGCGGGTCCAGGCTGCCATCTGCTCTGAGGGTTATTTACAGCCCAGGATGGTAGTTTAGGAACAGCTGATACAGCTGGAGGTCCAGCTCACACTGATACATTATCCTGTGTGTTGTTGACACAAAAACTCATTTTGGGAAATAGCAGGTTATTGCGCAGTCACATTTAGCAAATACTTCCTCACACAGAATGTTCTTTATACATAATCTCAGGCTAAATACATGGATTGCATAAAACTAGTTTTATTAAAATCCATGGGAGGCACCATATAAAGATGCAGTCCGTTGTTTATTGTTTTCATTGTTGTTGTTATCATTTTGTAATAGCAATTGTGTAATTCACAAACATGTAGGACTTGTGGACATGAGTTTTGTTTCAGTACTATATGACAATGATGGGGGTCCATGTGGTAATGGATGATGAAAGAGCTTTGAAAGCAGCGATGTTGCCAGGAGGGAATTAATATTTACATGCTTGAATGAATTCAGTGCTGATAGCTAAGATAACAAATTAGGTGGTGACAGAATACTAATATGGGAAAAAAATGCTGACATGTTGAAAAGAAAATTTTGTGGATGTAGTTTGGGGGTAAATGTGGCAAGAAAGAAAATGATCTGCTCTCATGCTATGTGGCAGCCATGTGAACCATGTTTGCCCCAAACTGAGATTTGGGGCAAACCCACAGGATGTAACAGTGTGTATGCAGGGGCATGTGGGGAGTGTATATTCCAAACAAACAAAAACAAAAAAACTTTCCCTATTACCTCTAGCAGTGATGAAAATATTTTTGCCACTCTTGCCATTTTTCGTTGATGTGGTCAGAAACTTTGCTTTTTTTAACAGTGAACGTTTTAAAAGAAATATATGACGGTGTGGTAATGGTAATTTACTGATAGAACAATGATGAACAAGAGGGGCATATTCATCTGAAAATCAACATGAAAATGAACCAGAGGAGCAAATGAAAATAGGCCAAATAGGTGACAATCACAGATGAGCTCCTGTGAAAATGGTGTTGTCTCATATGACCAAAACTCATATGGTGCCATGGTATCACTGCGGACATAGAAACTGAGTGGTGTAGCCAGGACTGAAACAGAACTGAGTGTGGTCTCAGATTTAAGAAAAAAAAAACAGTCCAAGAGGCAGTAATGAGGTGAAAATGATCCTTTATTCGTAACAGAACTGAATTAAATGAAAATAAAAAGCTAGCTCTGTTTGAGCACTACACTACACTTCTTCAGTTCCCTCTCTAATAAAAAACTAAAACAAACAATATCAATACAGGCAAACAAGTTGAAAACACCATACAATCAAGTCTGTAGCATTAAAAACCATGTGTTCATTCCAGAACCTTTCCATTATCTCCAGGCAGGGTCCAGCCAAAAGTAGGGAGCTCACCTGCAGTCCCTCTTTCCCTGTTTCCTGTTTCCATCTGACCATTCATAGGCTAAATGCTTATATGATTTTTGTCAGGTGTTACCATTGCAGATAGATGCACTGTTTAATTTTAAAGAAGATTGGCTATTTAGTAACATATTTATAAAGGTGAAGTTTACATAAGTATAAACATAAATGTGTAGATATAAATAAGATAGCTAATCCTTAAAGATTTTGTCTTTGTTTTCTCTGTCCTAATTGTGATACCTACCTCTATATGAAGAGTTGAACTCCCCAAGGACAGCCCTTCTTGCACACACACTGAGCTGAATGAATGAAAAATTGGTTTAAAAAATAACACCCAACCTATGCCGAAAAGTTATAACATTATTGAAAAATAGAAAGTTGCGTTTAAATAAGACAGTAATTGTCTTTAAATGACAACATTTTTATGTTAAACAGTCATGGTGCAATATAAGTTACTGTGACTAGTGTGATACTTTTCTAATGATACAGCCATTTCATTTCTTAGCTAGTTAGCACAGTAGATAGGTGTATAATATCTCCCTTAACTATGTTGTTACACAATTGAAGAGACTTATTGTCAGACATGAATTAGATCTCTGTTTTTGTGGCTACAAATTCATTGTTCCATCAATACACTATGAGCTAAAAAAAAAAAAAACAATCTCAGACAAATTATTTTAGACAAAGAAGTTTAAGAAACCCTGTTTGACTTAGTTAGATGGCGTACTTCTGGGGAAAAACTCTCATGTCAAACAAATTTCTGGAAATTGTTTATTGTCTTTTAACCTAAGTGTTTATGTGGGAAGTCAATAGAGTCAAAATGAAAAAGAAAAAAGAACCTTTACCTGAATGTAATACTAATTGTCATGATCTTTTAGTCTGATTTGCAGTTTTCTGTGGTGTCTTTTAAAATTACTGTGTAATAAGAAGTCAAAATAAGCCTCCATCTTGCTTCAAGTGAAACTTTTGAAGACATGTACATTTTCCATTGTAACACATAAACTGATCATGATGAATGTAAGAGAAAAAAAACAAAAACTGATACCAATTAACAGCTTCACACTATCAAAGTGTTTGCTCACTGACATTTTAAATGCCTTAATTTTAAAAAGCTAAAATTATAGATTTGAAAGGAAGCACATCCCTTGCATTTATCTACTCAGGTACAAATCTATAGCTGTCATATGAACTTGTTCAAACCAAGTTAATAAGCTAACATGCTGCAGTTCCCACTATTGAAGTTACTCATTTTTGAAAGCAACTCACTAGCTGGCTGATCAGATACTGGCAGCAATACTGTTCCAGCAAGGGTCTTAACATTTTTCAGTACACCCAAGATGAAGTGTGTGCATGGGATTTCTTTTCTTGCTTTTCTAAACCATCATAAACTAATCTGCAAGTATTCATCAGTTTTTTTAGAAAAAGATTTCTTTGGTCTTAGTCCTAATTTTAGTCTATCTAGCTGACTAATATGCTTTTTATAGTCAAACAGCTCTCCTTTGTAGAGTTAAAACAACATCTGTACAGGCTTAGTTATTTAAAATATTGTACTAAAGTAATAGCCAGACTGAGGCAACATTTTTCTGTAATGGCCAGACGCACAGCATGAAGTAAAATGATAAAGAAAGGACATGTGAAATACTCCAGCTGGATGCATGTTCACATATGCAGAATGGACAGGAACCATTTGAGTGGAACAGGGCCAATTTTGGTTGTGTCTGTGTCACACTCTGAAATCTGCTCAAATGTCTGTACTGTCATGAGATGTCAACACGTCTAAGGGATCATGGAATTACAACAGGCAATCCCAGGCTTTGTAAAAATGTAAGACTTGCAAAAGCCCTGCAACAGTATACCAGTGACATTTGGGTACCTCTCCACAGCTAAACTAAGCCTGTCTTCACAGCCATGGTCCATTAAAAAAGATGGATCTAAATTTGGGACCTTTAAACTGTCTGAACTTGCATGTTACTCCTGTCAACTGTACATTTAATAAATAATTTGTTAACCATAAAACTGCCACTTAGTTGAAATGCCTAAATTTCCCACAAAATATTTTCTCCATAACATTCCATGTTTGTTTTCTTAACAAAATTATATCTAGTGTTCCTTTCTGGTTTTCTTGTTGCTCAGTGGCACAAAATGTTTTAGTGTTCCTACAGTCATTCTTTATGCATTTCAGAATATCAGAAACAAATAGCAGCAAATGATTTCAACTTATTGTACAATGAGAATAATGTCACTGCTACTGATACTGGTATGATAACTGGTTGGAGGCAAAATACATGACCAAATAGAGCAAGTCAGTTCTGCTGAGTAAAGGCAAATCTGTCTATAAAAGAAGCAGCACCAGAATCCCCCAGGGACAGCCTGGCATCCAGCAAAGGTGAGTGAGTTATAGTGTACAGGAAATTTTGGGCTGGAAGCCCAAAAGAGGTGTTGACTGGATAATTCTTCAACACTGAGATATATAGTATAGTTCTTCTCTTTCAATTCTCATTCATATGAGTTATCATCCATAAAGTAGCAGTTACAAATTGAATCTATTTTCAAAACGATCTAATACATAAACGCATGGTTTATTTTAATAAAACATGACATTGTAGGATAAGACAGTATTTCACTATTGCCTAGACTGTTTCAGAAATTAAGAAAAAAAGAATGGAATGGAAGAACTTGAGACAGGAATTAAGTACTTTGCTCTCAAATGAATCACTTTTTGAATAAATAGTAAACTGGACAAACTTTCTTTTTCAGTATCCAAGGACCACCAACTGCCACCTTTCTCTCTTGGCATCAGAGAAGGTAAATAAAAATTCCTGCATGTACAACATTCTCAAAGGCAAACAACAGCCTTTGATGACCTAGTTTTTTCAAACACTGACAGAGAGGTCAAATGATGGGAGCCCTCTGGCCTCTACGTGACGCAAAGCATGCAGGTAGCTAATGAGACCGAAAAATAAATTTATCTTCCTCAGATCTAGGTTATCTCTTCTGAAAAAAAACGTTCCCAAAAATGATTCATTACAAACAACAAAAAGCTGTATGTCAACTCTTGATGTATTTTAGAGCCAGTGAATCTTTCTCTCTATCTGTATGGTTGCTAAAGATTCCAAGTCTCACAACCAAAAAATTGCATTGAAAAAATAATGGCCCCTTTATTAAATCTTCTTTGACATCTCACTGCTAAGAGTGATTTTAACATATTATTTGAAATCTATGGGATTTTTGAAAAGCCACAGGTTGCCAAAGCCTGTCCTTTTGGAGTCCCATCCTGACCATATGTTGTCAAGTTTTGCTCCCATTTGGGTAAAGACTTCTGATTAAATGATCTCATCTGCTTGGCACACCTTTCAGATATCTACTGGCTGTTAAGGCTTACCAGCTGTAACACATTCAAGTCCTAAGCATTTTCCTACAAATTCAATGACAAAACAAGTTATGGGAATTTATAATGTGTTTTCTATCAATGATGAACAGACTCAATTCTATATGCAGATGACTGACATTTGAACTTTTTTCTTTCCTTCAGTAAAGTGCCACCATGAGTACGGATGCGGAGATGGAGGCCTTTGGCCCAGCGGCCATCTTCCTCCGGAAGCCAGAGAAGGAGAGAATTGAGGCCCAGAACACACCCTTTGATGCTAAAACAGCTTTCTTTGTGGCTGAGCCCAAGGAGATGTACCTCAAAGGGAAACTCATCAGCAGAGAGGGGGGCAAAGCCACCGTTGAAACACTGGATGGGCAGGTATGTACAACTACACACACACACACACACACACACACACACACGTGTGTGTGTATATCTGTATGTATATTAGACTTGGGATCGATGCCATTTTCATGCATCGGTAATCAGAAAATTTTCCTGATAATTATCGATATATATTGGCATTTTTCAGATAGAAATAAATAGGCGTAAATAAATAGATAGAAATAAATTTAATCACCATGGTGACTGGACCTCACATTTGCTGTTTTTTTTTTCCAAAGATGTTCTCTCTTAGAGCCATTCAACAATGACATTACATTCTGACTGTACTGTGAGTCTCAACATGGGTTGTTCCATTCCACAGTCAATCACAGTGAAGGAGGATGACATCCACCCAATGAACCCTCCCAAGTTTGATAAGATTGAGGACATGGCCATGATGACCCACCTCAACGAGCCCTGTGTGCTGTATAACCTCAAAGAGCGTTACGCAGCATGGATGATCTACGTAAGATCTTTTTTACTATTTTATCCTGTTCACCTGTAATTAAATGTTTAAAATAAATGAATGATTGTCTGTTGTAAATATTTCCATTAATATGTTAATTAATATTTCCTTTCACTCTTTCAGACCTACTCTGGGCTGTTCTGTGTCACTGTGAACCCCTACAAGTGGCTCCCAGTGTACGATGCCGTTGTTGTGGCTGCTTACAGAGGCAAAAAGAGAATTGAGGCCCCGCCCCACATTTTCTCCATCTCTGACAATGCCTATCAGTTCATGCTGACTGGTGAGAATCCAGCCCATCATAAATTAGATATACAAGCTACTCTCACACTAGTACAGTCTGAACATGAACTTGAACTTGAACTATTCAAAAACTAAGCCATATCCCAAACCAGTAAATAATATCATGAAATCTTCTGTGAGAAAAATTTATGCTTGCATGTTATTGCTATTATGTTTTCAAATTTACATCTTATGTCTTCTTTCACTAGAATTACTAAACAGTGCTAGTCATTGCCAACCATTAGGTGGAAGAGATCAGACAATAAAAAAACAAGAAAGTAATTACAGCATGTTTGATCATCTAGATTGTATTTGCTATGATAAAAATAGTAACATTTGTAACATAGCAAATACAAGTTCAATGTGGAGTAAAATATTATTGGTTTACATTTCTATCATTCCATTGTCATTTCTTTCAGATCGTGAGAACCAGTCCGTCCTGATTACGTAAGTTTACAACATAAAAGCTTTAACATATATGATGAAGCCCCAAAGAAAAATTGATTTCTCAAGTACTTATTATGTGTGTTGTGAAATGTCTCCAGGTCTTAAAACCTCCATTCACACTGTAAAAGATAACCTAAATTAAACAGCGCTGTTTTATTACTTTACTCTCTATGAATTGCATGTAGTGCAAAGCATACGTTTTCCATGCGTTTCAGCTCTTAGTGTTATCCGTTTTCCTTCACAGCGGAGAATCTGGTGCAGGAAAGACTGTGAACACAAAACGTGTCATCCAGTACTTTGCAACAGTTGCAGTGTCTGGGCAAAAGAAAGCTGAGCCAGTTGCTGGCAAGATGCAGGTCAGTGAGAGACTGTAGAGATGTGCAAATAGCTCAGGAGTGTATGAGCTGTGACACATGTCTGAAGTGCCTGATGTCTTCTGTAGGGATCTCTGGAGGATCAAATCATCGCAGCGAACCCCCTGCTGGAGGCTTATGGTAACGCCAAGACCGTGAGGAATGACAACTCCTCTCGTTTTGTAAGTTTTCTGTGTTATTTACTATTCATATTTAAAGGCTTTATTATTAAGCATTGTTAGTTTAAAATCTTGAAACATTTAAAATCCCTTTTAATTTCACCAAATGTTTAGGGAAAGTTCATCAGAATTCATTTTGGAACAACGGGAAAGCTGGCTTCTGCTGATATTGAAACTTGTAAGTTACCACAACCAGTGTTTTATGTCAATCATGTCACTGATAACCACGACAAAATTGCCCACCCGTAACACTTCCATTTCCTACCTACAGATTTGCTGGAAAAGTCAAGAGTAACATTCCAGCTGTCGGCTGAGAGAAGCTACCACATCTTCTATCAGCTTATGACAGGCCACAAACCTGAACTGTTGGGTAGGAAAACTGGAGGATCAAGATCTTAATTTTTATTGGTCAAATTTCAGAAATGTATGCATTTCTAATTATTGTTTCTCACAGAGGCACTTCTGATTACCACCAACCCATACGATTACCCTATGATCAGCCAAGGAGAAATCACTGTTAAAAGCATTAATGATGTGGAGGAGTTCATAGCCACAGATGTAAGTTGAAGGAAAAAATAATTCCATTGTTGTTTCAGAATTATGCTCTCCTTACTCACAATGAAACTTGTGACAATTTACTGTTGTACCCATAGTTAAGTCAGAGTTAGACACATCGTAACTGATGTCAATGAGTTAAGGATCTTGCCCAAACTAGTGTCCAGAATGGATGTATAAAACAGCAGTTTATGTCACAGAACTACTGATAAAATAACAAAATATACAAACATAGATTGAGGAATTACACAGATTTTTTTAAAAAAGAAAATATCAAATCATTCATTTAATGTTCCATGACAAGAGTATGTAGAGAATAGACCTCACATGGCAGTATAATGTGTTTGTGTATGTGTATATGAGCATCCTTTATATATGTTCGTGACTATGTTTCGGTTTGAATCACAGACTGCCATTGACATCTTGGGCTTCAATGCTGAGGAAAAGATGGGCATCTACAAGCTGACTGGTGCAGTGATGCATCATGGGAACATGAAGTTTAAGCAGAAGCAGCGTGAGGAGCAGGCTGAGCCCGATGGCACTGAGGGTAGGTCTGAAGACACTTTTGCTTCATACTAACAAGTCACGTTAATTAATGTGTCAGTTTGCATTGCAGGGGTCACCTACTGTACACAAAGTCATATTTTTCAAATATGTGAAAACAAGTTTTTTTGGAGGGACTTGGGGACTTGGGGACTTGAGTCCCTGCCCTTTCCCACTACACTGATCTCTGCTAAGGCTGAGTGTTTGTCACGAAGATTGGGGGGGGGGGGGGTTGTAATTTTTTGTTATTTTAATGGTTGTTAAACATTTACACATCTTGATATATTGCTATATTATGATTGATTGCACTCACAAAGTTGTGACTAGCATTTAACTGAGGAGACAGCTGATACAGAGGACAAGTATGTGCTCACTACATTGGCTCTATTAAGAAAACAGGGGTGTGAGAATTAGCTAAAGCTGGATGCTCTTCTCTTAGATGGTGTCATTGTAGAGGCAGTGACATTTTAGTCAGTCAAAGACTGTATTGGGGACACTCACAATATCAGAGAGAACAGCAGTTAGCACTGATAATGCAACAAACTATTTCTGAATGTGCATTCCTTGAAATTACTGGGTTACATTTGTTGAAACAAATTTGAGATCAATGACTTGGTTATATCTGTGAAACAAGCATTCAAAACTTATCCAGTACCTAAAGATCAGTTTTGCATGTGTATTCAAGAATGTTGTATGCAAAAGCAGGCACTCAAATTGCTAAATTTCTGTGCATGAGATAACACTATGGTTGAGTAAAATTTAGTTTGTTTTTCATGAATTTTTAGCAAGAGTTTTGGCAATGTATTCTGTGAACAACACCCAGCCATAACCATTGCTAACATACAGTCTGTGCTTTTTGTAAATTGAGTCCCTGCCCTCCAAAAAGTCTATGCAAAGATGATTTTAAATATCATTCAATTACAATTTACAGTTGTTCAGTTATACAATTATCAATGCCAAGTTAATTCAAACTAGTTACAACAAGCCCTCTTTTGCAATTATGTTTTTATTTTATATTATGGAAGAGCACTTCTACCTACTTTGATTCACATGTATTTCCTGAACATTCTTCTTTAATTTAAATTTAAACTGGACCTTGTTGATTTATTACATGTGCATGCATTTTTTCCCCTTAAAATCTCTCAAATAAACACATGAATTTATTCCATTACAGTGGCAGATAAAATTTCTTACCTCATGGGCCTGAACTCAGCTGACGTGCTGAAAGCTCTGTGTTACCCCAGAGTGAAGGTCGGAAACGAGTTTGTGACCAAGGGGCAGACTGTACCGCAGGTAAAATATCCAGATGTAAAATCTTGTTAATACAGTGGTATTATAAGTATTATACATTAATACTGTAAGTGTTTTTAAACATTGTTACTTTGGTGTGTTTTCCAGCCTCACCTAAATCATTTGCTCTTGCTGAAGTTGATTTTTTTGTTCCATTTTGCCATATCCAGGTCAACAACTCTGTCAGTGCTCTATGCAAGTCTGTCTATGAGAAAATGTTCTTGTGGATGGTTATTCGCATTAATGAGATGTTGGACACAAAACAACCACGACAGTTCTTCATCGGTGTGCTGGATATTGCTGGATTTGAGATCTTTGATGTGAGTGGAGGTTTCCAGTATAGATGACTGCAGTTTTATTGGATGAAGCATTTTTTTCTTTGGAGTTTGGATCACATTTAATCAATCAACCTTTTACTTTTTTAAAATTATAGTTCAACAGCCTGGAGCAGCTGTGTATCAATTTCACCAACGAGAAACTGCAACAGTTTTTCAACCACCACATGTTTGTGCTGGAACAAGAGGAGTACAAGAAGGAGGGTATTGATTGGGAGTTCATTGATTTCGGTATGGACTTGGCTGCCTGCATTGAACTTATTGAGAAGGTAGGACTGTTTCCCCATATTATTATTTGACATGAACCTATCCTATTATTCTTCTGATGTGATCTCATGAAATATTGTCTGCCTTCAACAGCCAATGGGCATCTTCTCCATCCTTGAAGAGGAGTGCATGTTCCCTAAGGCTTCAGACACAACCTTCAAAAACAAGCTCTATGACCAACATCTGGGCAAAAACAATGCCTTCCAGAAGCCCAAGCCTGCCAAAGGCAAGGCCGAGGCCCACTTCTCCCTGGTGCACTACGCTGGCACTGTGGACTACAACATTGTTGGCTGGCTGGACAAGAACAAGGACCCCCTGAACGACTCAGTCGTACAGCTGTACCAGAAGTCATCAGTCAAACTGCTGTCATTCCTGTATGCCTCCCATGCCTCTGCAGAAGGTATTGTATTTATTTTTCTTGTGATTGAGTCTCCATTGTATATATTCACACCTGAGAAAGGTGAAGAAATTCATTTTACAATGTCTGACCAAACACAGATGAAATCAATGATTCACATTTCTATGTAGTTTCTTGAGCAACTTAGACAATTCACAATTTTTTTAATATAAGCCTTTAATGTTTATGGTATTTCATGCAATTTTCATGCAGTGACATAAAAATATTCTTCTGTTAAATATTGCATTAAATATGATGTCATTGAAAAATCTTGTGTGAACAGAGGCTGGTGGTGGTGGCAAAAAGGGTGGCAAGAAGAAGGGTGGCTCCTTCCAGACTGTGTCTGCTCTGTTCAGGGTACTGTATGCACTTCAATGCAACTGAAACCACACTTCTGTGATTTAAGTACCAATTTGATGTTGCAAAGTAAAGCACTCTTACTGTCACAACCAATTCTCTTAAAAATTTACTGAAGCAAATGTAGAAATAATTACACATTACATGAATTTGCTCTGGAATACTTAAAATGATAATCAGCTGGGTTCTACACTTAACTCTATTCACAATATGAATGAAATAATCAAACTAAATGCATTATCTGTTTTAATACTACACCACTCTCCATCCCACAGGAGAACTTGGGCAAGCTGATGACCAACTTAAGAAGCACTCATCCTCACTTTGTGCGATGCTTGATTCCTAATGAATCAAAGACACCAGGTAGGCAATATACCCACTGTCATTCCAATAGTTTAGGTCTAAATATGAAAAACTGCAACAGAGTGTACATGCTATGTTTACCCAATTGATCAATCCTCTTTTCTAGGGTTATCAAAAAGAATTCAATGAAGTCAACACAACTTCAGTGTGGGAGTATCCTATTCTGTACTTTTGGTACAATGTCTGAACATGTGAATGTCTTCTTGTTTTCCAGGTCTCATGGAGAACTTCCTGGTCATCCACCAGTTGAGGTGTAATGGTGTGCTAGAAGGTATCAGAATCTGCAGAAAGGGCTTCCCCAGCAGAATCCTCTATGGTGACTTCAAGCAGAGGTAATTTATATAAGACATTTCTGCAGTTTTTGTCTCCATTACAATGTCTGAGACTGCTCAATTAAATGACAAATATGCCATAAAGTAAAACATCATAATATTTAAGTTTATATTTGAAAAAAGCAGGAACAGGAAATCAATGGTCCTGGTAACAGGAACAGGCAGGAAACAACGACCCATATCAGAATATCAAATACCCTCTCTAGCAATCTGTGGACATCACTGCTCAGTGCTTACAATGATTACTTTTATTCTAGATACAAAGTGTTGAATGCCAGTGTGATCCCTGAGGGACAGTTCATTGACAACAAGAAAGCTTCTGAGAAGCTCCTGGGATCCATTGATGTGGACCACACTCAGTACAAGTTTGGGCACACCAAGGTAAGAGATTTCAGCTTCAAGGATATCAATGGTATTTCATTGGAAAAATCATTCATAACTTTCATAGCTTTATGGACCAGGACAATCATGGACTTTCATAGCTTTATCATTTAATGTAACTGTCACATTTACCTAAATGGACTAAGCTGTGAGAACAATCTGTCACCAAATGCATACAATGTTACTGCAGGTGTTCTTCAAAGCTGGTCTGTTGGGTACCCTGGAAGAGATGCGAGATGAGAAACTGGCAACACTGGTTACCATGACTCAGGCCCTGTGCCGCGGTTACCTCATGAGAAGGGAGTTTGTCAAGATGATGGAGAGGAGGTACATATTGTTAAATGTAATATAATAAAAAATATGAATTACATATTGCTCATCAGTGGTAATAGAAATAACAAATAGTTCATTTACATTCAACAGTCAGTGAAGTTATTGGTTTTTTAAATTGTTTTACTAGGAACCTTTTTAAATCTTACATAATTTGACACAAAATAAAAATTTTGGTTGTTTTAAGGATGGGAATTTAAAACAAACTTTTATGAAATCTAAGTCTATACATTGTTTTCAGTTGTCCACTGTGTCACAGTGGTTCAGCTAAAAGATTTTGTGGTTTTCCAAGGAAACTAGTATTGCAATAACTTTCTTGGAAAGACTGGAACTTAGGTGGAAAAAGAGTTCATTTCATTGTTCATCATCCATATCAAACCCCCTTGCCAGTTGAATGAATTGTCTGCCATTGTGAAAAAATATCCCCTACTGATTGTGATTATGCTTAAAACAGAGAATCCATTTACACCATCCAATACAACATCCGCTCATTCATGAATGTGAAACACTGGCCATGGATGAAGCTATACTTCAAGATCAAGCCTCTTCTGAAGAGCGCTGAAGCTGAGAAAGAGATGGCCAACATGAAGGTTGAGTTTGAAAAATGCAAAGAGGACCTGGCCAAGGCATTAGCCAAGAAGAAGGAACTTGAGGAAAAAATGGTTTCACTGCTGCAGGAAAAGAATGACCTGCAGTTACAAGTTGCAGCTGTAAGTTCATCATTTTGGAATATTAAATTATATGGAACAATGTGTACTTATCTGTACAATATAGAATATTTTGTACTTCATTTTAGTTTTAAGTTTAAGTAATCAATAGCACAAATCAGTGTTGAATAGAAAGTATTTATGATTATTTTATTTGTTCAAATATAGGAGACTGAAAGCCTCTCTGATGCTGAAGAAAGATGTGAGGGACTCATCAAAGCTAAGATCCAACTGGAAGCTAAACTCAAAGAGACCAGTGAGAGACTGGAGGATGAGGAGGAAATCAATGCTGAGCTGACTGCCAAGAAGAGGAAGCTGGAGGATGAGTGCTCTGAGCTGAAGAAAGACATTGATGACTTAGAGCTCACCTTGGCCAAAGTGGAGAAGGAGAAACATGCTACAGAAAACAAGGTTTAAACTTGATCAACGCAGCCTATGTTTATGTTTTCCAGTGACTCAATCTGTTGCTAACAGTGTGCTCATTTAATTCATTTAGGTTAAAAACCTGACTGAAGAGATGGCCTCTCAAGATGAGAGCATTGCAAAGTTGACCAAGGAGAAGAAAGCCCTCCAAGAGGCACACCAGCAGACTCTTGATGATCTCCAGGCAGAGGAGGACAAAGTCAACACCCTGACGAAAGCCAAGACCAAGCTTGAGCAACAAGTTGATGATGTAAGATGTCATTTACATATTTTGATAGGTGCAATTTAAAATGAGCCATAGAACAGAAATAATTTTGAACAACTAGGAGCATCTTCAGAAACACTCTAACCCATTGATCTGACCCATTGATGTAACCCATTACCCTGTGCATTTTGTACTGACAATGAAAAAGATAATGGTTGAAAAGTTAATATGTATTTCACCATATAAAATCAATGACAAAACCTGATTTACATGAAACAGTTGGAAGGTTCTCTAGAACAAGAGAAGAAGCTTCGCATGGACCTTGAGAGAGCCAAGAGAAAGCTTGAGGGTGATCTGAAACTGGCTCAGGAATCCATAATGGATCTGGAGAATGACAAGCAACAGTCAGAGGAGAAGATCAAGAAGTAAGACAGAATTCAAAGCAATGAGATAATTGTAAATCCCAACAACATCCAAAAATTGGAAACATATTCATTAAAATCTGTATCTTTCCTCATCCACAGGAAGGACTTTGAAACAAGCCAACTTCTCAGCAAGATTGAGGATGAGCAGTCTTTGGGAGCACAACTTCAAAAGAAGATTAAGGAGCTCCAGGTAGTTTCTGAATGCCTTAAAATTCCACATAATAAAGCTGAAAACATGTACAACTTTAACTTTAACAACAACTTTAACCACTGTTCTCCATAGGCTCGTATTGAGGAGCTGGAGGAAGAAATCGAGGCTGAGCGTGCTGCTCGGGCCAAGGTTGAGAAGCAGAGAGCTGATCTCTCCAGGGAACTTGAGGAGATCAGTGAGAGGCTAGAAGAAGCTGGTGGTGCCACTGCTGCTCAGATTGAGATGAACAAGAAGCGTGAGGCTGAGTTCCAGAAGCTGCGCCGTGATCTTGAAGAGTCTACCTTGCAGCATGAGGCCACAGCTGCGGCTCTCCGCAAAAAGCAGGCCGACAGCGTTGCAGAACTGGGAGAGCAAATCGACAACCTTCAGCGTGTCAAGCAGAAGCTGGAGAAAGAGAAGAGTGAATACAAAATGGAAATCGATGACCTTGCCAGTAACATGGAAGCTGTCGCTAAAGCAAAGGTATGAGGAATGATTATTTCTCAAGCAAAAAATTGTAAGAGTCATTAAACATGGACGTTCTCTAAATGAGGTTTCTTGACAGGGAAATCTTGAGAAAATGTGCCGCACTCTTGAAGATCAGTTGAGTGAGCTCAAGTCCAAGTATGATGAAAATGCAAGACAACTGAATGACATGGGAGCACAGAAAGCAAGACTTCAAACTGAGAATGGTATGTACATTTGATTTAGATTTAATTACGTCATACCAAAAACACATGGTGGAACATCACTATATTTGTTTCCTCAGGTGAATTTGGTCGCCAGCTGGAAGAGAAAGATGCTCTAGTTTCTCAGCTGACGAGAGGCAAGCAAGCGTACACACAGCAGATCGAGGAGCTCAAGAGGCTCATTGAAGAGGAAGTTAAGGTAATTCACAATATAGGACAACAGTCCATGAAAATCCTAATAACCTCCAAAGGCATATTTTTGTAAAATCCCTAATCCTCTAAAAAAGATCTACATCCTAAAAAAGGTTATCCCATATTAAGTCCTGTCTTATACAGTTCTATAATGTAAAGATTTATCCAAATGGAGTAAAACTAAATCGCGACAAAAATGTCGCTCATGAGTTTTTCAAGGATCCATCACAGAAATATCGATCCATCACATCTTCAGCTATGTCCATTCATTTATCATTTATACTTATGTATTAACTTAAAGGCCAAGAATGCCCTGGCCCATGGTTTGCAATCAGCACGCCATGACTGTGACCTGCTGAGGGAGCAGTATGAGGAGGAGCAGGAGGCCAAGGCTGAGCTGCAGCGTGGAATGTCCAAGGCCAACAGTGAGGTAGCTCAGTGGAGAACCAAATATGAAACTGATGCCATCCAGCGCACTGAAGAACTGGAGGAGGCCAAGTACTTTCAGTTTTTACAAGTTCATTTAAAATTCACTAAATATTATACAATGAAAGAGAGTCATTCAAAAATTTGTAATTATCACTCATCTTTAATTATCACACAGGAAAAAGCTTGCCCAGCGTCTCCAGGAGGCAGAGGAATCCATTGAGGCTGTGAACTCCAAGTGTGCCTCTCTGGAGAAGACCAAGCAGAGACTGCAGGGTGAAGTGGAGGATCTCATGATTGATGTGGAGAGGGCAAATGCCCAGGCTGCCAACCTTGACAAGAAGCAGAGGAACTTTGACAAGGTAAATCCAACATTCCAATATAGGGAATTATCATCTCTGTTGTGAGTTACAATTAGGTTTTACAGCATAGACTGATTTCATAGTTCATTATTAATGAGCTGTATCATCAATTTTCCAGGTTCTGGCAGAATGGAAGCAGAAGTATGAGGAAGGCCAGGCAGAGCTGGACGGGGCACAGAAAGAGGCCCGTTCTCTCAGCACTGAGCTGTTCAAGATGAAGAATTCCTATGAAGAAGCTCTGGACCAGCTGGAGACCTTGAAGCGGGAGAACAAGAACCTGCAGCGTATGTACAATAAATGTAGAGACACTCATCATCGTGATTGTAAAATATGTGAATTTAACTGAAGCTCAAAAATTATTACCATCTTTCCACCAATGTAACCATCTTTAGTCAAATTTCGTGATGGAGGAGATTGAGATTCATCGAAGAAGGTCCTAAATAGATACAATGTTAGTTATGAAATCATTATTCAACGTGTCCCTGCAGAGGAGATTTCTGACCTGACTGAACAGATTGGAGAGACTGGAAAGACCATTCATGAGCTGGAGAAGGCTAAGAAGACAGTGGAAACTGAGAAATCGGAAATTCAGACTGCCCTAGAAGAAGCAGAGGTAATAAAACCCTCAAAAGTATAGACACTTAAACAGACTGAAATACTGATGTTTTCTATGAATATCTACATCCTAAAATGGTGTAGACGGTTTCTCCAGTTCACCAACAAAGTGCAATAGTTTTCCAATTAATTTTATTTTACAGGGAACTCTGGAGCATGAGGAGTCCAAGATTCTCCGTGTCCAGCTTGAGCTCAATCAAATCAAGGGTGAAGTTGACAGGAAGCTTGCAGAGAAAGATGAGGAGATGGAGCAGATCAAGAGGAACAGCCAGAGGGTGGTTGAATCCATGCAGAGCACTCTTGACGCTGAGGTCAGAAGCAGGAATGATGCTCTCAGAGTCAAGAAGAAGATGGAGGGAGACCTCAATGAGATGGAGATTCAGCTGAGCCATGCCAACCGCCAGGCTGCTGAAGCCCAGAAACAACTGAGGAATGTCCAAGGACAGCTCAAGGTACGTTTGTATATTACTTATAGTGACACTGCTGAGTTCAGTGGGTTTAGGCTTTTCATACAGAATTCTTTTCCGTGATCTCTGTTTCAGGATGCTCAACTGCACCTTGATGATGCAGTCAGAGGACAGGAGGACATGAAGGAGCAGGTTGCTATGGTGGAGCGCAGGAACAACCTGATGCTGGCTGAGATAGAGGAACTGAGGGCTGCCCTGGAGCAGACAGAGAGAGGCCGCAAAGTGGCCGAGCAGGAGCTTGTCGATGCAAGTGAGCGTGTGGGCCTGCTGCACTCCCAGGTAAGTACATAGGGTCATTTCTTTTTGTTTGAAATAGTACAAATAAATATGCTATACATGACAAGCTTGGACTAAACTAAAAATGTTATTTGTTCAGAACACCAGCCTTCTTAACACCAAGAAGAAGCTGGAGAGTGACCTTGTTCAGGTCCAAGGTGAAGTTGACGACACCATCCAGGAAGCAAGAAATGCAGAGGAGAAGGCCAAAAAGGCTATCACTGATGTAAGTGGTATTTATTTTAGTGTTACCGCAATCATTTTTCCTACATTCTTTTCCTTTAGTTATTGACCTTTTACAGCTTAACAACCCTTGCATGTTTACCTCTGACACATCACTCATACAGCATGATTTTACCTTCAGCAGATGAGGTACATGACCAAAGGGTACAATCATTGTGTCCCACCTGGGGCCTGTGTTGTACAACAGCACTCTACTGTTGAGTTGTAGTATTTGTGTATGAATGTATGAGGTATTGTCTTTAAACTCACATAATCACTATTACCCTATGGTAAAAAAAAATCAAAAGACGAAAACAAAGGCATAGAAATATTTTTGTTAAAATTCCAGGCAGCCATGATGGCAGAGGAGCTGAAGAAGGAGCAGGACACCAGTGCTCACCTGGAGAGGATGAAGAAGAACCTGGAAGTCACAGTCAAGGACCTGCAGCACCGTCTGGATGAAGCTGAGAGCCTGGCCATGAAGGGCGGGAAGAAACAGCTCCAGAAACTGGAAGCAAGGGTAATCTATTAGTTGACCATATACTGAAATAAGGAAGTTTTGTATAGTAGCTTAACTTCAATCAATCACCTTCTAGTACTCATAGTGCTCATTTTAGAGATGACTGAAATGTATGTGCTTTTGGAAACAATATTAATGGCTGTTGGTAATAAATTTTGGTAAACAGTGCACTCAATCACAATCACAGAACAGAACTGTTTAAAATTTTGCACCCCGTTAGATGAATTGCATCACGTGGGCCATAACATTCCTTAAACAATGAAACAGGTAAATGAAAGAATGACAAAACTCTGACCTAACAACATGATAGCAATGCAAATCTATAGCATCTGAGACTACAATAAAAAAAAATGAAGAGCATCGATTTTGATGTGCCTCCAGAGGATCTTTTGTTACAATAAACTTACTGCAAGTAACATCATTTGGAGGTTCATGTGAAACTCAAAAGAAGTCTTCTGTGTACAATACCTGGGTACCATATACTTCCAAGTCTGAACCTTGTAATTATGCTTTGACTTTATTATAATATTTTAGAAACTATTGTGTCATTCAAGGTGCGCGAGCTAGAAGCTGAAGTTGAAGCTGAACAGAAACGTGGAGCTGATGCAGTTAAAGGTGTCCGTAAATATGAGAGGAGAGTCAAAGAGCTCACCTACCAGGTAAAATTCAATCGATCTTTATACAATACAGTGTAATGGAGAATAACTACACACGATACAACATCTAAATTATATTCATTCTCTGCAGACTGAGGAGGACAAGAAGAATGTCACCAGACTGCAGGATCTGGTGGACAAACTGCAGCTGAAAGTGAAGGCCTACAAGAGACAGGCTGAGGAATCTGTAAGTGTAATATTTCAGAACAAAGGCTAATATGGATGTAGTGGAAGAACTTACACATTACATGCTAACAGTGGATGATTATGTCTTATCAAAGCAGTGCATCTGTTGATGGGAACTGAACACTCCAGCCATGTTTATGCAAAGCTGCATACTTTATCTTAGCAAGGCACTGTTGCTTCATGTAATAACCTATTGTGAAGTATTATTTCTTATAAGATATCTGATTCCCTCACAGGAGGAGCAAGCCAACACGCACCTGTCCAGATTCAGGAAGGTGCAGCATGAGCTGGAGGAAGCTCAGGAGCGTGCCGACATCGCCGAGTCCCAGGTCAACAAGCTGAGAGCCAAGAGCCGTGATGCCGGCAAGGTAGGTTATTATGTGGAAAGTGTTGTTGTAGTTTTTGTATAATGTGTTCGTTTAAATGAGTAGTGTGAAAATTGTCACATTATAAAATTTAAATGATGGAGGATAATAGATGTGTCTTTTAAATTCATTTTAAGGGCAAGGAGGCTGCAGAATGAGGGACGAAACCCAGAAGAGAAGCAATAGCAAGAATTCATACAATATGAATGTCTTGTGAAATTAAAAATTCAATAAAGTAAGTTTGCACTGCATAATCTTGCCTAGTCTTTTTTGTGAATGATCTTTTTAGTCACATGAAATTCAAACGATGTTGATGTAAGCAGCAACCTGAAATATTACACACAGCTGTAGCTGAAATGACACTTTAGTTTAGCTCACAGTATAAGCACCAGCTGTTTAAGACCCAAGGAAAATGCATGACTGGTACAGTAGCATTCACATGCAGTGCTGTAGGGACACGCAACCTACAGCTAAGTCAGGTCTCAAGCGTACCTGTATACTGTATGTTTGAAATTATGCCAGGTAGTGATTACAGCAATGGTTAGAACACCCAGCCACTAGCACAGGTCAAGATAAAAGCACTGATGATTAAACTGATCACTCAAGATCACCACCTCTGTACCAACCACAGAGCACTCGCTGCAATAGCATCAGTTTTTTTGGTATTACAGCAACATGTTTTCCTGCCCATGTTTAGTAACAATTTCAGATGTTTTTTAAAAAATGGTTTAAAAAAGGATTTATTGGAGCTTCTGAGTGGCCCAGTGTGCAAAGTGATTGTTCTGAGTGCAGGCCAAGCCCTACTGCCTGGGTGTGACACTGGCTGGGCATGTACCGACAATGAGAAGGAGCCCACAGCGGCATGAAACAAATTGGCTTCTTTCTGCCATGGATAGGCCGTAAGTTGGCCAGGGCTTCCTGGTCTAAACAACCTCATCAGGCACCTGTGAGTTTCTCAGATTATGACAGTCAAGTAGTGTCTACCCTCCAATGAGTGCCCACATCACTGAAGTTCACTTGGTGACTTGTAGTGTGACGAATAGGCATTGGCTGTGTGCGAGTGTATTAGAGTGTCTTACCTCAGCATGTCCTGCAGAGGTGAAACATGCGATGCGAAACAAGTAATGATTTCAAAACAGGCTGGCATAAAGAGGATAAAACATGAAGACTCATTGTCGGAGGCACTATATGAATGTAGAAGTATTTATGAGTTCCGTAATTGCTGATTCAAATAAATTCAAAGAGCTATTTTTAGAATATATTTACAATTGTATGATCCTTCAGACTTATTTCTGACAATTTTCCGCTATAGTTTGCATCACTCTAATACTAATGATAAAACCATACTGAATATTGAGGTGAAAACTTCTATTGATCTAGACTTCTTACTAATTTCCCTTCAAGATGGAGAGGATATAATACCAAATGACATGTTGGGAGATAATACTTTTGTCACGTCAAGTGTTCTGTCATGAGTTATACATACGTCTATTACATGATACACTGTATGTGTAAGAATGCCCATTAATACCATCCTCACAAGAGAAATATACCAAATGAATTATAAAAAATAAGTCTTTCCTCAATATAGTTGCATTTATATTTGTACTGATCTGAATGCTAAATTAAGACAGTATCAGGCTATCAAATATGAATAAACAGACAAACATCTTGTTGATGCTGCTGGAGGTTTATTCTCCTGGTTTAGGTCTTATTAGAAAGTTATCATTAGTATGAAAATGAAAGACCTTTTCAATTGTTTTAACTTATTACATTAGTTCCCAGACAGAAACATTCTATAGAGCTGCTCAAAGCTCTCTGATGATGAATAACTTTAAATTTTATTTTAGTTGAATAATATGAATTAAATATTGTGGATCACTGTGGGGAAATTAATGAATTTGCCTTTCACAAATTTCATAACCTGTATGCGAGCAGTTTGTCAGCCAGGAGACCACGATGCACAATGCAGATGCACGATGCCTAGTAAAACAAACAAAAAACCTTGTCGTTATTGCTGTGAGCAGTTTTCCACTCAGTGCCTTTTAGACTGTTTTTATATGCCATAAGATCTGAAGACGGTATTATAACAAATCTTCCTTTCTTTTTTGAATGAATGAACGTAGTTATGTAGGTGAATGTAGCTATGACTAAGAGTCCATGCCAACCACATGTTTGAATCATAAACTTTTTTTTTTTTTTTTTTTTTGCTTTTGCACACAGTTCAGGCCATGCTTGTAGGCCTGTCTGTCTCCCATGTGTGACATTCTGGAAATGGTGAGCACATTTCAGATACTTAATACTGAAAAAAAGTAGTTTGGCATCCTGAACCTAAATACTATTGCTATGGTCTTGAGTTTTACTTTGCTTGGCCTATAGGTTGTAAATAACCAACACACGTTATTATTTTGTGTCTGCACCCCATCGTAATTTCCACGTTTTTTTCACCCTGGTAAGCGGGGATAGCAGGCTAGAGAATTTACTGAAGGATGTTACATTGCATTATATTTTAAACGCAAAGGCAGAGAAGAAAAATGGCCATTTTTATTTAAAAGCTTTATTAGCTTTGTGAGTTTTCCTTTTACTTATTTGTGTAAACTGTATGTAATAAAGGAAGTTCACTTGTTTGAAACGTATCCGAACGTTTGCCTGTTAAATCATAGCACGCACGTCTGCAGTTCTACTAACCCAATTTCAGACGTGTGGCAGGATTTTAAATTAATTCATACGTCAGAGAAACTATGGATGTGTAATTGTAGAATGTTAACAGCGCTGAACTCCCTCTAAAGTAAGAGCTGCCTTTAACAGTGAACAAGTTTGCTGGATCTACGACTATCTGGAAACTTCATTTATTGCAAAACATAAAATTACGATGGTAGAGTTCTTTATTTTTTCCCCACAAATTCGACGTACGTACAAAGAACACATGTCTTGCTTGCCTCCAGAAAAAACAGCATTCTTCAATCATTCCAGTGTGGCCTTTCCTTCCATGATACATGGTTGAAGTCGTCCATATAATATATAAAATTGTGAACGTTTTCCTATTCCAGAGCCCACAACTATATCAAATGAATTACTTGCTGTAACACAGCAATGTAAGTACCTGGGCCTCATCCTTGACACTCACCCAACATACTAACCACATGTCCAAAAACTAGTGAAACAATTAAACCAAAAACTTTGTCTTCAAAAAATCCAGTTGTACTATTAACAGTTAAGGTCCAGGACATACCCCAGTTCCATTAAACTATCCTCCATAGCTTACAGCTGTCCAATTTCATTAAATCATACTGTCAAATCCATAACAGTCTACTCTCAACAGCAACCTGTAGCTCACTGTCTACACATTCTTCTGAAAGACAAAAGTGATTCAACAGATCCGTCAGATACGAGAACAACCCTGTGCCGAGTTTCATAAACAACAATGGCAATAAGTCATTCTTCCATCCCTTAACACTGATCTAGGACATCATTCCCCAGTACATTAGACGCGTCCCCTACGCTGTCATATTCTTCCTTCTCTGCTGTCCACTACTCATGAGATGCCTTTCTCAGTTCTCTTCTTTCAAGTTTTTTCCCATATTTTTCTTCTTCTGCAGGACAGAAACCCAGTGAAAACAACATTGCCTGAGCTTTGTTATGTCTTTTAACATAACATAACATGTCTTTTAAATTCCTATAAAATTAAATGAATAAATACATTTCTTATGTGCCAAAATGTGAGCTTCACCACAGACCTCAGTGGAGTTTTTTTGGGTAAGTTTAGAAATGTTATTCCACTGTATAGAATATTCTGTAATCCCCTTCCAGTCACCTCCACTCATGATGCTAAACTAACCTTACCACCTGCCAGAGCTTGTAACTGGAGTGAACGGAGCAATAGAATAAAAAGTGATTTTCAGAATAAAGGTCAGACAACAAAAGCATCTCATTAAATGATTCAGAACAAAATATTTTTTACCATATAGGCTATCACATTCATGCACAGATGTAAGCAAAAACTACTAAATTGAATCAAAATTCCATTATCCATTAATATTTCAAGATAATTTTGCAAAAAAATATCACTTACTTTTGAATCTGATCTTCTACCACTAAGAGTGTAACAGAGTGTATAAGCTTGACCTAACAAAGCTTGCAACAGTGACTCAGTGATTGGGTGTTTACAGTGTGCAACGTAGCAAAGGGCTATATTTGTCATTAGTCTTCATTAGAATGTACATTTAAGGAGAAGATATCAAGTGTCACATTTTTATATATAAGAGATGTGCCCAGATTAGCATGTGACTGGCCACCTCCTGTTACTGCCTAGTCCACGTCTGCCATAATCAGCTTTCCCATGGAAAAAGTACCTGCATTCTGCATTTATAACTTGATCTCCTGTTGACTGCATATTAAATTAGGAAAGTCATGCTGTAATTCTAGCTCAGAACTGGTGGCTGGTCCACTTGTCCAAAACTGGTCCAATGCAATGAAGTCAATGTGAGAACCAACTAATCATACATCACACTGTGCAATGTTATCAGTTATATCGTCCTCATTCACATACTCCCATGTCAGTCTCTCTTGCAGCAAACCAGGGATGTGTTCGTATAATTATAAGGTTTAACGATTTATTCTAAGATGCTCTAGGCACATACCCCAGTGTGTTTGGGTAATGTGATAAAACAACTTAGTTAATACAGTATCATTGCAAATGCTTAATGGCTTCCTTTACTTGAGCATTCCCTTTCACAGCAGCTGTTTACTATGACTTTACAGCAATGCAAACCTATCTAGGTAGACTGGTGTGAGTGGAGTGCACTGTCTAGGACCCAGTAACCTATACCAACACACTACATTGACAGTTGTGGAGTTTTATGGTCATTTTGTGGTCAGTGACCAGGTAGCAGTTAGGTAGTAATGTTGGCACTATGGACACATACTGGTAAAACATTTACCATTCTGTTTATGGTAGAGATTGAATCAAAATTATGAAAACTAGAGCTGATGAGCTGAATTTTCTGTAATTGAGTATCTTAATACCCCTGATACACATTAAATGTTCAACATTTTGTTTGTAGTAGTAGTTAATGTTCTCTCTCTTAGCAATATGACTAGAGACAGCACTGTTCTTGCTCCTCAGGTCTGGTAGGAATGAAATGTAACAATAATAAGAAAGCTCAACATTAGAGTAATCAGCTGTCTTATTAGTTTGTTTTCACGCAGTGAAGCTACACCAAAACACAGTTTATATAGCTAGCTAAGCACTAAACTTTTATATCTGGGGATGGAACTGTAATTTGCTGGCATCTGGCAACTCCTGCTCTGGAAAGTGACTCTATTAACTAGATTGCTGGCCTTAATAAATTGTTAGTCAGTCATTAAAACTATGCTAATGATGCACAAGAACTTAGCAAATCCATTCCAAACTCTATTGGTTATTCCCTTGCCTCCCATATCTGGTTAGCTGTTCACTGACGGTGGTGGACACCCAAAGAGTAAAACTAAGAAAAGATATAGAATAGATATAGATATCCTTATAAATGTCCTTATCGTCCTGGCATCCCTGTAGGTACTCCAGTTACAACAATTTAAAGCAATAAACACTGGCATGTGGAAAAGCTATACAATACAATACAATTGTAAAAATCAAAAGTTTGAAAAAAAAAAAAAAGTCAGGGCAAAACAAAATTGACAGTGTCAGGTGTGGGGGCAAGAAATGAAACATGGATGCACAAATAATATCAAAAATGAGCTAGTACAACAATATCTAACTGATACACTACATATGAATGCAATATATTTTGCACAGCTAGTATAACAATAACTATATATCATTAAACCACAACCAAAAGATAATAAAAGACTGGCATTTAAAATCACAGAAACACATGACTGGATATACTGAGGCCAAAAAGACTATAGTCCAGTCATGGGATTACACAGGTAGTTTGTCCATATCCCACTGGTTGGCAAATTGTGGAAACATTTACATTATTTAATATAACATTATTAAAAGGAAAAAAGATGTAATGCTCTTGTCTACAGCATTAGCCAATATTTAGAGTCAAACATAACACAGAAGGAAGTGACAATGAAGACATAAAATGTAAAATCAGCCTAACTGTCTGTACTGTAGATGTCATCAAGGTTCACAGAATGAAATCAGTCACTCAGTTTTATTTGCGTATGAAAATGAGAGGCTTGCAAGACTCGTGAAACATTAACTCAAGGCATGCAGCAGTTCTCCACTGCCAAACTAGGCTTCCCATTATAGCTAAATTATGATTTTTGGCATTATCTAATATAGCTGTACATTAATAACAGATCTTACCCACACAATTATTTGAAATTTGTGATATGTGATCAACCCTTAAAATTTAAAAACCAAAAGACAGTCACATTTTATGCTGAAGAGCACCACATATGCTGTGTTTGCACCACAATGTTTATTTCCCTATCAAGACTACATCATGTTTTTTTAGCTCCTGTATTTTAACTTCTTCAGCAATTACATCTGCTATTTAAAAATTCACTACTATGGATTCACCAAATATGGATTTAAAGCTGCATCGAAAAATTCCAGTGATTAATAGTGAGATAAAAATGTCACTGCTAATGAAACAGGTGTATGATGTCCAGTAACAGAGCAATGATACATGACCAAATAGAGCAAGTCAAGTCTGCTGAGTGAAGACAAATCTGTCTATAAAAGAAGCGGCACTGGACTCCCCCCAGGGACTGCCTGGCACCCAGCAAAGGTGAGTGATCCATCATATAATGTTGGAACATCATCAGTCAAGTTCCATAGATATCTAATTTACTTACTAACTTACATATTTACTTACTTACATTACTTTTTAAAGAATCACTGCACCTTTATACAACAGTGCTAAACACTCAACTGAAGCACTTAGGCCAATATTATACCAGTGAAAGACCAGAAAAGACAGGAATTGGTTGATTCACAAATTGTCTTACCCACTGGAGTTCCCTCAAAATATTTCATTTTGTACCACTGTGCACAACACAAGATTAGTTATCAGTTATAGTTGATTTATAATTATAATTGATTTATAACTATAATTGAATTATAACTGTGTGTGCATTATGTGTGGAAAGTCACTGTACATACAGTACAATATAAATAAAGGTTCTCAGGGATAGTCAGTAGGCTGGCATATGTTCTCATTATTATTTGATTTCTGTCTAACACTGATCAGTGAGCTGCTTAACCTTTCTTTTTCAGTATCCACAGACCATCTGCAACCACCTTTCTCTCCTGGCATAAAGAAGGTAAATTCCTGAATGTACTACATTCTCAAAGGCAAACTGCAGCCTTGAGGTAGTACTATTTTCAGGCAGCAAAGGGGAATTTACTTGGGATGGCACTAGATGCCATAAAGTATAGTGTATATTATGAAAATGTTCCTGTGCTCTTAATCTCAATTTAGAAAGAGATGTAATGAAAATATTACATCAATGAAAGCTGCTGCAAATAATTCATTTAAACATGGCCAGCAGGTATTAATGGCTTGATTTGTAGTCACTCTGAATTTTGAACAGGTGTCAAGATCTGGGGGTGACATTAGGAACAGTCCCTTTTAAACATAAACTTCCTTGTTTTAACAAGGAATGAATAACAAGTGGACAGGATTGAAAACTTCTACTGTGAACTTACCTAACAGCATGAAAATTTTCTTGTCGAATCACAATAGGCATTTACTTATGAACATACTCTAGTCCTAATATTTTGGGATCTCAAAATAAATGTGAACACATCTGAATCTGAAATCATAAAAATACATATGCATTAATGTTTTTCCCTTCATGCACCCCTTTTGGAATCACTAATTTCACATTAGACTTGTTTCACTGTGACACACTGTGCAGACTTTTAGAAGTGCTGAGGTGAGATGAGTGCAATCCTCCAAGACGCTTGCACACAAGTCAGAAGTTATTTATAGCATTACAAGTCTCACAGCTCACCACAGTGAAGTAGGTGCAAATTGGAGGATAAGCATGACTGCACTGCTGAAATCTGAGCAATTTTCAAAAGCCTGGCAACTCACAGGGGGACCTTAGACACCCTCGCTGAAGTACTCACTCCCACGCCTGGCAGATGAGCCACTTGGGAGGCCAAAAATTCATAATTAATAAGTGATTATGCCATGATGGGATGGTGCATGTTTTTCCATCAAAAAGCTTTTTTTCTGTCAGTGATTAGCAGACTTCATTCAATATGTCGGTGACTGACTCTTGAACTTTTTTCTTTCCTTCAGTAAAGTGCCACCATGAGTACGGACGCGGAGATGGAGGCCTTTGGCCCAGCGGCCATCTTCCTCCGGAAGCCAGAGAAGGAGAGAATTGAGGCCCAGAACACACCCTTTGATGCCAAAACAGCTTACTTTGTGGCTGAGCCCAAGGAGATGTACCTCAAAGGGAAACTCATCAGCAGAGAGGGGGGCAAAGCCACCGTTGAAACACTGGATGGACAGGTGTGTACAGCTACACAGACAGAGAAAGCATGTCTGGCACACCTACACTTTGTGATGCATACTGTAGGATTTTTAATCATCATGGTGACTGGACCTCACATTTACTGTTTTTTACATGTCATTCGAAAATGATTTCCCTAACTCAGAATGTGTCTTTGTGGTGGACACCTCATTCTATGAGTCTCAAAACAGGTTGTTCCATTTCACAGAAAATCACAGTGAAGGAGGATGACATCCACCCAAGGAACCCTCCCAAATTCGATAAGATTGAGGACATGGCCATGATGACCCACCTCAACGAGCCCTGCGTGCTGTATAACCTCAAAGAGCGTTACGCAGCATGGATGATCTACGTAAGATCTTTTTTTACTGTTTTATCCTGTTCACCAGTAAAAATATGTTTAAAATAAATGAATGATTGTCTGTTGTAAATATTTCCATTAATATATTTCCTTTCACTCTTTCAGACCTACTCTGGGCTGTTCTGTGTCACTGTGAACCCCTACAAGTGGCTCCCAGTGTACGATGCCGTTGTTGTGGCTGCTTACAGAGGCAAAAAGAGAATTGAGGCCCCGCCCCACATCTTCTCCATCTCTGACAATGCCTATCAGTTCATGCTGACTGGTGAGAATCCAGCCCATCATAAATTAGATATACAAGCTATTCTCATACTAGTACAGTCTGAACATGAACTTGAACTTGAACTATTCAAAAACTAAGCCATATCTCAAAACAGTAAATAATATCATGAAATCTTCTGTGAGAAAAATTTATGCTTGCATGTTATTGCTATTATGTTTTCAAATTTACATCTTATGTCTTCTTTCACTAGAATTACTAAACAGTGCTAGTCAGTGCCAACCATTAGGTGGAAGAGATCAGACAATAAAAAAGAAGAAAGTAATTACAGCATGTTTGATCATCTAGATTGTATTTACTATGATAAAAATAGTAACATTTGTAACATAGCAAATACAAGTTCAATGTGGAGTAAAATATTATTGGTTTACATTTCTATCATTCCATTGTCATTTCTTTCAGATCGTGAGAACCAGTCCGTCCTGATTACGTAAGTTTACAACAGTTCTCCATAAAAGCTTTAATATATATGATAAAACCCCAATGAGAAATTAATTTCTCAAGTACTTATTATGTGTGTTGTGAAATGTCTCCAGGTCTTAAAACCATAGATGTAAAAGATAACCTAAATTAAACAGCGCTGTTTTATTACTTTACTCTCTATGAATTGCATGTAGTGCAAAGCATACGTTTTCCATGCGTTTCAGCTCTTAGTGTTATCCGTTTTCCTTCACAGCGGAGAATCTGGTGCAGGAAAGACTGTGAACACAAAACGTGTCATCCAGTACTTTGCAACAGTTGCAGTGTCTGGGCAAAAGAAAGCTGAGCCAGTTGCTGGCAAGATGCAGGTCAGTGAGAGACTGTAGAGATGTACAAATGGCTCAGGAATTTATGAGCTGTGACACATGTCTGAAGTGCCTGATGTCTTCTGTAGGGATCTCTGGAGGATCAAATCATCGCAGCGAACCCCCTGCTGGAGGCTTATGGTAATGCCAAGACCGTGAGGAATGACAACTCCTCTCGTTTTGTAAGTTTTCTGTGTTATTTACTATACATATTTAAAGGCTTTATTATTAAGCATTGTTAGTTTAAAATCTTGAAGCATTTAAAATCCCTTTTAATTTCACCAAATGCTTAGGGAAAGTTCATCAGAATTCATTTTGGAACAACGGGAAAGCTGGCTTCTGCTGATATTGAAACTTGTAAGTTACCACAACCAGTGTTTTATGTCAATCATGTCACTGATAACCACGACAAAATTGCCCACCCGTAACACTTCCATTTCCTACCTACAGATTTGCTGGAAAAGTCAAGAGTAACATTCCAGCTGTCGGCTGAGAGAAGCTACCACATCTTCTATCAGCTTATGACAGGCCACAAACCTGAACTGTTGGGTAGGAAATCTGGAGGATCAAGATCTTAATTTTTATTGGTCAAATTTCAGAAATGTATGCATTTCTAATTATTGTTTCTCACAGAGGCACTTCTGATTACCACCAACCCATACGATTACCCTATGATCAGCCAAGGAGAAATCACTGTTAAAAGCATTAATGATGTGGAGGAGTTCATAGCCACAGATGTAAGTTGAAGAAAAAAATAAAAAAATGATTCCATTTTCAGAATTATGCTCTCCTTGCTCACAATGAAACCTGTGATACTGTGTTGTTGTACTCATAGATAAGTCAGAGTTAGACAGACACATCGTAACTGATGTCAATGAGTCAAGGGTCTTGCCCAAACCGGTGTCCAGAATGGATGCATAAAACAGCAGTTTATGACAAAGAGCTCCTTCTAAAATAGCAAAATATACAAACATAGATTGAGGAGTAACATAGACTTTAAAAAAAGAAAATATCTATCCATTCATTTAATGTTCCATAACAAGAGTAAATAAAGGGAATACACATCACATGGCAGTATCATGTGTTTGTTTATGTGTATATGAACATCCTTTACATATGTTTGTGACTATGTTTCGGTTTGAATCACAGACTGCCATTGACATCTTGGGCTTCAATGCTGAGGAAAAGATGGGCATCTACAAGCTGACTGGTGCAGTGATGCATCATGGGAACATGAAGTTTAAGCAGAAGCAGCGTGAGGAGCAGGCTGAGCCTGATGGCACTGAGGGTAGGTCTGAAGATATTCTTGCTCATACTAACGAGTAACATTAATTAATGTGTCAATTTGCATTGTAGGGGTCACCTTCTGTACACAAAGTCAGATTTTTCAAATAAGTAATTATTTTTCAAATACTTTCAAAAGTTTTTCTTTGGGGGGGGGTGGGGTGGGGTGGTAGAGGCTACGGGGGCTTGAGCCCCCTGCCCATTTGGTTGTAAAGTCCAAAATGGTCTTTCCTACCATACTGATCTCTGCTAAAGTTGAGTGTTTGTCACAAGGATCAGGGGGGGTTACAGATATTACTGTGACTTAGCTTTTTTCTTATTTTTTTTGTGATTTTTATGATTGCTAAACATTTATACATCTTGATAATTATGCTATATCATGGTCGGATGCATTCAGAAAGTTGTGACCAGCATTTTGAGACAAAACAAAAATTAAGGCACTGGCTAATGAGGCTGAACAAGTAGAACACTGCAGAAATAGTTGTCAGAAATCTTTCTAGGTAAAACAAGTAGCTCCAGGGAAGATAAGAATTTCTCAAGCATTCAATGCTGCAAATATTTCCCTTATTCACCCTTGAGTTTCAAGTTGCACTTTCCAAAGCATAGTAGCAATTCCAATTGCTACACAATCATTTCAATTGTCCTTGCCCAGTTCATTTGAGGGACATGATAAACATTAAGGAAACATTCAGACAGTGTGATGGGATCAGCATCATAACTGAGGAGACAGCTGATGCACAGGTCAGGTATGTGCTCACTGTATTGGCTCTTTTAAGAACACAGGGGTGTGAGAAGCAGCTAAAGCTGGATGCTCCTCTCTTACACTGTGTCAATGTAAAGGCAGTGGCGTTTAAGTCAGTCAAACAGACTGTATTGGGGACACTCACAGCATCTGAGGTTTATTTCAAAAACAGACCACAGCAGTTGGCACTGATAAGGCAACAATCTGTTTCTGAATGTAGTTCACATTACCTGTGTAGCACATCTGCTGAAATTAGTGGGTGATATGTGTTGAAATGAATTTAAGAAGGTCAATGACCTGATCATAGCTGCAAAACAAGTATTCAAAGCCTATCCATTAGCCAAAGATTGGTTTTGCATGTGTGTTCAAGAAAGTTGTAAGCAAAAGCAGGCACTCTATCAAGCCGACAATCCTGGCAATGTGCAGATTGTTGTATTTGAATAAATTGTAAAATAAGCAAATGTTAGTGCAGCCACATAAAGGTTGAATACAGACTATGACCCTTTTCTTTACACTTATTTCTGCAGTTTTTGTTTTTCCACAGACATTGATATGGCAAATGTATGCTGTTTCTATGTAGCAGCTTAAAGATGACCTCTTGTTAATCGCTAAACCTCTGTGCATGAGATAACACTATGGTTTTTTTAAACTGAGTCCCTGCCCTCCAAAAAGTCTATGCAATTATAATTCACAGTTGACCAGTTATACAATTATCAATGTCAAGTTAATTCAAACTAGTTACAACAAGCCCTCTTTGGCAATTATGTTTTTTATTTTATTTTATATTATGGAAGAGCACTTCTACCTACTTTGATTCACATGTATTTCCTGAACATTCTTCTTTAATTTAAATTTAAACTGGACCTTGTTGATTTATTACATGTGCATGCATTTTTCCCCTTAAAATCTCTCAAATAAACACATGAATTTATTCCATTACAGTGGCAGATAAAATTTCTTACCTCATGGGCCTGAACTCAGCTGATGTGCTGAAAGCTCTGTGTTACCCCAGAGTGAAGGTCGGAAATGAGTTTGTGACCAAGGGGCAGACTGTACCACAGGTAAAATATCCAGATTAAAAATCTTGTTGATACATTATGCATTATGGATTATATATATTACATTATATATTATATATTGATATATATTGATAATGTACGTTTTGTGCAAAAGTTTTGATACATTATTACTTTGGGGTGTTTCCAGCCTCACCTAAATCTTTTGTTCTCACTTAAGTTGTGGTATTTCTTGTTCCATTTTGCCATATCCAGGTCAACAACTCTGTCAGTGCTCTATGCAAGTCTGTCTATGAGAAAATGTTCTTGTGGATGGTTATTCGCATTAATGAGATGTTGGACACAAAACAACCACGACAGTTCTTCATCGGTGTGCTGGATATTGCTGGATTTGAGATCTTTGATGTAAGTGGAGGTTTCCAGTATAGATGACTGCAGTTTTATTGGATGAAGCATTTTTTTCTTTGGAGTTTGGATCACATTTAATCAATCAACCTTTTACTTCTTAAAAATTTAGTTCAACAGCCTGGAGCAGCTGTGTATCAATTTCACCAACGAGAAACTGCAACAGTTTTTCAACCACCACATGTTTGTGCTGGAACAAGAGGAGTACAAGAAGGAGGGTATTGATTGGGAGTTCATTGATTTCGGTATGGACTTGGCTGCCTGCATTGAACTAATTGAGAAGGTAGGACTGTTTCCCCAAATTATTATTTGACATGAACCTATCCTATTATTCTTCTGATGTGATCTCATGAAATATTGTCTGCCTTCAACAGCCAATGGGCATCTTCTCCATCCTTGAAGAGGAGTGCATGTTCCCTAAGGCTTCAGACACAACCTTCAAAAACAAGCTCTATGACCAACATCTGGGCAAAAACAATGCCTTCCAGAAGCCCAAGCCTGCCAAAGGCAAGGCCGAGGCCCACTTCTCCCTGGTGCACTACGCTGGCACTGTGGACTACAACATTGTTGGCTGGCTGGACAAGAACAAGGACCCCCTGAACGACTCAGTCGTACAGCTGTACCAGAAGTCATCAGTCAAACTGCTGGCTCACCTGTATGCTGCCCATGCCTCTGCAGAAGGTATTGTATTTATTTTTCTTGTGATTGAGTCTCCATTGTATATATTCACACCTGAGAAAGGTGAAGAAATTCATTTTACAATGTCTGACCAAACACAGATGAAATCAATGATTCACATTTCTATGTAGTTTCTTGAGCAACTTAGACAATTCACAATTTTTTTAATATAAGCCTTTAATGTTTATGGTATTTCATGCAAGTTTCATGCAGTGACATAAAAATATTCTTCCGTTAAATATTGCATTAAATATGATGTCATTGAAAAATCTTGTGTGAACAGAGGCTGGTGGTGGCAAAAAGGCCGGAAAGAAGAAGGGTGGCTCCTTCCAGACTGTGTCTGCTCTGTTCAGGGTACTGTATGCACTTCAATGCAACTGAAACCACACTTCTGTGATTAAAGTACCAATTTGATGTTGCAAAGTAAAGCACTCTTACTGTCACAATCAATTCTCTTAAAAATTTACTGAAGCAAATGTAGAAATAATTACACATTACATGAATTTGCTCTGGAATACTAAAAACCATAAAATGATAATCAGTTGGGTTCTACACTTAACTCTGTTCACAATATGAATGAAATAATCAAACTAAATGCATTCTCTGTTTTAATACTACACCACCCTCCATCCCACAGGAGAACTTGGGCAAGCTGATGACCAATTTAAGAAGCACTCATCCTCACTTTGTGCGATGCTTGATTCCTAATGAATCAAAGACACCAGGTAGGCAATATACCCACTGTCATTCCAATAGTTTAGGTCTAAATATGAAAAACTGCAACAGAGTGTACATGCTATGTTTACCCAATTGATCAATCCTCTTTTCTAGGGTTATCAAAAAGAATTCAATGAAGTCAACACAACTTCAGTGTGGGAGTATCCTATTCTGTACTTTTGGTACAATGTCTGAACATGTGAATGTCTTCTTGTTTTCCAGGTCTCATGGAGAACTTCCTGGTCATCCACCAGTTGAGGTGTAATGGTGTGCTAGAAGGTATCAGAATCTGCAGAAAGGGCTTCCCCAGCAGAATCCTCTATGGTGACTTCAAGCAGAGGTAAATTACTCATTACATCTGTATTACTTAACATCCATAATATACATGTGAATCTAGGATCTTTAGGTTAGATACTGCTGTTGTATTGCTAAATTGTACTGTTTTTTCAGATTTTTATAGCATGTAAAAGTGGAACATGGAAAGAGGTTTTGATAGTCTGTAAAAATGGAACATGACATTAAAGGCCTCTACAAATATTTTTTTAAAAAACTATAATAATAATAGACATGTTCCAGATCTAGAAATAATTGCATTTAAATAGAAGATTCCCTTGAGTAATCTCTGAGCATATCTTCTCTATCATTATAACCATTACTTTTATTTTAGATACAAAGTACTGAATGCCAGTGTGATCCCTGAGGGACAGTTCATTGACAACAAGAAGGCTTCTGAGAAGCTCCTGGGATCCATTGATGTGGACCACACTCAGTACAAGTTTGGGCACACCAAGGTGAGAGATTTCAGCTTCAAGGATATCAATAATATTTTTTTGAAAAACAAAACAGTTTCACAGCTTAGATTTACCGTTTAATGTAAATTTAGATTTACCGTTTAATCACATTTATGTCAATGCAATAAGCTATAAGACCAATTCTTTATCACATTGAATGTTGCTGCAGGTGTTCTTCAAAGCTGGTCTGTTGGGTACCCTGGAAGAGATGCGAGATGAGAAACTGGCATCACTGGTTACCATGACTCAGGCCCTGTGCCGCGGATACCTCATGAGAAGGGAATTTGTCAAGATGATGGAGAGGAGGTATATACTTTTACACAAAAACTCATCCATTCATTAATTCAACTCAATTCATTCAGAGATCAGCACCTATTCTTCTTTTTAAGATGTAAAGCTGTTAAAGTAAAGAAAACAACAAGACAGTTTATTTCCGTCCACTTTTCTGTAGGCTGAAAGGCTCACTCAAAAAAAAAATTGAAATTTAAAATTAAGTTCTTTTAAAAGCACTAGAGTGGTTCAAGCAGAAAATGCTTGTTTTATAAATGGAAGCAGAATGGCATAAACTTCCTGGCTAACTGTAATACTCCTGAAACAGGGAGTCCATATACTCCATCCAATACAACATCCGCTCATTCATGAATGTGAAACATTGGCCATGGATGAAGCTATACTTCAAGATCAAGCCACTTCTGAAGAGCGCTGAAGCTGAGAAAGAGATGGCCAACATGAAAGAAGATTTTGAAAAGACCAAAGAAGAGCTAGCAAAGGCATTAGCTAAGAAAAAGGAGCTGGAGGAAAAAATGGTTTCTCTGCTGCAGGAGAAGAATGACCTGCAATTGCAAGTAGCAGCTGTGAGTTGACATAATGATTTAGAGAACATTCAACTCATATTTATATTATCAGTGGAAAAAATCAGTCTACACTAATCTAAACTAATGTCTCTTCATACTTGAGTGTTGCATTTTTGTTTCACTTACAGGAAGTTGAAAGCCTCTCTGACGCTGAGGAAAGATGTGAGGGACTCATCAAAGCTAAGATCCAGCTCGAAGCTAAACTCAAAGAGACAAATGAGAGACTGGAGGATGAGGAGGAAATCAATGCTGAGCTGACTGCCAAGAAGAGGAAGCTGGAGGATGAGTGCTCTGAGCTGAAGAAAGATATTGATGACTTAGAGCTCACCTTGGCCAAAGTGGAGAAGGAGAAACATGCCACAGAAAATAAGGTTTATAATTCATCAATGCAGTCTTTATTTGTTTTTTTTCCACTTTACCAGTGTATTACTAACAGAGTGTGACATTAATTCATTTAGGTGAAAAACCTGACTGAAGAGATGGCCACTCAAGATGAGAGCATTGCCAAGCTGACCAAGGAGAAGAAAGCCCTCCAAGAGGCACACCAGCAGACTCTTGATGATCTCCAGGCAGAGGAGGACAAAGTCAACAGTCTGACGAAAGCCAAGACCAAGCTTGAGCAGCAAGTGGATGACGTAAGATGTCATTTACATATTTTGATAGGTGCAATTTAAATTGAGCCATAGAACAGAGAGCCTTTTGAACAACTAGGAGCAACTTCAGAAACATTCTAACCCATTGATCTCATCAATTGATGTAACCCATTAACCTGTGCATTTTGTACTGACAATGAAAAAGATAATGGCTGAGGAGTGAGCAGGGACGTTAGTAGGGACGTCATGGACGTTAAGTCAATGACAAAACCTGCTTTTACATGAAACAGCTGGAAGGTTCTCTGGAACAAGAGAAGAAGCTTCGCATGGACCTTGAGAGAGCCAAGAGAAAGCTTGAGGGTGATCTGAAACTGGCTCAGGAATCCATAATGGATCTGGAGAATGACAAGCAACAGTCAGAGGAGAAGATCAAGAAGTAAGACAGAATTCAAAGCAATGAGATAATTGTAAATCCCAACAACATCCAAAAATTGGAAACATATTCATTAAAATCTGTATCTTTCCTCATCCACAGGAAGGACTTTGAAACAAGCCAACTTCTCAGCAAGATTGAGGATGAGCAGTCTTTGGGAGCACAACTTCAAAAGAAGATTAAGGAGCTCCAGGTAGTTTCTGAATGCCTTAAAATTCCATATAATAAAGCTGAAAACATGTACAACTTTAACTTTAACAACAACTTTAACCACTGTTCTCCATAGGCTCGTATTGAGGAGCTGGAGGAAGAAATCGAGGCTGAGCGTGCTGCTCGGGCCAAGGTTGAGAAGCAGAGAGCTGATCTCTCCAGGGAACTTGAGGAGATCAGTGAGAGGCTAGAAGAAGCTGGTGGTGCCACTGCTGCTCAGATTGAGATGAACAAGAAGCGTGAGGCTGAGTTCCAGAAGCTGCGCCGTGATCTTGAAGAGTCTACCTTGCAGCATGAGGCCACAGCTGCGGCTCTGCGCAAGAAGCAGGCCGACAGTGTTGCGGAACTGGGAGAGCAAATCGACAACCTTCAGCGAGTCAAGCAGAAGCTGGAGAAGGAGAAGAGTGAATACAAAATGGAAATCGATGATCTGTCCAGTAACATGGAGGCTGTCGCCAAAGCAAAGGTATACAGAGGAATTCTCTCTCAAGCATGTTGTAGCAGGAGTTATGAAACGTCCAAGAACTATAAATACATTTTTTTTGATAGGGCAACCTTGAGAAAATGTGCCGTACCCTGGAAGACCAACTGAGTGAACTCAAGACCAAGAGCGATGAGCATTTGCGCCAACTGAATGACCTGAATACACAAAAAGCAAGACTTCAAACTGAAAATGGTATGTATTACATATTGCATATTAATTACTAAGTAAATCTGATTAGATGTCATAAGGGCATAAGAAGGAGTATCACACGTTTATTTTCTCAGGTGAATTTGGTCGCCAACTGGAGGAGAAGGAGGCTCTAGTTTCCCAACTGACTAGAGGCAAACAAGCCTACACACAGCAGATTGAGGAACTCAAGAGGCACATTGAAGAGGAAGTCAAGGTAATAGACTAGGAAAGTGTGATATGAATGTCCTTCTAACTGTTTTTAAATGACTTTCTTAGCAAAAAAATCTTAGATACCCTACTGAAGCCATATACATTAATTTTTGTGTTCCAATAGGCCAAGAATGCTCTGGCTCATGCTTTGCAATCAGCACGCCATGACTGTGACCTGCTGAGGGAGCAGTTTGAGGAGGAGCAGGAGGCCAAGGCTGAGCTGCAGCGTGGAATGTCCAAGGCCAACAGTGAGGTGGCTCAGTGGAGAACCAAATATGAAACTGATGCCATCCAGCGCACTGAGGAACTGGAGGAGGCCAAGTAACTTCACTCTTTACAGTATCATTGTGGATTCACTGATTATGAGTAATCGAAGATAGTTAATGAAAATGTCATTGTCTACAGGAAAAAGCTTGCCCAGCGTCTCCAGGACGCAGAGGAATCCATTGAGGCTGTGAACTCCAAGTGTGCCTCTCTGGAGAAGACCAAGCAGAGACTGCAGGGTGAAGTGGAGGATCTCATGATTGATGTGGAGAGGGCAAATGCCCAGGCTGCCAACCTTGACAAGAAGCAGAGGAACTTTGACAAGGTAAATCCAACATTCCAATATAGGGAATTATCATCTCTGCTGTGGTTACAGTTAGGTTTTACAGCATAGACTGATTTCATGGTTCATTATTAATGAATTTTATCATCAATTTTCCAGGTTCTGGCAGAATGGAAGCAGAAGTATGAGGAAGGCCAGGCAGAGTTGGAAGGGGCACAGAAAGAGGCCCGTTCTCTCAGCACTGAGCTGTTCAAGATGAAGAATTCCTATGAAGAAGCTCTGGACCACCTGGAGACCCTGAAGCGGGAGAACAAGAACCTCCAGCGTATGTACAATAAATTTAGAGACACGTATTCATCATCATTATTGTGATCCTTGGAAGAAAGCTGTTACGGAATGTAAATGGTAGTTATGCCCACAATAAAATTATTATTAAACATGTATCCCTGCAGAGGAGATTTCTGACCTGACAGAACAGATTGGAGAGACTGGAAAAACTATTCATGAACTGGAGAAGGCTAAGAAGACAGTGGAAACTGAGAAATCAGAAATTCAGACTGCCCTAGAAGAAGCCGAGGTAATTAAAGGCAGACATATTAAACACAAATTAAAAATGATAAAGTTGGTGGTATGCTACATTTCATCTTCAAAACTACACTTAGAGGGAGTAGTTAGTGCATGTTTTTCTGAATTTTTCTGTTTCATCATTCCATCAAAAAAAATTATTTTTACAGGGAACTCTGGAGCATGAGGAGTCCAAGATTCTCCGTATCCAACTGGAGCTAAATCAGGTGAAGAGTGAAGTTGACAGGAAGCTCGCAGAGAAAGATGAGGAGATGGAGCAGATCAAGAGGAACAGCCAGAGGGTGATCGACTCCATGCAGAGCACTCTTGACTCTGAGGTCAGAAGCAGGAATGATGCTCTCAGAGTTAAGAAGAAGATGGAGGGAGATCTCAATGAGATGGAGATTCAGCTGAGCCATGCCAACCGCCAGGCCGCTGAAGCCCAGAAACAACTGAGGAATGTCCAAGGACAGCTCAAGGTATTTGTATATTACCCATAGTTACAGGGCTGAGCTCAATGAGTTGAGTCTTTTCAGAATTTCTTTAATTGATCTCTCTTTCAGGATACCCAACTGCACCTTGATGATGCAGTCAGAGGACAGGAGGACATGAAGGAGCAGGTTGCCATGGTGGAGCGCAGGAACAACCTGATGCTGGCTGAGATAGAGGAACTGAGGGTTGCCCTGGAGCAGACAGAGAGAGGCCGCAAAGTGGCTGAGCAGGAGCTGGTCGATGCAAGCGAGCGTGTGGGCCTGCTGCACTCCCAGGTAAGTACATAGGGTCATTTCCTTCTGATTGATATAGTATAAATGAATATTGCATACATGACAAGCTTGTACTAAACTAAATCTATCCAAATTTGTTCAGAACACCAGCCTTATCAACACCAAGAAGAAGCTGGAGAGTGACCTTGTTCAGGTCCAAGGTGAAGTTGACGACACCGTCCAGGAAGCAAGAAATGCAGAGGAGAAGGCCAAGAAGGCTATCACTGATGTGAGCTTTGTTTATTTCAGTGTCACAGTACCCATAAAGTAAAATTGTATTCAATCAATTATTTATACTTTTATATGGCTACCTTATGTAGTTTTATATGTAATACATTTTTAATACTTGCACATAATGAAATCCATATATACCAATGAGATTCTATTTGAACAAGGTGAAATAAGGTATATAACCTGAAATAAGGTTTAATGGCATAGCTTGCCCTATATATGGCCTGTAATGAACTGGACTACTGTATATGACAGTGTAAAACTCTCTCACTATTAAAGGTGAAATTAATGTTGACCTCAGACCAGGGTATCTTGGTTTTTGAAAAAGTATTTAAAAATCTTCATTTTATGAAATTCCAGGCAGCCATGATGGCAGAGGAGCTGAAGAAGGAGCAGGACACCAGTGCTCACCTGGAGAGGATGAAGAAGAACCTGGAAGTTACAGTCAAGGACCTGCAGCACCGCCTGGATGAGGCTGAGAGCCTGGCCATGAAGGGCGGAAAGAAACAGCTCCAGAAACTGGAATCAAGGGTAAACTATCTGGAATATATACCATGGCACTGACATACTACACCCATATGCTATTGTATTTTGTAGAAGGCAGTATGTTATGTAATCACTCCTAGTGTCAGTTGCAAAACTGATGATTTTGTACCATTTCTGTCCTTAGCTTTATCATTTGTTTGCACTTGTAAGTTGCTCAAAATGACAAAATACAATGTCACATAAATGTTAGGTTCAATAGAATCAATTACTCAAAGTAAATAATTCTTTTAAAGGAAATCATCAAACAATTTAAAATCACAGGAGTCAAACACATTTATAATGTTGCAAACTACATTTTGTTAAACCTGTATCCAGAGCCTTTTCTTCTGTTTAGATGGACTTACTATCACTAAATCATTTGGAGGGTCACATGAAATTCAAAGGCAGGCTTCAGCCTACAATGCCTGAAGGCCGCATCCTTCAAAGTCCAAACCTCATAACGTCATAACTTCATTTGTATATTCCATCATTACTATTGTTACATAAACTAAATTATTGTTAAAGGTGCGTGAGCTGGAAAGTGAAGTTGAAGCCGAACAGAGACGTGGAGCCGATGCAGTTAAAGGTGTCCGTAAATATGAGAGGAGAGTCAAAGAGCTCACCTACCAGGTAAAAATCAACCCATCTTTACAAAATAGACCGCACTCCAGAATGACAACGCAGTACTTCTTTTAAATCATCTCTGCTCACTGTAGACTGAGGAGGACAAGAAGAACATTCACAGACTCCAAGATCTGGTGGACAAACTGCAGCTGAAAGTGAAGGCCTACAAGAGGCAGGCTGAGGAAGCTGTAAGTCTAATATTCCATAAAAAAGTAGCTAATAATGGTATAGTGGGAGAATATGTATGTATTTAAACATATAATCTTTGAAATTTCAGTGGAATCTTTTTGTAATAGTTCTAAGAATTTTCTTACAAAGTGAGAGATTACTGATACAATCTGATTTAAACATGTCACTGTTCTCCTTCATGAAGTGATTTATTGTAAAATACTTCTCTTATTTCTTATTAATGTGAAATAACTGCCTCACAGGAGGAGCAAGCCAACACTCACCTGTCCAGATACAGGAAGGTGCAGCATGAGATGGAGGAAGCTCAGGAGCGTGCCGACATCGCCGAGTCCCAGGTCAACAAGCTGAGAGCCAAGAGCCGTGATGCCGGCAAGGTAGGTTATTATGTGAAAGGTTTTGTTGTCGTGATATATGTTAATTTAAAGGAGTAATGAGAGTTGTTGTAGGATAAAAGGAAATGATATAGTAAATGGTTCTAAATGGTCTTTCAAATTCATTTTCAGGGCAAGGAGGCCGCAGAATGAGGGACGAGATCCAGATGAGAAGCAATAACAAGTATTCATATAATATGAACGTCTTGTGAAATGTTCTTGTACCTTAAGCAATAAATAATATATTGGCACAGCATAGCATTGTCTTGTTCTCTTTTTTTATAATCTTTTCACACACAATCAAAACAATGTTACAGTATGAAGCAACCTAAAATATTGCACACAGTTGCAGCTGAAGTCATAAACTTTTTACTACTTGGGGAAAATGAAAGACTCATAGCATTCAGATGTAGGGAACAGTAGGACCTGACCATTTTAGTCTGACTGTAAACCTCAAATATTTAGGTTTTTCTATCATATATAAATAATTGTCTGAAATGTCATATCAAGAATAAATGACTTAAAAAAATACATGGTATTTAATGACAAATGCAGACATCATGGGCCAGATTTATTAGGATTCGTTCTTCAGTGTCTTGAGAGATTCTACATGGATAATTTTTTCATCATTTTGGGGTTCACATGGGAATTTCCATCAAGGTCTGCAACTTCGGTTTTTATCATCCATCCAAATGTTTGTCTTTTTTAACAAAACAGAGCTCAGCTTTATATGCTCCGCAGGTCAAGCTGTTGGTATCCCTTGTGTCCCTTGAGTCTCTAATTGGCTCAGCATGATGCCACTTTGTTTTAAAGTGGACCAGAATGGCCATCACAGCAACAGAATTAGGGCTGAATGCACCCTGAAACAACAGTCAAAGTCTAGTGAATTATTGCATGACTCAAGGCATTAGTGATGTGCGGGTTGACTCATAACCCACGGCTGCAGCGGGTTGACCCACGCGTCGGGCGGGTTCGGGTAAGCTTACTAGAAAATGTCACAGGTTTAGGCGGGTCGGGTCAAAAATGACAAAGCAGCATTCCGACTAAGTTATAAATAACAATAGGCTTTACCTACAAGTTTTTTTTTCCCCTAAGTGGTATCCGTAGCTTTTGTTTAGATTATATACCGCCAAAACTCTTTTTTTTGGTCAGAAAGAAGAGGCTAGCACTGACAATATGGCCGACTTAATCAGAGAAAAGCTAAAAACTGGCAATGCTAAGCTTGCACGCAAAGTGAGCCAAAAAGTAAGGTATAGGAGAGATTCGGGAAGGTTGTCCTGTCCAATGACACCATTACAGACTACCTTATCTGCTTGAGTTGTGAGGCATTGTACAAATATGATGTTTATGTCTTTAATGAAGGATTAGGCCTACTTGTTTTGCTGCTATTCAACAATACAGCACACCGTTTAGAACAATTCGTCTGTTTATTTAGTAGCCTAGTCCCAGACGCTATTAGGCTAAGATACAATAGGCTATGCATTGCAATCAATGTATTATGCTAATGTTTGGACAAAAAGCCCCAAAACGAAATAGTACAACACTGCTCACTTTGCTGTAGCCTACAGTGGCTCATGCAAAAACCTTGTTGTCTCCACGAGTGTCTGTCCTTTTTGAAATGTGCACTAAAATAAGAAAACGTTATATCTCACTCTATGATATGGATGCCATCACTATACCGGCTAAAGTTGGCATTTTGCAGGTTGGGTCGGGTGGTTAATTAACGCATATTTTTGAGGGTCAGGCGGTGCAGATTGGCTCTCATAACGGGCCGGGTGGGTGCGGGTATTAAAAACCCTGACCTGCGCATTACTACAAGGCATGGTTTCCTAGTTTTAAAAAGGGCAGAAAGGTTAAGAAGCTAGGTGTAGTTTAGCTAACCTCAAGGTGGGTTATTCAGCGATAATCAACTGGGAACATGTCTATTTACATAAAGTCATTTTCAGTTGTATCTTAAGCATTAAATCAAAAAAGTTGTGCAATCAAATTGTCATGGAGAGGAAATAAGGTAGACTTGTCATTCTCTTCCCCACTGGTGAGCAAATGGTGACATTTTTCCCCAGCTGTCATACATTTAACTTGCATTTTTACAGTTCATTTTTTAAAAATTTGGCTATATTCCAACAAATGTTTTTGCAGTACTTTCTTTGAAGCAAAGCCATATACTTGTACTTTGTTAAATTTTAATTTGTTAGATTATTCGAGAAAGAACATGCATATGATAATATGATAGAAGTATTTACTTTTGATGTTTCCATAGTTTGGCCAGGCTTCAGCATCATCTGCTGCCCATGCGTAGCATTCTGGAAATGGACAGCACATTTCAGACACTCAGTACATATACATATAGGGCAACACAACACTGAATGCATGCAAAAACATTTGCCCATCCTTGAACAGAGGATTGAGTTTACTCTGTCTGCTGGAGTTTTATTGCTTCTGACTCTGGGACTTTTACTCAGAATTTTACTGTGAAGTTTGAATAGAGGGGAATATATTTAAACAAAGCAGTCTAGAGAAATATACTGCTGCATATCTTGAACTGGAGCGAAAACCTTTTTACTGTTTGCCAAAATAAATTTGCATAAATTTTGTAATTATAAGCACTATTATTCTCAGAGTGTGTAATTACACAATACCTGCACAAATTAGGTTACACAAAATCAAGATTGTGCTTTTCAAAGGGAATTATATAGGTTATCACTCAAAACACTGCAAGTTATTTATAAACATGATATACTTCTCACAAAAAATCTACCTAATTTGAATATTTAATTTGAGTTCCTCTTTAACAGTTAAAAGCACAATTAACACATTACTTCAACCTTTTATCATTACATTTTCACCATGTGGCAATAAAATAATTGTAAAATCTGGTAACTGTCGGTCTGTGTATGTATTAGGGACACTAATAGGGCTCGTCAGCTGCAGCCAAAAACACTCAGCATCACAATGAACAAAGTTTCTTCATCCATACTGTAACAAGGCAACAATTGAACAGGCTTGACAGAGTGCTGTCACTACAGTTGAGTATGCACTCTGACTGCCATACCAACAAGCCTGGCTCTTTGGCATCGCAGTCAAAGCTGCAGTTTGGTACCCCATATACCTGGGTTTGAGGCCAGGTGGGATGACTGCTCTCGCCCTTTGATATAATATATATATATATATATATGTATATATACACATCTTATATATATATATAAGATATATATACAGTGTTCTAAATCTAAATTTAAAACACTCAATGCCAATGTTGCTATTATCTGAAGGCTGAGCTGAACGTTTGCATGTGCCTTGCAAACACAACCAGAATAATTATAATACCAGAAATGACTGCATACCAGTCATGCATCAGTAATCCATGCTGAATGATGAACTAATCAAGGATACATTATAAAGTAATTATGAAAATTAACCAACTTCATTGCACATTCCAAAGTCACACAATAGCATAATCAACAAAACAATGTAAAATTTCAAATACAGATGGATCGCCTCTTTCAAAGTTCAATCTGAACCAAATCTATCTTGATAAATTACAAATAATATTAGATTTTGCAATAATAAAAAATGTAACTTACAAGTACTTTGCATCTGATAATCTTCTAAAGGGCAAAGTAGGCATTAAACTGCTGTGCACTGGAGTTCAGTCATGAAGTGGTCAAAATCCTTCTCCACAAGAAAGCTCACAGCTCTTAGTGAGGAATAGCTACCCTCTGAGAGCATAATTCAGCATGAAGCTATATTTGTCTTAACTTCTCATGAGTACTTTTAAGGCTAAGATATCAAGTATCACATTTTATTGAAGAGATGCACCCAGAAAAGATATTAAGGATCATGTTTATTGAAGAGATGTGCCCACATTTTCACATGACTTTCCAGTATTTTACAGCCAAACCTACTCCAGTTAATGTCATATCAACTTTCCCATGGAAACTGGCCCACAGAGTAATACATCTTGCATTTCTAAATTGGTCTTGCTGCCTATTAAACAAGGCAGTCATACTGAAAAATTGAGCTGATATACAGTAGTTTTGAAGTTCATGTGAGAACAGCTGTTGATGTGTTGAAGTCAATGGGTGTGTCCAATGGGTGCAAATGCCCTAAATGTGACAGAATCATTACGGATTGAATAGTCACCCTGCTATACCTGAGGTAAACAATGAGATCAACATTATGGAAATGCAGACACCTGGCCATTCCTTCTCTTAAACAAGAGGAGAGTAGAAATGTCATGGGGGAAAAAGATTATCTGGGGCATTCAATATGCTATGTGTTACTAATACTAGGATTTCATCATGACAGATGTTTTGAAAAAAGTACATAATCGTTTTAATGACAGGAACAGCTAGACTCATTTCTCTGTCTGTACTCTAGAGTGGATTTAGGACTGTGACCCTAGGCCCAATCTGGGAAAGCACTTCCTAATATCAATTTGAAGTGTACCCTTCATTCCCACCATGCTGAGTGGGAATCAATCAAAAGATAGCTTCCGTAGTCTACTTTGTTTATCACTTTGTTTGTCACTCAATCAAATCTACCTTGACTTTATATTTTTAGCCTTGACAAAAGTAAAGTTTTGAGTCGCACTTCATAACTTATACAGTATGTTTGATACCTGGAACTAGTCATGTTGCCCTTCTCTATTTTTCCATGTCCTTGTTATAGTCATATAGCAGTGCTCAGAGAGGGACACCATACTCTAAAAGTGGACTGATGAAGGAATTATACTCATTTGTCTTGTACATTCAGCATTTCTTTTATGTACTGGGTCACCTCACCTCCTGCTAGTTCTGCCTTTTCTTGTTGGGCTTTTACCCAACAATGTCGCACTCCTTATCCTAAGACTTCAGTCTCTGTACTTCCATCTATGTCATAGCCCCCTTTTACCAGGTGAACAGTTTCCAATCAACTCCAGAACCCCTCTTTCCTGTACCACTTTTAGATGATGGCTGGATGGCAGGATGATGGCCCAGAACACTATACAATGGCCTATAACAACTAGAAATGGAACAGAGAAAGAACAAAAAAAAATCATTTAAATTCATGCCTGCGAAAGAATCATTTACTGTCTTAGAAAGCAAGGAAAAAATAGTATTCAGCTGGTTGCCTGACTGCTGAATTATACCCTTCCTGTAATAAGGACAAAAGTATTACGTTAACTGATTTTTTGAAGCTGGGAAACAAGCAAATACACTTTAGGCACAGCAAATTCTTATAAATAAACACTGATCATATTACTGTATATTCTGTATACAATTCCTAGCATTGCTGTTGTTGCAGAGCCCCAAACACTCAAAGCTCCTCATGTAGGCATGTACTTTCTTGGGCTCCTCTTTACACCAGAGAGAATGCTCTTATAGTTGTTGCATTATAGCTAGCTACAGTATGATAATTGCTGAATGCTTGTCTAGATATCAGTAACATGTACTATTGCAACTGACATCCATGCATCTTCAATTTATGTTATCATACCTGATCTGACCTATTTGATCCCAAGTCATGAGTATGTTAACAATTCTATCATATGCCATTTACGCTTTACAGTTTAGTGAAGGCATGTCCTTTCAGATACACACGGTATCTGTATACATTTAGCCCAATCCATACATTTTTATTTATTCATTTAACAATCTATATTAGGCTCAGCTGATTTTCATATACTAAGCTACAGAAACTCCAATAAAATAATGAATCATTAACCTATTCTGATGAACAAAGTTAAGACATGATGCAGCAATAAAAGATGACAGTTAGCACATCAGAGCCAAAATCAGTCATATAGATTTCACTCATCTTATCCTCACTTAGCCTTCTATTATTTTTTTGAATTATGTCATTTTATCATATTAAACTATTTTACAGTACACAGCAATCTGAAATATTGTACATTGGTGCAGCTGCAGTCATGCTATAGAATTATTCATAGCACGAGCACCAACTGATTCCTATTGAAGGGAAATGCATGACTCATGGCATTCTCATATATGTAGCCTCACATTTAGTTCTTTACCTGCAGGACTATAGGGACTTCTGTACTATATGCTTCCCAGTACCCTCATGATGCACACCATGAACATAAAAAGTATGCAATATCTGGAAAGGCCATGCACAAAACCTGTGAGATTGTATATGTTATGGCACAAAATCTGTGAGATTACATATATTATGGCAAAAACTTGTGAGATTGTATATATTATGGCACAAATCTTGTGAGATTATATATATTATGGCACAAATCTTGTGAGATTGTATATATTACGGCATAAAACCTGTGATATTGCATATATTACGCACTGTCAGTATCGAAGGAGAGAACTCATTTTTTTCAAGAGGTGTATTTACTTGAGCTTCAGCAACCTATGCTTTGCAAGTCCTACTTTGTAAATACACTCCCAAGTAGCTGTCAGAAGTGCTCTGCATTGTCCATTTCCCATGAGTTACATTCTGGAAACGGTGAGCACATTTTAGATATTCCAAATACTGACAGGTCCAAACAACACTGAATGCATACAAGAATATTCCCCCATCCTCAAGCAGAGGATTGAACTTGTCTTGCCCTATATCAGCTGCAGTTTTATTGCTTCTGTTTTTACTGTGAGGTTTGAATGGAGCAGAATCTGCTTAAATAAAGCATCCTGAGAAACTTACTGCTGTAAATCCCAAATCAGACTGAAAAGTTATTGGTTTCCTCGAATGTATTTGCATGACCTCTATCACTATAAGCACCCTAAGTGCCATTATAAGGAACTAGCTCCAGTAGCAGTCAGAACAATGACCATTGGCACTGACCATTTTCTAATGCAGACTGAAGACCCACATCTTCAGACTACATCTTAGCCCCCTACCAAAACATGAACTCTTCTTCCCTGTTCATGTATATTCATACTGCATGTATATGTTTTACAACAAGGCATGTTGTAGCTTGTATGTTCTCCATTTCGTAGTCTTGCTATAGCGTATAAAGCACAATAAAGGAAGTTAATATTATGTCCTCCTGTTCACCATCAGTGACACGTGCTGATTTTTTGTTTTCCAATGTTGTGCCAGGATAACATTGCTTTACACTGTATTCATGTATATATGGATGTTAGGCTCATTTTTAAATAAGGTACAAAGTGACAAATGATTCTGCAGTTCTCTCTGAAGTGACAGTATGGTAAATTTTTAAATTATATATTTTCAGAGAAAGCACATACATTTGAAAATAACTTCAAGATTCATAAACTCATATTCATAAACTGCCCATATGCTAAAATTCAGAAAATACAAATGGAACCATTTGGACCAGACAAAGATTTTCCCTTTGAAAGCTGTATGTGATTTAACAGACTTCTTAAACCTAATAGGGGAAAATAATGCTGCTGTTTGACAATCCTAGACTGGTTGATACCACCATTGCTCAAATTGCCAAAAAGAACTAGATGCACGACTCCACAGTACCCCCTATAACTGAGCAGGAGCACTGAAGTGCAATGAATGCAAACTTCTGATATACTCACAATCAGTCAATGGCCTTTTTCACATTACAAGTTCTCAGGGCACCAAAGCAAACACAGATTGGAGAACGGGTGTGTTTCCACTGATGTCTTCTATGCAACTCACTGGCACCTCACCAGCCAGAGCCTAGGTGACAAACACCACCTCCCCAAAGCGGAAATAGTCCATTGTATATTGCTGCTGTGGACTCCCAGTCATTGTCAGTAAATGACGCAGCTCAGAGGCCTGTAGGCCTCAGTCAGTTCTTGGAAAAAGCACTTCAACTGACTAAGCCACTCCGAAGCCATAAGTAATGAATATTTATATAATATATTCCTCCCTGGGATTCAATTTCTTACTGTAACACGAATAGTCTATATATCAGCACTGTACCTGTATGAAGGTCCAGCACTAACAGATAAATATAACATATTATAAAAGAAAAAAGTGCTGGTAGTTGCTCTGGATAAGAACGCCTGCTAAATGCATGTAATGTAATGTAATGTACTTGCAATAATCAAAGAAACCACACACAGGAGTCAATTAGATCTCATTTGCAACATATAATATGGTCAATAAAGTGCAATGGCATATAATCGATAAAAAAGCCAGTATAATATGAATACAGTGTATTTTCATCTGTCCTTGATTATGATGTCTTTGATTATGAGATAAAAAGTTGTGCAGTTTAGCTAAGTGCCTGAATGTCAGCCTATATGGCACGAATAACAGAGACACTTTTTAAAGATGACAAATCCTGTCTTCCTTATGATATTCTTAAGACACATAAAAGCAATACAGCTGCAAAATGGGCATTCCACAGTCCATACTGTCTAAGATTCTATCAAGATCCATGTTGGCATCACATCACGAAAACATGCAAACTAGAAAGGCACCACAGCTTTAGCAATTCGCATGATGACATTCAAAACATTAATTAGTAAGTTTCTTTTCATTTTATTAAGAAAATACTGAACAATTCTAATATGCATTGTTCAATGCTGCAAGAACCTAGATAAGGACATTTCTAAATTGCTATAAAAAAGCTTCAGTTCTTTCCCTTTTATTTGGAACTCTGATTTCATGAAGGGATTTTATGGCACCCTTCAAAGTTCTTTGATGGTACAAAAATGTAGCAAAAAATTAAATGGAAGCACAACTATGTATTCAATTTAACTTTACTTGAAGTATTTGGAAACAGGTTAAATACTGTAAATCCACTGAGAGGAAATGATTATTTAACTCTTTATAAAGGCTGGACACTTTTTACATAATCACATATGTGATTTACATATCTTACATATTATGACCTTTCAATTTGAGAGTAAATCTCAAAGTTTTTTAAGAGGTATATTTGTAACTGCATCTCCAAGTCTTACCTTGTACATGTGCTATGCACTCCCAAGCAGCAGTTGACATGTTTAGCATGGTTTGCCTGACTGTCTGTTCCCCATGTGTGGCATTCTGGAAGAGATTAGCAAACTTCAGATACTGTTTGTCTCCTACTCTTAAATAGTCAAAAATGGACAGTGGAGCTTTTTGGATATTTTCACAAAGACATGTAGTTACATATGTATGTGTTTATTAAAAGGTTGATGCAAAAGAGCCATAAAAAAATCAAACAGGCATATTTAGGGAATATCCCATTCATTATGCTTGCTCATGCATGGCAGTCTAATCAAAAGGGTCTGTCAATCTGTCAAACAAGTGACTCATTTAAAATTAGTTTAAAATTAAAAGCTTCACACAACTCAAAAACTTCATGTACTGGGGTATTCCTTCCTATCGAAACAAACTCTGTGATAGTTTCTTGCTTCCATACTGAAATCCCAGACAGATATCAGAATACTATGAACATTTATCATTGATCCTCTACAGTCACAGAAATGCATGGATGAAAATACAGTATACAGATCATTTGTTAAACAACAGCCTGAAACTAAATAAATACTATTCATAAAATCAGTCAGAACTGAAAGTACACTCAAGTGACATATTTGCCTCTTCTACACTTAAAGTCAGATTTTCATTATAAGTTATATGGTTAATGATGGAATATTTAGTCACTTTTCAATTAGACATTCTTTTTTGGTTAACAAGTAAATTACAAACAAATACTGGCAGCTTAAAACCTGATCTAAAACACCCCTCACAGTATTAGGTGCCAAACAGCAGAACTGACCAAGCAGCTATATTTGTATTTAGTCCCCATTTGAACCTACAGGATATAGGGCAGGGCCGCCCAATTTGTTTTGGCCAGCCATGAGCTATGCGCTCCCGCTGCCACGTTGTTCCAGGTAAGATGACGCGCCCCTTAAAACTGATGTTCCACCAATGTGTGGAAAGGGGCAGGGGCGTAGCGAGCGCTGGTTGAATAGGAAATAAAACTGCACTATAGAAGTGTGTTTTTGTGATAAACTATAGTCGGCCTTTTCGACAGAGTTGCCAGTCTGTTTTCAAGTGACGTCACATAAAAAGCTGAAGTCATATCAAAACCGATTCCCGACAAGGTTCGCTTTGGAAAAAGCACTAAAACACCAAGTTTTTACTTACAATAAACTGCTAACCGTGGAAACAAACCGTGGCTATTTCTGCGCAGGAACGAGTGTCGAAATTGATGGCTAAAATGCATGTTTTATTTTGTTGAGTTGACGGGATCTCAGTAAGGAAACCAAAGTATTGTAATTTCAGTCACACAAGTCAGTGCGAAATCACTACCAATTAGGCAAAATAATTATGCCAAACCTGGCAGCCCGGGTTAGAGGATTTTGTTGTATTTCCGACCAATAATCTGTTGTTGGTGTTATTAGTTAGCAAACGTTACTATAAAACGAAATTACCAAATCATTCCGAGTGACTCTGTGAATGATGATTTTCGTTAATACGTTTTTGATATTGTGGCTCATTAGCTGCAATATGGGGGCATTTTGTGATGATGTGTAACTTAAATGTTGCTCAATGCAAACTTAATATCCAGTACTGAGTTGTTATTCAGTGTTGTCGCTATGATGTTTAACTTTATATTGTTGTTAATTTTTCAAGCTGAAGTCAAATTTTCACTCTTGATTACAAAGGTGGTCAATAAAGCTGTTGTCAACTTAATTTTCTAAAGCACCTTGAGTCGCATGCACTTTCTGTCAGAAAGGTGTCTTTCCTTTTAAATATGTTTATGCTCCCAAAAAGAAGCATATGGATGTTTTATATTTTAGACAATCACCTCTGCAAATTAATAAAATTACTGTTAAGCAGATTAAAGAGTAGTGTTTTTATTATTTTTGAAATTTTATTTTAGATTTAGAACGTTAATTTTCTATAAAATATAATACGTTTTAATGTAATGTAATTTCACATACCATCAACATTTATTTTTGGCCCGCAGCCCTCCATCCAGATTAATTTTTGGCCCTTCATAGGAAAGAATTTGGGCACCTCTGATATAGAGTATCACACTTTATTGAATCTATGTGCCCTGACTATCACTTTTACCAGTATTATCTTTCCCATAAAATACATTTCTTACATGATGATAAATCTTGCATTTAAATTATATAATTTTATTGCTCATTAAATCCCTATAAAAATACCTGGAGAGAGGTCATGCTGCAAGGTTATGACCACTTTCAAATGTCAGTGTGATTTAATAGCCTTTTCACATGGAATAGGACAATATTACAGGGGGCTGAGGCTGATTTCCTGTAGAAATGACAGTTAAACATTATGTTTCAGATAATTATTAATATTACAGTCTAAATGTTGTAGACCATTACTTTATGTTCCCTTGACATTCATTACTGCATTATAATAGGGGTTATCCCTTTACAAAATACATAATAACATCTCATAATACATAATTCAAGAACAAACCAAAATTTGGACTCCTGAGTGGTTCAGTTAGTAAGGCCCTTGTCATGAGTGTGGTTCAATCCCAGCTGTGTCATCAGCTGACAATGACCAGGAGCCCATTCCAGTGAATTCAATTCAATTAAACTATCCTCCATAGCTTACAGCTGTGGAGTTTTAATAAATCATACTGTCAAATCCATAGTGGTCTACTCCCAACAGCAACCTGTAGCTCACTGTCTACACATTCTTCTGAAAGACAAAAGTGATTCACCAGATCCATCAGATACTAGAACAACCCTGTGCCGAGTTTCATAAACAACAATGGCAATAAGTCATTCTTCCATCCCTTAACACTGATCTAGGACATCATTCCCCAGTATGTGAGACACCTTTCCCAGTTCTCTTCCTTCAAGTTTTTTCCCATATTTTTCTTCTTCTACTGCAGGACAGAAACCCAGTGAAAACAACATTGTCTGAGCTTTGTTATGTCTTTTAACATTGTTTTTAAATTACTATATAATTAAATGAATAAATACATTTCTTAGGTGCCAAAATGTGTGCTTCACCACAGACCCCAGTGGAGTGTTATTGGGTAAGTTTAGAAATGCAACAATTCCACTGTATAGACTACTCATATTCATAGCTGACTATTGTGAACTATATTCTGTAATCCGAGAACCTGACCACCCCCCTTCCAGTCACCTCCATTCAATGATGCTAAACCAACCTTACTACCTGCCAGAGCTTGTAACTGGAGTGAACGGAGATGTACAATAAAAAGTGACTTTCAGAATACTCTAGTGCCTTTGTCATGCTGAGGTCAGACAACAAAAGCATCTCATTAAATGATTCAGAACAAAAAAATTTTTTCTACCATATAGGCTATCACATTCATGCACAGATGTAAGCAAAAATTACTGAATTGAATCAAATTTCCATTATCCGTTAATATTTCAAGGTAATTTTTCCAATAAAATGTCACTTTTGAATCAGATCTACCACTAAGAGTGTAACAGGGGTATAAGCTTGACCTAACAAAGCTTGCAACAGTGACTCAGTGATTGGGTGTTTACAGTGTGCAACTTAGCAAAGGGCTATATTTGTCATTAGTCTTCAGTAGAATGTACATTTAAGGAATTGATATCAAGTGTCACATTTTTATACAAGAGATGTGCCCAGATTAGCATGTGACTGGCCACCTCCTGTTACTGCCTAGTCCACGTCTGCCATAATCAGCTTTCCCATGGAAAAAGTACCTGCATTCTGCATTTATAACTTGATCTCCTGTTGACTGCATATTAAATTAGGAAAGTCATGCTGTAATTCTAGCTCAGAACTGGTGGACTGGTCCACTTGTCCAGATCTGGTCTGATACAATGAAGTCAATGTGAGAACCAATTACATACATACTGTGATACAGTACAAATTGTGAAAAAGAACCTCCTCTATGGAAGTAAACAGGTATGCCAAGTGGGCACATGTCCCTTAAATATAAAGTGAAATAGAAAGTGATTATAAAGTAAACTGTAGTTGTATTGGTTGTGGTGGAACACTGATCACCTGTAATTGTAGGGAATGGGCATGAAAACACTGTGCAATGTTATCAGTTATATCGTCCTCATTCACATACTCCCATGTCAGTCTCTCTAGCAGCAAACCAGGGATGTGTTTGTATAATTATAATATTTAATGGTTTAATCTAAGATGCTCTAGGCACATACCCCAGTGTGTTTGGGTAATGTGATAAAGCAACTTAGTTAACACAGTATCATTGCAATTAGTCTGCAGGGCAGGCCTATTTGTTAGATGGTTATGCTCATTCCTTCCAGTGAATAATGAGACACTGTCTACTCCAACAGCTTTGAAGCCACAAATGCCATACTTAGTTAATGCCCAAATATCTAGCTTAGGTTGCTTTGTATGGGTTTGTTAAAAATGATTTAGTTTTTATTTCCAGCATTTTATTTTCCTATTTTGTAACATTAGTGGCATTCTAAATTTCCACATGTATGCACCATTGCCTGGCCAAAGAAATGGCTGTTAACTTAGAAGAAACACCTTCTGTAGCCTTCCACTGACTGCTTTATATAGCTTGCAAGACTTTCTAGAAAACAATACAAAGCCACATAGCATAGCTTGCTAGCAAGCCAACCTGTTGATTAAATGCACTTTACTGCTAAAAAGTCTGTTTCTTTTAATGTATCATTTTAGACTTTAGAAAAATTTAGACTTGTCTGTGAATTTGTGCAAAAAGTGCCTCAGAAGAGTTCAATTTCACTGTTGCAACTGACACATCACTTTATTGTGACTAGCCATTCTCACCCCCTGTTTGTTATGAATTTACTAATTTATTCTGTGAAATGCAAGTATTGCTTAATAATGGCTTCCTTTACTTGAGCATTCCCTTTCACAGCAGTTGTCTACTATGACTTTACAGCAATGTAAACCTATCTAGATAGACTTGTGTGAGTGGAGTGCGCTGTCTAGGACCCAGTAACCTACACCAACACACTACATTGACAGTTGTGGAGTTTTATGGTCATTTTGTGGTCAGTGACCAGGTAGCAGTTAGGTGGTAATGTTGGCACTATGGACACATATTGGTAAAACATTTACCATTCTGTTTATGGCAGAGATTGAATGAAAATTATGAAAACTAGAGCTGATGAGCTGAATTTTCAAATTTTCTGTAATTGAATATCTCAGTACCCCTGATACACATTAAATGTTCAACATTTTGTTTGTAGTAGTAGTTAATGTTCTCTCTCATAGCAATATGACTAGAGACAGCACTGTTCTTGCTCCTCAGGTCTGGTAGGAATGAAATGTAACATTAATGAGAAAGCTCAACATTAGAGTAATCAGCTGTCTTATTAGTTTGTTTTCACGCAGTGAAGCTACACCAAAACACAGTTTATATAGCTAGCTAAGCACTTAACTTTTATATCTAGGGATGGAACTGTAATTTGCTGGCGTCTGGCAACTCCTGCTCTGGAAAGTGACTCTATTCAATAGATTGCTGGCCTTAATAAATTGTTAGTCAGTCATTAAAACTATGCTAATGATGCACAGGAACTTAGCACATCCATTCCAAACTCTATTGGTTATTCCCTTGCCTCCCATATCTGGTTAGCTGTTCACTGACGGTGGTGGACACCCAGAGAGTAAAACTAAGAAAAGATATAGAATAGATATAGATATTCTTATAAATGTCCTTATCGTCCTGGCATCCCTGTAGGTACTCCAGTTACAACAATTTAAAGCAATAAACACTGGCATGTGGAAAAGCTATACAATACAATACAATTGTAATAATTAAGTTCAAAAGTCAGGGCAAAACAAACAAAATTGAAATTTCCAGGTGTGGGGGCAAGAAATGAAACATGGATGCACAAATAATATCAAAAATGAGCTAGTACAACAATATCTAACTGGTACACTACATATGAATGCAATATATTTTGCACAACTAGTATAACAATAACATATATTATATAACAATATATATATACATACATATATATATATGACTAAACCACAACCAAAAGATAATAAAAGACTGGCATTTAAAACCACAGAAACACATGACTGAATATACTGAGGCCAAAAAGACCAGTCATGGGATTACACGGGTAGTTTATCCATATCCCACTGGTTGGCAAATTTTGGAAATATTTACATTATTGAATATAACATTATTAAAAGGAAAAAGATGTAATGCTCTTGTCTATAGCATTAGCCACTATTTAGAGTCAAACATAACACAGAAGGAAGTGACAATGAAGACATAAAATGTAAAATCAGCCTAACTGTCTGTACTGTAGATGTCATCAAGATTCACAGAATGAAATCAGTCACACAGTTTTATTTGTGTGTGAAAATGAGAGGCTTTCAAGACTTGTGAAACATTAACCCAAGACATGCAGAAGTTCTCCACTGCCAAACTAGGCTTCCCATTAATGCCAAAAATCATAATTTAGCTGTATCGAGCCAGCCCATGCCATAAGTGCTATAGACGAATGTTAGGGGTGTCATCCATCCATAGGGGTGCCCCAAATGTGGGAAGAAAAAAATTCAAAATTTTTAACTTTTTTTTTTTAACTTTTAAATTTTTTACTAATACTATTTTAATGATATTATTTTGAAACCTTACAAAAAAAGCCCACAACAACATAACTACATGGCCTATTTTCTGGGTTGCTCGCAGCACCACGCTGGCGCATCCCCCCCATCCCGCTCTTAGTTTGACTTACCTTAGTGTGGGGGATGGGCGAGTTATCTGAACTAGTGAGTGACACTGACTGTGAAACGTGGTACGATTAACATCAGTAGTCTAATTCAAATACATATCATGTCAAAAAGACCAAAGCCCTCTGGTGCCCAGGGAAGAAAAAGAAGAAAAGAGGAGAAAAAACAGGAAGCAGACAGAGGTAATGTAATAACAGAATAGTTTGTCTATTGCACAGTAGTTATCATTGGAGCAGAGTGTTACTAGCTTACTTTGGAAGATAGTAACGTTTGCTAATTTAATAAATAGAGAGAGCTAGATAGAGCTAGAGTTAACGTCAGTTACTCTCACCTTAATTTCATTAGGGAAAGTTTGAAAGACTATTCAGGTGTTTAGGGAATAATCTACAGCATAATTTTGAGAAATACTCTTTTTGTTTTAAGTGTGCTGCATGAACCATCCACTGTCTGCCTCAAGAAACCAGGCGTTTTTATTGACATCTTAGTCTAGTTAACCAACGTTAGCCCTGCTTGTGATAGTCACTTAAAATGCTTTTCCTTTTCCATCCCCTTTTGTAATTAATAGTTGTAAGTAGGGCTGGGCGATAAAACGATAATAATTATTGCAATATAATTTTACTCAATAGAAATATAACAAATGTTTGATAAATGTTAGATATAATTAATTTCCATGCTTAGATAGCATGCACAGAAATGAATCACAAACTGGCAATCATAACGCAGGAATAGAGGTATGCATTGTGCAAGTTAGGTTGCACAGTGAGAGGTATAAATTCAGGCCAGCACGTGGTATTGTTTACAGACACAGTAGCTGACAGGCTTGTAGTTGGAGCGGAATAAGCAAAATAAGCGAAATGAGTGACAGTGAAGAAAAATCAGTGCCCATGACCAGCTCAAAGGACGAAGACATCGTCGACAAGAAAGGTCACTCAACTTCAGTAGTGACTACTGTCACTGTGAATCTGAATTCTATTTACAATAATTGTTTATGTCCTGAGAAGAAAAAGATCTTGCTGTGATTATTTGTCCATTACTGGCTATAATGCTTTGACATGTTTTTGACAATCAATAAAATTGCCTAACTTTTAAAAATTGTTATTTATTTTCACTATTTTGAATTAATTTATGAAGGGGTAGTATGTTCCTCTTATTGAACTAAGTCTATGTGGCAATTCTGAAACTGTGAACTATGTAATATTTGTGTTTTGGTTGAATTTGTATGGCAACAAGAGCATGACAGCTCAGGGAGCATATCTATGTTCCCAGGGTCCTATGTTCCCCAGTTCAATATTCTGTTAGCACACCAGCTAATGCTAACCTTGCATCTAATGCTAATGTTAACAGTAACCGAAATGGTAATGCTAACACTTACCCACATGCTAACCCTAATGCTAATGCTAACACAACCCTAACCCTAACCCAAACTCTGACTCTCACCCAAATTTCAAGGCTAAATCTGACATTAATGCTAATGCTAACTGGAAAGCTAACGCTAACCCTAGAACTAATGCTAAAGCTAACCCTAACCTGAACCTCCATTTGGGCCCTTGGAAGCATTATCCATGTCATATTAAGTGAATACAGAGCTGGGGAACATCTTTTGCAGGTTCCCATTATGTGCTATATATAGCTGGGGAACATAGGACGCTGGGAACATAGGAATGACCCCAACAGCTCATTTTTAAAAAAATCATAACTCCAGAAGGAAGCTCAGCAACAACACCAATTTTTTGTCAGATCATGTCATGGTTAACTGCCCACATGGTCAAATGAGGACATGAAAATAGGCAATTTTGACGAAATCTGAAAATAGAGCACATTTCAAAAAATTATTCTGACACTCCTATAACAGTAATAAATATGGTTACTGTATACACATGGCCTAATAGGTCATAAATGACAGGAAAAAAAAACTATGAGTGCTTTATCTAGCATACTGTTTGAGTGAGAAGCTCTCAAAGGGGGTGTTGTTTTATTAAGTTTTGAATTTTCAGCTGTTTTCAGACCCTTGTAGGAGGAAAAGTACATAAGATACATGATATGATTACATTTTTGAATTCTACAGAAAAAGTTAGCCTTAGTCACAAAGTTTCAAAGCTGTACATGCCATATCAAAGGAGCTATGAATGTCGGAAGTTGGACCAAAAGGCTCGTTCGGCAAAATGCATAAAATTAATTAAAATTTCAAAGGACTATAGTTTCAAAACCGTTAGAGATAAAGACCTAATATTTGGGATTTCACCATTAGTATGGTATAGGAGCACCTGTGAATTTTTTTCAGGGGAATCTGAGGGGGTGACCTGGGACCCTCTGAATGATTTGATATGGAATGACCCAAGTAAGAAATTACAGTCCCAAACGAGTGTTAGTTAGTGGACCCTTGACAAGCACCAGGCCAGTACCTAGTGCGACTACCCAGCAGCAAACGATCGTATCAGCATTTTCCAGCACCGTGCCTTACAACAAAAAAAAAAACAAAAAAGACACAAAGACATCACAAATGCAATTGCATATTGCATTGCAAAAGACATGCTTCCCATTAGCACTGTCGAAAATGAGGGATTCAAGAAGCTTATCAGCTGTCACAGGGCAGCTTTAAAACCTGAGACTGTAGACAGATTTGTCTTTCTTGCTGTAACTTGTAGGGTAATGGCTTTGCTTGTTTAAAACTTGTACAGAAGATACTGACCACAGTTGAGATTTTTTTTGTCTATTTATTTTGTTTACATTGTCAGCTAAAACACTTACAAACTGTTACAACCCATCTGTACAAAAGGTTTGGCATGCTGACCAGAATTAAGATTTCTTTGTCTATTTATTGTTTTATTTATTGACATTTTCTTTTAAAACACTTTTAAACTTTGCAGTCTGAGCCATCTTACATGTGTGCTGTCTCACACTGCAGCACTTCATTTTTCTATTAAGATGTTTATTTTGTTGAGGAAAAAGGATCTTACTTAATTTTACTCATGCATATTTAGATGTTGAAAAAAAATATCATTATAATTGTTTTGAATGTTCTACCTCAGATTTGTGAAATGATCCGCTGTTTGGCAAGTGTTTGTCATGTTCTGACCATGAAGAATAGTTTAAAATCACAATTAACCATGGTGGTGGAATTGGCTGCGATGCAAGGGGCAGCAGCTAAAATCTTGCCTAGGGCACCAAACTGGTCAGGGCCGGTTCTGGCTGTATCTAACATAGCTGTACATTAATAACAGATCAAATTTGTGATATGTGATCAACCCTTAAAATTTAAAAACCAAAAAACAGTCACGTTTTATGCTGAAGAGCACCATATATGCTGTGTTTGCACCACAATGTTTATTTCCCTATCAAGACTACATCATGTTTTTTTAGCTCCTGTATTTTAATTTCTTCAGCAATTACATCTGCTATTTAAAAATTCACTACTATGGATTCACCAAATATGGATTTAAAGCTGCATCGAAAAATTCCAGTGATTAATATTGAGATAAAAATGTCACTGCTAATGAAACAGGTGTATGATGTCCAGTAACAGAGCAATGATACATGACCAAATAGAGCAGGTCAAGTCTGCTGAGTGAAGACAAATCTGTCTATAAAAGAAGCGGCACTGGACTCCCCCCAGGGACTGCCTGGCACCCAGCAAAGGTGAGTGATCCATCACATAATGTTGGAATATCTTTCAGTTTTACAGGACTGGAGCCCCAAAAGGGTGCTGCTTGGGAATTCTTCAGCAAACAGACAACATAGTTTTTCTGTTTTATTTCCCATTCATATGAGTTTCTCTTACTGATCTTGAAAATATTATATTAACAAACATTTAAACAATAAAGTATTTTAGTGAGCTATACTATATATAGCATTACTTAATGTCAATTGGTTTGAAATGCATCAGTCAAGTTCCATTAGCTATCTAATCTACTTACTCACTTACTTACTTACATTACTTTATATCACTGCACCTTTAAACAACAGTGCTAAACACTCAACTGAAGCACTTAGGCCAATATTATACCAGTGAAAAACCAGAAAAGACAGGAATTGGTTTATTCACAAATTGTCTTACCCACTGGGGTTCCCTCAATATTTCATTTTGTACCACTGTGCACAACACAAGATTAGTTATCAATTATAGTTGATTTATAATTATAATTGATTTATAACTATAATTGAATTATAACTGTGTGTGCATTATGTGTGGAAAGTCACTGTACATACAGTACAATATAAATAAAGGTTCTCAGGGATAGTCAGTAGGCTGGCATATGTTCTCATCATTGTTTGATTTCTGTCTAACGCTGATCAGTGAGCTGCTTAACCTTTCTTTTTCAGTATCCACAGACCATCTGCAACCACCTTTCTCTCCTGGCATAAAGAAGGTAAATTCCTGAATGTACTACATTCTCAAAGGCAAACTGCAGCCTTTGAGGTAGTACTATTTTCAGGCAGCAAAGGGGAATTTACTTGGGAGGGCACTAGATGCCATAAAGTATAGTGTATATTATGAAAATGTTCCTGTGCTCTTAATCTCAATTTAGAAAGAGATGTAATGAAAATATTACATCAATGAAAGCTGCTGCAAATAATTCATTTAAACATGGCCAGCAGGTATTAATGGCTTGATTTGTAGTCACTCTGAATTTTGAACAGGTGTCAAGATCTGGGGGTGACATTAGGAACAGTCCCTTTTAAACATAAACTTCCTTGTTTTAACAAGGAATGAATAACAAGTGGACAGGATTGAAAACTTCTACTGTGAACTTACCTAACAGCATGAAAATTTTCTTGACGAATCACAATAGGCATTTACTTATGAGCATACTCTAGTCCTAATATTTTGGGATCTCAAAACAAATGTGAACACATCTGAATCTGAAATCATAAAAATACATATGCATTAATGTTTTTCCCTTCATGCACCCCTTTTGGAATCACTAATTTCACATTAGACTTGTTTCACTGTGACACACTGTGCAGACTTTTAGAAGTGCTGAGGTGAGATGAGTGCAATCCTCCAAGACGTTTGCACACAAGTCAGAAGTTATTTATAGCATTACAAGTCTCACAGCTCACCACAGTGAAGTAGGTGCAAATTGGAGGATAAGCATGACTGCACTGCTGAAATCTGAGCAATTTGCGAAAGACTGGCAACTCACAGGGGGACCTTAGACACCCTCGCTGAAGTACTCACTCCCACGCCTGGCAGATGAGCCACTTAGGAGGCCAAAAATTCATAATTAATAAGTGATTATGCCATGATGGGATGGTGCATGTTTTTCCATCAAAAAGCTTTTTTTCTGTCAGTGATTAGCAGACTTCATTCTATATGGCGGTGACTGACGCTTGAACTTTTTTCTTTCCTTCAGTAAAGTGCCATCATGAGTACGGACGCGGAGATGGAGGCCTTTGGCCCAGCGGCCATCTTCCTCCGGAAGCCAGAGAAGGAGAGAATTGAGGCCCAGAACACACCCTTTGATGCCAAAACAGCTTTCTTTGTGGCTGAGCCCAAGGAGATGTACCTCAAAGGGAAACTCATCAGCAGAGAGGGGGGCAAAGCCACCGTTGAAACACTGGATGGACAGGTGTGTACAGCTACACAGACAGAGAAAGCATGTCTGGCACACCTACACTTTGTGATGCATACTGTAGGATTTTTAATCATCATGGTGACTGGACCTCACATTTACTGTTTTTTACATGTCATTCGAAAATGATTTCCCTAACTCAGAATGTGTCTTTGTGGTGGACACCTCATTCTATGAGTCTCAAAACAGGTTGTTCCATTTCACAGAAAATCACAGTGAAGGAGGATGACATCCACCCAAGGAACCCTCCCAAATTCGATAAGATTGAGGACATGGCCATGATGACCCACCTCAACGAGCCCTGTGTGCTGTATAACCTCAAAGAGCGTTACGCAGCATGGATGATCTACGTAAGATCTTTTTTACTGTTTTATCTTGTTCACCTGTAAATAAATGTTTAAAATAAATGAATGATTGTCTGTTGTAAATATTTCCATTAATATATTTCCTTTCACTCTTTCAGACCTACTCTGGGCTGTTCTGTGTCACTGTGAACCCCTACAAGTGGCTCCCAGTGTACGATGCCGTTGTTGTGGCTGCTTACAGAGGCAAAAAGAGAATTGAGGCCCCGCCCCACATTTTCTCCATCTCTGACAACGCCTATCAGTTCATGCTGACTGGTGAGAATCCAGCCCATCATAAATTAGATATACAAGCTATTCTCATACTAGTACAGTTTGAACATGAACTATTCAAAAACTAAGCCATATCCCAAACCAGTAAATAATACCATGAAATCTGTGAGAAAAATTATGCTTGCATGTTATTGCTATTATGTTTTCAAATTTATATATATTATGTCTTCTTTCGCTACTGTTATTAATCGGTGCTAATCACTGCCAACCATTAGTTGGAACAGATCACACAATAAAAAAGCAAGAAAGTAATTACAGCATGTTTGATCTTCTAGATAGTATTTTTTATCATAGTAAATACAAACATTTGTAAAATGGCAAATACAAGTTCAATGTGGAGTAAAATATTATTGATTTACCTTTCTAACATTTCCATTGTCATTTCTTTCAGATCGTGAGAACCAGTCCGTCCTGATTACGTAAGTTTACAACATAAAAGCTTTAACATATATGATGAAGCCCCAAAGAAAAATTGATTTCTCAAGTACTTATTATGTGTGTTGTGAAATGTCTCCAGGTCTTAAAACCTCCATTCACACTGTAAAAGATAACCTAAATTAAACAGCGCTGTTTTATTACTTTACTCTCTATGAATTGCATGTAGTGCAAAGCATACGTTTTCCATGCGTTTCAGCTCTTAGTGTTATCCGTTTTCCTTCACAGCGGAGAATCTGGTGCAGGAAAGACTGTGAACACAAAACGTGTCATCCAGTACTTTGCAACAGTTGCAGTGTCTGGCCAAAAGAAAGCTGAGCCAGTTCCTGGCAAGATGCAGGTCAGTGAGAGACTGTAGAGATGTGCAAATAGCTCAGGAGTGTATGAGCTGTGACACATGTCTGAAGTGCCTGATGTCTTCTGTAGGGATCTCTGGAGGATCAAATCGTCGCAGCGAACCCCCTGCTGGAGGCTTATGGTAACGCCAAGACCGTGAGGAATGACAACTCCTCTCGTTTTGTAAGTTTTCTGTGTTATTTGCTATTCATATTTAAAGGCTTTATTATTAAGCATTGTTAGTTTAAAATCTTGAAGCATTTAAAATCCCTTTTAATTTCACCAAATGTTTAGGGAAAGTTCATCAGAATTCATTTTGGAACAACGGGAAAGCTGGCTTCTGCTGATATTGAAACTTGTAAGTTACCACAACCAGTGTTTTATGTCAATCATGTCACTGATAACCACGACAAAATTGCCCACCCGTAATACTTCCATTTCCTACCTACAGATTTGCTGGAAAAGTCAAGAGTAACATTCCAGCTGTCGGCTGAGAGAAGCTACCACATCTTCTATCAGCTTATGACAGGCCACAAACCTGAACTGTTGGGTAGGAAATCTGGAGGATCAAGATCTTAATTTTTATTGGTCAAATTTCAGAAATGTATGCATTTCTAATTATTGTTTCTCACAGAGGCACTTCTGATTACCACCAACCCATACGATTACCCTATGATCAGCCAAGGAGAAATCACTGTTAAAAAGCATTAATGATGTGGAGGAGTTCATAGCCACAGATGTAAGTTGAAGAAAAAAATTAAAAATATGATTCCATTTTCAGAATTATGCTCTCCTTGCTCACAATGAAACCTGTGATTACTGTGTTGTTGTACTCATAGATAAGTCAGAGTTAGACAGACACATCGTAACTGATGTCAATGAGTGCAAGGGTCTTGCCCAACCGGTGTCCAGAATGGATGCATAAACAGCAGTTATGACAAAGAGCTCCTTCTAAAATAGCAAAATATACAAACATAGATTGAGGAGTATCATAGACTTAAAAAAAGAAAATATCTATCCATTCATTTAATGTTCCATAACAAGAGTAAATAAAGGGAATACACATCACATGGCAGTATCATGTGTTTGTTTATGTGTATATGAACATCCTTTACATATGTTCTTGACCATTTGACCATGTTTCGGTTTGAATCACAGACTGCCATTGACATCTTGGGCTTCAATGCTGAGGAAAAGATGGGCATCTACAAGCTGACTGGTGCAGTGATGCATCATGGGAACATGAAGTTTAAGCAGAAGCAGCGTGAGGAGCAGGCTGAGCCTGATGGCACTGAGGGTAGGTCTGAAGATATTCTTGCTCATACTAACGAGTAACATTAATTAATGTGTCAATTTGCATTGTAGGGGTCACCTTCTGTACACAAAGTCAGATTTTTCAAATAAGTAATTATTTTTCAAATACTTTCAAAAGTTTTTTCTTTGGGGGGGGGGGGGTGGGGTGGGGTGGTAGAGGCTACGGGGGCTTGAGCCCCCTGCCCATTTGGTTGTAAAGTCCAAAATGGTCTTTCCTACCATACTGATCTCTGCTAAAGTTGAGTGTTTGTCACAAGGATCAGGGGGGGTTACAGATATTACTGTGACTTAGCTTTTTTCTTATTTTTTTTGTGATTTTTATGATTGCTAAACATTTATACATCTTGATAATTATGCTATATCATGGTCGGATGCATTCAGAAAGTTGTGACCAGCATTTTGAGACAAAACAAAAATTAAGGCACTGGCTAATGAGGCTGAACAAGTAGAACACTGCAGAAATAGTTGTCAGAAATCTTTCTAGGTAAAACAAGTAGCTCCAGGGAAGATAAGAATTTCTCAAGCATTCAATGCTGCAAATATTTCCCTTATTCACCCTTGAGTTTCAAGTTGCACTTTCCAAAGCATAGTAGCAATTCCAATTGCTACACAATCATTTCAATTGTCCTTGCCCAGTTCATTTGAGGGACATGATAAACATTAAGGAAACATTCAGACAGTGTGATGGGATCAGCATCATAACTGAGGAGACAGCTGATGCACAGGTCAGGTATGTGCTCATTGTATTGGCTCTTTTAAGAACACAGGGGTGTGAGAAGCAGCTAAAGCTGGATGCTCTTCTCTTACACTGTGTCAATGTAAAGGCAGTGGCGTTTAAGTCAGTCAAACAGACTGTATTGGGGACACTCACAGCATCTGAGGTTTATTTCAGCAGTTGGCACTGATAAGGCAACAATCTGTTTCTGAATGTAGTTCACATTACCTGTGTAGCACATCTGCTGAAATTAGTGGGTGACATGTGTTGAAATGAATTTAAGAAGGTCAATGACCTGATCATAGCTGCAAAACAAGCATTCAAAGCCTATCCATTAGCCAAAGATTGGTTTGGCATGTGTGTTCAAGAAAGTTGTAAGCAAAAGTAGGCACTCTATCAAGCCGACAATCCTGGCAATGTGCAGATTGTTGTATTTGAATAAATTAAATAATAATAAAATAAGCAAATGTTAGTGCAGCCACGTAAAGGTTGAATGCAGACTATGACCCTTTTCTTTACACTTATTTCTGCAGTTTTTCTTTTTCCACAGACATTGATATGGCAAATGTATGCTGTTTCTATGTAGCGGTTTAAAGATGACCTCTTGTTAATCGCTAAACCTCTGTGCATGAGATAACACTATGGTTTAGTAAAGTTTGTCCTTTTTTGGTTTGATTTCCATGATTTTTCAGCAAGACCTAAGACATGTTTTTCTGTGAACAACACCCAGCCATCACCATTGCTAACATACAGTCTGTGCTTTTTTTTAAATTGAGTCCCTGCCCGCCAAAAAGTCTATGCAAAGATGATTTTAAATATCATTCAATTATATTTCACAGTTGTTCAGTTATACAATTATCAATGCCAAGTTAATTCAAACTAGTTACAACAAGCCCTCTTTTGCAATTATGTTTTTATTTTATTTTATATTATGGAAGAGCACGTCTTCCTACTTTGATTCAAATGTATTTCCTGAACATTCTTCTTTAATTTAAAATTAAACTGGACCTTGTTGATTTATTACATGTGCATGCATTTTTCCCCTTAAAATCTCTCAAATAAACACATGAATTTATTCCATTACAGTGGCAGATAAAATTTCTTACCTCATGGGCCTGAACTCAGCTGACGTGCTGAAAGCTCTGTGTTACCCCAGAGTGAAGGTCGGAAACGAGTTTGTGACCAAGGGGCAGACTGTACCACAGGTAAAATATCCAGATGTAAAATCTTGTTAATACAGTGGTATTATAAGTATTATACATTAATACTGTAAGTGTTTTTAAACATTGTTACTTTGGTGTGTTTTCCAGCCTCACCTAAATCATTTGTTCTCACTGAAGTTGATTTTTTTTGTTCCATTTTGCCATATCCAGGTCAACAACTCTGTCAGTGCTCTGTGCAAGTCTGTCTATGAGAAAATGTTCTTGTGGATGGTTGTTCGCATCAATGAGATGTTGGACACAAAACAGCCACGACAGTTCTTCATCGGTGTGCTGGATATTGCTGGATTTGAGATCTTTGATGTGAGGAGCTTTTCATTAACATTGACTATAGTGTTGCTGCATGAAACATTATTGTACTGATTTTGTACAGTATTGTATTGATTTTGGAGCACTTTCAATTAATCAACATTTTATCATATTTAAAATTAAAATTTTTAAAATTTCAGTTCAACAGCCTGGAGCAGCTGTGCATCAACTTCACCAATGAGAAACTGCAACAGTTTTTCAACCACCACATGTTTGTGCTGGAACAAGAGGAGTACAAGAAGGAGGGCATTGATTGGGAGTTCATTGATTTCGGTATGGACTTGGCTGCCTGCATTGAACTCATTGAGAAGGTAAGAGTGACGCCCATTATTATTGACAGTCATAAACCTCTTCTCTTATTCTCCTGAAGCAATCTCATGTGAATATTCTGCCTACAACAGCCAATGGGCATCTTCTCCATCCTTGAAGAGGAGTGCATGTTCCCCAAGGCTTCAGACACAACCTTCAAAAACAAGCTCTATGACCAACACCTGGGCAAAGCCAATTGCTTCCAGAAGCCCAAGCCTGCCAAAGGCAAGGCTGAGGCCCACTTCTCCCTGGTGCACTACGCTGGCACTGTGGACTACAACATTTGCGGCTGGCTGGACAAGAACAAGGACCCCCTGAACGACTCAGTCGTACAGCTGTACCAGAAGTCATCAGTCAAACTGCTGGCTCTCCTGTATGCTGCCCATGCCGGTGCAGAAGGTATTGTATTTATTTCTGTTGAGATTGGTAGAGTCTCCTTCTTATATATTCACACCTGGATGAATTTTATCATATCTGACACAAATTCCTCAATTTATAAAATCAAGGATACACTTTTATTTTCAACTACAGGAACAATTTACACATTTCACATTTCCAGGCTTCTGGATGTTAATACATTCATGCTGGTATTTTTAAAATGCTGTCAGTATAGGCATGTATTTATGGTTAGTCATGCAAAAGAAGTAAATGGAAAAAGCTGTGCAGTTAAATATTGCATGAAATATGATGTGTACAAATGTGTGTACAAATCTTGTGTGAACAGAGGCTAGTGGCAAAAAGGCCGGCAAGAAGAAGGGTGGCTCCTTCCAGACTGTGTCTGCTCTGTTCAGGGTACTGTATGCACCTCAATGCAACTGAAACCACACTTCTGTGATTAAAGTACCAATTTGATGTTGCAAAGTAAAGCACTCTTACTGTCACAACCAATTCTCTTAAAAATGTACTAAAGCAAATGTAGAAATAATTACACATTACATGAATTTGTCTGGAATACTAAAAACCATAAAATGATAATCAGTTGGGTTCTACACTTAACTCTATTCACAATATGCAAGAAATAATCAAACCAAATGCATTCTCTGTTTTAATACTACACCACCCTCCATCCCACAGGAGAATTTGGGCAAGCTGATGACCAACTTAAGAAGCACTCATCCTCACTTTGTGCGATGCTTGATTCCTAATGAATCAAAGACACCAGGTAGGCAATATACCCACTGTCATTCCAATAGTTTAGGTCCGAATATGAAAAACTGCAACAGAGTGTACATACTATGTTTACCTGATTGATCAATCCTCTTTTCCAGGGTTATCAAAAAGAATTCAATGAAGTCAACACAACTTCAGTGTGGGAGTATCCTATTCTGTACTTTTGGTACAATGTCTGAACATATAATGTGAATATCTTCTTGTTTTTCAGGTCTCATGGAGAACTTCCTGGTCATCCACCAGTTGAGGTGTAATGGTGTGCTAGAAGGTATCAGAATCTGCAGAAAGGGCTTCCCCAGCAGAATCCTCTATGGCGACTTCAAGCAGAGGTAATTTATATAAGACATTTCTGCAGTTTTTGTCTCCATTACAATGTCTCTGAGACTGCTCAATTAAATGACAAATATGCCATAAAGTAAAACATCATAATATTTAAGTTTAAATTTGAAAACAGCAGGAACAGGAAATCAATGGTCTTGGTAACAGGCAGGAAACAATGACCCATATCAGAATATCAAATACCCTCTCTAGCAATCTGTGGACATCACTGCTCAGTCCTTACAATGATTACTTTTATGCTAGATACAAAGTGTTGAATGCCAGTGTGATCCCTGAGGGACAGTTCATTGACAACAAGAAAGCTTCTGAGAAGCTCCTGGGATCCATTGATGTGGACCACACTCAGTACAAGTTTGGGCACACCAAGGTAAGAACTTCAAGGATATCAATTGTATTTTTTTGAAAAATAAAACAGTTTCCCAGCTTAGATTTATTGTTTAATGTAAATATCACATTTATGTAAATGGACTAAGATATAAGAACAATTCTTTATCACATGCATACAATATTACTGTAGGTGTTCTTCAAAGCTGGTCTGTTGGGTACCCTGGAAGAGATGCGAGATGAGAAACTGGCAACACTGGTTACCATGACTCAGGCCCTGTGCCGCGGTTACCTCATGAGAAGGGAATTTGTCAAGATGATGGAGAGGAGGTACATATTTTTTTTACACCAGATCAAAAATACAAAAACAAATGTTGCTCATACGGGTTAATAAAAATAGCAGAAGGGGTAAATATTTTCAAACCTCATTTCATTAAAAATTTCTCTTTTTAAAATATGCCTGTTTTAAGTAGCATCATTCTAGACTCGTTTGTCATTAAGTTTTTGATAAGTTGAAGGAGAAATAAACTCCACTTTTACATATATATTTGTGAAACTCCCAAACATGTCTTGAAGTGATGAAGTGTATATTGTTCTAAAATGTACACAGTATTACGTTATAATTATGATCATTAGATACTTCAACAGGTTTTACAATAATATGTCAGTGGAACATGAGAGGAAAAACTGTTGAATTGGTGACTTCTTATTCATGCCATTTCTGCCAGCTGATTAAAGTGTCTTCTGCTATTGAGATTCTTCACTGATTTTAACACTACTTTGTGCAGGGAGTCCATTTACTCCATCCAATACAACATCCGCTCATTCATGAATGTGAAACATTGGCCATGGATGAAGCTATACTTCAAGATCAAGCCACTTCTGAAGAGCGCTGAAGCTGAGAAAGAGATGGCCAACATGAAGGAAGATTTTGAAAAGACCAAAGAAGAGCTGGCAAAGGCATTAGCCAAGAAGAAGGAGCTTGAGGAGAAAATGGTTTCTCTGCTGCAGGAAAAGAATGACCTGCAATTACAAGTAGCAGCTGTGAGTTGAACATTGAAATCATATTTATATTATCAGTGTTCACTAATCTAAACTAATGTCTCTTCATGCTTGAGTGTTGCATTTTTGTTTCACTTATAGGAAGTTGAAAGCCTCTCTGACGCTGAGGAAAGATGTGAGGGACTCATCAAAGCTAAGATCCAGCTCGAAGCTAAACTCAAAGAGACAAATGAGAGACTGGAGGATGAGGAGGAAATCAATGCTGAGCTGACTGCCAAGAAGAGGAAGCTGGAGGATGAGTGCTCTGAGCTGAAGAAAGACATTGATGATTTAGAGCTCACCTTGGCCAAAGTGGAGAAGGAGAAACATGCCACAGAAAATAAGGTTTATAATTCATCAATGCAGTCTTTATTTGTTTTTTTCCACTTTACCAGTGTATTACTAACAGAGTGTGACATTAATTCATTTAGGTGAAAAACCTGACAGAAGAGATGGCCACTCAAGATGAGAGCATTGCCAAGCTGACCAAGGAGAAGAAAGCCCTCCAGGAGGCACACCAGCAGACTCTTGATGATCTCCAGGCAGAGGAGGACAAAGTCAACAGTCTGACGAAAGCCAAGACCAAGCTTGAGCAACAAGTGGATGACGTAAGATGTCATTTACATATTTTGATAGGTGCAATTTAAATTGAGCCATAGAACAGAGAGCCTTTTGAACAACTAGGAGCATCTTCAGAAACATTCTAACCCATTGATCTCATCAATTGATGTAACCCATTAACCTGTGCATTTTGTACTGACAATGAAAAAGATAATGGCTGAGGAGTTAGTAGGGATGTTAGTAGGGACGTCATGGACGTTAAGTCAATGACAAAACCTGCTTTTACATGAAACAGCTGGAAGGTTCTCTGGAACAAGAGAAGAAGCTTCGCATGGACCTTGAGAGAGCCAAGAGAAAGCTTGAGGGTGATCTGAAACTGGCTCAGGAATCCATAATGGATCTGGAGAATGACAAGCAACAGTCAGAGGAGAAGATCAAGAAGTAAGACAGAATTCAAAGCAATGAGATAATTGTAAATCCCAACAACATCCAAAAATTGGAAACATATTCATTAAAATCTGTATTGTTCCTCATCCACAGGAAGGACTTTGAAACAAGCCAACTTCTCAGCAAGATTGAGGATGAGCAGTCTTTGGGTGCTCAACTTCAAAAGAAGATTAAGGAACTCCAGGTAATTTCTGAACACCTTCAAATTCCACATAATAAAGCTGAAAACATGTACAACTTTAACCAATACCACTGTTCTCCATAGGCTCGTATTGAGGAGCTGGAGGAAGAAATCGAGGCTGAGCGTGCTGCTCGGGCCAAGGTTGAGAAGCAGAGAGCTGATCTCTCCAGGGAACTTGAGGAGATCAGTGAGAGGCTAGAAGAAGCTGGTGGTGCCACTGCTGCTCAGATCGAGATGAACAAGAAGCGTGAGGCTGAGTTCCAGAAGCTGCGCCGTGATCTTGAAGAGTCTACCTTGCAGCATGAGGCCACAGCTTCTGCTCTGCGCAAGAAGCAGGCCGACAGTGTTGCAGAACTGGGAGAGCAAATCGACAACCTTCAGCGTGTCAAGCAGAAGCTGGAGAAGGAGAAGAGTGAATACAAAATGGAAATCGATGACCTGTCCAGTAACATGGAGGCTGTCGCCAAAGCAAAGGTAAACAGGGGAATTCTCTCTCAAGCATGTTGTAGCAGGAGTTATGAAACGTCCAAGAATTATAAATACATTTTTTGATAGGGCAACCTTGAGAAAATGTGCCGTACCCTGGAAGACCAACTGAGTGAACTCAAGACCAAGAGTGATGAGTATTTGCGCCAACTGAATGACATCAATGCACAAAAAGCAAGACTTCAAACTGAGAATGGTATATGTTACATATTACATACTAATTACTAAGTAGATCTGATTAGATGTCATAAAACTATAAAAATGAGTATCACATGTTTATTTTCTCAGGTGAATTTGGTCGCCAACTGGAGGAGAAGGAGGCTCTAGTTTCCCAGCTGACTAGAGGCAAGCAAGCCTACACACAGCAGATTGAGGAACTCAAGAGGCACATTGAAGAGGAAGTCAAGGTAATAGACTAGGAAAGTGTGATATGAATGTCCTTTTAACTATGTTTTTAAATGACTTTCTTAGCAAAAAAATTCTTAGATACCCTACTGAAGCCATATACATTCATTTTTGTGTTCCAATAGGCCAAGAATGCTCTGGCCCATGGTTTGCAATCAGCACGCCATGACTGTGACCTGCTTAGAGAGCAGTATGAGGAGGAGCAGGAGGCCAAGGCTGAGCTGCAGCGTGGAATGTCCAAGGCCAACAGTGAGGTGGCTCAGTGGAGAACCAAATATGAAACTGATGCCATCCAGCGCACTGAGGAACTGGAGGAGGCCAAGTAACTTCACTCTTTACAGTATCATTGTGGATTCACTGATTATGAGTAATCGAAGATAATGAAAATGTCATTGTCTACAGGAAAAAGCTTGCCCAGCGTCTCCAGGATGCAGAGGAATCCATTGAGGCTGTGAACTCCAAGTGTGCCTCTCTGGAGAAGACCAAGCAGAGACTACAGGGTGAAGTGGAGGATCTCATGATTGATGTGGAGAGGGCAAATGCCCAGGCTGCCAACCTTGACAAGAAGCAGAGGAACTTTGACAAGGTAAATCCAACATTCCAATATAGGGAATTATCATCTCTGCTGTGGGTTACAGTTAGGTTTTACAGCATAGACTGATTTCATCGTTCATTATTAATGAATTTTATCATCAATTTTCCAGGTTCTGGCAGAATGGAAGCAGAAGTATGAGGAAGGCCAGGCAGAGCTGGAAGGGGCACAGAAAGAGGCCCGTTCTCTCAGCACTGAGCTGTTCAAGATGAAGAATTCCTATGAAGAAGCTCTGGACCACCTGGAGACCTTGAAGCGGGAGAACAAGAACCTCCAGCGTATGTACAATAAATGTAGAGACACGTATTCATCATCATTATTGTGATCCTTGGAAGAAAGCTGTTACGGAATGTAAATGGTAGTTATGCCCACAATAAAATTATTATGAAACGTATCCCTGCAGAGGAGATTTCCGACCTGACAGAACAGATTGGAGAGACTGGAAAAACTATTCATGAACTGGAGAAGGCTAAGAAGACAGTGGAAACTGAGAAATCAGAAATTCAGACTGCCCTAGAAGAAGCCGAGGTAATTAAAGGCAGACATATTAAACACAAATTAAAAATGATAAAGTTTTTGGTATGCTACATTTCAATCTCATCCTCAAAACTACACTTAGAGGGAGTAGTTAGTGATGTTTTTTTGAATTCTTCTGTTTCATTCATTTTTACAGGGAACTCTGGAGCATGAGGAGTCCAAGATTCTCCGTATCCAACTGGAGCTAAATCAGGTGAAGAGTGAAATTGACAGGAAGCTCGCAGAGAAAGATGAGGAGATGGAGCAGATCAAGAGGAACAGCCAGAGGGTGCTTGACTCCATGCAGAGCACTCTTGACTCTGAGGTCAGAAGCAGGAATGATGCTCTCAGAGTTAAGAAGAAGATGGAGGGAGATCTCAATGAGATGGAGATTCAGCTGAGCCATGCCAACCGCCAGGCCGCTGAAGCCCAGAAACAACTGAGGAATGTCCAAGGACAGCTCAAGGTATTTGTATATTACCCATAGTTACAGGGCTGAGCTCAATGAGTTGAGTCTTTTCATACAGAATTCCTTTCATTGATCTCTCTTTCAGGATGCCCAACTGCACCTTGATGATGCAGTCAGAGGACAAGAGGACATGAAGGAGCAGGTTGCCATGGTGGAGCGCAGGAACAACCTGATGCTGGCTGAGATAGAGGAACTGAGGGTTGCCCTGGAGCAGACAGAGAGAGGCCGCAAAGTGGCCGAGCAGGAGCTGGTCGATGCAAGCGAGCGTGTAACCCTGCTGCACTCCCAGGTAAGTACATAATTTCCTTCTGTTTGATATAGTAAAAATGAATATTGTATACATGACAAGCTTGTACTAAACTAAAACTATCCAAATTTGTTCAGAACACCAGCCTTATCAACACCAAGAAGAAGCTGGAGAGTGACCTTGTTCAGGTCCAAGGTGAAGTTGACGACACCGTCCAAGAAGCAAGAAATGCAGAGGAGAAGGCCAAGAAGGCTATCACTGATGTGAGCTTTGTTTATTTCAGTGTCACAGTACCCATAAAGTAATATTGTATTCATTCAATTATTTATACTTTTATATGGCTACTTTATGTAGTTTTATATGTAATACATTTTTAATACTTGCACATAATGAAATCCATATATACCAATGAGATTCTATTTGAACAAGGTGAAATAAGGTATATAACCTGAAATAAGGTTTAATGGCATAGCTTGCCCTACATATGGCCTGTAATGAACCGGACTACTGTATATGACAGTGTAAAACTCTCTCACTATTAAAGGTGAAATTAATGTTGACCTCAGACCAGGGTATCTTGGTTTTTGAAAAAGTATTTAAAAATCTTCATTTTATGAAATTCCAGGCAGCCATGATGGCAGAGGAGCTGAAGAAGGAGCAGGACACCAGTGCTCACCTGGAGAGGATGAAGAAGAACCTGGAAGTCACAGTCAAGGACCTGCAGCACCGTCTGGATGAGGCTGAGAGCCTGGCCATGAAGGGCGGAAAGAAACAGCTCCAGAAACTGGAATCAAGGGTAAACTATCTGGAATATATACCATGGCACTGACATACTACACCCATATGCTATTGCATTTTGTAGAAGGCTGTATGTTATGTAATCACTCCTAGTGTCAGTTGCAACACTGATGATTTTGTACCATTTCTGTCCTTAGCTTTATCATTTGTTTGCACTTGTAAGTTGCTCAAAATGACAAAATGCAATGTCACATAAATGTTAGGTTCAATAGAATCAATTACTCAAAGTAAATAATTTTTTTAAAGGAAATCATCAAACAATGTTAAATCACAGGAGTCAAACACATTTATAATGTTGCAAACTACATTTTGTTAAACCTGTATCCAGAGCCTTTTCTTCTGTTTAGATAGACTTACTATCACTAAATCATTTGGAGGGTCACATGAAATTCAAAGGCAGGCTTCAGCCTACAATGCCTGAAGGCCGCATCCTTCAAAGTCCAAACCTCATAACGTCATAACTTCATTTGTATATTCCATCATTACTATTGTTACATAAACTAAATTATTGTTAAAGGTGCGTGAGCTGGAAAGTGAAGTTGAAGCCGAACAGAGACGTGGAGCCGATGCAGTTAAAGGTGTCCGTAAATATGAGAGGAGAGTCAAAGAGCTCACCTACCAGGTAAAAATCAACCCATCTTTATAAAATAGACTGCACTCCAGAATGACAACGCAGTACTTCTTTTAAATCATCTCTACTCACTGTAGACTGAGGAGGACAAGAAGAACATTCACAGACTCCAAGATCTGGTGGACAAACTGCAGCTGAAAGTGAAGGCCTACAAGAGGCAGGCTGAGGAAGCTGTAAGTCTAATATTCCATAAAAAGTAGCTAGTAATGATATAGTGGGAGAATATGTATGTATTTAAACATATAATCTTTGAAATTTCAGTGGAATCTTTTTGTAATAGTTCTAAGAATTTTCTTACTAAGTGAGAGATTACTGATACAATCTGATTTAAACATGTCACTGTTGTCCTTCATGAAGTGATTTATTGTAAAATACTTCTCTTATTCCTTATTAATGTGAAATAACTGCCTCACAGGAGGAGCAAGCCAACACTCACCTGTCCAGATACAGGAAGGTGCAGCATGAGATGGAGGAAGCTCAGGAGCGTGCCGACATCGCCGAGTCCCAGGTCAACAAGCTGAGAGCCAAGAGCCGTGATGCCGGCAAGGTAGGTTATTATGTGAAAGGTTTTGTTGTCGTGATATATGTTAATTTAAAGGAGTAATGAGAGTTGTTGTAGGATAAAAGGAAAAGATATAGTAAATGGTTCTAAATGGTCTTTCAAATTCATTTTCAGGGCAAGGAGGCCGCAGAATGAGGGATGAGATCCAGATGAGAAGCAATCACAAGTATTCATATAATATGAACGTTTTGTGAAATGTTCTTGTACCTTAAGCAATAAATAATATATTTGCACAGCATAGCCTTGTCTTGTACTCTTTTTTAATAATCTTTTCACACACAATCAAAACAATGTTACAGTATGAAGCAACCTAAAATATTGCACACAGTTGCAGCTGAAGTCATAAACTTTTTACTACTGGGGGAAAATGAAAGACTCATAGCATTCAGATGTAGGGAACAGTAGGACCTGACAATTTTAGTCTGACTGTAAACCTCAAATATTTAGGTTTTTCTATCATATATAAATAATTGTCTGAAATGTCATATCAAGAATAAATGACTTAAAAAAATACATGGTATTTAATGACAAATGCAGACATCATGGGCCAGGTTTATTAGGATTCGTTCTTCAGTGTCTTGAGAGATTCTATATGGATAATTTTTTCATCATTCTGGGGTTCACATGGAAATTTCCATCAAGGTCTGCAACTTCGGCTTTTATCATCCATCCAAATGTTTGTCTTTTTTAACAAAACAGAGCTCAGCTTTATATGCTCCGCAGGTCAAGCTGTTGGTATCCCTTGTGTCCCTTGAGTCTCTAATTGGCTCAGCATGATGCCACTTTGTTTTAAAGTGGACCAGAATGCCCATCACAGCAACAGAATTAGGGCTGAATGCACCCTGAAACAACAGTCAAAGTCTAGTGTATTATTGCATGACTCAAGGCATGGTTTCCTAATTAGTTTTAAAGCAGGCAGAAAGGCTAAGAAGCTAGGTGTAGTTTAACTAACCTCAAGGTGGGTTTTTCAGTGATAATCAACTGGGAACAAGTTTATTTATATACAGATTACAGAAAATGACTGTATTTTAAGCATAAAATCACAAAAGTCATGCAAGCCGAAGTCAAATTGTCATGGAGAGGAAATAAGGTAGACTTGTCATCCTCTTCCCCACAGGTGAGCAAATGGTGACATTTTCCCCCAGCTGTCATACATTTAACTTGCATTTTTACAGGTCATTTTTTTAAATTGAGTACATTCCAAAAAATGTTTTTGTAGTACTTTCTTTGAAGCAAAGCCATGTACTTGTACTTTAAATTTTAATTTGTTAGATTGTTCGAGAAACATGCATATGATAATATGATAGAAGTATTTTCCAACCCATAGTTTGGCCAGGCTTACCTTGTAAATGCGGATTCAGGTGTTCAGCATCATCTGCTGCCCATGCGTAGCATTCTGGAAATGGACAGCACATTTCAGACACTCAGTACATATACATATAGGGCAACACAACACTGAATGCATGCAAAAACATTTGCCCATCCTTGAACAGAGGACTGAGTTTACTCTGTCTGCTGGAGTTTTATTGCCTCTGACTCTGGGACTTTTACTCAGAATTTTACTGTGAAGTTTGAATAGAGGGGAATATATTTAAACAAAGCAGTCTAGAGAAATATACTGCTGCATATCTTGAACTGGAGCGAAAACCTTTTTACTGTTTGCCAAAATAAATTTGCATAAATTTTGTAATTATAAGCACTATTATTCTCAGAGTGTGTAATTACACAATACCTGCACAAATTAGGTTACACAAAATCAAGATTGTGCTTTTCAAAGGGAATTATATAGGTTATCACTCAAAACACTGCAAGTTATTTATAAACATGATATACTTCTCACAAAAAATCTACCTAATTTGAATATTTAATTTGAGTTCCTCTTTAACAGTTAAAAGCACAATTAACACATTACTTCAACCTTTTATCATTACATTTTCACCATGTGGCAATAAAATAATTGTAAAATCTGGTAACTGTCGGTCTGTGTATGTATTAGGGACACTAATAGGGCTCATCAGCTGCAGCCAAAAACACTCAGCATCACAATGAACAAAGTTTCTTCATCCATACTGTAACAAGGCAACAATTGAACAGGCTTGACAGAGTGCTGTCACTACAGTTGAGTATGCACTCTGACTGCCATACCAACAAGCCTGGCTCTTTGGCATCGCAGTCAAAGCTGCAGTTTGGTACCCCATATACCTGGGTTTGAGGCCAGGTGGGGTGACTGCTCTCGCCCTTTGCTTCAAGTTTGCATGTGTCTTGCAAACACAACCAGAATAATTACAATACCAGAAATGACTGCACACCAGTCATGCATTGGTAATGCATGCTGAATGATGAACTAATCAAGGATATGTTATAAAGCAATTAAGAAAATTAACCAACTTGATTGCACATTCCAAAGTCACACAATTGCATAATCAACAAAACAATGTAAAATTTCAAATACAGATGGATTGTTCATTCTGAACCAAATCTACCTTGATAAGCTACAAATATTAGATTTTGCAATAATAAAAAATGTGACTTACAAGTACTTTGCATCCAATAATCTTCTAAAGAGCAAAGTAGGCATTAAACTGCTGTGTACTGGAGTTCAGTCATGAAGTGGTCAAAATCCTTCTCCACAAGAAAGCTCACAGCTCTTAGTGACAAATAGTTATCCTCTGAGAGCAGAATTCAGCATGCAGCTATATTTGTCTTAACTTCTCATGAGTACTTTTAAGGCTAAGATATCAAGTATCACATTTTATTGAAGAGATGCACCCAGAAAAGATATTAAGTATCATATTTATTGAAGAGATGTGCCCAGATTATCACATGACTTTCCAGTTTTTTACAGCCAAATCGACTCCAGTTAATGTCATATCAACTTTCCCATGGAAACTGGCCCACAGAGTGATAAATCTTGTATTTCTAAATTGGTCTTGCTGCCTATTAAACAAGGCAATCATAGTGAAAAATTGAACTGACATGCAGTAGTTTTGAAGTTCATGTGAGAAGAGCTGCTGATGTGTTGAAATCAATGGGTGTGTCCAATGGGCGCAAATGCCCTAAATGTGACAGAATCATTACGGATTGAATAGTCACCCTGCTATACCTGAGGTCAACAATGAGGTCAACATTATGGAAATGCAGACACCTGGCCATTCCTTCTCTTAAACAAGAAGAGAGTAGAAATGTCATGGGGGAAAAAGATTATCTGGGGCATTCAATATGCTATGTGTTGCTAATACTAGGATTTCATCATGACAGATGTTTTGAAAAAAGTACATAATCGTTTTATTGACAGGAACAGCTAGACTCATTTCTCTGTCTGTACTCTAGAGTGGATTTAGGACTGTGACCCTAGGCCCAATCTGGGAAAGCACTTCCTAATATCAATTTGAAGTGTACCCTTCATTCCCACCATGCTGAGTGGGAATCAATCAAAAGATAGCTTCCGTAGTCTACTTTGTTTATCACTTTGTTTGTCACTCAAATCAAATCTACCTTGACTTTATATTTTTAGCCTTGACAAAAGTAAAGTTTTGAGTCGGCACTTCATAACTTATACAGTATGGTTGATACCTGGAACTAGTCATGTTGCCCTTCTCTATTTTTCCATGTCCTTGTTATAGTCATATAGCAGTGCTCAGAGAGGGACACCATACTCTAAAAGTGGACTGATGAAGGAATTATACTCATTTGTCTTGTACATTCAGCATTTCTTTTATGTACTGGGTCACCCCACCTCCTGCTAGTTCTGCCTTTTCTTGTTGGGCTTTTACCCAACAATGTTATACTCCTTATCCTAAGACTTCAGTCTCTGTACTTCCATCTATGTCATAGCCCCCTTTTACCAGGTGAACAGTTTCCAATCAACTCCAGAACCCCTCTTTCCTGTACCACTTTTAGATGATGGCTGGATGGCAGGATGATGGCCCAGAGCACTATACAATGGCCTATAACAACTAGAAATGGAACAGAGAAAGAACAAAAAAAAATCATTTAAGTTCATGCCTGCGAAAGAATCATTTACTGTCTTAGAAAGCAAGGAAAAAATAGTATTCAGCTGGTTGCCTGACTGCTGAATTATACCCTTCCTGTAATAAGGACAAAAGTATTACGTTAACAGATTTTTTGAAGCTGGGAAACAAGCAAATACACTTTAGGCACAGCAAATTCTTATAAATAAACACTGATCATATTACTGTATATTCTGTATACAATTCCTAGCATTGCTGTTGTTGCAGAGCCCCAAACACTCAAAGCTCCTCATGTAGGCATGTACTTTCTTGGGCTCCTCTTTACACCAGAGAGAATGCTCTTATAGTTGTTGCATTATAGCTAGCTACAGTATGATAATTGCTGAATGCTTGTCTAGATATCAGTAACATGTACTATTGCATCTGAAATCCACGCATCTTCAATTTATGTTATCATACCTGATCTGACCCATTTGATCCCAAGTCATGAGTATGTTAACAATTCAATGATATGCCATTTACGCTTTACAGTTTAGTGAAGGCATGTCCTTTCAGATACACACGGTATCTGTATACATTTAGCCCAATCCATACATTTTTATTTATTCATTTAACAATCTATATTAGTCTCAGCTGATTTTCATATACTAAGCTACAGAAACTCCATTAAAATAATGAATCATTAACCTATTCTGATGAACAAAGTTAAGACATGATGCAGCAATAAAAGATGACAGTTAGCACATCAGAGCCAAAATCAGTCATATAGATTTCACTCATCTTATCCTCACTTAGCCTTCTATTATTTTTTTGAATTATGTCATTTTATCATATTAAACAATTTTACAGTACACAGCAATCTGAAATATTGTACATTGGTGCAGCTGCGGTCATGCTATATAATTATTCATAGCACGAGCACCAACTGATTCCTATTGAAGGAAAATGCATGCCTCATGGCATTCTCATATATGTAGCCTCACATTTAGTTCTTTACCTGCAGGACTATAGGGACTTCTGTACTATATGCTTCCCAGTAGCCTCATGATGCACACCATGAACATAAAAAGTATGCAATATCTGGAAAGGCCATGCACAAAACCTGTGAGATTGTATATGTTATGGCACTGTCAGTAAGAGAGAACATCTTGTCTCATTTTTTTCCAAGAGGTGTATTTACCTGAGCTCATTTCAACCTCTGCTTTGCAAGTCCTACCTTTTAAATGCGCTCCCAAGTAGCTGTTGGGAGTGCTCCACATTGTCCATTTCCCATGAGTTACATTCTGGAAACGGTGAGCACATTTTAGATTCCAAATACTGACAGGTCCAAACACTGAATGCATACAAGAATATTCCCCCATCCTCAAGCAGAGGATTGAACTTGTCTTGCCCTATATCAGCTGCAGTTTTATTGCTTCTGTTTTTACTGTGAGGTTTGAATGGAGCGGAATCTGCTTAAATAAAGCGTCCTGGGAATCTTACTGCTGTAAATCCGAATCTGTCAGGCTTTCAGGTAGAAGGACCCAGGTGTAGACCGGGATGACAAACCAGGCGTTTATTGAAGGATATCCAAAATCGTAGTACAGAACAGTCAAAACCAGAGAATCCATGAGCAGAAAATCCAAAACACTAAGCAAGGGACAAAATGCAACGAGACAGGCAGAGAGTCCAAAAAAAAAAACCCAGAGCAAGCAAACAACAAACAGGCGGGAATGAAACAGACTGAAACACTGTGACAAACTGGCAAAGAAACAGAGCAGATAGAGGGGTTTAAATACACAGAATGATGATGAGACAATAGGGACCAGGTGTGCAGGATGGGCGGTGGTGGGTGTGGCAGCAGGGCAGATAGGTGGGACAGGAGATGGGGTGATGGCTGAAAACAAAAAACAAAAGCACATGCATGCAAGAAAAACAAAACAAATGACACACCCACACTGACAGACCGGAAGACAAAAATGACACAAGCAGGATATCACGTGGAAGGACTGACAGAATCAGACGAAAACTATACTGGTTTCCTCAAATGTATTTGCATGACTATCATTATAAGCACCATAAGCGCCATTATAAGGACCTAGCTACCAGTAGCAGACAGAACAACAACCATAGGCACTGACCATTTTCTAATGCAGACTGAAGACCCACCTCTTCAGACTACATGTTAGCCCCCCTACCAAAGCATGAACTCTTCTTCCCCTTTCATGTATTTTCATAGTGCATGTATAGGTTTTACAACAGGCCATGTTGTAGCTTTTATGTTCTCTGTGTTGTAGTCTTCCTATAGCATAAGAAGTTAATATTATGTCCTCCTGTTCACCATCAGTAACACATGCTGATGTTTTGTTTTCCAATGAGCACACATTCCAGTTGTGCTATTGTGCCAGGATAACATTGCTTTACACAGAATTCAGTATATATGGACGTTAGCTTCATTTTTTAAAGGTACAAAGTGACAAATGATTCTGCAGTTCTCTCTGAAGTGACAGTATGGTAAAATTTATTTTATATATTTTCAGAGAAAGTACATACAATTGAAAATAACTTCAAGATTTTCATAAACTGCCCATTTGCTAAAATATAGAAAATACAAATGGAACCTGAATTTGGAATTTGGACTAGACAAAGATTTTCCCCTGTAAAGCTGTATGTGATTAAACAGACTTCTTAAGCCTAATAGGCGAAAGTAATGCTGCTGTTTGACAATCCTAGACTGGTCGATACCACCATTGCTGAAATTGCCAACTAGATGCACAAGTCCACAGTACCCCTTATAACTGAGCAGGAGCACTGAAGCGCAATGAATACAAACCTCTGATCAGCAGAACTGACCAAGCAGCTATATTTGTAGTTACTCCCCATTTGAACATACAGGATATAGAGTATCACACTTTATTGAATCTATGTGCCCTGACTATCACTTTTACCAGTAGTATCTTTCCCATAAAATACATTTCTTACATGATGATACATCTTGCATTTAAATTATATAATTTTATTGCTCATTAAGTCACTATAAAAATACCTGGAGAAAGGTCATGCTCAAGGTTATGACCACTTTCAAATGTGATTTAATAGCATTTTCACATGGAATAGGACAACACTACAGGGGGCTGAGGCTGACATATTTCCTGTAGAAATTACAGTTGAACATTATGTTTCAGATCATTATTAATATTACAGTCTAAGTGGCATAGACCAGTGTTTCCCAAACCTCTCCTGGAGGACCCCTTGTCCTACATGTTTTAGATCTCTCCCTGCTCCAATGCAGCTGATTCAAATGATCAACTCATTATGAACTCCTGAAGCTGCTTAATAACAAACTGATCATTTGAATCAGCTGTGTTGGAGCAGGGAGAGATCTAAAACATGCAGCACAAGGGGTCCTCCAGGAGTGGTTTGGGAAACGCTGGCATAGACCACTACTTTATGTTCCCTTGACATTGCACTTCATTACTGCATTATAATAAGGGTTATCCCTTTACAAAATTCATAATTACATCTCATAATAGATAATTCAAGAACAAACCAAAATAAGAACTCCTGAGTGGCTCAGTTAGTAAGGAATCATAAGTCCTTTAAGTGTTTCCTACCCTGCTGATGTTATGTGTTAAGACATCTCTGTGTTGAAAGGGTCACTCTCACTGTATCGCTATATGGGAGCTATTAATAAAGCTAAGTGTACATGGATTTTAGAGGGTGTACTAATTACGTAGGGCATTAAATGAGAGGGATTAATAATGATACTACTCACCAAAATCCCAGCCAATTTGGAATGCAGCTGAATCCATCCTAGAGAAACACCCCTATATCTGAGTGAAGGGGTGCTCACTTTAGATATAGCTGCAAAATCCAGAAATCAGTCTGGGTCATAACTGTGTGAGTTGTTGTGTGGTGTGATCACCCTTGAAATTCATGGAATGATCTAGCACGCGGTTTTATTTCTTAATAAAAATCTAAGACATGCAGGAGTCCTGCAACAGTATACCAGTGGCATTTGAGTGCTTCTCCACGGCTAAACTGGGCTCCTCTTCTATGCCAAGGTCCATTAAAAACATGGATTAGTCCCAACTTAAGACCATAAAATGTCTGGGCTTGATTTTTGCCATACCCAGTGATTAGCTTGATTGACAGAATTACACTGAGCTGAACCTCCAACAAAAAAACCTAATCACAGCCACAATACTGTATCTTACTTCACCCCTGATGATCCATGGAACATTGTTTGAGGTTTTTTGACCTACAAAGTAAATATTTTAGCATGAACAAATGGCATTTTAAAAAATGTCTCAATTATATGAATTAAATATATATCAGTTTACAGCCAGCCACAAGACATGGGGATAATGTTCATCAGGCCTGGTGAAACACATGCAAACTTTTTTCATGGTGTGCATGTGCATAGTCTTTTGTACATAAATATACAGAAAAATAAAAAAAGTAGTGCAAACACAATGCATTTAGATTATGGAATTTTATTATTGTTCCTTCATGCTGTAATCTGGAATCCTTCAATCTGGAATCCAATGAACAATTTTAATCAAAAACAGTCAGTAGTAGTAACAACGTCCATGGCGCCTCCCAAGAAAGAAAAAATAATGCTAGAGACACGTCTGAATTAATTGAGACTCACTTTTGCACGGTCTGTGTCAGACCCTGAATTCAGAAGATTGTGCTCTTTCGGGATGTCAGAAACTAGAAGCTTCCAAAACAAACACGCACCTGTACATTTGTTTGTCATGAAACTGCATCATACACCCATAAGAACTGCAAGACCCCTGCAACAGTACACCCCTGACATTTAAGTGCTTCTCCACAGCTAATCTTGTCCCCTCTTTTGTGCCAAGGTCAACTAAAGGCATGGATTAGACCTAACTTGATAAAATAGAACTGTCTCAGCCTCTGTGTGTGATCCCAGAAAATTAAACATCCACAAAATAAACACCAAAGCTAACACATCCATAAAAGATAACTCACAAACCACATATCCATCTCTTAATAGTATGAATTTAGATATGAGAGAAAAATATACTCATATTTTTGTTAAAGAAATATGACTAGGAGAAAAACATTTTAATGTATGTATGACTTTAATATTTTTACACATTTCAGTATCTTGTTAAAAGTTTAATTAAATAAGTGGCATAACAGAAAATAATTTCAATTAATAAATGCCCATGAAATACCATCAGGTAAAAATAATGTCATGACTAATGATACAGACATATGATATCCAGTAACAAGGAAAAATGCATGACCAAATAGAGATGTTCAGTTCTGCTGAGTGAAGACCAATATCTCTATATAAGTGGCAGAACTGAACTCTCCCAGGGACTGCCTGGCACCCAGCAAAGGTAAGTGACTTGTGGGGTAGGGTTTATATAAAAAGAGACTCTGTGTCAGCATGATATAATTTGGTTTTCAGTTTTAATTATAATGACATTTAAACTATGAGTGTGGGTGCCTGTAATTTAGATGTTTTCAACCAAAAAAGTGGTTGAAATTTCAATCCTTGTTAGGTAAACCCTTAAATGACACCTTAACAAATAAGTATCTGAACAACATAAGGTACAGTAACAGTAAACAGTGAACTGGCCTAATTTCTTCGTTTTTCAGTATCCAAACACCACCAGCTACCATCTTTCTTTTTTGGCATCAAAGGAGGTAAAGATTCCTGCATGCAGAGCATACACAAAAGGCAAACAAAAGCCTTAAAGTACTTTTTCCCTAAAATGACATGTCTGTCTGAGGTTGGAGTCCAGACAGGACTTTTCTCACAGGTGGAGAGTACCAATTATTCCATACACTTATATTTCTGTCTTGTATGTTTTTTTTATATATAATATATCCCTATTCAACAGGTCAAACAAAAAATGAGTGCATTCAATATAAAGATTTAAGCCAATAAAAATGAGAAAAAATGGGTTTTCTGACTTCTGTTAGCTCTTGTAACCTGCCCACTCGACTGTCTTTTCCCTAGCATAATGACATTATTACAAACTCAATGATAAAAGCATATTGTTTGCTTTTCTCAAAATGTGACATTTATTTTAAATCAGAGTACATATTTGTGTACATATATGAGTACAGTGTAGCATATTTGAGTACATATATGAGTACAGTGTAGCATAGTGGGTAAGGAGCAGGACTCATAACCAAAAGGTGGTCGGTTCAATCCCTTACTGGGGCACTGCTGCTGCACCCTTGAGCAAGGTACTTAACCAACAATTGCCTCAATGAATATCCAGCTATATAGATGGATAAAAGTGTAAAAAAAAAAAACTGATGGAAATTGCTCTGGATAAGAGTGTCTGCTAAATGCCATTATTATTATTATAATGACTGATATTCATCCTGTCTTTCCCTCAGTAAAGTGCCATCATGAGTACGGACGCGGAGATGGCGGTCTTTGGCCCGGCGGCCATCTTCCTCCGGAAGCCAGAGAAGGAGAGAATTGAGGCCCAGAACGCACCCTTTGATGCCAAAACGGCTTTCTTTGTGGCTGAGCCCAAGGAGATGTACCTCAAAGGGAAACTCATCGGCAGAGAGGGGGGCAAAGCCACCGTTGAAACACTGGATGGCCAAGTATGCTACAGCTACACATCAATTTCCCTGCAAACCGCATATCATTCAAAGTAGACCAAAATTCATTGCTATGTTTGTGCTCTGTTTGGTCCATATTGACAAAATATTTGAGAAACTCACTCTGTGAAAAACAAAGTCTCATCATGAAAGGAATACATGAATACATTCCAGAGAAAATGAGTATTGAGGAATCAAGGCATTAACTTGAGTTCAAGCATTCAGGACAATTCAACTACAGTCCTGTCACTTACAATTTTCAAACTATGTTTATTATTCAACTGAAACAACAGAACAAAAGAGTGGTAAAAGTGACAGCAGAAAGGGTAAAAGTTAAAGTTCAGTTGGGTGTGAACTGGTTGTTTGGTTTTCTTATAGTACACTTTGATTAGGGAATGACTAAATGTTTAGACTGACAGAGACATCAGGTTTAACACATATGCACTTTTTGATATATACTGTGGGGTTTTTTTAAGTCATAATGATTGATGACCTCACAATTACTGTCTTATCCAAAGATGTACTCTTTTACATCTAGTATCATCCATCCATGAGGTGATGTTTTTCCTGAATTAGAATGCATGGATTTGTAATGCATAACACCTCCTTCTGTCAATCTCCAGACACTCGTAAAGACAGACTCTCTTCTAACCTTCCATTCATCATTGGTCTATTCCACAGAAATTAACAGTGAAGGAGGATGACATCCACCCAATGAACCCTCCCAAGTTTGATAAGATTGAGGACATGGCCATGATGACCCACCTCAACGAGCCCGCTGTGCTGTATAACCTCAAAGAGCGTTATGCAGCATGGATGATCTATGTAGGTTTCCTAGTTAATCCACTTTACCTGTCAATGAGCCATTGTTTCTGGTGAATATGTGCAGTAATATTGACCTCTGCTGTTTCAGACATACTCTGGGCTGTTCTGTGTCACTGTGAATCCATACAAGTGGCTTCCAGTGTACGATGCCGTTGTTGTTGTTGCATACAGAGGTAAAAAGAGAGTTGAGGCCCCGCCCCACATCTTCTCCATCTCTGACAATGCCTATCAGTTCATGCTGACTGGTAAGATTCTATCCCAGCAGAAGTTTCCCTATGCAAATGAGTTTACTTTAATATAACTTCAACCATTATTCAACTTAATCCCTGTCCCGTATCTATTTGCCATTCTCCTTGCAGATCGAGAGAACCAGTCAGTCCTGATTACGTAAGTATATCATGCAAATAAAATTAATACAATATGATGCATAATTAGAAACGAAATAAATGCCTTTCTGTGCAAAAACATTCATTATAATCCATATTTAAAAAAACATTTTGTAGATGGTTATTATATAGAGTACAGAGAGAATGCTTTCCATAGTTTACAAGATCAAAGCATTTTGTGTCCACCCACAGTGGAGAATCTGGTGCAGGAAAGACTGTGAACACCAAACGTGTCATCCAGTACTTTGCGACAATCGCAGTGTCTGGCCAAAAGAAAGCTGAGCCCGTACCTGGCAAGATGCAGGTCAGTCTCAAGCGATTATGCATGTACCTCAGAAAGTAATACGCTTCTACACATACAAATCTGAAGTGCCTGATGTCTTCTGTAGGGATCTCTGGAGGATCAAATCATCGCAGCGAACCCCCTGCTGGAGGCTTATGGTAACGCCAAGACTGTGAGGAATGACAACTCCTCTCGTTTTGTAAGTATTTAAATGTATTTCAGGGTGGTTATAATTGACATTATTATGACATTTATTTTAACACTATTCAAATGATTTTGAATTTGAATTTGAATTCCTTCTAATTTCTTAAATGTTTGAATGTTCAGGGGAAGTTCATCAGGATTCATTTGGAACAACAGGAAAGCTGGCTTCTGCTGATATTGAAACCTGTAAGTTCTTAAGCTGATATTCAGTGTTGATCAAATATCCAATGAGTATAATAAAATATTTCCAAAATGTGAAAATATCATACCCTACCTATAGATTTACTGGAAAAGTCAAGAGTTACATTCCAGCTGTCAGCTGAGAGAAGCTACCACATCTTCTATCAGCTTATGACAGGCCACAAACCTGAACTGTTAGGTATGAAATCTGCAAGATCAAGACCTTAAATATCATAATTCAAATTTCAGGAATGTATGCATTTATAATTATTTTCTCTTACAGAGGCACTTCTCATTACCACCAACCCATATGATTATCCTATGATCAGCCAAGGAGAAATCACTGTTAAAAGCATTAATGATGTTGAGGAGTTCATAGCCACAGATGTAAGTGAGATGAATTTTTGTGTTTTATTATTTTTCCCTGTAATGAAACGGTACTTTTTTGTCTATAATGAACAATGACAATTTTTGTGACTGCATGCTTCAACCCAGAGAAGACAGAAGTCTGCACCAGAATTAAGTAGAGAAATGATATTACAGGTAAAATATATAAGTATAACTGGCAAAAGCTCATAAACATGCTTCTGTTTCCAATCACACAGACTGCCATTGACATCTTGGGCTTCACTGCTGAGGAGAAGATGGGCATCTACAAGTTGACTGGTGCAGTGATGCATCATGGGAACATGAAGTTTAAGCAGAAGCAGCGTGAGGAGCAGGCTGAGCCTGATGGCACTGAGGGTAAGGTTTAAGTTTTAATGGCAAAACAGCATGGAAATAATCCACAGGCAAAGAGGCAGTTGTCCATCTCAATGAATGTGGATATCAGGCCTCACCAACCAATTTGATTTAAACAACTCTCTTTGGGATGTGTCACCATAACAAATGTGGTCATTACTGGTTACGTAATACAGATGCAGTGTTGGAATTTCATTTCATAAAAAAGAAAAAAAATATTTGATGTAAACTATAAATGTAAATCATGGCACTTGTGAGACCTGATTTACTCATCACACAAGTAAAAACAATTGATGGCCATTGTTGTGCTTGGGCACCTTTCATTGGTGCTTATAGCTGTGGTCACAAATTATAATTACATTTTTCTTTGTGTGATTTAAAAAATGTCTCAGGAGTGTATAGGATTTTGAGTGGAAACTTAGTCTAGCCATTTAAAAAACAAGGGGACTGCTCCTAGACTCTCATACCTTTTCAATATCCACTCAGTGCCTTAGACAGGCACACCAGGCACTTCTACAACACAGGGAGAGTCAACCTATCATCTTACCAATCTTATATCTGCAAAAAGAATAAAATAGTATCTAATATAAATTTAGGAAAACTCTGCTGCATCCTCTACATATTTGAAATAAAATAACTTCATAAACTGAAACCTTTGCTTCCAGAAAGTATCATACTGGCATCTTGTAACATTAATATATTAAAGTTTAATTTAAATCAATGTGATTTCTTCTTACCATAGGAAGAATTAAAAAACTTCAAACAGTGATTATGCACCACATGATAGCTGTGAGTTATGATGTCAGTGAAGTGGGCTCACTGATTTCATTTACACTGTCAGTCTTTCTTTTGTCTTTAATAATACATCTTGATTCTCCTCTTTACAGTGGCAGATAAAATTTCTTACCTCATGGGCCTGAACTCAGCTGACGTGCTGAAAGCTCTGTGTTACCCCAGAGTGAAGGTCGGAAACGAGTTTGTGACCAAGGGACAAACTGTACCGCAGGTAAAATATCTATATTTTAATATATAATCTTTAATAGAGTTACAAAAAATATACAAAAATGTGTTCTTCCCCAATATACTCCACCTATAGTATTGCAATGAATGACCTGATCTGTCCAGTTCTCCACACACAATTACTGTGCCTTGTCATGCAATGACATAGCATGAGAACAAGGCATTGGCAACAAGGCGTTGCAGTGGAATGCCTTGTTGCATATCATTAGATACATTTCTCAACGCCTGTTATGGTAGTTTGAGGAAGGTTTGCCAAACAAATGAAACAAAAATAACGATGAAATACTATTGAATCATACAAGATGCGAGTATGAGTTGAGATTACAAAGAGTTTTTTTCCTCTTTGTGATTAGGTCAACAACTCTGTCAGTGCTCTGTGCAAGTCTGTCTATGAGAAAATGTTCTTGTGGATGGTTGTTCGCATTAATGAGATGTTGGACACAAAGCAGCCACGACAGTTCTTCATCGGTGTGCTGGATATTGCTGGATTTGAGATCTTTGATGTGAGTGGAGGATTCCATTAACATTGACTATAGTTTTATTTCATTAAACATTTTCTATTTTCAATTTGGATCAACTTTAAGTATTGTAAATTATAAACTGTAAATTGTAATCGGTCAACTTTCTTTTTTTCCCAAAATTATAGTTCAACAGCCTGGAGCAGCTGTGCATCAACTTCACCAACGAGAAACTGCAACAGTTTTTCAACCATCACATGTTTGTGCTGGAACAAGAGGAGTACAAGAAGGAGGGCATTGATTGGGAGTTCATTGATTTCGGTATGGACTTGGCTGCCTGCATTGAACTCATTGAGAAGGTAAGAGTGACGCCCATTATTACTGACAGTTATAAACCTCTTCTCTTATTCTCCTGAAGAAATCTCATGTGAATATTCTGCCTACAACAGCCAATGGGCATCTTCTCCATCCTTGAAGAGGAGTGCATGTTCCCCAAGGCTTCAGACACAACCTTCAAAAACAAGCTCTATGACCAACACCTGGGCAAAGCCAATTGCTTCCAGAAGCCCAAGCCTGCCAAAGGCAAGGCTGAGGCCCACTTCTCCCTGGTGCACTACGCTGGCACTGTGGACTACAACATTTGCGGCTGGCTGGACAAGAACAAGGACCCCCTGAACGACTCAGTCGTACAGCTGTACCAGAAGTCATCAGTCAAACTGCTGGCTCTCCTGTATGCTGCCCATGCCGGTGCAGAAGGTATTGTATTTATTTCTGTTGAGATTGGTAGAGTCTCCTCATTATATATTCACACCTGGATGAATTTGATCATATCTGACAACAAATTCCTTGGTTTATAAAATCAAGGATATACCTTTTCAATCAACTAAAGGGACAATTTACACATTTCATATTTCCAGGCCTCTGGATGTTAATACATTCATGGTGGTATTTTTAAAATGCTGTCAGTATAGGCATGTATTTATAGTTAGTCATGCAAAATTAAGCAAATAGAAAAAGTTGTGTGGTTAAATATTGCATTAAATATGATGTCAGTGTTAAAATCTTGTGTGAACAGAGGCTGGTGGTGGCAAAAAGGCCGGCAAGAAGAAGGGTGGCTCCTTCCAGACTGTGTCTGCTCTGTTCAGGGTACTGTATGCACTTCAATGCAACTGAAACCACACTTCTGTGATTAAAGTACCAATTTGATGTTGCAAAGTAAAGCACTCTTACTGTCACAACCAATTCTCTTAAAAATGTACTAAAGCAAATGTAGAAATCATTACACATTACATGAATTTGTCTGGAATACTAAAAACCATAAAATGATAATCAGTTGGGTTCTACACTTAACTCTATTCACTATATGCAAAAAATAATCAAACCAAATGCATCTCTGTTTTAATACTACACCACCCACCATCCCACAGGAGAATTTGGGCAAACTGATGACCAACTTAAGAAGCACTCATCCTCACTTTGTGCGATGCTTGATTCCTAATGAATCAAAGACACCAGGTAAGCAATATACCCACTGTCATTCCAATAGTTTAGGTCCGAATATGAAAAACTGCAACAGAGTGTACATGCTATGTTTACCCAATTGATCAATCCTCTTTTCTAGGGTTATCAAAAAGAATTCAATGAAGTCAACACAACTTCAGTGTGGGAGTATCCTATTCTGTACTTTTGGTACAATGTCTGAACATGTGAATGTCTTCTTGTTTTCCAGGTCTCATGGAGAACTTCCTGGTCATCCACCAGTTGAGGTGTAATGGTGTGCTAGAAGGTATCAGAATCTGCAGAAAGGGCTTCCCCAGCAGAATCCTCTATGGTGACTTCAAGCAGAGGTAAATTACTCATTACATCTGTATTACTTAACATCCATAATATACATGTGAATCTAGGATCTTTAGGTTAGATACTGCTGTTGTATTGCTAAATTGTTTATAAACAAATTTTCATAGCATGTAAAAGTGGAACATGGAAAGAGGTTTTGATAGTGTGTAAAAATGGAACATGACATTAAAGGCCTCTACAAATATTTTTTAAAAAACTATAATAATAATAGACATGTTCCAGATCTAGAAATAATTGCATTTAAATAGAAGATTCCCTTGAGTAATCTCTGAGCATATCTTCTCTATCATTTTAACCATTACTTTTATTTTAGATACAAAGTACTGAATGCCAGTGTGATCCCTGAGGGACAGTTCATTGACAACAAGAAGGCTTCTGAGAAGCTCCTGGGATCCATTGATGTGGACCACACTCAGTACAAGTTTGGGCACACCAAGGTGAGAGATTTCAGCTTCAAGGATATCAATAATATTTTTCTGAAAAACAAAACAGTTTCACAGCTTAGATTTACCGTTTAATGTAAATTTAGATTTACCGTTTAATCACATTTATGTCAATGCAATAAGCTATAAGACCAATTCTTTATCACATTGAATGTTGCTGCAGGTGTTCTTCAAAGCTGGTCTGTTGGGTACCCTGGAAGAGATGCGAGATGAGAAACTGGCATCACTGGTTACCATGACTCAGGCCCTGTGCCGCGGATACCTCATGAGAAGGGAATTTGTCAAGATGATGGAGAGGAGGTATATACTTTTACACAAAAACTCATCCATTCATTAATTCAACTCAATTCATTCAGAGATCAGCACCTATTCTTCTTTTTAAGATGTAAAGCTGTTAAAGTAAAGAAAACAACAAGACAGTTTATTTCCGTCCACTTTTCTGTAGGCTGAAAGGCTCACTCAAAAAAAAAATTGAAATTTAAAAAGTTCTTTTAAAAGCATTAGAGTGGTTCAAGCAGAAAATGCTTGTTTTATAAATGGAAGCAGAATGGCATAAACTTCCTGGCTAACTGTAATACTCCTGAAACAGGGAGTCCATATACTCCATCCAATACAACATCCGCTCATTCATGAATGTGAAACATTGGCCATGGATGAAGCTATACTTCAAGATCAAGCCACTTCTGAAGAGCGCTGAAGCTGAGAAAGAGATGGCCAACATGAAGGAAGATTTTGAAAAGACCAAAGAAGAGCTAGCAAAGGCATTAGCTAAGAAAAAGGAGCTGGAGGAAAAAATGGTTTCTCTGCTGCAGGAGAAGAATGACCTGCAATTGCAAGTAGCAGCTGTGAGTTGACATAATGATTTAGAGAACATTCAACTCATATTTATATTATCAGTGGAAAAAATCAGTCTAAACTAATCTAAACTAATGTCTCTTCATACTTGAGTGTTGCATTTTTGTTTCACTTACAGGAAGTTGAAAGCCTCTCTGACGCTGAGGAAAGATGTGAGGGACTCATCAAAGCTAAGATCCAGCTCGAAGCTAAACTCAAAGAGACAAATGAGAGACTGGAGGATGAGGAGGAAATCAATGCTGAGCTGACTGCCAAGAAGAGGAAGCTGGAGGATGAGTGCTCTGAGCTGAAGAAAGATATTGATGACTTAGAGCTCACCTTGGCCAAAGTGGAGAAGGAGAAACATGCCACAGAAAATAAGGTTTATAATTCATCAATGCAGTCTTTATTTGTTTTTTTTCCACTTTACCAGTGTATTACTAACAGAGTGTGACATTAATTCATTTAGGTGAAAAACCTGACTGAAGAGATGGCCACTCAAGATGAAAGCATTGCCAAGCTGACCAAGGAGAAGAAAGCCCTCCAAGAGGCTCACCAGCAGACTCTTGATGATCTCCAGGCAGAGGAGGACAAAGTCAACACTCTGACGAAAGCAAAGACAAAGCTTGAGCAGCAAGTGGATGACGTAAGATGTCATTTACATATTTTGATAGGTGCAATTTAAAATGGGCCATAGAAAATAGAGCCTTTTGAACCACTAGGAGCAACTTCAGAAACATTCTAACCCATTGATCTGACCCATTGATGTAACCCATTAACCTGTGTATTTTGTACTGACAATGAAAAAGATAATGGCTGAGGAGTTAGTAGGGACGTAGTAGGGACGTTAGTAGGGACGTCATGGACGTTAGGTCAATGACAAAACCTGCTTTTACATGAAACAGCTGGAAGGTTCTCTGGAACAAGAGAAGAAGCTTCGCATGGACCTTGAGAGAGCCAAGAGAAAGCTTGAGGGTGATCTGAAACTGGCTCAGGAATCCATAATGGATCTGGAGAATGACAAGCAACAGTCAGAGGAGAAGATCAAGAAGTAAGACAGAATTCAAAGCAATGAGATAATTGTAAATCCCAACAACATCCAAAAATTGGAAACATATTCATTGAAATCTGTATTGTTCCTCATCCACAGGAAGGACTTTGAAACAAGCCAACTTCTCAGCAAGATTGAGGATGAGCAGTCTTTGGGAGCACAACTTCAAAAGAAGATTAAGGAGCTCCAGGTAGTTTCTGAATGCCTTAAAATTCCACATAATAAAGCTGAAAACATGTACAACATTAACTTTAACAACAACTTTAACCACTGTTCTTGATAGGCTCGTATTGAGGAGCTGGAGGAAGAAATCGAGGCTGAGCGTGCTGCTCGGGCCAAGGTTGAGAAGCAGAGAGCTGATCTCTCCAGGGAACTTGAGGAGATCAGTGAGAGGCTAGAAGAAGCTGGTGGTGCCACTGCTGCTCAGATCGAGATGAACAAGAAGCGTGAGGCTGAGTTCCAGAAGCTGCGCCGTGATCTTGAAGAGTCTACCTTGCAGCATGAGGCCACAGCTGCTGCTCTGCGCAAGAAGCAGGCCGACAGTGTTGCAGAACTGGGAGAGCAAATCGACAACCTTCAGCGTGTCAAGCAGAAGCTGGAGAAGGAGAAGAGTGAATACAAAATGGAAATCGATGACCTGTCCAGTAACATGGAGGCTGTCGCCAAAGCAAAGGTATAGGAAGGGAATATTTCATAAGCATTCATTAGCAGGAGACATTTAACTTGAAATAACTTTAAATATACTTCTTGAAAGGGCAACCTTGAGAAAATGTGCCGTACCCTGGAAGACCAACTGAGTGAACTCAAGACCAAGAGTGATGAGTATTTGCGCCAACTGAATGACATCAATGCACAAAAAGCAAGACTTCAAACAGAGAATGGTAAGTACATTACATCAGCCTTTTGGATCTAATTACTTCTCATACAGCAATAGTGAAGAGTTCCACACAACTTTTATTTACTCAGGTGAATTCACCCGCCAACTGGAGGAAAAGGAGGCTCTAGTCTCTCAGCTGACAAGAGGCAAGCAAGCCTACACACAGCAGATTGAGGAACTCAAGAGGCACATTGAAGAGGAAGTCAAGGTAATACAGAACACCTGGAGTTGAGGATTATCCATAAAATCTTGATTATCCACATATTAATATTTTTTGAGAAGTGAGGTCAATGAGGTTACGCTGCATTCAAGTCTTTCTGTCAACACGTTAAGTTAAAGAATGGCATTTCAACATATTTCTTCTCATGTTAAAATGGGGTAAACAATACAATAAATGAGCATCTGTTTTCCAGGACACTCCACATATATATTCAGTCCTTCTTTTTTATTATAACTCATGTGTTGCCTTTAAGGCCAAGAATGCCCTGGCCCATGGTTTGCAATCAGCACGACACGACTGTGACCTGCTGAGGGAGCAGTTTGAGGAGGAGCAGGAGGCCAAGGCTGAGCTGCAGCGTGGAATGTCCAAGGCCAACAGTGAGGTGGCTCAGTGGAGAACCAAATATGAAACTGATGCCATCCAGCGCACTGAGGAACTGGAGGAGGCCAAGTAACTTCACTCTTTACAGTATCATATTGGATTCACTGATTATGAGAAATCTATGATAGTTAATGAAAATGTCACTCTCTACAGGAAAAAGCTTGCCCAGCGTCTCCAGGATGCAGAGGAATCCATTGAGGCTGTGAACTCCAAGTGTGCCTCTCTGGAGAAGACCAAGCAGAGACTGCAGGGTGAAGTGGAGGATCTCATGATTGATGTGGAGAGGGCAAATGCCCAGGCTGCCAACCTTGACAAGAAGCAGAGGAACTTTGACAAGGTAAATCCAACATTCCAATATAGGGAATTATCATGTCTGCTGTGGGTTACAGTTAGGTTTTACATATAGACTGATTTCATGGTTCATTATTAATGAGTTTTATCATCAATTTTCCAGGTTCTGGCAGAATGGAAGCAGAAGTATGAGGAAGGCCAGGCAGAGCTGGAAGGGGCACAGAAAGAGGCCCGTTCTCTCAGCACTGAGCTGTTCAAGATGAAGAATTCCTATGAAGAAGCTCTGGACCACCTGGAGACCCTGAAGCGGGAGAACAAGAACCTGCAGCGTACGTACACTGTAGAAACACGTCTTGATCATGGGCACAGTGTTGCTATTAGATGTTGAAATTCAGCTGAAAAGTTACAAATACAATCAATACTCTGAATAGAACATATACCAAGAAGTATCATACATTAATGGAGTATACCCTTTGGAGACAAGGCTTTACATAACTAAAGGAATGTATACTCATTCATAATTGTTCAAACATTCAGATACTGAGATTCATCTTGTGAACTATATATATAAATCATATATACACTTAACAGTGTACATTCCCTATAGCAATCTAATCAACATTCAGGGATTACAGAAATTTGTAATGGAGACCTAAACTGATTAGAGATCTTTGGAGGAAATGTACTATATTAATGATAAGCATATTCAAAATCACAATCTCCCAATCCTAGTTATATTGTTATCAAATATGTTTGCATGTAGAGGAGATTTCCGACCTGACTGAACAGATTGGAGAGACTGGAAAGACCATTCATGAGCTGGAGAAGGCAAAGAAAACTGTGGAAACTGAGAAATCAGAAATTCAGACTGCCCTAGAAGAAGCAGAGGTAATCAGAAATGTTAAGAAATGGATCTTTTCTGGTAATTATATTTGAATAATGCTGGTGACTACTTATTAATTAATTTTGGAGTAAATTATATTATATTATAATATATTAAATATAGAAATATAGTAAAATATATTAAATTATAGAATACCTGCCAAAGAAACTGACTATTTTTACTACCACTTCATGAATCTAAAACTGTACTAGTTATTGGAATTAATATTACTACCTCATTCATTTTAAAGGGAACACTGGAACATGAGGAGTCCAAGATTCTACGTATTCAGCTGGAGCTAAATCAGGTGAAGAGTGAAATTGACAGGAAGCTCGCAGAGAAAGATGAGGAGATGGAGCAGATCAAGAGGAACAGCCAGAGGGTGCTTGACTCCATGCAGAGCACTCTTGACTCTGAGGTCAGAAGCAGGAATGATGCTCTCAGAGTCAAGAAGAAGATGGAGGGAGACCTCAATGAGATGGAGATTCAGCTGAGCCACGCCAACCGCCAGGCCGCTGAAGCCCAGAAACAACTGAGGAATGTCCAAGGACAGCTCAAGGTATTTGTATATTACCCATAGTTACAGGGCTGAGCTCAATGAGTTGAGTCTTTTCATACAGAATTCCTTTAATTGATCTCTCTTTCAGGATGCCCAACTGCACCTTGATGATGCAGTCAGAGGACAGGAGGACATGAAGGAGCAGGTTGCCATGGTGGAGCGCAGGAACAACCTGATGCTGGCTGAGATAGAGGAACTGAGGGTTGCCCTGGAGCAGACAGAGAGAGGCCGCAAAGTGGCCGAGCAGGAGCTTGTCGATGCAAGCGAGCGTGTAACCCTGCTGCACTCCCAGGTGAGTACAGAAAGTCATTCCTTTCTGTTTTTGTCTGATCTTGTTTTTGTGATGAACATGATGAAGTACATCACAATCTATCAAACAAACTAAGGGTATATTAGGAGCAACATGTTGGTAGGGGATTTCTTAGTAAGGCATTGCATTGTAATAAAGGCTTTTTAATTTCTCACATGAAAATGGCATGCCTTCTGTTTTTTTATTTCTTTCCTGAGAAACACACAGAAGAATCCAGAAGCATATTTTCGTTTTGCATTGCATTGCTTAAGACCCTTGTCTCAATTGGGAACCCATTGTCAAAACTGTCATTCTTTTATGAAAGCAAAAAGGACTTCCATTTTCTTACCATGTTCGGACCTTACACCCTTAACTTAACATTACCACTAAGCAAACAAAATTTTTCAGAACACAAGTCTCATCAACACCAAGAAGAAGCTGGAGAGTGACCTTGTTCAGGTCCAAGGTGAAGTTGACGACACCATCCAGGAAGCAAGAAATGCAGAGGAGAAGGCCAAGAAGGCTATCACTGATGTGAGTGACCTTTACTGTTATAATCATTGCATTTCTTTTTTAATAATATAAATGATGACTGTTTTACTGATTTACAAACCTTAAAATTGTATCTTTCATACCCTCACTCATATAATTATATACCTCCACTCATTTAATAATTCAATTATTCACAGCATAGTTGTACATTGTATGAAAGGGGTAAATTATCTTAATGCAATATCCACATTCCACTTGAGGCATGTGCTCTGCAATTCTAGTGTCTTGCTCAATTGCAGTTGCTCACAATAGTCTATGGGCTATACTCATTTGATTGCTGTGATCAGTAATACTCTGAGAGTAGAAGGTTCTTTTAAGAAATGGTAAATGAAGTTAAGAGACATCCATGTTGTGCAAATTCCAGGCAGCTATGATGGCAGAGGAGCTGAAGAAGGAGCAGGACACCAGTGCTCACCTGGAGAGGATGAAGAAGAACCTGGAAGTCACAGTCAAGGACCTGCAGCACCGTCTGGATGAAGCTGAGAGCCTGGCCATGAAGGGTGGAAAGAAACAGCTCCAGAAACTGGAAGCAAGGGTAACCAAATCTATTCATTAAATCTTTTCGAGGACCACATGAAACTCATGGACAGACTCTACACAAGGCCCCAATACTCATAACCATATATTTATACAGCCAAGTCTCAGCTTTACTGTGACAATTATCAATACTTTTTTCTACAATTTTTTACTATTTACTTCAAGGTGCGTGAGCTGGAAAGTGAAGTTGAAGCTGAACAGAGACGTGGAGCCGATGCAGTTAAAGGTGTCCGTAAATATGAGAGGAGAGTCAAAGAGCTCACCTACCAGGTAAAAATCAACCCATCTTTACAAAATAGACTGCACTCCAGAATGACAACGCAGTACTTCTTTTAAATCATCTCTACTCACTGTAGACTGAGGAGGACAAGAAGAACGTTCACAGACTCCAAGATCTGGTGGACAAACTGCAGCTGAAAGTGAAGGCCTACAAGAGGCAGGCTGAGGAAGCGGTAAGTCTAATATTCCATGGAAAAGACTCATGTAGAACCTGAATGCAATGTAAAATGTTCTATGCGGAGGATGTGGGTAAGTTTCAGGAGTTTCATGTCATTGATTAGGTCTCAACACATTCATCTCTATCAGGATATTATTTAACTGAATCACAGCAATCTATACCATGTGCTTGATTATCAGATGTGAAGAGAATCAAATAGTACTGGACTATATTAAACTTTAAAGTTGAGAACTATAGATTTTCCAAGCAAATTTTAATGGACTAAGATAACACCATCGAGCTGGCAGTCATGGCATCAGTTTTAGTTTGTTTGCATGTTTCAGGAAATAATTGTGCTATATTAAGTCTATAATTAATGACTGCACAAGAAAAATAAAAAAGTCAAAGAATGAGGTTACTTTTTCCTGTTTCCCTTGGGTGTGGCTAATAAAACAATAGTGTAAAATGTCTGACGTCTGGAAAAGGAGAAATCATAAATTTGTTCTAAATCTTGTATCTATTGCTACATGTAGTACGTGAAATATTTCTACTCATGAATTTTTGGACTCCTCAACAGGAGGAGCAAGCCAACACTCACCTGTCCAGATACAGGAAGGTGCAGCATGAGATGGAGGAAGCTCAGGAGCGTGCCGATATCGCCGAGTCCCAGGTCAACAAGCTGAGAGCCAAGAGCCGTGATGCCGGCAAGGTAGGTTATTATGTGAAAGGTTTTGTTGTCGTGATATATGTTAATTTAAATGGGTAATGAAAGGTGTTTTAGAATAAAATGTACATGATATAGTAAATGGCTCTAAATGGTCTTTCAAATTCATTATCAGGGCAAGGAGGTCGCGGAATGAAGGTCAAGATCCAGATGAGAAGCAATAACAAGTATTCATATAATATGAACATCTTGTGAAATGTTGTAATGGTAGCAGTCAGTCAATAAAGCTAGTTCACCCTCACCTCGTTTGGTATTCTTGCTTTGTCAATAATCTTTTCATCACACAAAATTAACACAACATTACTGAAAGAAAGATCTTCCATGTTTGCACAGACAGCTGTAGCTTCATGACAGAATTATCACACACCATGTTGCCATGTTTAAATTCTTGACATCATGCAGTGGTGTTTTTTAAACATCACCTAATTTTTAAATAAAAATTGACTCAAGGCATTCAAATGCAGTACTGTAGATGTTACACAGTTTCCTACATAAAACCATACTATACAATTGGAATTAGCAATAAAGATAATAGTCATAATAATAATCTGATAATACTCTGAATAGTCTGACAATAGTCAGACCATTTACAACAGTTTACATAAGCATATTGTAGTTAAAACTGAGTTTCATTTGTTTTTTTGTTTGTTTTTTTGTTTTTTTTAATTGGTGAACAATAACACCACAGATTTCTATTAGAATGAACACCCCACATTATTCATGAAAAAAGTAAAATAAATCAGTCAAGGTATCGATGTCAAAATTCATCTCCCCTTTGCAGAGGCTGAATACATTGCACACAGGCCCGGAGTCCAGTGTTGTATTCATTGTGCCACTATCTACAGCTTACTGATGTGGAACACAATTTTCTGTCATTCTCAGCTAGTCGGTGACCACATTCTGCACATTAAAACACATGAAAATGAGATAAAATGTTAAAAGACAAAATGAAAGCAGCCAAACTGTACTTTCCTGAACCTTGATGACAAAGACTCCAACACCCAGACTGATAATGCCTGTTTGCACAATACAATACAGTGAATTGAATATTGACAGCACCATACTTAACCAGTCCAAACAGTACCCTGCTCCAAGGTCCTTCTGGCCTTTAAAATATCAGGACACTGCTAGATATTCCCCACCCGCCTGTGCCAAGGAGACGCCTGACGTACTTAGTTGGAGCTTTGTTTAGTGTTTCCTCTGATCACCCACCCAGTGCCTCCCTAACCCTCCACACCCACTGTGTCATTAATATACATACAAATGGACAAACAGACAGAGACCAACAGACTCACCCATGCACATACATACCATTAGAATGAACAGATTTCAAATAAAAAGGCTAACCGTACATTAATAGCAATCAATGTTTAACTTCATGTATCACAATTGTAAATCGTTCCACAACATCTCAAGCACAACTGGTGATTCCAAAAGGGTTGCACAAATGGGAAAAAGCATTAAAAGAGATTAAAAGAGTTAAGTATAAATCTTTTGATAAGTGATTCAATGTCTTGGCCATTAATTTAATGACAGATGGAGCTCAATTAAATAATGTTGCAAGACTACTACACTACTTCACTGAAATGAATGGGCAGAAGTACAGAGGTATCTGTGAAACAGCAACCTGGAGAAGATAAAAAAAACATAGATACAACATGAGTCAATATGCACCACCAGCTGGTGTAAATTTTTGTTCATATCTGTGCACGTACAGGCACAGGACATTTCTATAGAAAATATTTAGTTTATTTTCCAGTCTACTAATAATCTTTATTAGTATTAACATGGTGTAAGTAAATACAGAATTTAATAGTCTATGTAATAGTGAAGGTACATTCCAAAACAGCACATGCAGGTGCAATAATTAGTGGAAAACCTGTAATGACAGTGAGACCACAGATGTTTAATATTTAATTTAGTCTCAGTATTCTCTAATTTTGTAAGGCGGTATGCGGTATGAATATCACAAGCTCGAGATGTGCATATGAACAGCATATTAAAGGTTGGCTGAGGGATAAATTACACCTTGGCTGAAATATCAAAAGCCTAAATCAATTGTACATGGGTTGTGTAATTGAAACATACTTTTTAAATGCTGATGAAGTAAAAATTAAAGCAAGTAAAGTAAAAATTCATGGTTACATGACAAAACATTTAAAAATCAATCCACAAGATTCCAAATTCAATAGAAAACTCAATGCAAAGCAATTCAATGCACTCAAATTACTGCAGGTGCTGTCCTGACCCACAGTCCAGAAAGCTTCACTCCTTAAATGTTTTCATTTTCATTAAATACAGTGCAGATATCAGAGTTCTATAACTGACCTGACAGATGTTCAAGGGGACAATAATCTTAGAAATGAACACCATATTAAAAGGATCAAGGAACCAATCAAGTGATCAATCTCAAATTAAAACTTCAAATCACCTTAGCTATTAATGTGTTTACATATTCATGTTCTAACCATTTAAGTGTGCAGATTTAAACACAATAACATAATGTATGTGGACAGATTCATGCGCAGTCTTAAGAAATTTTCTTACATTACACAAAAGTATTCAAAACAGATCACATGGGCCCACAAACATATGAAGGACATTGTTTGTTAAATCATGATATAGCAGTACAAATTCACTTACTTTTGAAGCTGATATTCTTCTAAAGCAAACTGTTAGGAATGTAGTTGCTTCTTCTCAGGTTTACACCTGTGCTGTCTGATATTTAAGCATTGCCCTTTGTTCGTGTCTTTGCTTAGTCTTGAGTTGCCATGCCTAGTGTGTGTGCACTTGCCCAAGCCTGTTTCATTCCTCACAAATCTTCAGTAAAGGTAACTGTATTTTCTTTTAACCGAAACTCTTGTTTCTTGAGTTCTGTCTGTAATTGGCTTCACTCTACTCCTTGTCATACACACTGTAAGAGAGTGAGTATTGCAGTTGAGTATCAAAGGCAGATGAAAACCTACTCTTTAGTGAAACTCCCAGCACTCAGTGACAAATAGCAATGTTCTGAGAGCATAACTGGCCAAGTAACTATATTTGTAATTAATCGTCATAAGATCATACTGTGCATATCAAGTACTCCATTTCAACCATGTCTTACCACTTTGGCATTTAGTGACCTATCCGTAATATCATCTTTCCCATGAAACGAAGGCACCCTATAAAATCATAAATCTTGCATCAAAATCATTTGATACCTAGCTGGCTAAATACTTGGAAAATGAGCTGAGCAGAAACCTTGACTAAGCACTGCATCAAGGAAAGTCAACAGAAGGTTCTGAGACAAAGCTACTTCTGTTGAAGTCAAAACATTTCCAATTGTTTCACATCATGTTCGCACATTATTTAAATACTGTTAATACTAAGTTCATTGGCTTCCCATTAAGTTCAGGAAAGATAGCATATTTTCATCTTCTTCTATTGGCTGTGGCTTTTTCTCATTTTAGACATAAGCATTATTTAATCCATAACATCCTGCTTTGCTTTCAACCCCAACTACTCACCAAAATTACAAAGTCAAGTTGGTGGAGCCTTTCACTTATTTTTCTGACACACAGGTATGTTTTCTTAGATGTGAATATGTCTATGAAACACAACCATAAAAATGTATTAGCATATTCAGATCCTATCCTTCTCATCTTCTGTGTTCATGCATGGCAGAGTAATCCAAGGGGTCTGTCAATCCATCAATCAATGCATCCATTAACAAAATCAGCTCAGGTATTAATGCACCAGGGTGTTTCTTAACCACACAACTATGCATATATCTTGTTTAAAGATATAAATCCAAGACAAATATCAATACTGTACACATATATCCATTATCTTAAGTCACATACAGCCATGTACATGCCCATGTAGGTCACTTGTATGCAACATTCTAAACTCAAACACTATCAACAATGACAATGAACAATGAATGATGACAACAAATTCATGTGGAGTGGTACACTTGCCTTTCAAGTCACTTGAAGTCAAAAAATCTTCATAAATGTTATTGATCATTAAATGATAATAGGTCACTATTAGATCTAATATTATACCAAAGCTAACTTTGTAATAGGGGTGTGAGACTGAATTGCATTAAAGACAGTTACAAACTTGCTCTACAATTAAGCTCAAATCACTCAGTGAGAAATAGTCATGTTCTGTGGGCTTAGTTGAGCAAACAGCTATATTTGTATTTGTACTGCTGCAAGAACATTCCTTTATGGCCAGAATATCGTGTCACATTTTTATGGAATATATGCACCTGTATTATCATGTTTTCACTTTGGGCAGAATCAAATCATCTTTCTCAAGAAAAAACCTTCCTATAGCAATGACAAATCTTGCTTTTAAATTATATAATTTCATCCCTTGTTGGCTACTCAGTAAATTTCTAGAAAAATACTTGGCAAACAGTCATGCTGCAAGGTTAGCTCAGAAATGAACTACCTCTCTTACAAGTCAATGTGATTTCCCAACTTTTCCTAGCTTCCCAGCTCTTTCCCCCTAAGGAGGGTAATGCTACAAGGTTGGAGTTTGTTACAAGCATTAATCCACAGGTATCTTAGCAAAACATATTGTTGTGCTAACAGCACAGAATGAGTGTTTTTTTGGTTATGGAAATGTCATATTTTTTATGTGTACTTACTGGGAAACTGGATTATATGGGTGACCATCCAATCCTTGTTTTTATTGAACTGATTTTGTGTCACTTTCTAGGCAGTGATAGGATTGTTCTGATTGTCAGTTAGCTGTTCTGTGACATGCGTAAGATTCTAGGGGTTAAAATAAGCCTCAAGCCTATGATATCCCCAATTCCCACCCTATATCAAGGTGTCACAAGTAGCTGCTTCCGGGTAGTGTAGTGCCTTGCATGCCTGACACAGAGACCATAAATTGCTGACTGTACTACAAGTAATACTATAAAATAGAGTTTATTGCTAATGGTGTTTGCCTTTCAGAAAACATCAAAATGTGAGACGTTTTGGCACCAAAAAGGACATTTGGATTTAGTTTTGGAAAAAACCCTCGTGGACTTTGATTGCCCAGAAATATTTGCACTAAACCTTTTGTGGCACAGCATTTACACTATGTGAACACTATGAATGTCATGGCACATGTGTAGATTTTAGCATTTTAGTCTTCATGTGCCAAAAGTCTGCTTCACACTAAACTTTGAACTCTGCAGTGAGAAATTTTGATGTTCAAAGACTTTATTCAAAAGCAGTAAAAAAGAGACAGGTGGAAATTTTGTCAGGCCCTGACACAGAGGAATCAATGTGCCATAACCGTAGAGAACCACTAGGCCTATGCTACAGAATCTGGCTGTGCTGTTTGAATCTGACAATTTACCTCAAATGGGGTCTGTTTATATAAATATTTGAGTCAGTTTCTGAGATTATTTTTTATCACAAATTAATATGATTTTCTATATAATCAGCTTCATCTACAAGGAACAGTTAGTTAAGCCCTAAAATAGCAAGCTATAGCCATTAATTATAGAAAGTACAGTCCCTGTGTCACATGATCTGTTTTACAATAGTGATGTGTCTAGCTAGATAACACAGCGGGTATTGTAACAGGTATTGTATCACCAACAGTACCTACAACCAGCTATCGATCTGGCTACTCTGGCAAAGATAATAGCATATTTATAGCAAGCATATTTAAGCACATTTATCTCTGTGACACCTTGAAATCAGTTCAACTGTCTGTACTTTTGTGAAGTGTCATCATTCTTGAAGTTCAAGGAATGAGTTCTCACCCGGTTTTATTTCTTAATACAAAATGTAAGACACACAGGAGTCCTGCAACAGTATACCAGTGACATTTGAGTGCTTCTCCACAGCTAAACTGAGCTCCTCTTCTGTGCCAGCATTAATTAAAATGTGGATTTGTCCCAGTTTAAGACCATATAAAGATCTGAGTTTAAATGTTGCCTTATACAATGATTAGCTTGATGAATTGTACTAAGTTGACACAAATAACAAACCTTCTCAATCAAAAGTAAAAAAAAATATATATCACAGCCACAATGCCAGATTTTACTTCATGACTACCCATATTAAAACTGTGCCAGTTTTTAGTTGCCAGAGTCATGCAACAGTATACCAGTGACATTTGAATGCTCCTCCACAGCTAAATTGGGCTCTGCTTCTGTGCCAACATTCATTAAAAATGTGGATTGGTCTTAATTTAAGACCATTTAAACATCTGATCCTGAGTGTTGCCTTATACAATACTTAGCTTGATTAAGTGTGCTAAGTTGAAAGAATAACTCTCAATTAAAAGCAAAATAATAAACAAAACAATCTCAAACCACAATGCTGAATTTTACTTAATCACTAATCATCCTGCAGTCCTGTCAGTTTTGAATTGCTACATCCTGCAGCATTTTACCACTAACAGTTTGGTGATGGTGAAATGGATGAGTTTCAAATAGGGACCAAAAAATTGTCTGAACTATTTTGTCTAAGATTATTCAATTTTTTTTTTAACAAAATAGCTATTTTTAACAATCATTTCCTGTGCTAATTGGTAATTGGGACAGTGCTTATGACGTGGTATTAAAAGGCATTTAATCTAGATTTATTTTATGATGATTGCGTATAACTGTGAAAAGTGAATTTCTTCATAACTGCAGAACAAGGAAATCCTACTCTTGTTCTTGTTATTCAAATGATTACTCTGTCTATTAATGAACTTGCAAAAACACATACTTGGATTTTTATCTCTAGTAACAACTGTATATTATATTATAGTAAAAATTCTATATAATGGGGAACAGATAATGTAGTGCATAGTAAATACAACTTGAATTGTTAATGTATCATGCGTTTGAAGTCTTATGAGAGTGACAAATGACAGGACCTTTAAGAGAGAGGGCATGTGCAATTTCCTAAAGCTTCTCTAGGGGGCAAGTCCACTTTCACAGGTCCATCTTACCCTAATTTTCTGAGACATCACTTAATGGGTTATGATGATGTACTGTGGAATATTCAGTGAGAGCAGGAACAATGTTTCCACTGTAAACAAACAGAGACCATGAGGTCTTTGTTTACAGAAGTTTATAAAAGTGTATTTGTTAATGAAACACAAGGAATTTAAAAAAATAAAAAAAATTATATTTAGGCCTTATGATCAAAATGGGCTCCATTTACCTCACTTGAAGGCATGGCATACAGAGCTGAGAGGCCTTCAATTCTAAAAAGACGCCATAGGAACATTCAGTTACAATCTCGCTGTTCTCATGATCATCATCCGGCATCAGCCTGCACCCAAACAGGAACTGTACCTTGGACATTCTGCTCCCCCTGAGGTTTGTAGTTTCCTGTGTCAGTTCTCTGATGGCTCGCATGACTGAGAAGACTGGAGGATCCTTTTCAGCAGTCGTCCTGATATCTACTGGCACCATAGACAAAATAATCTGTATGGAAACAAAAACAAAGAGATGCTTTTAATGGCAGACCTAATTTACAAGTGTTAGTACTGGCTCAGAGAGGATAAGTGTTTACTTATCACCTCTCAAAACATAGCATAAAATCAGGGATATTTAGTCTTAAAATCAAAATCCGGCATCAGCCTAGCACCAAACAGGAACTGTACCTTGGACATTCTGCTCCCCCTGAGGTTTGTAGTTTCCTGGTGTCAGTTCTCTGATGGCCTGCTCACAAGAAGACTGGAGATCGCTCTCAATTGTCTGTATGGAAACAAAAATAAAGATTATCTTTCTGTAAAGCACCACAACAATCAGAGAATGCATTGAAATTTTAGCTGAACTGAATTTCTTCATATACAATATTCTCATTTTGATACAGTATGCATTTCTGTGTTTGATTATCACTCAATTTGTATTCCAATAAAGACCACCAAGAAGAACTGAAACTCACATCTATTCTAATAATTGCTTTTGAAAATTGCTGGGAAATCCATCAACATCATACAACACAGCAGCCCACAACATACCTGGGATTCACTGAACAGTTGCTAAAAACATGTCAGCTGAAGTGATCATCAGAATATGACGCTCTCCTTTATTTTCTGCTTGTTCAAGTCAGGTGGTGAGATTGATTGCATTACCTTTTTATTATTACGAAACAGTGATATTTCTATATTTTGACACAGACACTTTTCAGACACTGGCAGATAATAGCAAGAGCGTTGTAAAAAAATAAACCTGAAACTCACCTGCAATAGCACTCTGTTACAAACAATCTTGGAATCTTATGATTTAAAACATTTAGAAATTACTTTAGGCATTAAGTATTTTCACATAGTGGTCAGTCAGGTTCAGAGGATCAGCGTACATAGCTCTACCTTGCGACCACCTCATTTAAACATTGTATTGTACATATTGCTAAACAATAGCATTATTCCAAGCAGTGTATTTAAGCAATGAAGATATCTGAAAAATATACCCTATTATAAATAATATCAATCTGTCATTTTGTGATTAGGTAGGCAAATGAAAATGAACATCAATGTGCTTTTGTATTTCTTTTCTAAGCCTTTGAGTATACCTTGTTTCAAATGGGAAACCCAAATATACAGAGTATGTGGATAGAGTCATGCCCAGCATTAGCCAAAATATACAATTAATTTAAATCTAAAAATAAATCTAAAGTCACATAAAACATGTCAAAGCATGTCCATATGTCAATAATTTATAACACAATGTTAAAATTCAAATAAACACTATAAACAATAGGAAAGAAAAAGACAATTTTAAAATGGATACTTGCCTCCCCTTATCTTCACAATGAAAATGAATCTTATCCCTTCAACAACATTGCTTTTTAAAATATGCTTTCCAGTGCGTAAAAAGTCACCGACATTTAACTGTAATACTCTCATTCAGCTAACCGCACTACAGGGTATGCCAATGCAGTTTACCCTAATTTACTTTTGAAAGAAGCTTAAAACCAACTCTTGCAGTAAAGCTCACATCCACTCAGTGACAAATAGCAATGTTCTGAGAACATGGCTGACCAAGCAGCTATATTTACCAACACAAGAAAATTACTGTTTGTTGGCTAAGAGATCAAATATCAGATTTTTAAAGAATGTATGAGTTCACATGATCAGATGAGTAACCACTTCAGAACTTTTTTACTGCCCTTTCCTCTTTTGCCAGTTCCATATCAACTTTCTCATGAAAGTTTCACACTGATGATAAATCTTGTATTCAGTTACATAATTTGATCCCTTGATCACTTCTTACTACCATAAATGCTTGGAAATATTCTTCACGCTGTAAGGTCAGGCTATAAACTTAGGCCTCTGCGAAAGTGAAGCATTTTTTTTAAACAATATAGCTATCATTAGCAAACTTCTCCTTTCCTAGAAAGTAACTGTAACCGTGCTTACAACCTGGTTTTATGTACAATGGTATTAAAAGGTATTTAATCTGTATTTCATTATGATTGCCTATGATTGTGAAAGGTGAATTTTTTCATAACTGCAGAACAAAGAAATCCTACTCCTGTTCTTGTTATTCAAATTGTTAATCTGTCTAATAAATGTCCTAGCAAAAACACATACTTGGATTTTTATATAACAACCAATAGTATATAACAACAGTATATTATATAATAAATATAATATATAACAAATATGGCACAAATAACATACAACCTGTACTTTTAATGTATCAGGCTCAGATCTTATCAGAATGGAAAATGACAGGACCTTTAAGAGAGAGGGCGTGTGCAATTTCCTAAAGCTTCTCTAGGGGGCAAGTCCACTTTCACGGGTCCATTTTACCCTAACTTTCTGGGACATCACTTAATGAGTTATAATGATGTATTGTGGAAAGTTCATTGAGAGTAGGGACAATGAGACTATGAGAGCTCATGTGATATATGTTTATAAAGAAAAGGAGCAGAAATTACGTATAGCATCCCCCAACTGGGCATGTATTTCTCCATGTGCATTTACAGATAGTAGGCTAAATACCAATAACTAAATGTAATGCAATGTAACATCTGAGGGGAACACAGCTCATTTGAATTTGTCTGTGTGGCACCCTGAAAGCAGCTCAACTGCCTGAGGTGTCAAGAGATGTCATTGCCTTTTAGAACCACTGACTGACCTTGCTTCCAGTTTTATTTCTTATTAAAATGTAAGACACGCAGGAGTCCTGCAACAGTATACCAGTTGACATTTAAGTGCTTCTCCACAGCTAAACTGGGGCTCCTCTTCTGTGCCAGGGTCCATTAAAAAGATAACATTAGTCTCAACTTGGAGTTGAATATGGCCCAAGAGAATCATGCTGCACAGTTTCCACAGACAAACCTTGGCAACTGTTTATGTTTGTCAATCCAGTGCCAATTATTGTCCTATATGTTTGCCACACAGAACCATATTATGCATAGTGAAATTTCAAGGTTATATCACAGCTCAGTTCAAAGCAAGTTGAATACTTGTGAAGGGAATACAGCAAATAGCAGGCTTTACCTTTAATGTCCAGGAGGAAAATTCTATCTGTTGAAACGTCTTGAGCATTGTCTTATATTAAGCATTTCTTTAGGAAGGACCGTCAAACCAATACCCTTCATTGTTTACTTTTTGTACTATATTTCAAGACCTCGGCATCAGGGTGTGCTATCTAACTAAAGCGGTTTGAAGTGTTAAATTTTTTTCATTAACCATAACTTGATGCCATTTGTTAATGTAGTTCAAAAGATATTTAATTCATAATTCTCAAATCGGACTTCCTGGTTATGTCCACGAAGGGAACTCCACATACACATTTTCTAGGACATTCACTTACAGTATACAGGGGTATTAATGGGGTTCAGTTGCACCTTTTCCTGTATTTGGCATATTCCTCATGCAAAGTACAATAACTAGAATTGTGAATCAGAAATCATATAATTCTAAGGTCTGCATTTACAGTTATGCTATGATAAGCTAAAGTTTGAGAATATTGCCATCAATAAAAAAATTATCACAGTTAGAAAACTGCATCATATCTCATCCCTCACCTTGTTTCTATTTCTAAGAAAGTTAAATTAAGAAAGTATTTTAGCAATGTTTCATCATATATTGAATGAATATAAATTAAGACCTGTTTTCACATTAGCATTTGTTATTTGGGCTTGGAGATAGCCATGCATGTTTTGTGTAATGTTCACAGTTCACAAACATTAATAAATAGATATACAGATATATCTATGAAACGACTCAAAACAAAAGTGTATTGAAACTGTGGAATTTTTCTTCTTCTTACATTTAGGATCCCATTAACTAGTTTGATTAATAAGTAGTAAGTGATATTGCCATCTTAAATGCTTAATCCTAGATAAAAATAATTTCACTGTTAATGATGCTGGCGGAGGATCACTGGTAAGATGGCAAAAATACATGACCAAATAGAGCAGGTCAATTCTGCTGAGTGAAGACAAATCTTGTTATATAAAAAAGCAGAAGTGACCTCCCCTGGGGAGTGACTGCTACCCTGGAAAGGTGAGTGAGATGTGGTGTAATGCTGCTACAGATTCAGATTCAGATTTTACCTACCATAAATATGAGCCTCATTCTTGCTGCCCTTTTTTGGGTCCGAGTAGACCAATATGTACAAAATCGTGGAATGCATTTTTAATGAATTTGCATTCAGGTCAGTTATTCAAAAACTGCAGTTAAATGTTAGTTGTGTTATTGACAAATCTGTCCAAATATAATTTTGATGTGACTTTCCTTGTGTCTTGTAGTGTGTAATAATAGTGTAGTGTAATAATGTATTGCGCAAGCTGAATTTTGAATTTAACTGATGATAATCTACATCATTATTACACATTATTAAAATCATGTGCTTATATATCATATTTTGGCTGACATTTGGCAGAAGTCTATTGTATCACTCTACTTTTTCACTCTTCTTTTACATCTTTACATCTTCTTTTAAATGTAACAGATAATGAATCTTTTCAGACCCATCAATGGCTTTAAAGCTATGAGTCCAAGCCCTACTAAACAACAAATCTAATGTTACCCTGTCTAATCATTTTGTCTTTATTTCATTAAATTTACAACCTCCCCGGCCAGTTCTCAACAATAAGGATAAAGGCCTTGTGACATTAGTGTGTTTTAACACACTGTCACACTAGGATTTGAAAAACAAGGTATTTAACAGCAAACTGAACACAATGAACTATCATTTTCAGGATCCAAAGACCACCAGCAACCACCTTTCTCTTGTGGCTCCAAAAAAGGTAAATAAAGATTCCTGTATGCACAACAGTGTTAAAAGCAAATAGCTTTTTAGTGGTACTTTTTCAGACACTTGCAAATAGGGTTAGTTAAAGGGTTAGAAATCCTTCCTCACCATATTCACCACACCTAAAGCAGAGCAGCTACAGAATAAAGGAGATTCAACTTTAACCTGATGGTGTCCTTGTATCTTATTAAGACAATTTTAAGTATTTTGGATGGAGAATTTAAATGAAACACAGAAAATATCACCAATCCCACATTACGGCAGGTAGTGTTTTGCTGTAAGTGACTTTGAAAAGGTAAGAAACATCAGCTTCAATAAAAAACAGGCACTGTTCATATCGTCTTTGAGAGAGTGAAGGACAGTACCCTCTAGACCTGCATCTCCCCTCAAAAACATATTTTGTAAAAGACTCAAAAACAAACATATTTCTTAAAATTCCAGAATCTGTATTCTATAGAATGATGTAAGTGTGAAAATTATCAGACCTGGTTTTTTTGAAGTTAAATTCTAATTTAGCTGTCAGAAGAGGACAGGTTCTTCCATTGAGCTGGGTTTTGCTCAGGGTTTATTCCTTTTAGCTATGGAGTTTTTCATTTCCACTGCTGCTGAAGACTTGTTCTTGGGGGTTCAAGCCTGGGATTTCTACAAAGCTGCTTTTCGATGAATTCACTTTGTAAAAAGGACTATACAAAAAAAATAATTTTGAAATTGGCAAACAAGTCTTTCCACGTGTGGAGAGCCCAGTGGAGATAAGGCATTGTTTTTACATTGTTTTCAATCAGCAAACAAATCCATGTCAAGATGACTGATGTTTGCTGTTTTTCCTCTAGTGAAGTGCCATCATGAGTACGGACGCGGAGATGGAGGCCTTTGGCCCAGCGGCCGTCTTCCTCCGGAAGCCAGAGAGGGAGAGAATTGAGGCCCAGAACGCACCCTTTGATGCCAAAACAGCTTACTTTGTGGCTGAGCCCAAGGAGATGTACCTCAAAGGGAAACTCATCAGCAGAGAGGGGGGCAAAGCCACCGTTGAAACACTGGACGGGCAGGTATGTACAGCTACACATCAATTTCCCTGCAAACCGTACATGATTCAAACTAAACCAAAATTCATTGTTATGTTTGTGCCCTGTTTGACTGGTCTATATTGACAAAATATTTGAGAAACTCACTCAGTGAAAAACAAAGCCTCACTATGAGAGGAAAAAATGTAGAAGGAATACATCTGACTGAGTGACACATCCAACAATTTACATTATTGACCATCCACATCTCCTTAAATAGGATTGAAATTAAGACTAATGTGTTTGAAAGTAAAGCAACCCACACAGTAGTGCACCAGACAAATAATGTTTTCCATGCATCGAGACAAAATGTGTGTTGAGGGATCAATGCATTGAGTTGACTCCATTACATCAGTGTCATCCATCCATGAGGTGATGTTTCTTCCTGAATTAGAATATATGGATTTGTAGTGCATAACACCTCCTTCTGTCAGTCTACACACACCCCTGAAGACAGACTCTCTTCTAACCTTCCCCTCACCATTGTTTGAATCCCACAGAAAATCACAGTGAAGGAGGATGACATCCACCCAATGAACCCTCCCAAGTTCGATAAGATTGAGGACATGGCCATGATGACCCACCTCAACGAGCCCTGTGTGCTGTATAACCTCAAAGAGCGTTACGCAGCATGGATGATCTATGTAAGTTTCTCAGTTAATCCACTTTTTTCCGTCAATGAGCCATTGTTTCTGGTGAATATGTGCAGTAATATTGACCTCTGCTGTTTCAGACATACTCTGGGCTGTTCTGTGTCACTGTGAATCCATACAAATGGCTTCCAGTGTACGATGCCGTTGTGGTGGCTGCATACAGAGGTAAAAAGAGAATTGAGGCCCCGCCCCACATCTTCTCCATCTCTGACAATGCCTATCAGTTCATGCTGACTGGTAAGAATATCTCCTGGTATTATAAGGTGTATTATATTCTGGAGTACTCATATAAAGTTCATATAAAATCACCACATGTTCTGATGACATCATATTGTTCTGAGCAATTTACCATACAATGCATTGATGGAGGGAAAATGTGATTTCTTTTTGCAGATCGTGAAAACCAGTCCATCCTGATTACGTATGTAAATTTCATACGCTAATGAAAGCATTACTAGCAGACAGGGTAAAAACAAGCAAAAGTAAAAAAAAATAATAAAAGGAATTTTTACTCTGTCATTGAATCAAAATCAGTGTTACTCAGTTTCATAACATAATTAATTTATGATTAATTACAACTTAATATTAATTTGTTTAAAATATATTAAAACACGATTTAAATGAATGTTTGCATGCACTTTATATAATATGGGCTTATTGTCTATGTTTCTAAAGCTCTGATCAATATCCTTCTCCACTCACAGTGGAGAATCTGGTGCAGGAAAGACTGTGAACACCAAACGTGTCATCCAGTACTTTGCGACAATCGCAGTGTCTGGCCAAAAGAAAGCTGAGCCCGTACCTGGCAAGATGCAGGTCAGTCTCAAGCGATTGTGAATGTACCTCAGAAAGTAATACGCTTATACACATACAGAATCTGAAGTGCCTGATGTCTTCTGTAGGGATCTCTGGAGGATCAAATCATCGCAGCGAACCCCCTGCTGGAGGCTTATGGTAACGCCAAGACTGTGAGGAATGACAACTCCTCTCGTTTTGTAAGTATTTAAATGTATTTCAGGGTGGTTATAATTGACATTATTATGACATTTATTTTAACACTATTCAAATGATTTTGAATTTGAATTTGAATTCCTTCTAATTTCTTAAATGTTTGAATGTTCAGGGGAAGTTCATCAGGATTCATTTTGGAACAACAGGAAAGCTGGCTTCTGCTGATATTGAAACCTGTAAGTTCTTAAGCTGATATTCAGTGTTGATCAAATATCCAATGAGTATAATAAAATATTTCCAAAATGTGAAAATATCATACCCTACCTATAGATTTACTGGAAAAGTCAAGAGTTACATTCCAGCTGTCGGCTGAGAGAAGCTACCACATCTTCTATCAGCTTATGACAGGCCACAAACCTGAACTGTTAGGTATGAAATCTGCAAGATCAAGACCTTAAATATCATAATTCAAATTTCAGGAATGTATGCATTTATAATTATTTTCTCTTACAGAGGCACTTCTCATTACCACCAACCCATATGATTATCCTATGATCAGCCAAGGAGAAATCACTGTTAAAAGCATTAATGATGTTGAGGAGTTCATAGCCACAGATGTAAGTGAGATGAATTTTTGTGTTTTATTATTTTTCCCTGTAATGAAACGGTACTTTTTTGTCTATAATGAACAATGACAATTTTTGTGACTGCATGCTTCAACCCAGAGAAGACAGAAGTCTGCACCAGAATTAAGTAGAGAAATGATCTTACAGGTAAAATATATAAGTATAACTGGCAAGCTCATAAACATGCTTCTGTTTCCAATCACACAGACTGCCATTGACATCTTGGGCTTCAATGCGGAGGAGAAGATGGGCATCTACAAGCTGACTGGTGCAGTGATGCATCATGGGAACATGAAGTTTAAGCAGAAGCAGCGTGAGGAGCAGGCTGAGCCTGATGGCACTGAGGGTAAGGTTTAAGTTTTAATGTCAAAACAGCATGGAAATAATCCACAGGCAAAGAAGGCAGTTGTCTATCTCAATGAATGTGGATATCAGACCTCACCAACCAGTTTGATTTAAACAACTCTCTTTGGGATGTGTCACCATAACAAATGTGGTCATCACTGGTTACGTAATACAGATGCAGTGTTGGAATTTCATTTCATAAAAAAGAAAAAAAATATTTGATGTAAACTATAAATGTAAATCATGGCACTTGTGAGACCTGATTTACTCATCACACAAGTAAAAACAATTGATGGCCATTGTTGTGCTTGGGCACCTTTCATTGGTGCTTATAGCTGTGGTCACAAATTATAATTACATTTTTCTTTGTGTGATTTAAAAAATGTCTCAGGAGTGTATAGGATTTTGAGTGGAAACTTAATCTAGCCATTTAAAAAACAAGGGGACTGCTCCTAGACACTCATACCTTTTCAATATCCACTCAGTGCCTTAGACAGGCACACCAGGTCCTTAATTAGAACTAGAACTTAGAACTTAACTGAAATATTAACTTCCATGAGTGCATTCACTTCTACAACACAGGGAGAGTCATCCTATCATCTTACCAACCTTATTTCTGCAAAAAGAATAAAATAGTATCTAATATGAATTTAGGAAAACTCTGCTGCATCCTCTACATATTTGAAATAAAATAACTTCATAAACTGAAACCTTTGCTTCCAGAAAGTATCATACTGGCATCTTGTAACATTAATATATTAAAGTTTAAATTAAATGTGATTTCTTCTTACTATAGGGAGAATTAAAAAACTTCAAACAGTGATTATGCACCACACAATAGCTGTGAGTTATGATGTCAGTGAAGTGGGCTCACTGATTTCATTTACACTGTCAGTCTTTCTTTTGATTTTAATAATACATCTTAATTCTCTTCATTACAGTGGCAGATAAAATTTCTTACCTCATGGGCCTGAACTCAGCTGACCTGCTGAAAGCTCTGTGTTACCCCAGAGTGAAGGTCGGAAACGAGTATGTGACCAAGGGGCAGACTGTACCGCAGGTACAATACTTACATTTTAACTGTGTTCATGGTAGGTAATGTATGTAAAGATGTGTTCTTCCCCCAAATACTCTGTTGCATTTAATGACCTGATCTCTCCAGTTCTCCAGACACAGTTACTATGCCTTGCTATGCAATGGCATAGCATTACCACAAGGCATTGGTAACAAGGCTTTGCAGTTATGGAATGCCTTGCTGTATAGAATAAATTTCTGTTATAATACTTTCAGGAATGTTTGACAAACTTGAAATAAAAATAATGAAGAAATATTACTTAGTTATGTGAGTTATTAGTATGAGTTGGCATTTCTATTTGTTTTTTCCTCTTTGTGATTAGGTCCACAACTCTGTCATGGCTCTGTCCAAATCTGTCTATGAAAAAATGTTCTTGTGGATGGTCGTTCGCATCAACGAGATGTTGGACACAAAGCAGCCACGACAGTTCTTCATCGGTGTGCTGGATATTGCTGGATTTGAGATCTTTGATGTGAGTGGAGGATTCCATTAACATTGACTATAGTTTTGTTACATGAAACATTTTTTCTTTTCAATCTGGATCAACTTTAATCGGTCATTTTTCTGTTTTTCTTCCCAAAATTTAGTTCAACAGCCTGGAGCAGCTGTGCATCAACTTCACCAACGAGAAACTGCAACAGTTTTTCAACCACCACATGTTTGTGCTGGAACAAGAGGAGTACAAGAAGGAGGGCATTGATTGGGAGTTCATTGATTTCGGTATGGACTTGGCTGCCTGCATTGAGCTCATTGAAAAGGTAAGAGTGGCGCCCATTATTATTGACAGTCATAAACCTCTTCTCTTATTCTCCTGAAGCAATCTAATGTGAATATTCTGCCTACAACAGCCAATGGGCATCTTCTCCATCCTTGAAGAGGAGTGCATGTTCCCCAAGGCTTCAGACACAACCTTCAAAAACAAGCTCTATGACCAACACCTGGGCAAAGCTGCTTGCTTCCAGAAGCCCAAGCCTGCCAAAGGCAAGGCTGAGGCCCACTTCTCCCTGGTGCACTACGCTGGCACTGTGGACTACAACATTTGCGGCTGGCTGGACAAGAACAAGGACCCCCTGAACGACTCAGTCGTACAGCTGTACCAGAAGTCATCAGTCAAACTGCTGGCTCACCTGTATGCTGCCCATGCTGGTGCAGAAGGTATTGTATTTATTTCTGTTGAGATTGGTAGAGTCTCCTTCTTATATATTCACACCTGGATGAATTTTATCATATCTGACACAAATTCCTCAATTTATAAAGTCAAGGATACACTTTTATTTTCAACTACAGGAACAATTTACACATTTCACATTTCCAGGCTTCTGGATGTTAATACATTCATGCTGGTATTTTTAAAATGCTGTCAGTATAGGCATGTATTTATGGTTAGTCATGCAAAAGAAGTAAATGGAAAAAGCTGTGCAGTTAAATATTGCATGAAATATGATGTGTACAAATGTGTGTACAAATCTTGTGTGAACAGAGGCTAGTGGCAAAAAGGCCGGCAAGAAGAAGGGTGGTTCCTTCCAGACTGTGTCTGCTCTGTTCAGGGTACTGTATGCACTTCAATGCAACTGAAACCACACTTCTGTGATTTAAGTACCAATTTGATGTCATGAAATAAAGCACTCTTACTGTCACAGTATCTTCTCTTAAAAATGTGCTGAAGAAAATGTAGAAATAATTACACATTACATGAACTTGCTCTGGAATACTAAAAAGCATAAAATGAAAATCAGTTGGTTTCCTTTCAATTAGATTTGGAAATGCATCAGTTAAAAAGTGATAGTAGGCACAACTTAACTCTATTCACAATATGAATGAAATAAACAAAGCAAATGCATTCTCCGTTTTAATACTACACCACCCTCTGTCCCACAGGAGAATTTGGGCAAGCTGATGACCAACTTAAGAAGCACTCATCCTCACTTTGTGCGATGCTTGATTCCTAATGAATCAAAGACACCAGGTAGGCAATATACTCATCGTTATTCCAATAGTTTAGGTCCAAATATGAAAAACTGCAAGAAAGTGGACATGCTATGTTTAACTGGTTGATCAATCCTCTTTTCAAGGCGAATCAAAAAGGATTCAGTGAAGTCAACACAACTTCAGTGTGGGAGTATTATATTCTGTACTTTTGGTACAATGTTTGAACATATAATGTGAATGTCTTCTTGTTTTCCAGGTCTCATGGAGAACTTCCTGGTCATCCACCAGTTGAGGTGTAATGGTGTGCTAGAAGGTATCAGAATCTGCAGAAAGGGCTTCCCCAGCAGAATCCTCTATGGTGACTTCAAGCAGAGGTAATTTTCTCATTATAGCTATATTAATTAGAATTCATACTATGCTTGTGGACCTAGGATCTGTAGGTTAGATACTGCTGTTGTATTGCTAAATTGTAAAGTGTAGCATGATAATAACCTGTTTAAAGACCTCTACGTTTTTTAAATGTAATAATAAGACACAATTCCAAATCTAGAAATACCTGCATTTAAATGGAAGATTCCCTTGAGTAATTTCTGAGCATGTCCTCTCCATCATTACAACCATTACTTTTATTTTAGATACAAAGTATTGAATGCTAGTGTCATCCCTGAGGGACAGTTCATTGACAACAAGAAAGCTTCTGAGAAGCTTCTGGGGTCCATTGATGTTGACCACACTCAGTACAAGTTTGGGCACACCAAGGTAAGAAGCCTCATAGTTGAGGATGTCAGAGGCACTTCTTCGAATAATATTCATTTCTGTAACTTGTGACGGTAATTTATTATCAGCACTAAGTGTGGAGGTTTAAATCAGATTGAGCACACTTGTAAAACTTCAGTACCATGTTGTCTTTATTACAAAATGTTTGATAGACTTCAATCTTGTCTCAAGTTTATATATTGATAATACATTACAACAGGTGTTCTTCAAAGCTGGTCTGTTGGGTCAGCTGGAAGAGATGAGAGATGACAAACTGGCAACACTGGTTACCATGACTCAGGCCCTGTGTCGTGGTTTCCTCATGAGAAGGGAGTTTGTCAAGATGATGGAGAGGAGGTATATATTTTTACACAAAAAATAATCAAAAAATATAGCTGCAATAATGTAGTAATGAGGGGACCAAGCAGTCCAGCAGGGCAGAGTCGCCATGGCAACTTGATCTGGTCATGTTAAAGCATGGCTGTAAGCACTGATAGCAAGTTTTATGTCAATTAACCAAAGATTGGGTGTAACTGGGATATGAGCTCACGTCCTGTTTGGGTCATTTGCCTTTGATTTGGGTGTAATGGATGAATGTTTCTGAAAATCAAAAATGCATCAGAGAACTTTTTCGAGGCTTTGTCCAAAGATCATCAGTGCCAAATTTGGTGAAGATTCGACAAAATTTTTAAATCTTTTGAAGAAATCCAATAGGGAAGCCATATCAATAAAGTTGACTTGACAAGTTGCCATGTCTTGGCCTTGTACCTCCCACAGTATCACCACACACAAGAATCATTTTTTAAGGCAAACACATCAACAGTTAATAGCCGAAACGCATTTTTGCTTATTGCAGTGCCCCCCAGTGGTCAAATGATGAAAACGTTTTTGGACATTTTCAAAATGGGGTCCCAAGTCCATGTACCAAGTTTGGTATCGATACATCAAAACATTGTTGAGTTATGACCTCACTTCCTGTTTGGCAGTTTTGCCACCATTTTCATTTGACTGTAATAGACAAGCTCTTTTCTGTCTGTGCTGGGATCTCCCAAGGGATCACCAGACACAAGAATTACTTTTTAAGTCAAACACATCAATAGATATTGGGCAAAACGTGTTCTTACTTGTTGTGGTGCCCCCCAGTGGTCAAATGACGCAAATATTTTTTGCACAACCTCAGGAAGGGGTCCTGAGTCCATGTACTAAGTCAAACACATCAAACAGTTGCTGAGATATGATCTCACTTCCTGTTTGGCGGCTTCGCTGCTGATTTCAATTGGCTGTAATGGACAAATGGTTTTGAAAATCAAAAACCCAGTTCTCCACTTTTTTGAGGCTTGGTTGGAAGATCACCTGTAGCAAAATTTGTGAAAATTGGACAAAATTTGTGGTCTCTGAAAATTTTTTAAACTCTTTCATGAAATCCAATATGGCAGAAAATACAATATGGCGTCATGGGTGCTCAGCTTAATCCAAGGAATCCAACGGTACCTCACTTGATTGAAAATCAGGCATACGGTTCAAAAGTTATGTGCATAAACGTACCTCCAAATTTAACCTGTTGGTGGCGCTAGAGCGTTCGAGGCGCTGACATCAAACTTCCCAATCAGTATGCCAAATTTCAAAACTTTTTACCACACGGTTCTAGGGGGTGCCATAGACACCCTAGCCAGAAGAAAAAGATAAAGACGATAAATAATAAGAAAAGGTAGAAACACAATGGGTGTCTACGCAGCTTTGATGCTTGGTCCCAAAAAATAAACACAACAACAACAATTTATTCACATTCAGTTTTCTGAAAGCTGAAAGGCAGTGAATGTAAGGCCAGACATCATCAAATTTTAGGCTGAATCGATGTTTCTTTCTCGCCCAAAAAAATCAACTGATGTGTTGTAGGTTGGTTTAAAAAAGGACACAACACTTGTGGTAAAAATGGAAGCAATATGCCATGAAGTTCCTTTTAACCATTGTATAATTGTGATACTGCTAAAACAGGGAGTCCATATACTCCATCCAATACAACATCCGCTCATTCATGAATGTGAAACATTGGCCATGGATGAAACTATACTTCAAGATCAAGCCACTTCTGAAGAGCGCTGAAGCTGAGAAAGAGATGGCCAACATGAAGGAAGATTTTGAAAAGACCAAAGAAGAGCTGGCAAAGGCATTAGCCAAGAAGAAGGAGCTTGAGGAGAAAATGGTTTCTCTGCTGCAGGAAAAGAACGACCTGCAATTACAAGTAGCAGCTGTGAGTTGAACATTGAAATCATATTTATATTATCAGTGTTCACTAATCTAAACTAATGTCTCCTCATGCTTGATTGTTGCATTTTTGTTTCACTTATAGGAAGTTGAAAGCCTCTCTGACGCTGAGGAAAGATGTGAGGGACTCATCAAAGCTAAGATCCAGCTCGAAGCTAAACTCAAAGAGACAAATGAGAGACTGGAGGATGAGGAGGAAATCAATGCTGAGCTGACAGCCAAGAAGAGGAAAGCTGGAGGATGAGTGCTCTGAGCTGAAGAAAGACATGATGACTTAGAGCTCACCTTGGCCAAAGTGGAGAAGGAGAAACATGCCACAGAAAATAAGGTTTATACATTCATCAATGCAGTCTTTATTTGTTTTTTCCACTTTACCAGTGTATTACTAACAGAGTGTGACATTAATTCATTTAGGTGAAAAACCTGACTGAAGAGATGGCCACTCAAGATGAGAGCATTGCCAAGCTGACCAAGGAGAAGAAAGCCCTCCAGGAGGCACACCAGCAGACTCTTGATGATCTCCAGGCAGAGGAGGACAAAGTCAATACTCTGACCAAAGCCAAGACCAAGCTTGAGCAACAATGTTGATGATGTAAGACGTCATTTACATATTTTTGATAGGTGCAATTTAAAATGAGCCATAGAACATAGAGCATTTTGAACCACTAGGAGCAACTTCAGAAACACTCTAAACCCATTGATCTGATCCATTGATGTAACCCATTACCCTGTGCATTTTGTACTGACAATTAAAAAGACAATGGCTGAAAAGTTAATATGGACTTCGCCTTATGACATAACCTGCTTTTATATGAAACAGCTGGAAGGTTCTCTGGAGCAAGAGAAGAAGCTTCGCATGGACCTTGAGAGGGCAAAGAGAAAGCTTGAAGGTGATCTGAAACTGGCTCAGGAATCTATAATGGATTTGGAGAATGACAAGCAACAGTCAGAGGAGAAGATCAAAAAGTAAGAAGGAATGCAAAAGAAAAACAATACTAAAAAGAACTGCCAAAAAAATTGGAAACATATTGATCAATATCTATGTTGTTTCTTTTCGACAGGAAAGAATTTGAGACAAGCCAACTTCTCAGCAAGATTGAGGATGAACAATCTTTGGGTGCTCAGCTTCAAAAGAAGATTAAGGAGCTCCAGGTAATTTCTGAAAGCATTACAATTCCATGTAATGAAGCTGAACATATGTACAACTTTAACCGATACCACTGTTCTCCATAGGCTCGTATTGAGGAGCTGGAGGAAGAAATCGAGGCTGAGCGTGCTGCTCGGGCCAAGGTTGAGAAGCAGAGAGCTGATCTCTCCAGGGAACTTGAGGAGATCAGTGAGAGGCTAGAAGAAGCTGGTGGTGCCACTGCTGCTCAGATCGAGATGAACAAGAAGCGTGAGGCTGAGTTCCAGAAGCTGCGCCGTGATCTTGAAGAGTCTACCTTGCAGCATGAGGCCACAGCTGCTGCTCTGCGCAAGAAGCAGGCCGACAGTGTTGCAGAACTGGGAGAGCAAATCGACAACCTTCAGCGTGTCAAGCAGAAGCTGGAGAAGGAGAAGAGTGAATACAAAATGGAAATTGATGACCTGTCCAGTAACATGGAGGCTGTCGCCAAATCAAAGGTATAGGAAGGGAATATTTCATAAGCATTCATTAGCAGGAGACATTTAACTTGAAATAACTTTAAATATACTTCTTGAAAGGGCAACCTTGAGAAAATGTGCCGTACCCTGGAAGACCAACTGAGTGAACTCAAGACCAAGAGTGATGAGTATTTGCGCCAACTGAATGACATCAATGCACAAAAAGCAAGACTTCAAACAGAGAATGGTAAGTACATTACATCAGCCTTTTGGATCTAATTACTTCTCATACAGTAATAGTGAAGAGTTCCACACAACTTTTATTTACTCAGGTGAATTCACCCGCCAACTGGAGGAAAAGGAGGCTCTAGTCTCTCAGCTGACAAGAGGCAAGCAAGCCTACACACAGCAGATTGAGGAACTCAAGAGGCACATTGAAGAGGAAGTCAAGGTAATACAGAACACCTGGAGTTGAGGATTATCCATAAAACCTTGATAATCCACGTATTAATATTTTTTGAGAAGTGACTGTCAATGAGGTTACGCTGTATTCAAGTCTTTCTGTCAACACGTTATGTTAAAGAATGGCATTTCAACATATTTCTCCTCATGTTAAAATGGAGTAAACAATACTATAAATGAGCATCTGTTTTCCAGGACACTCCACATATATATTCAGTCCTTCTTTTTTATTATAACTCATGTGTTGCCTTTAAGGCCAAGAACGCCCTGGCCCATGGTTTGCAATCAGCACGACACGACTGTGACCTGCTGAGGGAGCAGTTTGAGGAGGAGCAGGAGGCCAAGGCTGAGCTGCAGCGTGGAATGTCCAAGGCCAACAGTGAGGTGGCTCAGTGGAGAACCAAATATGAAACTGATGCCATCCAGCGCACTGAGGAACTGGAGGAGGCCAAGTAACTTCACTCTTTACAGTATCATATTGGATTCACTGATTATGAGAAATCTATGATAGTTAATGAAAATGTCACTCTCTACAGGAAAAAGCTTGCCCAGCGTCTCCAGGATGCAGAGGAATCCATTGAGGCTGTGAACTCCAAGTGTGCCTCTCTGGAGAAGACCAAGCAGAGACTGCAGGGTGAAGTGGAGGATCTCATGATTGATGTGGAGAGGGCAAATGCCCAGGCTGCCAACCTTGACAAGAAGCAGAGGAACTTTGACAAGGTAAATTCAACATTCCAATATAGGGAATTATCATCTCTGCTGTGGGTTACAGTTAGGTTTTACATATAGACTGATTTCATGGTTCATTATCAACTTTATCATCACTTTTCCAGGTTCTGGCAGAATGGAAGCAGAAGTATGAGGAAGGCCAGGCAGAACTAGAAGGAGCACAGAAAGAGGCCCGTTCTCTCAGCACTGAGCTGTTCAAGATGAAGAATTCCTATGAAGAAGCTCTTGACCACCTGGAGACCCTGAAGCGAGAGAACAAGAACTTGCAGCGTATGTACTGAAAAGTTATAAATACAATCAGTACTCAGACTAGAACATATACCCAGAAGTATAATACATTATTGGTAGCTAGAGTGGATCCCGCCGAAATTTGACATACGTAATTTTATTCATACTCGTTCAAACATTCAGTTACTGAGGTTTATCTAATGATCAACTGTAATAATTCATAATAACAGAGATCTTTGGAAACATAGAGATCTTTGGAAGAAATGTGCTATATTAATTTGAATTATACTCAGAATAATACTTAACTAATCCTATTTAAATCGTTATCAAATATGTGTCCATCTAGATGAGATTTCCGACCTGACTGAACAGATTGGAGAGACTGGAAAGACCATTCATGAGCTGGAGAAGGCAAAGAAAACTGTGGAGACTGAGAAATCAGAAATTCAGACTGCTCTTGAGGAAGCAGAGGTAATCAAAGATAGACTTATTAATGAATCTTGGTGTACTCCTTCCTCAAGTATTTGCTAATAAATAACAAAATTACTCAGTGCTTTTCATGCAGATCATTCCACATGTCTTCAAGCTGAGAAGAAATAAAAGGAGACAATTTATAATTTAAGGAATACCTGCCCAAGAAACTGACATTTTAAACTCTTACTCCATCAATCGAAAGCTTTGAGCTCTTCAGTATGTATTGCAATACATATTACTGTCTCTTTAATTTTACAGGGAACACTGGAACATGAGGAGTCCAAGATTCTCCGTATTCAGCTTGAACTAAATCAGGTCAAGGGTGAAATTGACAGGAAGCTCGCAGAGAAAGATGAGGAGATGGAGCAGATCAAGAGGAACAGCCAGAGGGTGATCGACTCCATGCAGAGCACTCTTGATGCTGAGGTCAGAAGCAGGAATGATGCTCTCAGAGTCAAGAAGAAGATGGAGGGAGACCTCAATGAGATGGAGATTCAGCTGAGCCACGCCAACCGCCAGGCCACTGAAGCCCTAAAACAACTGAGGAATGTCCAAGGACAGCTCAAGGTATTTGTATATTACCCATAGTTACAGGGCTGAGCTCAATGAGTTGAGTCTTTTCATACAGAATTCCTTTAATTGATCTCTCTTTCAGGATGCTCAACTGCACCTTGATGATGCAATCAGAGGACAGGAGGACATGAAGGAGCAGGTTGCCATGGTGGAGCGCAGGAACAACCTGATGCTGGCTGAGATAGAGGAACTGAGGGCTGCCCTGGAGCAGACAGAGAGAGGCCGCAAAGTGGCCGAGCAGGAGCTTGTCGATGCAAGCGAGCGTGTAACCCTGCTGCACTCCCAGGTGAGTACAGAAAGTCATTCCTTTCTGTTTTTGTCTGACTTTGTTTTTGTGATGAACATGATGAAGTACATCACAATCTATCCAACAAACTAAGGGTATATTAGGAGCAACATGTTGGTAGAGGACTTCTTAATAGAGCTTTGTAATAAAGGCTTTTCTCAGATGAAAATGGCATGCCTTGTATCAATTTCTTTTCTGTAGAGGACAAAGAAGAACACAGAATGTTTTTTTGCATTAATGATTTTCAAGCCCCTTGTCTCAATTGGGAACCCTTTGTCAAAACTGTCATTCTTTTATGAAAGCCAAATACTGCTCCATTTTCTTGTTCTTACGTTACAACCCTAATACTAAATAAATGCAATTTTCCAGAACACCAGCCTCATCAACACCAAGAAGAAGCTGGAGAGTGACCTTGTTCAGGTCCAAGGTGAAGTTGACGACACCATCCAGGAAGCAAGAAATGCAGAGGAGAAGGCCAAGAAGGCTATCACTGATGTGAGTGACATCTACTTTAATTTTATAATCACTGCATTTCTTTTTGTTGATATATAAGTGATCATTGTTTTACTGAATTACCTTAAAAATGAACCTGAAAACTGAACCTTAAAATTGTATCTTTCATACCCTCACTCATATAATTATATACCTCCACTCATATAATCATTCACTTATTCACAGCATAGTTTTACATTGTATGAAAGGGGTAAATTATCTCAATGCAATATCCACATTCCACTTGAGGCCTGTGCTCTGCAATTCTAGTGTCTTGCTCAATTGCAATTGCTCACAATAGTCTATGGGCTATACTCATTTGATTGCTGTGATCAGTAATACTCTGAGAGTAGAAGGTTCTTTTAAGAAATGGAAAATGAAGTTAAGAGACATCCATGTTGTGCAAATTCCAGGCAGCCATGATGGCAGAGGAGCTGAAGAAGGAGCAGGACACCAGTGCTCACCTGGAGAGGATGAAGAAGAACCTGGAAGTCACAGTCAAGGACCTGCAGCACCGTCTGGATGAGGCTGAGAGCCTGGCCATGAAAGGCGGAAAGAAACAGCTCCAGAAACTGGAAGCAAGGGTAACCAAATCTATTCATTAAATCTTTTCGAGGACCACATGAAACTCGTGGACAGACTCTACACAAGGGCCCAATACTCATAACCATCTATTTGTACAGCCAAGTCTCAGCTTTACTGTGACAATTATCAATACTTTTTTCCTCAATTTTTTACTATTTACTTCAAGGTGCGTGAGCTGGAAAGTGAAGTTGAAGCTGAACAGAGACGTGGAGCCGATGCAGTTAAAGGTGTCCGTAAATATGAGAGGAGAGTCAAAGAGCTCACCTACCAGGTAAAAATCAACCCATCTTTACAAAATAGACCGCACTCCAGAATGACAACACAGTACTTCTTTTAAATCATCTCTGCTCACTGTAGACTGAGGAGGACAAGAAGAACATTCACAGACTCCAAGATCTGGTGGACAAACTGCAGCTGAAAGTAAAGGCCTACAAGAGGCAGGCTGAAGAAGCGGTAAGTCTAATATTCCATGGAAAAGACTCAATAACAACCTGAATGCAATGCAAAATGTTCTATGCGGACGATGGGGGTAAGTTTCAGGACTTTCAGGAATTTCATGTCATTGATTAGGTCTCAACACATTAATCTCTATCAGGATATTATTTAACTGAATCACAGCAATCTATACCATGTGCTTGATAATCAGATGTGAAGAGAATAGTACTGGACTATATTAAACTTTAAAGTTGAAAACTATAGATTTTTCCAAGCAGTTTTAGTTTGTTTGAGTATTTCAGGAAGTAATTGTGCTATATTAAGTCAATAACTAGTGACTGCACACGAAAAATAAAAAAGTCAAAGAATGAGGTTACTTTTTCCTGTTTTCCCTTGGGTGTGGGTAATAAAACAATAACAATAAAGGAGACATCATAAGTTTGTTCTAAATCTTGTATCTATTGCTACATGTAGTACGTGAAATATTTCTACTAATATTTCTTCTAATTTTTGGACTCCTCAACAGGAGGAGCAAGCCAACACTCACCTGTCCAGATACAGGAAGGTGCAGCATGAGATGGAGGAAGCTCAGGAGCGTGCCGACATTGCCGAGTCCCAGGTCAACAAGCTGAGAGCCAAGAGCCGTGATGCCGGCAAGGTAGGTTATTATGTGGAAAGTTTTGTTGTTGTGATATATGTTAATTTAAAGGAGTAATGAGAGTTGTAGGATAAAAGGAAATGATATAATAAATGGTTCTAAATGGTCTTTCAAATTCATTTTCAGGGCAAGGAGGTTGCAGAATGAGGGACGAGATCCAGATGAGAAGCAATCACAAGTATTCACATAATATGAATGACTTGTGAAATGTTGTAATGGTAGCAGTCAGTCAATAAAGCTAGTTCATCCTCACCTCATTTGGTATTCTTGCTTTGTCCATAATTTTTTTATCACACAAAATTAACACAGCATTACTGAAAGAAACATCTTCCACATTTACAGACAGCTGTAGCATCATGACAGATTTACCACACAATATGTTGCTATGTTTAAATTCTTGACATCATGCTGTGGTGTCTTTTAAAACACCAGCTGTATCATTAAAAAAATGTATGACTCAAGGCATTCAAATGCAGTACTGTAGATATTACATAATTTCCTACATAAAACCATGCTATTTCATTGGAAATAGCAATATAATAGAGATCATAGCCAAAGACCATTCACCACAAATTAGATAAACATATTAGCTTAACGTATCAGTGAAAATTCAGTAGAACTGTTTTTTTATTTTTTTAGTTGGTGGAGATGAACACAACAAATTTCTATTACAATGAATGCCCACATTATTCAACAAAAAGCAAAATAAATCAGTAAAGGCATCAGTGTCTAAACTCATCTCCCCATTGCAAGGCTGAATACATTGCACCCAAACACAGAGTCCAGTGGTCTATTCACTGGACTAAGGCTAAATTAATTGTAAATTGATAGCAATCAATGTTTAACTTCAGGTATTACAACTGGAGATTCTTACACAACATCTAAAAGATGCTGCCCTGACCCACAGTCCAGAAAGCTTCACTCCATAAATCTCTTCATTTTCATACAGTGCAGACATCAAAGTTCTATATCTGATCTGATAGATGTTCAAGGGGACAGTAGTCTTACGAATGAGCACCATATTAAAGGGATGAATGAATCAATCAAGTGATCAATCTGAAATTAAGACTTTAAATCCCCCTAGCTGTTAATGTGCTTGCATTTTCATATTCTCACCATTTAAGTGTGCAGGTTGAAACACAAAAACATAATGCATGTGGACAGATTCATGCACATCATTACAAAAATGTAAAGTTTTTAATAAAATGTTGAGTATCGTGCAAATTCACACACACATAATTTCCAACATCAGACAAAAGAATGCAGAACAGTTCAAATGGATTGCATGCCTCCACAATTGTCAAGGATATTGTCTGTTAAATCATTACATAACAAAACAAATTCACTTACTTTTGAAGCTGATATTCTTTCTTCTAAAGCAAACTGTAGGTCCTTCTTCTCAGGTTGGCCATCACATTCTTTCACCTGTGTTGACTGGTTATTGTTTACACCTGTGCTGTCTGATATTTAAGCACTACCCTTTGTTCGTGTCTTTGCTTAGTCTTGAGTTGCCATGCCTAGTGTGTGTGCACTTGCCCAAGCCTGTTTCATTTCTCACAAATCTCTTGTAAAGGTATTTTCTTTTAACCAAACCTCTTGTGTCTTGAGTTCTCTCTGTAATTGACTTCACTCTGCTCCTTGTCTCACAAACTGTAAGAGAGTGAGTATTGCAGCTGAGTATCAAAGGCAGGTGAAAACCTACTCTTTAGTGAAACTTCCAGCACTCAGTGACAAATAGCAATGTTCTGAGAGCATAACTGGCCAAGTAACTATATTTGTAATTAATCGTCATAAGATCATACTGTGCATATCAAGTACTCCATTTCAAAAATGTTTTATCACTTCGGCATTTAGTGACCTATCCATAGTATCATCTTTCCCATGAAATAAAGGCACCCTATAAAATCATAAATCTTGCATCAAAATCATTTGATACCTAGCTGGCTAAATACTTGGAAAATGAGCTGAGCAGAAACCTTAACTAAGCACTGCATCAAGGAAAGTCAACAGAAGGTTCTCAGAGTAAGCTACTTCTGTTGAAGTCCAAACATTTCCAGTTGTTTCACATCAGATTTGCACATCATTTAATTACTAAGTTCATTGGCTTCCCATTAAGTTCTGGGAAAATGACACATTTTGATTTTTATCATAATTTATTCCATAACATCCTGCTTGGCTTCCAACCCCAACTACTCACTAAAATTACAAAGTCAAGTTGGTGGAGCCTTTCACTTATTTTTCTGACACATAGGTATGTCTTCTTAGATGTGAATGTGTCTATTAAAAGTTTGATATGAAACATAACCATAAAAATGTATCATATCCTGCTCATCATGAGTGTTCATGCATGGCAGAGTAATCCAAGGGGTCTGTCAATCCATCAATCAATGCATCCATTAAAAAAATCAGCTCAGGTATTAATGCACCAGGGTGTTTCTTATCCACACAACTATGCATATATCTTGTTTAAAGATATAAATCCAAGACAAATATCAATACTGTACACATGTATCTATGTATCTATGGGGTACCATGTACCACATGTACCGAAAGTCACATACAGCCAAGTACATGCACATGTAGATCACTTATATGCAACATGATTGTAGAAAAGGGCCACATGTTTCTGGTTCTGTCTTTGTCTTTGTCTTTGTCTTTGTTTGCGCACCACCCCCATCTCTCACAGGCACTTGTTTACAACTCAGTTGAAACCTGCCCAAACCAGTCCTATTGCTCCCCTTATCAGCAGGACCCCCACAGGTAACCTGAGGCACGGGCACTTAGTGCCAAACAAGTAAGAAGTATGCCTAGGTTCAACTGGTTGTAATACAATTGTCTGTAGAGAGAGAGGGGTGTGCATGTTAATTAAGATAGTGTGTCCTTGATGTATAAATGTTTCCATAGCCCTTCCATAGCATGCAGTCAAAGCCTGTATGTCCCATACATGTTATCCTGGTACAATGTACTTTGCAACACTGCCTGTGAATGCCTGTTTGTATATTGCACATTCAATGTAACCATCAGTCCTGATTTATTCTCCCTGCTTACTCCTTGCAGGAAACCACACACATACATCACAAACCCTCACAGCCACCCATTCCAAATCCCCAATAAACAACTGAACCTGGAACCTGACTCCTGTGTCCTGATCAACACCCCACTGTGACAGCAAATTAGCCTGAACCTAGTTACGGGTGAAACTGCCCCCTCAGTTTCAATGATTGTATGCAATCAACGATGACAACAAATTAATGTGGAAGTCACTTGAAGTCAACAAATCTTCAGGAATTTTATTGATCATTACGTGATAATAGGTCACTATTAGATCTGACATTCTACTGAAGCTAACTGTATAATAAATATGTGAAATTGAATTGCATTTAAAGACAGTTTAATATTTGCTCTACAGTTGAGCTCATAGCACTCACTGAGAAATAGCCATGTTCTGAGGGCTTAGCTGAGTGAACAGCTTGTATTTGCTCTTTATAAGAACATACTTTTAAGGACAGGATATCAAGTAACACATTTTCACTGAGTATGTGCACCCGGATTATCACATGTTTTCACTTTAACCAGTATCATATAATCTTTCCAATGAAAAAAGTTTCCTAGGCAATGATAAATCTTATATAATTTGATTCCTTGTTGGCTACTCAGTAAATCTCTCTAAAAAGGGGTCATGTTGCAAGTTTAGCTCAGAAATGAATACCTCTCTTAAAAGTCAATGTAATTTCCCAACTTTTCCTAGCTTCTCAGCTTTTTCACATTAATTAGGGTAATGCCACAAAGTTGTGGTTTGTTACAAGCATTAAACCACAGGTATCTTGATTACAAAACATCTTGTTGTGCTATTGATGTTTTGTTGGTTATGGCAAAGAAATTTCAGATTTTTTATTTGTACTGACTGCGAAACTGGGTTATGAGGGTGACCACTCAATCCTTGACTAAATTCTATCTGTGTCATTTTGTAGGCAGTGATAGGATTGTTTTGGTTGTCAATTAGCTGTTCCACAGCACTCATGACTCTAGGAGTTAAGCAAAGCCCTCAATGGCTATGATAACCTAAATGCCAACCCTATGTTAAGGTGTCAGAAGCAGCTGCTTCTGGGTAGTGTAGTGCAGCTTGCATGCCTGACACAGAGGCCATACATTGCTTACTGTACTACAAGTGATATTTAGAATAAAGCCTATTTCTCATGGCATTTCCTTACAGAAAGCATCAAAATATGAGAGGTTTTGGCACCTCTTTTTGGAAAAACCCTCATGGACTTTGATTGCCCTGAGATATCTGCATCAAACGTTTTGATCATGTGGCACATTATTTATGCTAATGGGTAGATATTTTCTGGTGCTGGCCCTACGATTTTCTGCCAGTTTTCTGTACAAGGTGTCCACTTAGTTATTACATGCTCACACAACTCTGGGCAAGTGCAAGTAAAGGTGGGAAAGGGGAATAAGGATCTCATGCACACTAGCAGCTATCCTGACCTGAAAACAAAGCTACAGAGATATTGACTTAATTCTACTGAACTGAATGGCTAGTCAGTGCAATCTCATTGGTTGTCATGATATATTAATCAACTGAGGTCACATTAAAGCATCTAAAGTTTACTTTTTGGCGAACAGGCAAGCTATGTTGCAAAATTACAATTCAATTACAATCAATTAGATTACTATATAATCTTGCATGCATTTCATTTTGCTAGCTAGTCATTCTCATTTTTATTTGTTCATTAATGTTTAAAAGGGATAATCGAATATCCACACCTATATCCAATGCATTTTCTGTATGTATAATCATAATAGTAAGTAGCTATGGTTATTCCTTTTCTCAAAATTTGAAAAAAAAAAATGAAAAATTGAAATTTGTTCTAAAATCCCATTAAGATATCTGAAGTTATGTTTTGGAACATAGGATTTTATGGGTTTGAATTTAAAAACAGAGATTGTAATTTATTGAAAGCTAAACTACAAACTAAGTCACTAAACCAAAACTACAGCATCTGGCTGCACTGTTTTAATCTGATTATTAATATAGTGTGCTGATTGTTAATATAAATATTTGAATTTGAATCAGTTTCTGAGATGATTTTAACAGAAATTAAGATGAAATCAAATATAACCAGCTTTATCTATAAGGAATAGTTAGGTAAGCACTAAGATAGGAAGCTATAGCTATTAATTATAGAAAGTACAGTCCCTGTGTCACATAACTGTCTTTTTAAAATAGTGATGTCTAGATAACACAGCAGGTGTTATCACCAACAGTAAATATGACCAGCTATCAATCTGTTTACTCTGGTAAATCTTAATAGTACATTTATAGCAAGATAATGACTTCTCTTTGACACCTTGCCATCAGTTGTCTGTACTGTTGTGAAGTATCATCATCCTTGAAGTTCAAGGAATGAGCCCACACCTGGTTTTATTTCTTGATACAAAATGTAAGACATGCAGGAGTCCTGCAACAGTATACCAGTGACATTTGAGTGCTTCTCCACAGCTAAACTGGGCTCCTCTTCTGTGCCAGGATTAGTCTCAATTTAAGCACATATAAACATATGAGCTTGAATATTGCCTTATCTTGACAAAGTCGACAGAAACAACATCCCTTCTCAATCAAAAGAAAAAAAATCACTGCCACACTGCTGAATTTTACTTAATCACTAATCATCCTGCAATCCTGTCAGTTTTGAGTTGCTACAGTCCTGCAACATTTTACCAGTAACAGTTTCACATTCACTCAACCTGATGCGAAGAAAAGCATTTTTCTTTTGTTTCTTTTCATCACATACCTATATACCTCAAATTATTTTTAATGTATCCCATGTTTATACTTCATACAAGCAATTGAGTACATTCTATTGCCCTTACTTTTTTGGACAATAAAAAAAGTTAGTTCTTAAGGCCTGACAAGTCTACAGCACATATTTCCACACCATTCTTACAAGCTATGAAAATTATTTCTAATCAGAGATGATCATATGCAATTCAATAAGAAGATTACTCTCTTTCCTCAGTAAAGTGCCATCATAAGTACGGATGCAGAGATGGAGGCCTTTGGCGTGGCGGCCATTTCCCTCTGACAGCCATAGAAGGAGAGGCTTGAGGCCCAGAACACGCCCTTTGATGCTAAAATGGCCTGATTTGTGGCTGAGGCCAGGGAGATGTACATCAAAGGGAAACTCATCAGCAGTGAGGGGGGCAAAGCCACAGCTGAAACATTAGATGGACAAGTACATACAGCATGAAATAGCCTATATGACCTGTATCATTCAGATTAGTTCAGCAGGAAATGTGAATGAATTTGTGTTTATCCACTGCTTTTTTGGTCCACACTTAGTGCCAAACTATTTGAAAATCTCCATGTGTAAAAAATAAATAAAACACATATGCATTGTTTAATATAGCTACACATATACTAACCAACGACTGTGTTGGCCATCCACATATCCTCAAGACGGATTTAAACTGGCATTCAGAAACCTTTCGGTTACGAGCCCTGCTCCTTTCCACTATGCTACACTGTCACCCGTTTATGGCTTATGGAAAAATTCTTGTATAAGGTGATTTGCTATTTTTCTACGCTATGTTGATATTCGGAATTGCTATTACCACCAACCCTTATGATTACCCTATGATTAGCCAAGGTGAAATTGTTGTTAAAACCATTAATGGTGCGGAGCAGTTCATAGCTACAGATATAAGTGCCATGCAGGGATTTATTTATTTTTTATATGTGTGCATACTTCATGACAGGCTAATGAATTACTCTCAGAAGTATTTTTGGGATAGCAATACCCCAATCGGTACAGGTGTTTGTACCTGTAGGCGAAATAATGAAGTAACCGAAAACGTGCATAACTAGGGAATATTTAATTGCAGTGCAATGTATCAGCAGGACATGGCAGTAACTCAGCTGCAATCACTTTACTTCACATAAGTTATTTAGCTAAGATGGTGCCAAAGTGTGTCTTTATATTTGGTATCCAACCGCTACAGCTGAAGCACAAATACAACAAAGCTTGCTAACTATACTTTACTCTATAGTCTGTTCTGTCTCCAATATGACCTCATGCTCTGTTATACGTTATGTCAATCTGCTAAAAAAACAATGTTATATTCATGAATGGATGTCACTTATTTCATGTATTCCACAGCAGAATTTTGTTCTCTGATAAATCAATACATATTTTGATGAATTTTGGACATGGACACCAACTTAATTATATTCCTTAACAAATGTCATGATGCCATTTCATTCACATATTAAATAACAGAGACAGTCCAACATAAACTTTGACCTTACAAGTTATGTAATAAAATTCACAACTTAATTGAGTTTTCAGTCAGTTGTCACCAGACAGCTACAGTAGCAAAAAAAAAAAACTTTAAATGGATTACTTTTGCTTAATAGCTAGGTACTTTATTTCCAGTCAAATAGTTACATTGCTACAGAACTAGCTAGTTACCTGGATAACACTGTATCAATGTGCAAACGTGTCTTAATCTGCAAAAATTCCCACTTTACTTTTTATGACCTAATCACCACTACTGACAAATAATATTTCCATTACTGTGTCCCTCTTTTACACTACATCACTTGTTATGTGCATGATCATTATATTCATTGACACATAAAATGGTTCACCAAAATGGTTTTATTTTGATATAAGTGCTTTTAATGGCAGACCTATTTACAAGTGTTAGTACTGGCTCAGAGAGGATAAGTGTTTACTTATCACCTCTCAAAACATAGCATAAAATCAGGGATATTTAGTCTTAAAATCAAAATGGGCCTCTGTAATTTTACCACATGTGAATGCATGACTTACAGAGCTGAGAGGCTCTCAGTTCTAAGAGACGCCATAGGAACATTCAATTACATCTCGCTGTTCTCATGATCATCATCCGGCATCAGCCTGCACCAAACAGGAACTGTACCTTGAACATTCTGCTCCCCCTGAGGTTTGTAGTTTCCTGGTGTCAGTTCTCTGATGGCCTGCTCACAAGAAGACTGGAGGATCCTCTTCAATTGTCTGTAGGGAAAGAAAAATAAAGATTATCTTTCCTGTAAAGCACCACACCAACAATTCATCCCTATTTGTCAGCTCAAACTCATGTTCTAAATTTCTTCAATGTACAATATTCTCATTTTGATAGAGTATGCATTTCTGTGTTTGATTATCACTCAATTTGTATTCTGATAAGACCAGTGAGTGCAACTGAAACTCACATGTATGTTGATATTTGCTGTTGAAAATTGCTAGAAAATGCACCAACATCATACAATACAGCAGCCTACAGTATACCTGGGATTCACTGAAAAGTTGCTAAAAACATGTCAACTGAAGTGATCATCAAATGTGACAATCTCCTTTATTTTCTGCTTGTTCAAGCCAGGTGGTGAGATTGATTGCATTACCTTTCTATTATTAAGACACAGTGATATTTATATATTTTGACACACTTTTCAGACACGTGCAGACAATAGCAATACCTATAAAAAAATAAATAAAACTGACACTCACTTGCAATAGCATTCTGTTGCAAACAATTTTGGAATCACATCAATAAAGAATTTTAGAAATTACTTTAGGTATTAACTATTTTCATATAATGGTCAGTCAGGTTCAGAGGGTCAGCATACATAGCTCTACCTTGCGACCACCTCATTTAAACATTGCATTGTTCATGTTGCTAAACAATAGCATTGTTCCAAGAAGTGTATTCAAGCTATCAAAGAAATCTGAAAAACATACCATATTATAATTAATATTTGTCATTTTGTGATTAGGTAAGCAAATCAAAATGGACATCAATGTGCTCTTGTGTTTCTTTTCTAAGCTTGTGAGTCCACCTTGCTTCAAGTGGAAAACCCAAATGTACAAGGTCTGTGGATAGAGTAATGAACAGCATTACCAACATAAGCGATAATTTTAAACTAAATCTAAATCTAAAATCACATAAAAGATGTCAAAGCATGTCCATATGTCAATAAAATCAAAGAAATACTATGAACAATGGCAATAAAAAAGACCATTTAAAATTGATACTTGCCTCCCCTAATCTTCACAATGGACCGAATCTATGTATATCCTCCAACAACATTGCTTTTTAAAATATGCTTTTCAAAAGAGACTTTCCGATGACAAAATGTCACTGATGTTTGACTGCAATAACCTTATTAAACTAACGACTACAGGATTTGCCAGTTCAGTGTGCTGCAATTCACTTTTAAAGGAAGCTTAAAACTAACTCTGCAAAAATGTTCACAGCACTCAGTGACAAATAGTAATGTTCTGACAACCTAGCTGACCAAGCAGCTATATTTACCCCTCACAAGAAAATACTGTTGTTGATAAGATATCAAGTATCAAATTTTTGAAGAATGTATGAGTTCACATGATCACATGAGTAACCACTTCAGAACTTTTTTTACTGCCCTTTCCTCTTTTGCCAGTTCCATATCACCTTTCTCATGAAAGTCTCACACTGACAATAAATCTTGTATTCAATTGCGTAATTTGATCCCTTGTTCACTTCTTACTACCACAAATGCTTGGAAATTTTTTCAGACTGTAAGGTCAGGCTATAAACTTAGCTCAGAAACTTAGCCCTCTGTGAAGATGAAGCATTTTTTAACAATATATATCTTTAGCAAACATCTCATTTGCTAATTGGCAATTGGTACAGCGCATACAACCTGGTATGTACAATGGTACATGATACAATGGTATTAAAAGGTATTTAATCTATATTTATTAAATTGTGATTGTGTATAACTGTGAAAGGTGAATTTCTTTGTAACTGCAGAACAAGGAAGTCCTACTCCTGTTCTTGTTATTGAAATTATTAATCAATCAATTAATGAACTTGCAAAAACACATACTTGGATTTTTATCTCTAGTAACAATATAGTACATTATATTATAGCAAAAATTCTATATAATCAGGCACAGATAATGTAGTGTATAGTAAATACAACTTGAATTGTTAATGTATCATGTGTTTGAGGTCTTACGAGAGTGACTAGGGGGCAAGTCCACTTTCATGGGTTCATCTTACCCTAATTTTGTGGGACATCACTTAATGAGTTGTGACGATATATTGTAGAAAATTCATGGAAACTGGGAAAACAGTTATTATATGTGTATTATAGAAGTTTATAAAAGTGTATCTGTTACTGAAACACAAAAATAAAACAAAAAAAGAAAAGGAACAGAAATGACATGTAGCATCCCCCAACGGTGCATGTATTTCCCCAGGTGCATTTACAGAAACTGGGTTTTTTACATATCAAGGCTATATAAAAGGACCAAGGATATATAACTTGCACATCTGAGTAGAACACAGCTCATTTGAATTTGTCTGTGTGACACCCTGAAAGCAGCTCAACTGCCTGAGGTGTCAAGAGATGTCATTGCCTTTTAGAACCACTGACTGACCTTGCTTCCAGTTTTATGTCTTATTAAAAATGTAAGACATGCATGCGTCCTGCAACAGTATACCAGTGACATTTGAGTGCTTCTCCACAGCTAAACTAGGCTTGTCTTTAGTGCCAGGGTCCATGAAAAAGATACATTAGTCTCAACTTGGGACCATAAAATTGTCTGGACTTGAATATGAATATAAGAGAACCTTACTGTACTGCAGAAGTTTGCATAGGCCACATCTAGGCTGTTATTTTCGTTTATCAAACCATTGCCAATTATTATCCCATATGTTCACAACACAGACCACAATACACGTGAAGTTTCAAAATTTGATCTGACACCCACAAAATATTACTGACGAGACATCTTGAGCATTGTGTCTCATATTAAACATTTCTTTACATAATATGATCAAAACAGTTTCGTTTTTTGTTTACTTTTTGTACTATATTTCAAGTCCTTGGCATCAGGGCATGTTATCTAACTGAACTGGTTTGAAGCTTTACATTCTTTCATTAACCATAACTTTATACCATTTTGTGATGTCCATTAAAGGCACTCCACACACACACATTTCCTAGGACAGTCACTTACTGTATAGGGGGGGGTATTAATGGGGCTCAGTTGTACCTTTTTTTCTGTATTTGGCATATTGTTCATAGAAAGTACAACATCCAAAATTGTATACCAGAAACCCTGTAATTCTACAGTCTGCATTTACATTTACACTGCGATAAGCTAAAGTTTGAGATCAATTTTGCCATTAATTAAAAACTGATCAGAACTTTCTCAACCATTGTTCATTATCCAGAACTTTCTCCCCAATGGTCGAATGAACTTCCACATTTCATCCACTCTGCTGAGTCCCTCAATATCTTCAAAAATCATCTGAAGATGCAGTTCTTCTCCGCTCATCTGATCACCTGAAACACTACCACCTAAGGCTATTCCTTATGTCTTAAACTTTGTTTTCTGTTATTAAAAAATAAAAAAAAATCTAATGGTTTACTGTGCTCATATCCCTAGCAGCTAGCTTGTACCTTGTTTGGCCAACTATTGAAACTTGGTCATGCAGCACTTCTGATATTGTTGACTCATTGTATGGCTTTTTGCTTGTGTTGCACTTGTACGTTGCTTTGGATAAAAGTAAAAATAAATATAAATGTAAATGTACAAAAACTTAATCTTATCTCATTCCTTACCACCTTGTTTCTGTTCATATTAAGAAGGTATTTTAGTAAAATTTAATTGTATATTAAATGAATATGAATTAAGGCCTGTTTTCACAAAAATATTCTCAGACACTAGAATTACTTATTTGGGGTTGGAGACAGCCATGTATATTTTGTTTAATGTTCACAGTTCACAAACATTAATAAATAGATATACAGATATATCTGTGAAATGACTCAAAACAAGAGTGTATTGAAACTATGGAATGTTTCTTCTTCTTACATTCAGGACCCCATAAACTAGTCTGATTAATGAGTGGCAGGTAATATTGCCAGCTTATAAATGCTTAATCATAGACAAAAATAATTTCACTGTTAATGATGCTGGCGGAGGATCACTGGTAAGATGGCAAAAATACATGACCAAATAGAGCAGGTCAATTCTGCTGAGTGAAGACAAATCTCGCTATATAAAAAAGCAGAAGTGACCTCCCCTGGGGGAGTGACTGCTACCCTAGAAAGGTGAGTGAGATGTGGTGTAATGCTGCTACAGATTCAGAATCAGCCTACAGATTTTACAATTGATAAATATGAGCCTCATTCTTGCTGCCCTTTTTTGGGTCCAAGTAGACCAATATGTACAAAATTGTGGCATGCATTTTTAATGAAATTGCATTCAGGTCAGTTATTCAAAACCTGCAGTTAAATGTTAGGTGTGTCATTGACAAATCTGTCCAAATATAATTTTGATGTGACTTTCTTTTTGTCTTGTGGTGTAATAATGAATTGCACAAGCTGAATTTTGAGTGTAAATGATGGTGATCCAGACCATTATTACACATTATTAAAATCATTGTGCTTGTATATGATACTTAGTTTGGCAGAAGTCTAGTGTATCACTGTACTCTCTCACTCAACAGAAAAATTGATCATGTTATCATTTATCAGTCCAAGCCTTACATCAAAACAACAAATCTAATGTTACCATGTCCAATCGTTTTGTCTTAATTTCATGAAACATACAACTTCTTCATTGGCCAGGTGTCAACAATAAGGATAAAGGGCTTGTGACATTAGTGTGCTTTAACACACTATCACACTAAGATTTGAAAAACAAGGTATTTAACGGCAAACTGAACACAATGAACTGTCATTTTCAGGATCCAAAGGCCACCAGCGACTACCTTTCTCTTGTGGCTCCAAAAAAGGTAAATAAATATTCCTGTATGCACAACAGTGTTAAAAAGCACCCTTGGGGTAGTACTTTTTTCAAACACTTGCAAACAGGGTTAGATAAAGAATTAGAAACCTTTCCTAAACATATTCACCACACCTAAAGCAAAGCAGCTACAGAATAAAGGAGATCCAACTTTAACCTGTTGGTGTCCTTTGTAGCTCATTTAAACAAACGCAAGTATCTTGGAGGGAGAATTTACATAAAACACAGAAAATGTCATCAACCCCCCATTATGGCAGGTAGTGTCAACAACTTTAATGTCTAAATAGGGTGACGAACAGTTGAACCACCTCCTCGGGGTTTCGTAATGTAAACTCTACCCATTGCATCTGTACCCCAATTTGCAATGGAAAAGGTTGCCTAACCTGTCTGACAAAAACACATCTGTCCAGACTGGCTAACACAGGCCATGGAGAACACAATGGATATGAGACATTGTTTAAGATGCTTTCAATCAGCAAAAAAATACCATATCAAGATGAGTGATATTTGCTGTTTTTCCTCTAGTGAAGCGCCATCATGAGTACGGATGCAGAGATGGAGGTTTTTGGCCCAGCGGCCATCTACCTCCGGAAGCCAGAGAAGGAGAGACTTGAGGCCCAGAACACACCCTTTGATGCTAAAACAGCTTTCTTTGTGGCTGAGCCCAAGGAGATGTACCTCAAAGGGAAACTCATCAGCAGAGAGGGTGGCAAAGCCACCGTTGAAACCCTGGATGGGCAGGTATGTACATCATCAGTTTTCCTACAAATTCAAAGTTGACCAAAATTCATTGTGATGCACTGTCTGATGGTCCATACTGGCAAAATATTTGAGGGCAAGTACGTACAGCTACACATCAGTTTTCCCGCAAACCATACATGATTCAAAGTGTACCAGAATTCATTGCTATGTTTGTACCCTGTTTGACTGGTTTATATTGACAAAATATTTAAGAAACTCACTCGGTGAAAAACAAAGTCTTATCATGAAAGGAATACATGTGGAAGGAATACATCTGACTGAGTGACACATCCAACAATTTACATTATTGACCATCCACATCTCCTTAAATAGGATTGAAATTAAGACTAATGTGTTTGAAAGTAAAGCAACCCACACAGTAGTGCACCAGACAAATAATGTTTTCCATGCATCGAGACAAAATGTGTGTTGAGGGATCAATGCATTGAGTTGACTCCATTACATCAGTGTCATCCATCCATGAGGTGATGTTTCTTCCTGAATTAGAATATATGGATTTGTAGTGCATAACAGCTCCTTCTGTCAGTCTACACACACCCCTGAAGACAGACTCTCTTCTAACCTTCCCCTCACCATTGTTTGAATCCCACAGAAAATCACAGTGAAGGAGGATGACATCCACCCAATGAACCCTCCCAAATTCGATAAGATTGAGGACATGGCCATGATGACCCACCTCAATGAGCCCGCTGTGCTGTATAACCTCAAAGAGCGTTACGCAGCATGGATGATCTATGTAGGTTTCCTAGTTAATTCACTTTATCAGTCAATGTTTCTTGTGAATATGTGCAGTAATATTGACCTCTGCTGTTTCAGACATACTCTGGGCTGTTCTGTGTCACTGTGAATCCATACAAGTGGCTTCCAGTGTACGATGCCATTGTTGTTGTTGCATACAGAGGCAAAAAGAGAATTGAGGCCCCGCCCCACATCTTCTCCATCTCTGACAATGCCTATCAGTTCATGCTGACTGGTAAGAATATCTCCTGGTGTTATAAGGTATATTAGTTACTGTGGAGAACTAATATAAAGTTCATATCAAATCACCACATGTTCTGATACTAATATGTTCTTCTGAAAAACTTCCTGAGCCAGTTACCATACAATGCTTTGATGGAGGGAAAATGTGATTTCTTTTTGCAGATCGGGAAAACCAGTCCATCCTGATTACGTATGTATACTGTATATGCTAATGATAGTAATTATAGCCAACAGGGGAAAATACAAGAAAAAATAAAACCACAGAAATTCTGATTCTTTGAATGAATCAAAACGAAAATCATCTGTGTTACTCAGTTTCAGTTCAATTTGAATATAATTAATTTATTTCCAATTTACTAAACACAATTTAAAAAAAATGTTTGCATGCACTTTACATAGTATAAGCCTATTTTCTATGCTTCTCAATCTATGATCATTATCTGTGTCCACTCACAGTGGAGAATCTGGTGCAGGAAAGACTGTGAACACCAAACGTGTCATCCAGTACTTTGCGACAATCGCAGTGTCTGGCCAAAAGAAAGCTGAGCCCGTCCCTGGCAAGATGCAGGTCAGTCTCAAGCAATTGTGCATGTATGTCAGAAAGTAATACGCTTCTACACATACAGAATCTGAAGTGTCTGATGTCTTCTGTAGGGATCTCTGGAGGATCAAATCATCGCAGCGAACCCCCTGCTGGAGGCTTATGGTAATGCCAAGACTGTGAGGAATGATAACTCCTCTCGTTTTGTAAGTATTTAAATGTATTTCAGGCTGGTTATAACTGACATTATTATGAAATTTACTTTACTTTATTTAACATAGTTTAAAGGATGCAGCACTTCAATTCCTCTAATTTCTTATATGTTCAGGGGAAGTTCATCAGAATTCATTTTGGAACAACAGGAAAGCTGGCTTCTGCTGATATTGAAACCTGTAAGTTCCTAAGATGACATTCAGAGTTGATCAAATATCCAATGAGTATAATAAAATATTTCCAAAATGTGAAAAAATTATACCCTACCTACAGATTTGCTGGAAAAGTCAAGAGTTACATTCCAGCTATCAGCTGAGAGAAGCTACCACATCTTCTATCAGCTTATGACGGGCCACAAACCTGAACTGTTGGGTAGGACATCTGGAGGATCAAGATCTTAATTTTTATTGGTCAAATTTCAGAAATGTATGCATTTCTAATTATTGTTTCTCACAGAGGCACTTCTGATTACCACCAACCCATATGATTACCCTATGATCAGCCAAGGAGAAATCACTGTTAAAAGCATTAATGATGTTGAGGAGTTCATAGCTACAGATGTAAGTGAGACAGATTTTCATATTTCATTCTTTTTCCTGAAGATAACCTGTGATTTTTTGTCTACAATTAACAATGACAACTTCTGTGACTGCATGATTCATCCCATAGCAGAATAAACATGTTACATTTTTGTCTGTATGCCCATAACTTCTGATAAAATGTAAGAGATTTGCACTCTGCTTTTAGAGAACCAGTAACTAAATCCTCTAATCTCAGATTTAGATGATTCAGGTAAAATATGACCACTGTGTAAACATTATGTAACATGTATTTACATATTTCTAATATGTAAACATTCAACCTATGTGCTCTTATGCCATGTAAAATCTAACCACTCTCCACGAACAATTCAGCTTAAGGAGGTCTAGTGTCAGGAGCTGCTTATAAAAATATATTTAATCACTGACCTATTTGTTTTTGACTCTGCTCACTAACAGTATGTGTAAACAATATTGTTAATGCTAATAACATGCATATGTACATTCATAAGTACAGAACAAAATAGCAGTCTGCACCAGAATTAAGTATAGAACAGATCTTACTGGCAAAATATACAACTGTCAAAAGCTCATAACATGCTTCTGTTTCCAATCACACAGACTGCCATTGACATCTTGGGCTTCAATGCTGAGGAAAAGATGGGCATCTACAAGCTGACTGGTGCAGTGATGCATCATGGGAACATGAAGTTTAAGCAGAAGCAGCGTGAAGAGCAGGCTGAGCCCGATGGCACTGAGGGTATAGTTTAAGTTTTAATGTCATAAGATTTTAGTCAAAAAAAGCACAGAAATAATCTAGGCAAAGAGGCAAGTGTCTGTCTTAATGAACGTGGATTTCAGGCCTCACTAATCAGTTTGATTTAACTGACTCTTTATGGAATGTGTCACCATACCAAATTTGGCTATCACTGGTCACATCATACAGATGCAGTGTTGGAAATTCATTTCATAAAAAAGAAGAAAAAATATATTTCATATGAACTGTAAACATGTAAATCACGACAGCTGTGAGACTCGATTTTGTCATCATTAGATTGCCATTTTTGTGCTTGGGCACCTTTCTTTGGTGCTTATAGCTCTTTTGACAAATTGTGATTACATTTATCTTCCCTTGATTTAAAAATTGTCTGAAGAGTATTTAGGATTTTAAGTGGAATCTAAAATTAGCCATTTAAAAAACAAGGGACAGCTCCTTGACACTCCTAGGTTTTTTATAGTCATGTATACTGGAACACCAGGCCCTTAACTAGAAAATAAAAATTAATTACCTGAGACATTGAATGAAAAATTCACCTACATGAGTGCATTCACTACTAGAAAGCAGGGAGAGTCAACCTTATTTCTGTAGACAGCATAAAATAGTCGCTAATGTGGATGAGAAAACTCTTCTACATCCTGTACATATCTGAAATAGTATGAATTGATATCAATCAAATCAAATCAGTGATCATGTGCCACACAATAATTGTGAGTTATGAGGTGCATTAAGTGGGCTCAATGGTATCATTTACATTTCCAGTCTTTCTTTTGAACATGCAAAAATTATCGTTGATTTTTAGAGGACATACGATACATACTTAATTCTCTTCATTACAGAGGCAGATAAAATTTCTTACCTCATGGGCCTGAACTCATCTGACCTGCTGAAAGCTCTGTGTTACCCCAGAGTGAAGGTCGGAAACGAGTATGTGACCAAGGGGCAGACTGTACCGCAGGTACAATACTTACATTTTAACTGTGTTCATGGTAGGTAATGTATGTAAAGATGTGTTCTTCCCCCAAATACTCTGTTGCATTTAATGACCTGATCTCTCCAGTTCTCCAGACACAGTTACTATGCCTTGCTATGCAAAGGCATAGCATTACCACAAGGCATTGGCAACAAGGCTTTGCAGTTATGGAATGCCTTGCTGTATAGAATAAATTTCTTAACATCTATTATAATGGTTTAAGGAATGTTTGACAAACTTGAAATAAAAATAATGAAGAAATATTATTTAGTTATGTGAGTTATTAGTATGAGTTGGCATTTCTATTTGTTTTTTCCTCTTTGTGATTAGGTCCACAATTCTGTCATGGCTCTGTCCAAATCTGTCTATGAGAAAATGTTCTTGTGGATGGTCATTCGCATCAACGAGATGTTGGACACAAAGCAGCCACGACAGTTCTTCATCGGTGTGCTGGATATTGCTGGATTTGAGATCTTTGATGTGAGTGGAGGATTCCATTAACATTGACTATAGTTTTATTTCATTAAACATTTTCTATTTTCAATTTGGATCAACTTTAAGTATTGTAAATTATAAACTGCAAATTGTAATCGGTCAACTTTCTTTTTTTTCCCAAAATTGTAGTTCAACAGCCTGGAGCAGCTGTGCATCAACTTCACCAACGAGAAACTGCAACAGTTTTTCAACCATCACATGTTTGTTCTGGAACAAGAGGAGTACAAGAAGGAGGGCATTGAATGGGAGTTCATTGATTTCGGTATGGACTTGGCTGCCTGCATTGAGCTCATTGAGAAGGTAAGAGTGACGACCATTATTATTGACAGTCATAAACCTCTTCTCTTATTCTCCTGAAGCAAACTCATGGGAATATTCTTCCTACAACAGCCGATGGGCATCTTCTCCATTCTTGAAGAGGAGTGCATGTTCCCCAAGGCTTCAGACACAACCTTCAAAAACAAGCTCTATGACCAACACCTGGGCAAAACCAATTGCTTCCAGAAGCCCAAGCCTGCCAAAGGCAAGGCTGAAGCCCACTTCTCTCTGGTGCACTATGCTGGCACTGTGGACTACAATGTTGCTGGCTGGCTGGACAAGAACAAGGACCCCCTGAACGACTCAGTCGTACAGCTGTACCAGAAGTCATCAGTCAAACTGCTGGCTCACCTGTATGCTGCCCATGCCGGTGCAGATGGTAGTGTATTTATTTCTGTTGTGATTAGCAGAGTCTCCATCCTATGTATTCACACCTTGGGAAATTTTATTTTATCATATCTGACCAAATACAAACTGAAGTAAAAGTCAAAGATTCACTTTTTCAGTCAACTAAAGGAACAATTTACACATTTCACATTTCTAGGCTTCTGGATGTTAATACATTCATGCTGGTATTTTTAAAATGCTGTCAGTATAGGCATGTATTTATGGTTAGTCATGCAAAAGAAGTAAATGGAAAAAGCTGTGCAGTTAAATATTGCATGAAATATGATGTGTACAAATGTGTGTACAAATCTTGTGTGAACAGAGGCTAGTGGCAAAAAGGCCGGCAAGAAGAAGGGTGGCTCCTTCCAGACTGTGTCTGCTCTGTTCAGGGTACTGTATGCACTTCAATGCAACTGAAACCACACTTCTGTGATTTAAGTACCAATTTGATGTCATGAAATAAAGCACTCTTACTGTCACAGTATCTTCTCTTAAAAATGTGCTGAAGAAAATGTAGAAATAATTACACATTACATGAACTTGCTCTGGAATACTAAAAAGCATAAAATGAAAATCAGTTGGTTTCCTTTCAATTAGATTTGGAAATGCATCAGTTAAAAAGTGATAGTAGGCACAACTTAACTCTATTCACAATATGAATGAAATAAACAAACCAAATGCATTCTCCGTTTTAATACTACACCACCCTCTGTCCCACAGGAGAATTTGGGCAAGCTGATGACCAATTTAAGAAGCACTCATCCTCACTTTGTGCGATGCTTGATTCCTAATGAATCAAAGACACCAGGTAGGCAATATACTCATCGTTAATCCAAAAGTTTAGGTCCGAATATGAAAAACTGCAAGAAAGTGGACATGCTATGTTTAACTGGTTGATCAATCCTCTTTTCAAGGCGAATCAAAAAGGATTCAGTGAAGTCAACACAACTTCAGTGTGGGAGTATTATATTCTGTACTTTTGGTACAATGTTTGAACATATAATGTGAATGTCTTCTTGTTTTCCAGGTCTCATGGAGAACTTCCTGGTCATCCACCAGTTGAGGTGTAATGGTGTGCTAGAAGGTATCAGAATCTGCAGAAAGGGCTTCCCCAGCAGAATCCTCTATGGTGACTTCAAGCAGAGGTAATTTTCTCATTATAGCTATATTAATTAGAATTCATACTATGCTTGTGGACCTAGGATCTGTAGGTTAGATACTGCTGTTGTATTGCTAAATTGTAAAGTGTAGCATGATAATAACCTGTTTAAAGACCTCTACGTTTTTTAAATGTAATAATAAGACACAATTCCAAATCTAGAAATACCTGCATTTAAATGGAAGATTCCCTTGAGTAATTTCTGAGCATGTCCTCTCCATCATTACAACCATTACTTTTATTTTAGATACAAAGTATTGAATGCTAGTGTGATCCCTGAGGGACAGTTCATTGACAACAAGAAGGCTTCTGAGAAGCTCCTGGGATCCATTGATGTGGACCACACTCAGTACAAGTTTGGGCACACGAAGGTAAGAAACTTCATGTTTGAGGGTGTCAGAGGCACTTCTCAGAATACATATAATTTCTGTAACTTGCAATGGTAATTTATTATAAGCATCACATGTGTGGAGGTTTAAATCAGAATGAACACACTTCAGTACCATGTTGACTTCATTACAACATGTTTTGATAGTCTTCAATCTTGTCTCATGTTTAGATATTGACTATACATTACTACAGGTGTTCTTCAAAGCTGGTCTGTTGGGTACCCTGGAAGAGATGAGAGATGACAAACTGGCAATACTGGTTACCATGACTCAGGCCCTGTGCCGTGGTTTCCTCATGAGAAGGGAGTTTGTTAAGATGATGGAGAGGAGGTATACATTTTTATACAAAAACTCATCAAAAATAAGAATTACCTATTGGTCCTCTGTGGTAATATATTAGAAAAATATACTGAGGGTTCAATTTATTCAGGGGTTAGTACTGATTACTCTTTTTAAGAGGCACATCTTTTAAAGTAAAAAGAACAACCAAACCATTTATTTACACAATGTAATTTTGATAGACAAAGTAATTTAAAGGAAGGCAGTGAATTTAAGGCACCATCAAGGCCCAGTCTAAATGTATGTCTTTGAACTGTCAAAAAATCGTCAACTGATGTACTGTAGATTGTTTTATAGTGCTAGAGTGTTCAAGGATGAGATTCTTCTTAGAAAAATGGCATAAACTTCAGTTTAACTGTTGCCTGATTGTTATATTCCTGTAACAGGGAGTCCATATACTCCATCCAATACAACATCCGCTCATTCATGAATGTGAAACATTGGCCATGGATGAAGCTATACTTCAAGATCAAGCCACTTCTGAAGAGCGCTGAAGCTGAGAAAGAGATGGCCAACATGAAGGAAGATTTTGAAAAGACCAAAGAAGAGCTGGCAAAGGCATTAGCCAAGAAGAAGGAGCTTGAGGAGAAAATGGTTTCTCTGCTGCAGGAAAAGAACGACCTGCAATTACAAGTAGCAGCTGTGAGTTGACATAATGATTTAGAGAACATTGAACTCATATTTATATTATCAGTGGAAAAAAATCAGTCTACACTAATCTAAACTAATGTCTCTTCATGCTTGAGTGTTGCATTTTTGTTTCACTTATAGGAAGTTGAAAGCCTCTCTGACGCTGAGGAAAGATGTGAGGGACTCATCAAAGCTAAGATCCAGCTCGAAGCTAAACTCAAAGAGACAAATGAGAGACTGGAGGATGAGGAGGAAATCAATGCTGAGCTGACAGCCAAGAAGAGGAAGCTGGAGGATGAGTGCTCTGAGCTGAAGAAAGACATTGATGACTTAGAGCTCACCTTGGCCAAAGTGGAGAAGGAGAAACATGCCACAGAAAATAAGGTTTATAATTCATCAATGCAGTCTTTATTTGTTTTTTCCACTTTACCAGTGTATTACTAACAGAGTGTGACATTAATTCATTTAGGTGAAAAACCTGACTGAAGAGATGGCCACTCAAGATGAGAGCATTGCCAAGCTGACCAAGGAGAAGAAAGCCCTCCAGGAGGCACACCAGCAGACTCTTGATGATCTCCAGGCAGAGGAGGACAAAGTCAATACTCTGACCAAAGCCAAGACCAAGCTTGAGCAACAAGTTGATGATGTAAGACGTCATTTACATATTTTGATAGGTGCAATTTAAAATGAGCCATAGAACATAGAGCATTTTGAACCACTAGGAGCAACTTCAGAAACACTCTAACCCATTGATCTGATCCATTGATGTAACCCATTACCCTGTGCATTTTGTACTGACAATTAAAAAGACAATGGCTGAAAAGTTAATATGGACTTCGCCTTATGACATAACCTGCTTTTATATGAAACAGCTGGAAGGTTCTCTGGAGCAAGAGAAGAAGCTTCGCATGGACCTTGAGAGGGCAAAGAGAAAGCTTGAAGGTGATCTGAAACTGGCTCAGGAATCTATAATGGATTTGGAGAATGACAAGCAACAGTCAGAGGAGAAGATCAAAAAGTAAGAAGGAATGCAAAAGAAAACGAAATACTAAAAAGAACTGCCAAAAAAACTGGAAACATATTGATCAATGATCTATGTTGTTTCTTTTCGACAGGAAAGATTTTGAGACAAGCCAACTTATCAGCAAGATTGAGGATGAACAATCTTTGGGTGCTCAGCTTCAAAAGAAGATTAAGGAGCTCCAGGTAATTTCTGAAAACCTTAACAGTCCATGTATTAATGCTAAACATATGTTCAACTCTAACCAACATCATTGTTCTCCATAGGCTCGTATTGAGGAGCTGGAGGAAGAAATCGAGGCTGAGCGTGCTGCTCGGGCCAAGGTTGAGAAGCAGAGAGCTGATCTCTCCAGGGAACTTGAGGAGATCAGTGAGAGGCTAGAAGAAGCTGGTGGTGCCACTGCTGCTCAGATTGAGATGAACAAGAAGCGTGAGGCTGAGTTCCAGAAGCTGCGCCGTGATCTTGAAGAGTCTACCTTGCAGCATGAGGCCACAGCTTCTGCTCTGCGCAAGAAGCAGGCCGACAGTGTTGCAGAACTGGGAGAGCAAATCGACAACCTTCAGCGTGTCAAGCAGAAGCTGGAAAAGGAGAAGAGTGAATACAAAATGGAAATTGATGACCTGTCCAGTAACATGGAGGCTGTCGCCAAATCAAAGGTATAGGGAGGGAATATTTCATAAGCATTCATTAGCAGGATACATTTAACTTGAAATAACTTTAAATATACTTCTTGAAAGGGCAACCTTGAGAAAATGTGCCGTACCCTGGAAGACCAACTGAGTGAACTCAAGACCAAGAGTGATGAGTATTTGCGCCAACTGAATGACATCAATGCACAAAAAGCAAGACTTCAAACAGAGAATGGTAAGTACATTACATCAGCCTTTTGGATCTAATTACTTCTCATACAGCAATAGTGAAGAGTTCCACACAACTTTTATTTACTCAGGTGAATTCACCCGCCAACTGGAGGAAAAGGAGGCTCTAGTCTCTCAGCTGACAAGAGGCAAGCAAGCCTACACACAGCAGATTGAGGAACTCAAGAGGCACATTGAAGAGGAAGTCAAGGTAATACAGAACACCTGGAGTTGAGGATTATCCTTAAAATTTTGATAATCTGTCTGATTAAACTGATAAACTGTCAATGAGGTTACCCTGTATTCAAGTCTTTCTGTCAACATGTTAAGTTAAAGAATGGCATTTCAGCACATGTCTTCTCATGTTAAAATGGGGTAAACAATACTATAAATGAGCATCTGTTTTCCAGGACACTCCACATATATATTCAGTCCTTCTTTTTTATTATAACTCATGTGTTGCCTTTAAGGCCAAGAACGCCCTGGCCCATGGTTTGCAATCAGCACGCCATGACTGTGACCTGCTGAGGGAGCAGTTTGAGGAGGAGCAGGAGGCCAAGGCTGAGCTGCAGCGTGGAATGTCCAAGGCCAACAGTGAGGTAGCTCAGTGGAGAACCAAATATGAAACTGATGCCATCCAGCGCACTGAGGAACTGGAGGAGGCCAAGTAACTTCACTCTTTACAGTATCATATTGGATTCACTGATTATGAGAAATCTATGATAGTTAATGAAAATGTCACTCTCTACAGGAAAAAGCTTGCCCAGCGTCTCCAGGATGCAGAGGAATCCATTGAGGCTGTGAACTCCAAGTGTGCCTCTCTGGAGAAGACCAAGCAGCGACTGCAGGGTGAAGTGGAGGATCTCATGATTGATGTGGAGAGGGCAAATGCCCAGGCTGCCAACCTTGACAAGAAGCAGAGGAACTTTGACAAGGTAAATCCAACATTCCAGTATAGGGAATTATCATCTCTGCTGTGGGTTACAATTAGGTTTTACAGTATAGACTTATTTCATGGTTCATTAACAACTTTATCATCACTTTTCCAGGTTCTGGCAGAATGGAAGCAGAAGTATGAGGAAGGCCAGGCAGAACTAGAAGGAGCACAGAAAGAGGCCCGTTCTCTCAGCACTGAGCTGTTCAAGATGAAGAATTCCTATGAAGAAGCTCTTGACCACCTGGAGACACTGAAGCGAGAGAACAAGAACTTGCAGCGTACGTACTGAAAAGTTATAAATACAATCAGTATTCAGACTAGAACATATACCCAGAAGTATAATACATTAATGGTAGCTAGAGTGGACCCCTTCGAAATTTGACGTACGTACTTTTATTCATACTCGTTCTAACATTCAGTTACTGAGGTTTATCTAATGATCAACTGTAATAATTCATAATAAAAATATATACATTCCCTGTAGCAATCTAATAAACTTTCAAGGATTACAAAAATTAGTAATGGAAATCTAAAGTGATTAGAGATCTTTGGAAGAAATGTGCTATATTAATTTAAAGTATACTCAGAATCATACTTACCTAATCCTATTTAAATCGTTATCAAATATGTGTCCATCTAGATGAGATTTCCGACCTGACTGAACAGATTGGAGAGACTGGAAAGACCATTCATGAGCTGGAGAAAGCAAAGAAAACGGCGGAGACTGAGAAATCAGAAATTCAGACTGCTCTCGAGGAAGCAGAGGTAATCAAAGATAGACTTATTAATGAATCTTGGTGTACTCCTTCCTCAAGTATTTGCTAATAAATAACAAAATTACTCAGTGCTTTTCATGCAGATTATTCCATCTGCTTTCAAGCTGAGAAGAAATTAAAAGGAGACAATTCATAATTTAAGGAATACCTGCCCAAGAAACTGACATTTTTAACTCCTACTCCATCAATCGAAAGCTTTGAGCTCTTCAGTATGTATTGCAATACATATTACTGTCTCATTCATTTTACAGGGAACACTGGAACATGAGGAGTCCAAGATTCTCCGTATTCAGCTTGAACTAAATCAGGTCAAGAGTGAAATTGACAGGAAGCTTGCAGAGAAAGATGAGGAGATGGAGCAGATCAAGAGGAACAGCCAGAGGGTGATCGACTCCATGCAGACCACTCTTGACGCTGAGGTCAGAAGCAGGAATGATGCTCTCAGAGTCAAGAAGAAGATGGAGGGAGACCTCAATGAGATGGAGATTCAGCTGAGCCACGCCAACCGCCAGGCCACTGAAGCCCTAAAACAACTGAGGAATGTCCAAGGACAGCTCAAGGTATTTGTATATTACCCATAGTTACAGGGCTGAGCTCAATGAGTTGAGTCTTTTCATACAGAATTCCTTTAATTGATCTCTCTTTCAGGATGCTCAACTGCACCTTGATGATGCAATCAGAGGACAGGAGGACATGAAGGAGCAGGTTGCCATGGTGGAGCGCAGGAACAACCTGATGCTGGCTGAGATAGAGGAACTGAGGGTTGCCCTGGAGCAGACAGAGAGAGGCCGCAAAGTGGCCGAGCAGGAGCTTGTCGATGCAAGCGAGCGTGTAACCCTGCTGCACTCCCAGGTGAGTACAGAAAGTCATTCCTTTATGTTTTTGTCTGACTTTGTTTTTGTGATGAACATGATGAAGTACATCACAATCTATCAAACAAACTAAGGGTGTATTAGGTGCAACATGTCGGTAGAGGACTTCTTAGTTGAGCATTGTAATAAAGGCTTTTTAATTTCTCAGATGAAAATGGCATGCCTTGTATCAATTTCTTTTCTGTAGAGGACAAAGAAGAACACAGAATGTTTTTTTGCATTACTGATTTTTAAGCCCCTTGTCTTTATTGGGAACCTTTTGTCAAAACTGTCATTCTTTTATGAAAGCCAAATACTGCTCCATTTTCTTGTTCTTACCTTACAACCCTAATACTAAACAAATGCAATTTTCCAGAACACCAGCCTCATCAACACCAAGAAGAAGCTGGAGAGTGACCTTGTTCAGGTCCAAGGTGAAGTTGACGACACCATCCAGGAAGCAAGAAATGCAGAGGAGAAGGCCAAGAAGGCTATCACTGATGTGAGTGACATTTACTTTAATTTTATAATCACTGCATTTCTTTTTGTTGATATATGTTATCATTGTTTTACTGAACTACCTTAAAATGAACCTGAAAACTGAACCTTAAAATTGTATCTTTCATACCCCCACTCATATAATTATATACCTCCACTCATATAATCATTCAATTGTTCACAGCATAATTTTACATTGTATGAAAGAGGTAAATTATCTTCTCTTAGAGTGCAATATCCACATTCCACTTGAGGCCTGTGCTCTGCAATTCTAGTGTCTTGCTCAATTGCAGTTGCTCACAATAGTCTATGGGCTATACTCATTTGATTGCTGTGATCAGTAATACTCTGAGAGTAGAAGGTTCTTTTAAGAAATGGTAAATGAAGTTAAGAGACATCCATGTTGTGCAAATTCCAGGCAGCTATGATGGCAGAGGAGCTGAAGAAGGAGCAGGACACCAGTGCTCACCTGGAGAGGATGAAGAAGAACCTGGAAGTCACAGTCAAAGACCTGCAGCACCGTCTGGATGAGGCTGAGAGCCTGGCCATGAAGGGCGGAAAGAAACAGCTCCAGAAACTGGAAGCAAGGGTAACCTAAACTATCCATTAAAGTTTTTCGAGGACCACATGAAACTCATGGACAGACTCTACACAAGGGCCCAATACTCATAACCATCTGTTTATACAGCCAAGTTTCAGCTTTACTGTGACAATTATCAATACTTTTTTCTACAATTTTTTACTATTTACTTCAAGGTGCGTGAGCTGGAAAGTGAAGTTGAAGCTGAACAGAGACGTGGAGCCGATGCAGTTAAAGGTGTCCGTAAATATGAGAGGAGAGTCAAAGAGCTTACCTACCAGGTAAAAATCAACCCATCTTTACAAAATAGACTGCACTCCAGAATGACAACGCAGTACTTCTTTTAAATCATCTCTGCTCACTGTAGACTGAGGAGGACAAGAAGAACGTTCACAGACTCCAAGATCTGGTGGACAAACTGCAGCTGAAAGTGAAGGCCTACAAGAGGCAGGCTGAGGAAGCGGTAAATCTAATATTCCATAAAAAGTAGCTAATAATGGTATAGTGGGAAAATATGTATGTATTTAAACATATAAGCTTTGAAATTTCAGTGGAATCTTTTTGTAATAGTTCTACGAATTTTCTTACAAAGTGAGAGATTACTGATACGATCTGATTTAAACATGTCACTGTTCTCCTTCATGAAGTGATTTATTGTAAAATGAAAATAAAATAAAATAAAATTTGCGGTAAGTCTAATATTCCATGGAAAAGACTCAAGTGCAGCCTGAATGCAATGTAACATGTTGTAAGTAGAGGATAGGGGTAAATTTCAGGAGTTTCAGGAATTTCATGTCATTGATTAGGTCTCAACACATTAATCTCTATCAGGATATTATTTAACTGAATCACAGCAATTTATACCATATATTTGATGTTCCCAGAGAATGAAATAGTACTGGACTACATTAAAAGTTGAGAACTATAGATTTTTCCAAGCAAATTTTAATGGACTAAGATAACACCATCAAGCTGGCAGTCATGGCATCAGTTTTAGTTTGTTTGCATATTTCAGGGAATAATTGTGCTATATTAAGTCAATAATTAATGACTGCACAAGAAAAAGAGAAAAGTCAAAGAATGAGGTTACTTCTTCCTGTTTCACTTGGGTGTGGCTTATAAAAAAATAGTGTAAAATGTCTGATGTCTGGAAAAGGAGAAATCATAAATTTGTTCTAAATCTTATATCTATTGCTACATGTAGTACGTGAAATATATCTACTCATGAATTTTTTGACTCCTCAACAGGAGGAGCAAGCCAACACTCACCTGTCCAGATACAGGAAGGTGCAGCATGAGATGGAGGAAGCTCAGGAGCGTGCCGACATCGCCGAGTCCCAGGTCAACAAGCTGAGAGCCAAGAGCCGTGAGGCCGGCAAGGTACTATATTATATGAAAGGTTTTGTTGTCGTGATATATGTTAATTTAAATGGGTAATGAGAGTTGTTGTAGGATAAAAGGAAATGATATAGTAAATGGTTCTAAATGGTCTATCAAATTCATTTTCAGGGCAAGGAGGTCGCAGAATGAAGGTTGAGATCCAGATGAGAAGCAATAACAAGTATTCATATAATATGAATGACTAGTGAAATGTTGTAATGGTAGCAGTCAGTCAATAAAGCTAGTTCATCCTCACCTCATTTGGTATTCTTGCTTTGTCAATAATCTTTTTATCACACAAAATGAACACAACATTACTGAAAGAAACATCTCTCACATTTGCACAGACAGCTGTAGCTTCATGACAGAATAATTACACCCCATCTTCCCATGTTTAAACCCTGACATCTTGCAGTGATGTCTTTTAAACACCAGCTATTATTATATTTAAATGCCCCCAGACATATTGCTTGATAAATCATTATATAACAGTACAAATTAACTTGCCTTTGAAACTGATATTCTTCTAAAGCAAACAGTTCGGAATGTAGCTGCTTCTTCTCAGGTTGGCCACCACAGTGTTGACTGGTTATTGTTTACACCTGTGCTCTCTGTTATTTAAGTACTCCCTTTAGTTCATATCTTTGCTTAGTCTTGAGTTGCCATGTCTAGTTTGTGTACGCTTGCCCAAGCCCATTTCATTTCTCGCAAATCTCTTGTAAAGGTATTTTCTTTTAACCAAATCTCTTGTGTCTTGAGTCTTGAGTTCTCTCTGTATTTGGCTTCACTTGTCACACAAACTATAAGAGACTGAGTATTGCAGCTGAGTATCAAAGGCAGATGAAACCCTACTCTTAAGTAAAACTCCCAACACAAATAGCAATGTCTTGAGTGAACATGCGTGTTCATGCATGGCAGAGTAATCCAAGTCTGTCAATCCATTGATCAATGCAGCGATTAAAAACATCATCTCATGTACAAGGGTATTTCTTATCCACACAAGCTATGCATACACCTTGCTAATCCAAGTTAATTATCAATACTGGACACATACTGTATATCCATTATCTAAAGTCACATACAGCCATGTGCATGCACTTGTATGCAACACAATTGTATGAAATCAACGATGACACAAATTAATGTGAAATGGCACTTGCCTTTCAAGTCACTTGAAGTCAACAAATCTTCAGAAATTTTATTGATCATTATGAGATAATAGGTCACTATTAGATCTGATATTCTACTGAAGCTAACTTTACAATAGGGGTGTGAGATTAAAGTGAATTGCATTTAAAGACAATTACAAACTTGCTCTACAGTTAAGCTCATAGCACTCACTGAGAAATAGCCATGTTCTGAGGGCTTAGCTGAGCAAACAGCTATATTTGTATTTGCTCCTTATAAGAACATACTTTTAAGGACAGGATATCAAATGTCACATTTCTATTGAATATATGCATCCAGATTATAACATGTTTTCACTTTTGCCAGTGTCATATCATCTTCTCATGAAAAATAAAATCCTAAGCAATGATAAATCTTGTTTTTAAATTATATAATTTATAATGTTATTATATTATACAAAATAAAGCATAGCTTTCATCGCATTTGACTTCAAACATCAAAATGTGAGAGAGGTTTTGGCCCCAAAAAGGACATTTGGATTCACATGTCAACCAGACAAGGTTACTAAAACAATTCTATAATATGAAATAATGAAATCTAATTTAAATGTGTGATTAACATTCCCTTTTCCTCCTAATTTTCCCATATTGCTGTGGACCCCTGGCATTCCTTCACAGAACTCCAGGAGGCTGTAGACCTCAGTTTGAGATTGTCTGGCCTATATGACATTAAGAAATTCTCTCTCAATGTAGACTGCTTACATGAGATTTGATGTAATTAATTTCAGCCACCAAATCTTACTGTTGCTCTAATTATTGGGACAAACAGCATCCCAATGACTCATGTGTCAGGACAAAGGACAGATCCTTGTAAAAGACTGTCCCAGTTTAATTGGAAAGACTAGTCACCCTAGAGGTAGAGCGTTTAAAGTTGGACCTGGTTTTATTTTGATATTAATATTTTTAATGGCAGACCTACTTACAAGTGTTATCACTGACTCAGGGAAAATAAGTGTTTTACATTTGTGTGTAACTCACCCTGTTATTACTTTAGTCTGCAAATGACATTTTCAATTCCTAATTAAATATGATCTTCAAAATTGTCAAAGGTTAAAATTGTCAAATCAATGCAAGCTTTTACCTGTATTTCTGTGAAAAAGCACATCCATTTTGGGGACAATATGTCTTCATGTGATAGGCTCCAAAATGGATTGTAGAGTTGATACTTTTGAAATAATGGCAACAATTTCAAACTAGTTTAATGCATTAATTCATTACTTTGTATCAATAGTGACAACCATTTTAAGATCATTCTCCTAGTTCAGCAGCCCTGTCAACTGATCGCCTCCCAAAACATAGCATAAAATTCAGGATATTTAGTCTTAAAATCAGAATGGGCCTCTGTAATTTTACCACATGTGAATGCATGACTTACAGAGCTGAGAGGCTCTCAGTTCTAAGAGACGCCATAGGAACATTCAATTACATCTCGCTGTTCTCATGATCATCCGGCATCAGCCTGCACCAAACAGGAACTGTACCTTGGACATTCTGCTCCCCCTGAGGTTTGTAGTTTCCCGGTGTCAATTCTCTGATGGCCCGCTGACTGAGAAGACTAGAGGATCCTTTTCAGCAGTCGTCCTGATATCTACTGGCGCCTAGACAAAATAATCTGAATGGAAACAAAACATAAAGACTATCTTTCTTGTAAAGCACCACACCAATCAGAGAATGGGACAATTCATCCCTATTTCTTCAATGTACAATATTCTCGTTATGCATTTCTGTGTTTGATTGTCACTAAATTTGTTTTCTGAGAAGACCACCAAGGGGAACTGAAACTCACATTTGTGCTGATATTTGCCATTTAAAATTGCTAGAAAATCTACCAACATCTTACAGCAAAGCAGCCTACAGTATACCTGGGATTCACTTAACAGTTGCTAAAAACATGTCAACTGAAGTGATCAAAATATGACGCTCTCCGTTATTTTCTGCTTGTTCAAGCCAGGTGGTGAGATTGATTGCATTAACTTTCTATTATTAAGAAACAGTGATATTTCTATATTTTGACAGACTTGCAAACAATAGCAATAGCATTGTAAAAATAAACCTGAAACTCACCTGCAATAGCACTCTGTTGCAAACAATCTTGGAATCTTATGATTTAAAACATTTCGAAATTACTTTAGGTATTAGGTATTTTCACATAATGGTCAGTCAGGTTCAGAGGGTCAGCATACATAACTCTGCCTTGCGACCACCTCATTTAAACATTGCATTGTTCATATTGCTAAACAATAGCATTGTTCCTATTCAAGATATATGAAAAATATGTCACATTACAATTAATATCAATCTGTCATTTTGTGATTAGGAAAGCAAAACAAAATGGATATCAATGTGCTCTTGTATTTCTTTCCTAAGCCTTTCAGTCCACCTTGTTTCAAGAGGAAAACCCAAATGTACAAGGTCTGTGAATAGAGTCATGAACGGCATTACCAACATATGCAATTAATTCAAATCTATATCTAAAACCACATGGAAGATATCAAACAATATGCATATGTAAATAATTTATAACACAATATTAAAAAACGAAGAAACACTATAAACACTATGAGCAATAGCAATAAAAAATAAAAACATACATAAAATTGATACTTGTATAAAACGGATACAGTAAAATGGATACTTGCCTCCCCTAATTTTCATGATGAACTTCCCAATGATAAAAAGTCACCCATGTTTGACTGTAATACTCTTATTCAGCTAACCACACTACAGGTTATGCCAATGCAGTTCACTGTAATTTACTTTTGAAGGAAGCTTAAAATCAACTCTACAATAAAGCTCACATCACTCAGTGACAAATAATAATGTTCTGACAACCTAGCTGACCAAGCAGCTATACTTACCCCTCACAAGAAAATACTGTTGTTGATAAGATATCAAGTATCAAATTTTTAAAGAATGTATGAGTTCACATGATCTCATGAGCAACCACTTCAGAACTTTTTTACTGCCCTTTCCTCTTGTGCCAGGTCCATATACGCTTTCCCATGAAAGTCACACTGATGATAAATCTTGTATTCAAATGCATAATTTGATCTCTTGTTCACTTCTTATTACCATAAAAGCTTGGAAAAATTCTTCAGACTGTAAGGTCAGGGTATAAACTTAGCTCAGAAACTTAGCCCTCTATGAAGCTAAAGGATTTTCTTAACAATGCAACTATTTTTAGCAGTTATCTCCTGTTCTAATTGGTAACTGGGACAATGCTTATGACCTGGTTCTATGTACAATGGTATATGATACTATTATGATACCAAATACCAAAGGTTTTTAATCTATATTGATTTCTTTATGATTGCTTATAGCTGTGAAAGGTGAATTTCTTTATAAATGACAAAGAAATCCTGCTCCTGTTCTTGTTATTCAAATTATTAATATGTCTAATAAATGTCCTTGCAAAAAGATATACTTTTTGTATATACTATTTTATATACTACTTTTTGTACACACTATTTTTATTTAACAACCAATAACAACAGTATATTATATCATAGTAAAAATTCTATAATAATAAATATGATATATAACAAATATGGCACAATTTGTACTTTTAATATATCAGGCTTATGAGATCTTATCAGAGTGGAAAATGACAGGACCTTTAAGAGAGAGGGCATGTGCAATTTCCTAAAGCTTCTTTAGGGGGCAAGTCCACTTTCACAGGTCCATCTTACCCTAATTTTTGGGACATCACTTAATGAGCTGTAATGTTATATTGTGGAAAATTCATGGAGAGCAGGGACAATGTATACATTGGGTTACGAGGGCTCATGTGTATTATAAAAGTTTATGAAAGACTATTTACTGAAACACAAAAAAGGAACAGAAATGACATGTTGAATCCCCCAATTGGGCATGTATTTATCCAGGTGCATTTACAGAAACTGGGTTTTTTGCATATGACCAAGGATAAACCCTGAAAGCAGCTCAAGTGCCTTAGGTGTCAAGAGATGTCATTGCCTTTTAGAACCACTGACTGACCTTGCTTCCAGTTTTATTTCTTATTAAATGTGTAAGACATGCATGAGTCATGCAACAGTATACCAGTGACATTTGAGTGCTTCTCCACAGCTAAACTAGGCCTATCTTTAGTGCCAGATACATTAGTCTCAACTTGGGACCATAAAATTGTCTGGACTTTAATATGCTCCAAGAAAAACATGCACAAGTTTTCATAGACCACATCTTGGTTACTGTGTTAGCTTATGAAACCAGTGCCAATTATTATCCTATATGTTTACAACAGAGACCATACTATACATGTGAAGTTTCAAGGTCATATCACAGCTCAGTTTGAAGCAAGTTGAGTACTTGTGAAGGGAATACAGCAAACAGCAAGCTATAACTTTAATGTCCAGGGAGAAAATTCCATCTGACACCACCCACAAAATATCACTGATGAAACATCTTGAGCATTGTCTTATATTAACTATTTCTTGAGGAAAAAGGGTCACCACCTATACCCTTTTTATTCACTTTTTGTACTACATTTGAAGTCCTGAAGCTAGCATCGGGGCATGTTATCTAACTAAAGGGGTTTGAAGCATTACATTTTTTCATTAACCATAACTTGATACCATTTGTTAATGTAATTCACAAGATATTTAATTCATAATTCTCACATTCGTCTTCCTGGTTCTATCCATACAGTGGCATACAGTTACACCTTTTTTCCTGTATTTGGCATATTCCTCATGCAAAGCACAATATCCAGAATTGTTCATCAGAAATCCTGTAATTCTAAGGTCTACATTTACAGTCACAGTATGATAAGCCAAGGTTTAAGAACATTTCTTCCTACAATTAAAAACTGATCACAGATATGGAAAACGGCACCATATCTCATCCCTTACCACCTTATATCTATTCCTATTAAGAAAGCATTTTAGCACCTTTTAATTATGAATTAAATTAATATGAATTAAGGCCAGTTTTCACAAGACATTCTCAGACGTTAGCATTTGTTATTTTGGGCTTGGGGACAGTCAATTTGTTTAATGTTCACAGTTCTCAAACATTAATACATAGATATACAGATACATCTATGAAACAACTCAGAACAAGAGTGTATTGAAACTATGGAATTTTTCTTCTTCTGATATACAGGACCCCATACACTAGTCTGATGAATGAGTGACAAGCAATAATGCCATCTTAAACGCTTAATCCATGATAAAAATAATTTCCCTGTTAATGATACTGGCAGATGATCATTGTTAAGATGGCAAAAATACATGACCAAATAGAGCAGGACATCTGCTGAGTGAAGACAAATCTCGCTATATAAAAAAGCAGAAGTGACCTCCCTTGGGGAGTGACTGCTACCCTGGAAAGGTGAGTGAGATGTGGTGTAATGCTGCTACAGATTCAGATTCAGCCTACATATTTTACAATTGATAAATATGAACCTCATTCTTGCTGCCCTTTTTTGGGTCCAAGCAGACCAATATGTACAAAATCGTGGCATGCATTTTTGATGAATTTGCATTCAAGTCAAGTATTCAAAACATGTAGCTGAATATTAGTTTTGTTAATAACAAACCTGTCCAAATGGAATTTTAATGTGACTTTCCTTGTGCTTTGTTGCGAAATACTGCATTCCACCATCTGCATTTTGAATTTAATCCACACCATTATTACACATTATTAAAATCACTGTGCTTGTATATGATACTTCGTTGGCTGAAATGTAGTGTATCACTCTACTCCAACACTATGCTTTTATATATTAAATACAACAGATAAGTGAATTATGTTTTCAGATGCATCAATGGCTTTAAAGCTATGAGTCCAAGCCCTACTTCAAAACAACAAATCTAATGCTACCATGTCTCTCTTTGTCTTAATTTCATAACATTTACAACCTCCCTGTTAACCAGGTCTAAACAATAAGGATAAGGAGCTTGTGACATTAGTGTGCTTTAACACACTATCACACTAAGATTTGAAAAACAAGGTATTTAACAGCAAACTGAACACAATGAACTGTCATTTTCAGGATTCAAACACCACCAGCGACTACCTTTCTCTTGTGGCTCCAAAAAAGGTAAATGAAGATTCCTGTATGCACAACAGTTTTTCCATAGTGAGTACAAAAAGTACAGTTCAAAAGATCTAATATAACCATAAACAATAATTTATCTGATGAATCAGAAATAAATACAGAACGACAAGACTTTGATAGTGAAGAGGAGGAAGAAAAAGTAAGTCAAAAACCACCTCCTTGGGGGTTTTTAAGGAAATGCCCACCCATTTCAGAAGAACCCCAACTTACAATGGAGAAGGTTACCTAACCTATCTGATCAAAAACGTCCTTCCAGCCCAAGACAGACCGCGAAGAACCCAGAAGATATCACACATTGTTTTTAAGATGCTTTGTATAAGCAAGCAAGATTTCAAGATGACTGGTGTTCACTTTTTCCTCTAGTGAAGCGCCATCATGAGTTCAGATGCGGAGATGGAGGTTTTTGGCCCGGCGGCCATTTACCTCCGGAAGCCAGAGAAGGAGAGGCTCGAGGCCCAGAACATACCCTTTGATGCCAAAACAGCTTACTTTGTGGCTGAACCAAAGGAGATGTACGTCAAGGGGAAACTCATCAGCAGAGAGGGGGGCAAAGCCACCGTTGAAACCCTGGATGGGCAGGTATGTACATCATCAGTTTTCCTACAAATTCAAAGTTGACCAAAATTCATTGTGATGCACTGTCTGATGGTCCATACTGGCAAAATATTTGAGAAACTCACTCAGTGAAAAAGTCTCATCATGAAAAGAAAACATGTGGAAGGAATAGATTTGACTGAGTGACATATCCAACAAATCACATTATTGACCATCCTAAATGGGATTTAAATTAAAACTGATTTGTTTGAAAGTAAAACATCTCACACAGTAGTACACCAGACAAATACTGTTTTCCATGCATCCAGAGAAAATGAGTGTTGAGGGATCAATGCATTAAGTTGACTCTTTTAAATCAGTGTCATCCATCCATGAGGAGAATTCTTCCTGAATTTCCTGAATGCCTTTGTAGTGCATAACACCTCCTTCTGTCAGTCTCTGGACACTCATGAAGACAGACTCTCGTCTAACCTTCTAACCTATTTCACAGAAATTAACGGTGAAGGAGGATGACATCCACCCAATGAACCCTCCCAAGTTCGATAAGATTGAGGACATGGCCATGATGACCCACCTCAACGAGCCCGCTGTGCTGTATAACCTCAAAGAGCGTTACGCAGCATGGATGATCTATGTAAGTTTCTCAGTTAATCCACTTTACCAGTCAATGAGCCATTGTGTCTGGTGAATATGTGCAGTAATATTGACCTCTGCTGTTTCAGACATACTCTGGGCTGTTCTGTGTCACTGTGAATCCATACAAGTGGCTTCCAGTGTACGATGCCATTGTTGTTGTTGCATACAGAGGCAAAAAGAGAATTGAGGCCCCGCCCCACATCTTCTCCATCTCTGACAATGCCTATCAGTTCATGCTGACTGGTAAGAATATCTCCTGGTGTTATAAGGTATATTAGTTACTGTGGAGAACTAATATAAAGTTCATATCAAATCACCACATGTTCTGATACTAATATGTTGTTCTGAAAAACTTCCTGAGCCATTTAACATACCATGCTTTGATGGAGGGAAAATGTGATTTCTTTTTGCAGATCGGGAAAACCAGTCCATCCTGATTACGTATGTATCATACTTATCAATAAATACACTACAACAGAAAATGGAAAAAATACACTGTGATAGTATGGATTCTAAAAATCAACTTTTGAAAAAAAAGATTAACAATTTCAAGATTTTCAAATATACTTTCTGAAAATATTATGCGTTTGTTACAAGTTGAAAATTATAAACTCCTTCATGCTCTTTTAAAAAGCATTTGAAAGAAAGTGTGTGCTGTGTGCTGTATAGAGAATGCTTCCCCTGTTTTGAAAGTTCTAAAGATTGTTTGTGTTCATCCACAGTGGAGAATCTGGTGCAGGAAAGACTGTGAACACCAAACGTGTCATCCAGTACTTTGCGACAATCGCAGTGTCTGGCCAAAAGAAAGCTGAGCCCGTACCTGGCAAGATGCAGGTCAGTCTCAAGCAATTGTGCATGTACCTCAGGAAGTAATAAGCCGCTACACATACAGAATCTGAAGTGTCTGATGTCTTCTGTAGGGATCTCTGGAGGATCAAATCATTGCAGCGAACCCCCTGCTGGAGGCTTATGGTAACGCCAAGACTGTGAGGAATGACAACTCCTCTCGTTTTGTAAGTATTTAAATGTATTTCAGGCTGGTTATAACTGACATTATTATGAAATTTGCTTTAACATCGTTTAAAGGATGCAGCATATCAGTTCCTCCTAATTTCTTAAATGTTTAGGGGAAGTTCATCAGAATTCATTTTGGAACAACAGGAAAGCTGGCTTCTGCTGATATTGAAACCTGTAAGTTCCTAAGACGACATTCAGTGTTGATCAAATATCCAATGAGCATATTAAAATATTTCCAAAATGTGAAAAAATTATACCCTACCTACAGATTTGCTGGAAAAGTCAAGAGTTACATTCCAGCTGTCAGCTGAGAGAAGCTACCACATCTTCTATCAGCTTATGACAGGCCACAAACCTGAACTGTTAGGTATGAAATCCGAAAGGTCAAGATCTTAAATATTGTAATTCAAATTTTAGGAATGTACACATTTATCATTATTTTCTCTTACAGAGGCGCTTCTGATTACCACCAACCCATATGATTACCCTATGATCAGCCAAGGAGAAATCACTGTTAAAAGCATTAATGATGTTGAGGAGTTCATAGCCACAGATGTCAGTGAGACAGATTTGCATGTTTCATTCTTTTTCCTGAAGATAACCTGTGATTTTTTATCTATAATTAACAATGACAACTTTTGTGACTGCATGCTTCAACCCATAGCAGAATAAGCATGTTACATGTTTGTCTGTATGCCAATGACTTCTGATATACCAAAATGTAAGAGATTTGCACTCTGTTTTTAGGGAACCAGTAACTAAATACTCTAATCTCAGATTTAGATAATTCAGATAAAATATGACCACTGTGTAAATGTATTTACATATTACTAATATGTAAACATTCAACCTATGTGTTCTTATGCCAACCACTCTCCAAGTACAATTGAGCTTAAGGAGGTCTAGTGTCAGGAGCTGCTTATAAAACTATATTTAATCACTTAACTATTGACTCTGCTCACTAACAGTATGTGTAAACAATATTGTTAATGCTAATAAAAAACAATGAAAACATGTTCCTATCTTGACTGCATATGTACATTCATAAGTACAGAATAAAATAGCAGTCTGCACCAGAATTAAGTATAGAACAGATCTTACTGGCAAAATATACAACTGTCAAAAGCTCATAACATGCTTCTGTTTCCAATCACACAGACTGCCATTGACATCTTGGGCTTCACTGCTGAGGAAAAGATGGGCATCTACAAGCTGACTGGTGCAGTGATGCATCATGGGAACATGAAGTTTAAGCAGAAGCAGCGTGAAGAGCAGGCTGAGCCCGATGGCACTGAGGGTATAGTTTAAGTTTTAATGTCATAAGATTTTAGTCAAAAAAAGCGCAGAAATAATCTAGGCAAAGAGGCAAGTGTCTGTCTTAATGAACGTGGATTTCAGGCCTCACTAATCAGTTTGATTTAACTGACTCTCTGTGGGATGTGTCAATTTGGCTATCACTGGTCACATCATATACATGAAGTCTTGGAATTTCATTTCATAAAAAAGAAGAAAAAAATACATTTTATATGAACTGTAAACATGTAAATCACGTTACCTGTGAGACCCAATTTTCTCATCACATACGTCAACACGCTAGATTTTTGTGCTTGGGCACCTTTCTTTGGTGCTTATAGCTCTTTTGACAAATTGTGATTACATTTATCTTCCCCTGATTTAAAAATTGTCTGAAGAGTATTTAGGATTTTAAGTGGAATCTAAAACTAGCCATTTAAAAAACAAGGGACTGCTCCTTGACACTCCTAGGTTTTTGATAGTCATGTACACTGGAACACCAGGCCCTCAACTAGAAAATAAAAATTAATTCCCCAAGACATTGAATGAAATATTCAACTACATGAGTGCATCCACTAATAGAAAGCAGGGAGAGTCAACCTTATTTCTGCAGACAGCATAAAACAGTCTCTAATGAGAAAACTCTTCTGCGTCCTGTACATATCTGAAATAATTTGAATTGATAACACCTTTGCTTCCAGAAAGAGTCATACTGGCATCTTGCAACCTTAATATATTAAAATTCAATATAAATCAATGTGATTTCTTCTCACCATATAAAGAATTTTAAAAAAATCAATGACATTGTGCCACACAATAATTGTGAGTTATGAGGTACATAAAGTGGGCTCAATGGTATCATTTACATTTCCAGTCTTTCTTTTGGACATGCAAAAATTATCGTTGATTTTTAGAGGAAGTACAATACATACTGAATTCTCTTCATTACAGAGGCAGATAAAATTTCTTACCTCATGGGCCTGAACTCAGCTGACCTGCTGAAAGCTCTGTGTTACCCCAGAGTGAAGGTCGGAAACGAGTATGTGACCAAGGGGCAGACTGTACCGCAGGTACAATACTTACATTTTAACTGTGTTCATGGTAGGTAATGTATGTAAAGATGTGTTCCTCCCCCAAATACTCTGTTGCATTTAATGACCTGATCTCTCCAGTTCTCCAGACACAGTTACTATGCCTTGCTATGCAATGGCATAGCATTACCACAAGGCATTGGCAACAAGGCTTTGCAGTTATGGAATGCCTTGCTGTATAGAATAAATTTCTTAACATCTGTTATAATAGTTTCAGGAATGTTTGATAAACTTGAAATAAAAATAACAAAGAAATATTATTTAGTTATGTGAGTTATTAGTATGTGTTGGCATATCTATTTGTTTTTTCCTCTTTGTGATTAGGTCCACAACTCTGTCATGGCTCTGTCCAAATCTGTCTATGAGAAAATGTTCTTGTGGATGGTCGTTCGCATAAACGAGATGCTGGACACAAAGCAGCCACGACAGTTCTTCATCGGTGTGCTGGATATTGCTGGATTTGAGATCTTTGATGTGAGTGGAGGATTCCATTAACATTGACTATAGTTTTGTTACATGAAACATTTTTTCTTTTCAATTTGGATCAACTTTAATTATTGTAAATTATAAATTGTAATCAGTCAACTTTCTTTTTTTTCCCAAAATTATAGTTCAACAGCCTGGAGCAGCTGTGCATCAACTTCACCAACGAGAAACTGCAACAGTTTTTCAACCACCACATGTTTGTGCTGGAACAAGAGGAGTACAAGAAGGAGGGTATTGAATGGGAGTTCATTGATTTCGGTATGGACTTGGCTGCCTGCATTGAACTCATTGAGAAGGTAAGAGTGACGCCCATTATTATTGACAGTCATAAACCTCTTCTCTTATTCTCCTGAAGCAATCTCATGTGAATATTCTGCCTACAACAGCCAATGGGCATCTTCTCCATCCTTGAAGAGGAGTGCATGTTCCCCAAGGCTTCAGACACAACCTTCAAAAACAAGCTCTATGACCAACACCTGGGCAAAGCTGCTTGCTTCCAGAAGCCCAAGCCTGCCAAAGGCAAGGCTGAGGCCCACTTCTCCCTGGTGCACTACGCTGGCACTGTGGACTACAACATTTGCGGCTGGCTGGACAAGAACAAGGACCCCCTGAACGACTCAGTCGTACAGCTGTACCAGAAGTCATCAGTCAAACTGCTGGCTCACCTGTATGCTGCCCATGCTGGTGCAGAAGGTATTGTATTGTATTTATTTCTGTGATTGGCAGAATCTCCATCCTATCTATTCACATCTGGGTAAATTTCATTTTATCTTATCACAAACACAAACTCATTGATGTAAAAGTTAGCGATACAGCTTTTCAATTAACTAAAGGAACAATTTACACTTTTCACATTTCCAGGCTTCTGGATGTCAATGTGTTTGTGGTGGTATTTTTAAAATGCTGTTAGTATAAGCATGTATTTATGATTAGTCATGCAAAATGAAGAAAATGGAAAAAGCTGTGTGGTGAAATGTTGCATTAAATATGATGTCATTGAAAAATCTTGTGTGCACAGAGGCTGGTGGTGGCAAAAAGGGCGGCAAGAAGAAGGGTGGCTCCTTCCAGACTGTGTCTGCTCTGTTCAGGGTACTGTATGCACTTCAATGCAACTGAAACCACACTTCTGTGATTAAAGTACCAATTTGATGTTGCAAAGTAAAGCACTCTTACTGTCACAACCAATTCTCTTAAAAAGCAAATGTAGAAATAATTACACATTACATGAATTTGCTCTGGAATACTAAAAACCATAAAATGATAATCAGTTGGGTTCATTTCAAGTGTTGGAAATGCAGCAGATATGAAGTGATGGGGCCAACTTAACTCTATTCACAATATGAATGAAATAAAGAAACCAAATGCTTTCCTTGTTTTACTACACCACCCTCCATCCCACAGGAGAACTTGGGCAAGCTGATGACCAACTTAAGAAGCACTCATCCTCACTTTGTGCGATGCTTGATTCCTAATGAATCAAAGACACCAGGTAGGCAATATACTCACTGTCATTCCAATAGTTTAGGTCCAAATATGAAAAACTGCAAGAAAGTGGACATGCTATGTGTAACTGGTTGATCAATCCACTTTTCTAGGGTTATCAAAAAGAATTCAGTGATGTAAACACAACTTCAGTGTGGGAGTATCCTATTCTGTACTTTTGGTACAATGTCTGAACATATAATGTGAATGTCTTCTTGTTTTCCAGGTCTCATGGAGAACTTCCTGGTCATCCACCAGTTGAGGTGTAATGGTGTGCTAGAAGGTATCAGAATCTGCAGAAAGGGCTTCCCCAGCAGAATCCTTTATGGTGACTTCAAGCAGAGGTAATTGATTCATCAAGGCTATATTACTTAACATTCATACTATGCTTGTGGACCTAGGAGCTGTAGCTTAGATACATGGAAAGAACACGTTTAAAGGCCTCTACAAATAATTTTTTTAAAAAATATAATAATATACATCCAAATTTACAAATTATTGCATTTAAAAGGAAGATTCCATTGAGGAATGTCTCAGCATATCTGCTTCATCATAATGATCATTACTTTTATTTTAGATACAAAGTATTGAATGCCAGTGTTATCCCTGAGGGACAGTTCATTGACAACAAGAAAGCTTCTGAGAAGCTCCTTGGATCCATAGATGTAGACCACACTCAATACAAGTTTGGGCACACAAAGGTATGAAACTTCTTTTTCGAGGATGTCAAAGGTACTTCTCTGAAAATTTCATAAAAAAGAAGAAAAAATACATTTTATATATATATATATATACATGTCAATCACGTCACCTGTGAGACCCGATGTTATATAATAAAAAAAGTAAAATTTTAATTATCATTAATATAAGCATCATATGTCTGGAGATTTAATAATGAGCACACTTGTAAACATTCAGTACCATGTTGTCTTTATTACAAAATGTTTTGATGATCTTAAATTCTTGTCTCAAGTTTATATATTGATAATACATTACTGCAGGTGTTCTTCAAAGCTGGTCTGTTGGGTCAGCTGGAAGAGATGCGAGATGACAAACTGGCAATACTGGTTACCATGACTCAGGCCCTGTGTCGTGGTTTCCTCATGAGAAGGGAGTTTGTCAAGATGATGGAGAGGAGGTATATAGCCTATTTTTTTCACAATTACTAATTAAAAAAGACATAAATATAGGTCCTATGGAGTAAGAAATAAGCAAAACAATATACTGAGGGTTCAATTTATTCAGGGGTCAGTACTGTACATCTTTTAAGGTAAAAAGAACAGCAAGACTTTATTTACATTATTATTCACATTCAGTTCTCTGTAGGCTGAAAGGCAGTGAATGTAAGGCAAAACATTATCAAATCTCAGTCTGAATTGATGTTTCCTGTACACCCAAAAAATCTTAAATTGATGTGTTGCAGGTTGTTTTAAAAGTGGTTGAGTGGTTCAAGGATAAAACGATTGTTTTAAAATTGTAAGCGATATGGCATAAACTTTTTTTACCCATTGTATGATTGTGATACTCCTAAAACAGGGAGTCCATATACTCCATCCAATACAACATCCGCTCATTCATGAATGTGAAACATTGGCCATGGATGAAGCTATACTTCAAGATCAAGCCACTTCTGAAGAGCGCTGAAGCTGAGAAGGAGATGGCCAACATGAAGGAAGAGTTTGAAAAGACCAAAGAAGAGCTGGCAAAGGCATTAGCCAAGAAGAAGGAGCTTGAGGAGAAAATGGTTTCTCTGCTGCAGGAAAAGAACGACCTGCAATTACAAGTAGCAGCTGTGAGTTGGTGAAAAATATAAATATGGATTCAATGTTCTCTAAATTATCAGTGGTGAAAATGAATGTACAGTAATCTAAATTAATGTCTCCTCATGCTTGAATGTTGCATTTTATTTCTGTTTTACTTATAGGAAGTTGAAAGCCTCTCTGACGCTGAGGAAAGATGTGAGGGACTCATCAAAGCTAAGATCCAGCTCGAAGCTAAACTCAAAGAGACAAATGAGAGACTGGAGGATGAGGAGGAAATCAATGCTGAGCTGACTGCCAAGAAGAGGAAGCTGGAGGATGAGTGCTCTGAGCTGAAGAAAGACATTGATGACTTAGAGCTCACCTTGGCCAAAGTGGAGAAGGAGAAACATGCCACAGAAAATAAGGTTTACAATTCATCAATGCAGTCTTTATTTGTTTTTTTTTCCACTTTACCAGTGTATTACTAACAGAGTGTGACATTAATTCATTTAGGTGAAAAACCTGACTGAAGAGATGGCCTCTCAAGATGAGAGCATTGCCAAGCTGACCAAGGAGAAGAAAGCCCTCCAAGAGGCACACCAGCAGACTCTTGATGATCTCCAGGCAGAGGAGGACAAAGTCAATACTCTGACCAAAGCCAAGACCAAGCTTGAGCAACAAGTTGATGATGTAAGTTAGCATTTACACATTTTGAGGTGTATAATTTAGGATCAATAAGAGAACAGAGAGGTTATTTGTCAAAGCAGACACATGGGGAAAGTACCAAGAGCTACTTGAAGTAGACATCACAACTCAACTGTCCGATCTATTCTGTAATGTCAAGAAAAAAGGTGATGGCTGTCAAGTTGGTTTGGACTATACTTTTAACATCTACCTTGTTATTACATGAAACAGCTGGAAGGTTCTCTGGAACAAGAGAAGAAGCTTCGCATGGACCTTGAGAGAGCCAAGAGAAAGCTTGAGGGTGATCTGAAACTGGCTCAGGAATCCATAATGGATCTGGAGAATGACAAGCAACAGTCAGAGGAGAAGATCAAAAAGTAAGACAGAATTCAAGGAAAAACAATAACAAAAAGAATGCCCAAAAAATGGAAACACTATCATAAAAATCTATATTTTTCTTCACCCACAGGAAGGACTTTGAGACAAGCCAACTTCTCAGCAAAATTGAGGATGAGCAGTCTTTGGGAGCTCAGCTTCAAAAGAAGATTAAGGAACTCCAGGTAATTTCTGAAAGGCTTGAAATTCCATGTAATAAAGCTCAACATATGTTCAACTCTAACCAATATCATTGTTCTCCATAGGCTCGTATTGAGGAGCTGGAGGAAGAAATCGAGGCTGAGCGTGCTGCTCGGGCCAAGGTTGAGAAGCAGAGAGCTGATCTCTCCAGGGAACTTGAGGAGATCAGTGAGAGGCTAGAAGAAGCTGGTGGTGCCACTGCTGCTCAGATTGAGATGAACAAGAAGCGTGAGGCTGAGTTCCAGAAGCTGCGCCGTGATCTTGAAGAGTCTACCTTGCAGCATGAGGCCACAGCTGCTGCTCTGCGCAAGAAGCAGGCCGACAGTGTTGCAGAACTGGGAGAGCAAATCGACAACCTTCAGCGTGTCAAGCAGAAGCTGGAGAAGGAGAAGAGTGAATACAAAATGGAAATTGATGACCTGTCCAGTAACATGGAGGCTGTCGCCAAATCAAAGGTATAGGAAGGGAATATTTCATAAGCACTCATCAGCAGGAGACATTTAACTTGAAATAACTGTAAATATACTTCTTGAAAGGGCAACCTTGAGAAAATGTGCCGTACCCTGGAAGACCAACTGAGTGAACTCAAGACAAAGAATGATGAGTATTTGCGCCAACTTAATGACATCAATGCACAAAAAGCAAGACTTCAAACAGAGAATGGTATGTATGTTACATCAGCCTTTTAGCTCTAATTACATCTCATACAAAAATAGTGAAGAGTTACACATAATTTTTATTTTCTCAGGTGAATTTGGTCGCCAACTGGAGGAGAAGGAGGCTCTAGTCTCTCAGCTAACAAGAAGCAAGCAAGCCTACACACAGCAGATTGAGGAACTCAAGAGGCACATTGAAGAGGAAGTCAAGGTAATACAGAACACCTGGAGTTGAGGATTATCCTTAAAATTTTGATAATCTGTCTGATTAAACTGATAAACTGTCAATGAGGTTACCCTATATTCAAGTCTTTCTGTCAACATGTTAAGTTAAAGAATGGCATTTCAGCACATGTCTTCTCATGTTAAAATGGGGTAAACTATACTATACTATAAATGAGCATCTGGTTTCCAGGATACTCCACATATACATTCAGTCCTTCTTTTTTACTATAACTCATGTGTTGCCTTCAAGGCCAAGAATGCCCTGGCCCATGGTTTGCAATCAGCACGCCATGACTGTGACCTGTTGAGGGAGCAGTATGAGGAGGAGCAGGAGGCCAAGGCTGAGCTGCAGCGTGGAATGTCCAAGGCCAACAGTGAGGTGGCTCAGTGGAGAACCAAATATGAAACTGATGCCATCCAGCGCACTGAGGAACTGGAGGAGGCCAAGTAACTTCACTCTTTACAGTATCATTGTGGATTCACTGATTATGAGAAATCGAAGATAGTTAATGAAAATGTCACTCTCTACAGGAAAAAGCTTGCCCAGCGTCTCCAGGACGCAGAGGAATCCATTGAGGCTGTGAACTCCAAGTGTGCCTCTCTGGAGAAGACCAAGCAGAGACTGCAGGGTGAAGTGGAGGATCTCATGATTGATGTGGAGAGGGCAAATGCCCAGGCTGCCAACCTTGACAAGAAGCAGAGGAACTTTGACAAGGTAAATCCAACATTCCAATATAGGGAATTATCATCTCTGCTGTGGTTACAGTTAGGTTTTACAGCATAGACTGATTTCATGGTTCATTATTAATGAATTTTATCATCACTTTTCCAGGTTCTGGCAGAATGGAAGCAGAAGTATGAGGAAGGCCAGGCAGAGCTGGAAGGGGCACAGAAAGAGGCCCGTTCTCTCAGCACTGAGCTGTTCAAGATGAAGAATTCCTATGAAGAAGCTCTGGACCACCTGGAGACCCTGAAGCGGGAGAACAAGAACCTGCAGCGTACGTACACTCAATGTAGAAAAACGTTTTGCTCAGGGTCACAGAGATGTTGTCAGATTTTGAAATTAAGGCAATACTGAGAATTAATTAAAACACCAGAAGTGTCATACATTAATGGTAGATGGAGTGTTCCCTTTGGAAATAAGGTCTTACATAACTTGTTGGTACACCTATTCATGATTCTTGAAATATTCAGGAACTGTGATGAATCTAGCTAAATATTGTAATAAATCATATATACATTAAGAGTGAACATTCCTTACAGCAATTCAATTCAGGGAATCCAAAAAATAGTAATGGATATCTAAAGTGATCAGAGATCTTTGGAAGAACTGTACTGTATTAATGTTAAGTATATTCAAAACCATAATTACCTAATCCGAATTAAATCGTTATCAAATATGTGTCCATCTAGATGAGATTTCCGACCTGACTGAACAGATTGGAGAGACTGGAAAGACCATTCATGAGCTGGAGAAGGCAAAGAAAACTGCGGAGACTGAGAAATCAGAAATTCAGACTGCTCTCGAGGAAGCAGAGGTAATCAAAGAAATTTACTAAATGGATATTTTCTGGTAATCTGAATTTGAATACTGTTGGTGACTTATTCATGAATTTTGTGTACTATTTCCTGAAGTATTTGCTAATAAATAACAAAATTACTCAGTGCTTTTCTTGCAGATCATTCTACCTGCTTTCAAACTTAAAAAAAATAAAAAGGAGACCATTTATAACTTAAGGAATGACTGTCCCAGAAACTGACATTTTTAACTCCTACTCCATCAATCGAAAGCTTTGAGCTCTTCAGTATGTATTGCAATACATATTGCTGTCTCATTCATTTTACAGGCAACACTGGAACATGAGGAGTCCAAGATTCTCCGTATTCAGCTTGAACTCAATCAGGTCAAGGGTGAAATTGACAGGAAGCTTGCAGAGAAAGATGAGGAGATGGAGCAGATCAAGAGGAACAGCCAGAGGGTGATTGAATCCATGCAGACCACTCTTGATGCTGAGGTTAGAGCCAGGAACGATGCTCTCAGAGTCAAGAAGAAGATGGAGGGAGACCTCAATGAGATGGAGATTCAGCTGAGCCACGCCAACCGCCAGGCCACTGAAGCCCTAAAACAACTGAGGAATGTCCAAGGACAGCTCAAGGTATTTGTATATTACCCATAGTTACAGGGCTGAGCTCAATGAGTTGAGTCTTTTCATACAGAATTCCTTTAATTGATCTCTCTTTCAGGATGCTCAACTGCACCTTGATGATGCAATCAGAGGACAGGAGGAGATGAAGGAGCAGGTTGCCCTGGTGGAGCGCAGGAACAACCTGATGCTGGCTGAGATAGAGGAACTGAGGGTTGCCCTGGAGCAGACAGAGAGAGGCCGCAAAGTGGCCGAGCAGGAGCTTGTCGATGCAAGCGAGCGTGTAACCCTGCTGCACTCCCAGGTGAGTACAGAAAGTCATTCCTTTATGTTTTTGTCTGATATAGGTTAAATGAGCATGACAAAGTACATCACTACATATCAAAGAAACAAAGGGTGTACGAGCTGTGACATTTATGTAGAGGATTTATTAGTAAGGCATTGCATTGTAATAACAGCTTTAATTTCTCAACTGAAAAGGTGTGCCTTATCTCTACGAACTTCTTTCCTGAGAAGGACACAGAAGAACAGAAAAGTATGTTACCTTAACCTTAATACTAAAAACAAATGCAATTTTTCAGAATACCAGCCTTATCAACACAAAAAAGAAACTGGAAAGTGACCTTGTTCAGATCCAAGGTGAAATGGATGACACCATCCAAGAAGCAAGAAATGCAGAGGAAAAAGCCAAGAAGGCTATCACTGACGTGAGTTACATTTACAGCCATTGAATTGTACAGATAAATTAATGAATTATCATCTTTTTACAGCATTAAAACCCACACAGTTAAGAGCCCTCCATTTTCTGGAAATTCCAGGCAGCCATGATGGCAGAGGAGCTGAAGAAGGAGCAGGACACCAGTGCTCACCTGGAGAGGATGAAGAAGAACCTGGAAGTCACAGTCAAGGACCTGCAGCACCGTCTGGATGAGGCTGAGAGCCTGGCCATGAAGGGTGGAAAGAAACAGCTCCAGAAACTGGAAGCAAGGGTAACCTAAACTATCCATTTAAGTTTTTCGAGGACCACATGAAACTCATGGACAGACTCTACCCAAGGGCCCAATACTCATAACCATCTGTTTATACAGCCAAGTTTCAGCTTTACTGTGACAATTATCAATACTTTTTTCTACAATTTTTTACTATTTACTTCAAGGTGCGTGAGCTGGAAAGTGAAGTTGAAGCTGAACAGAGACGTGGAGCCGATGCAGTTAAAGGTGTCCGTAAATATGAGAGGAGAGTCAAAGAGCTTACCTACCAGGTAAAAATCAACCCATCTTTACAAAATAGACTGCACTCTAGAATGACAACGCAGTACTTCTTTTAAATCATCTCTGCTCACTGTAGACTGAGGAGGACAAGAAGAACATTCACAGACTCCAAGATCTGGTGGACAAACTGCAGCTGAAAGTGAAGGCCTACAAGAGGCAGGCTGAGGAAGCGGTAAGTCTAATATTCCATGGAAAAGACTCATGTAGAACCTGAATGCAATGTAAAATGTTCTATGCGGAGGATGTGGGTAAGTTTCAGGAGTTTCATGTCATTGATTAGGTCTCAACACACTGATCTCTATCAGGATATTATTTAACTGAATCATAGCAATCTAAAGCATGTGCTTGATAATCACATATGAAGAGAATCAAATTTTAGTTTGTTTGCGTATTTCAGGAAATAATTGTGCTATATTAAGTCAATAATTAATGACTGCACAAGAAAAATAAAAAAGTCAAAGAATGAGGTTACTTTTTCCTGTTTCCCTTGGGTGTGGCTAATAAAAAAATAGTGTAAAATGTCTGACGTCTGGAAAAGGAGACATCATAAATTTGCTCTAAATCATATATCTATTGCTACACATAGTAAGTGAAATATTTCTACTCATGAATTTTTGGACTCCTCAACAGGAGGAGCAAGCCAACACTCACCTGTCCAGATACAGGAAGGTGCAGCATGAGATGGAGGAAGCTCAGGAGCGTGCCGATATCGCTGAGTCCCAGGTCAACAAGCTGAGAGCCAAGAGCCGTGATATCGGCAAGGTAGGTTATTATGTGAAAGGTTTTGTTGTCATGATATATGTTAATTTAAATGGGTAATGAGAGTTGTTGTAGGATAAAAGGAAATGATATAGTAAATGGTTCTAAATGGTCTTTCAAATTCATTTTCAGGGCAAGGAGGTTGCAGAATGAAGGTTGAGATCCAGATGAGAAGCAATAACAAGTATTCATATAATATGAATGACTTGTGAAATGTTGTAATGGTAGCAGTCAGTCAATAAAGCTAGTTCATCCTCACCTCATTTGGTATTCTAGGTTTGTCAATAATCTTTTTATCACACAAAATGAACACAACATTACTGAAAGAAACATCCATCCTCCATGTTTGCACAGACAGATGTAGCTTCATGACAGAATAATTACACACCATGTTGCCATGTTTAAATTCTTGATATCTTGCAGTGGTGTCATTTAAACACCAGCTATTTCATTTAAATGACACCACACTTTTGTGTTCCCATGAGTTCCCATGTCTAGTTTGTGTATGCTTGCCCAAGCCCGTTTCATTTCTCGCAAATCTCTTGTAAAGGTATTTTCTTTTAACCAAACCTCTTGAGTCTTGAGCTCTCTCTATATTTGGGTTCACTCTGCCCCTTGTCACATGCACTGTAAGAGACTGAGTATTGCAGCTGAGTATCAAAAGCAGATGAAACCCTACTCTTAAGTAAAACTCCCAGCACTCAGTGACACATAGCAATGTTCTGAGAGACCATGCATGTTTATGCATGGCAGAGTAATCCAAGTCAATCCATCAATCAATGCAGTGATTAAAAACATCATCTCATGTACCAGGGTATTTCTTATCCACACAAGCTATGCGTATACCTTGCTAATCCAAGTTAAATATCAATATTACATACTGTACATCCATTATCTAAAGTCACATACAGCCATGTGCATGCACTTGTATGCAACACAATTGTATGAAATCAACGATGACACAAATTAATGTGAAATGGCACTTGCCTTTCAAGTCACTTGAAGTCAACAAATCTTCAGAAATTTTATTGATCATTATGAGATAATAGGTCACTATTAGATCTGATATTCTACTGAAGCTAACTTTACAATAGGGGTGTGAGATTAAAGTGAATTGCATTTAAAGACAATTACAAACTTGCTCTACAGTTAAGCTCATAGCACTCACTGAAAAATAGCCATGTTCTGAGGGCTTAGCTGAGCAAACAGCTATATTTGTATTTGCTCCTTATAAGAACATACTTTTAAGGACAGGATATCAAATGTCACATTTCTATTGAATATATGCATCCAGATTATAACATGTTTTCACTTTTGCCAGTGTCATATCATCTTTCTCATGAAAAATAAAATCCTAAGCAATGATAAATTGCTTAGGATTTTATATAATTTATAATGTTATTATATTATAACAAAATAAAGCATAGCTTTCATCGCATTTGACTTACAGAAAACATCAAAATGTGAGAGAGGTTTTGGCCCCAAAAAGGACATTTGGATTCACATGTCAACCAGACAAGGTTACTAAAACAATTCTATAATATGAAATAATGAAATCTAATTTAAATGTGTGATTAATATTCCCTTTCCTCCTAATTTTCCCATATTACTGTGGACCCCTGACATTCCTTCACAGAACTCCAGGAGGCTGTAGACCTCAGTTTGAGATCGTCTGGCCTATATGACATTAAGAAATTCTCTCTCAATGTAGACTGCTTACATGAGATTTGATGTAATTAATTTCAGCCACCAAATCTTACTGTTGCTCTAATTATTGGGACAAACAGCATCCCAATGACTCATGTGTCAGGACAAAGGACAGATCCTTGTAAAAGACTGTCCCAGTTTAATTGGAAAGACTAGTCACCCTAGAGGTAGAGCGTTTAAAGTTGGACCTGGTTTTATTTTGATATCAATATTTTTAATGGCAGACCTACTTACAAGTGTTATCACTGACTCAGGGAAAATAAGTGTTTTACATTTGTGTGTAACTCACCCTGTTATTACTTTAGTCTGCAAATGACATTTTCAATTCCTAATTAAATATGATCTTCAAAATTGTCAACGGTTAAAATTGTCAAATCAATGCAAGCTTTTACCTGTATTTCTGTTAAAAAGCACACCCATTTTGGGGACAATATGTCTTCATGTGATAGTCTCCAAAATGGATTGTAGAGTTGATACTTTTGAAATAATGGCAACAATTTCAAACTAGTTTAATAAATTAATGACTTACAGAGCTGAGAGGCTCTCAGTTCTAAGAGACGCCATAGGAACATTCAATTACATCTCGCTGTTCTCATGATCATCATACGGCATCAGCCTGCACCAAACAGGAACTGTACCTTGGACATTCTGCTCCCCCTGAGGTTTGTAGTTTCCTGGTGTCAGTTCTCTGATGGCTCGCTGACTGAGAAGACTAGAGGATCCTTTTCAGCAGTCGTCCTGATATCTACTGGCGCCTAGACAAAATAATCTGAATGGAAACAAAACATAAAGACTATCTTTCTTGTAAAGCACCACACCAATCAGAGAATGGGACAATTCATCCCTATTTCTTCAATGTACAATATTCTCATTATGCATGCAGAGTATGCATTTCTGTGTTTGATTATCACTAAATTTGTTTTCTGAGAAGACCACCAAGGGGAACTACAACTCACATTTGTGCTGATATTTGCCATTTAAAATTGCTAGAAAATCTACCAACATCTTACAGCAAAGCAGCCTACAGTATACCTGGGATTCACTTAACAGTTGCTAAAAACATGTCAACTGAAGTGATCATCAAAATATGACGCTCTCTGTTATTTTCTGCTTGTTCAAGCCAGGTGGTGAGATTGATTGCATTAGCTTTCTATTATTAAGAAACAGTGATATTTCTATATTTTGACAGACACTTGCAAACAATAGCAATAGCATTGTAAAAATAAACCTGAAACTCACCTGCAATAGCACTCAATCATGTTGCAAACAATCTTGGAATCTTATGATTTAAAACATTTAGAAATTACTTTAGGTATTAAGTATTTTCACATAGTGGTCAGTCAGGTTCAGAGGGTCAGCATACATAACTCCTCATTTAAACATTGCATTGTTCATATTGCTAAACAATAGCATTGTTCCTATTCAAGCAATCAAGATATATGAAAAATATGTCACATTACAATTAATATCAATCTGTCATTTTGTGATTAGGAAAGCAAAACGAAATGGATATCAATGTGCTCTTGTATTTCTTTCCTAAGCATTTCAGTCCACCTTGTTTCAAGAGGAAAACCCAAATGTGCAAGGTCTGTGAATAGAGTCATGAACGGCATTACCAACATATGCAATTAATTCAAATCTATATCTAAAACCACATGGAAGATATCAAACAATATGCATATGTAAATAATTTATAACACAATATTAAAAAATGAAGAAACACTATAAACACTATGAGCAATAGCAATAAAAAATAAAAACATACATAAAATTGATACTTGTATAAAACGGATACAGTAAAATGGATACTTGCCTCCCCTAATTTTCACGATGAACTTTCCAATGATAAAAAGTCACCCATGTTTGACTGTAATACTCTTATTCAGCTAACCACACTACAGGTTATGCCAATGCAGTTCACTGTAATTTACTTTTGAAGGAAGCTTAAAATCAACTCTGCAATAAAGCTCACATCACTCAGTAACAAATAATAATGTTCTGACAACCTAGCTGACCAAGCAGCTATATTTACCCCTCACAAGAAAATACTGTTGTTGATCAGATGTCAAGTATCAAATTTTTAAAGAATGTATGAGTTCACATGATCTCATGAGTAACCACTTCAGAACTTTTTCTGCCCTTTCCTCTTTTGCCAGCTCCATATACGCTTTCCCATGAAAGTCACACTGATGATAAATCTTGTATTCAAATGCATAATTTGATCTCTTGTTCACTTCTTATTACCATAAAAGCTTGGAAAAATTCTTCAGACTGTAAGGTCAGGGTATAAACTTAGCTCAGAAACTTAGCCCTCTATGAAGCTAAAGAATTTTAACTATTTTTAGCAGTTATCTCCTGTTCTAATTGGTAACTGGGACAATGCTTATGACCTGGTTTTATGTACAATGGTATATGATACTATTATGATACCAAATACCAAATGTTTTTAATCTATATTGATTTCCTTATGATTGCTTATAGCTGTGAAAGGTGAACTTATTTATAAATGACAAACAAAGAAATCCTACTCCTGTTCTTGTTATTCAAATTATTAATATGTCTAATAAATGTCCTTGCAAAAAGATTTTTATATAACAACCAATAACAACAGTATATTATATCATAGTAAAAATTCTATAATAATAAATATGATATATAACAAATATGGCATCATCATTTGTACTTTCAGGCTTATGAGATCTTATCAGAGTGGAAAATGACAGGGCCTTTAAGAGAGAGGGCATGTGCAATTTCCTAAAGCTTCTTTAGGGGGCAATTCCACTTTCACAGGTCCATCTCACCTTAATTTTTGGGACATCACTTAATGAGTTGTAATGTTATATTGTGGAAAATTCATGGAGAGCAGGGACAATGTATACATTGGGTTACGAGGGCTCATGTGTATTATAGAAGTTTATGAAAGACTATTTTTTAACGAAACACAAAAAAGGAACAAAAATGACATGTCGAATCCCCCAACTGGGCATGTATTTATCCAGGTGCATTTACAGAAACTGGGTTTTTTGCATATGACCAAGGATAAACCCTGAAAGCAGCTCAAGTGCCTTAGGTGTCAAGAGATGTCATTGCCTTTTAGAACCACTGACTGACCTTGCTTCCAGTTTTATTTCTTATTAAAAGTGTAAGACGTGCGTGAGTCCTGCAACAGTATACCAGTGACATTTGAATGCTTCTCCACAGCTAAACTAGGCCTGCCTTTAGTGCCAGGGTCCATGAAAGTCTCAACTTGGGACCATAAAATTGTCTGGACTTTAATATGCCCCAAGAAAAACATGCACAAGTTTTCATAGACCACATCTTGGCTACTGTTTTAGCTTATGAAACCAGTGCCAATTATTATCCTATATGTTTACAACACAGACCATACTATACATGTGAAGTTTCAGGGTCATATCACAGCTCAGTTTGAAACAAGTTGAGTACTTGTGAAGGGAATACAGCAAATAACTGGCTATAACTTTAATGTCCAGGGAGAAAATTCCATCTGACACCACCCACAAAATATCACTGATGAAACATCTTGAGCATTGTCTTATGTTAATTATTTCTTGAGGAAAGAGAGTCACCACCTATACCCTTTTTATTTACTTTTTGTACTACATTTGAAGTCCTGAAGCTAGCATCGGGGCATGTTATCTAACTAAAGGGGTTTGAAGCATTACATTTTTTCATTAACCATAACTTGATACCATTTGTTAATGTAATTCACAAGATATTTAATTCATAATTCTCACATTCGTCTTCCTGGTTCTGTCCATTAAAGGTACTACACACACACATTTCCTAGGACAGTCACTTACTGTATACAGTGGCATACAGTTACACCTTTTTTCCTGTATTTGGCATATTCCTCATGCAAAGCACAATATCCAGAATTGTTCATCAGAAATCCTGTAATTCTAAGGTCTACATTTACAGTCACAGTATGATAAGCCAAGGTTTAAGAACATTTCTTCCTACAATTAAAAACTGATCACAGATATGCAAAACGGCACCATATCTAATCCCTTACCACCTTATATCTATTCCTATTAAGAAAGCATTTTAGCAACTTTTAATTATGAATTAAATTAATATGAATTAAGGCCTGTTTTTACAAGACATTCTCAGACGTTAGCATTTGTTATTTGGGCTTGGGGACAGTCATTTTGTCTAATGTTCACAGTTCTCAAACATTAATACATAGATGTACAGATACATCTATGAAACAACTCAAAACAAGAGTGTATTGAAACTATGGAATGTTTCTTCTTCTTACATTCAGGACCCCATACATTAGTCTGATGAATGAGTCACAAGTAATATTGCCATCTTAAATGCTTAATCCTAGATAAAAATAATTTCACTGTTAATGATACTGGCAGATGATCATTGTTAAGATGGCAAAAATACATGACCAAATAGGGCAGGTCAATTCTGCTGAGTGAAGACAAATCTCGCTATATAAAAAAGCAGAAGTGACCTCCCCTGGGGAGTGACTGCTACCCTGGAAAGGTGAGTGAGATGTGGTGTAATGCTGCTACAGATTCAGATTCAGCCTACAGATTTTACTTACTATAAATATGAGCCGCATTCTTGCTGCCCTTTTTTGGGTCCAAGCAGACCAATATGTACAAAATCATAGTGTGCATTTTTGATGAATTTGCATTCAAGTCAAGTATTCAAAACCTGTAGATGAATATTAGTTTTGTTAATAACAAATCTGTTCAAATGCAGTTTTAATGTGACTTGTGACTCGTTGTGCTTTGTTGCGAAATACTGCATTCCACCAGCTGCATTTTGAATTTAATCCACACCATTATTACACATTATTAAAATCACTGTGCTTGTATATGATACTTCGTTGGCTGAAATGTAGTGTATCACTCTACTCCAACACTATGCTTTTATATATTAAATACAACAGATAAGTGAATTATGTTTTCAGATGCATCAATGGCTTTAAAGCTATGAGTCCAAGCCCTACTTCAAAACAACAAATCTAATGCTACCATGTCTCTCTTTGTCTTAATTTCATAACATTTACAACCTCCCTGTTAACCAGGTCTCAACAATAAGGATAAAGGGCTTGTGACATTAGTTTGCTTTAACACACTAACACATTGAGATTTGAAAAACAAGGTATTTAACAGCAACTGAACACAATGAACTGTCATTTTCAGGGTTCAAAGACCACCAGCGACCACCTTTCTCTTGTGGCTCCAAAAAAGGTAAAGATTCCTGTATGCACAACAGTTTTACCATAGTGAGTACACAAAGTACAGTTCAAAAGATCTAATATTGGACCTCCTTGGGGGTTTTTAAGGAAATGCCCACCCATTTCAGAAGAACCCCAACTTACAATGGAGAAGGTTATCTAACCTATCTGATCAAAAACGTCCTTCCAGCCCAAGACAGACCGCGAAGAACCCAGAAGATATCACACATTGTTTTTAAGATGCTTTGTATAAGCAAGCAAGATTTCAAGATGACTGGTGTTCACTTTTTCCTCTAGTGAAGCGCCATCATGAGTTCAGATGCGGAGATGGAGGTTTTTGGCCCGGCGGCCATTTACCTCCGGAAGCCAGAGAAGGAGAGGCTCGAGGCCCAGAACATACCCTTTGATGCCAAAACAGCTTACTTTGTGGCTGAACCAAAGGAGATGTACGTCAAGGGGAAACTCATCAGCAGAGAGGGGGGCAAAGCCACCGTTGAAACCCTGGATGGGCAGGTATGTACATCATCAGTTTTCCTACAAATTCAAAGTTGACCAAAATTCATTGTGATGCACTGTCTGATGGTCCATACTGGCAAAATATTTGAGAAACTCACTCAGTGAAAAAGTCTCATCATGAAAAGAAAACATGTGGAAGGAATAGATTTGACTGAGTGACATATCCAACAAATCACATTATTGACCATCCTAAATGGGATTTAAATTAAAACTGATTTGTTTGAAAGTAAAACATCTCACACAGTAGTACACCAGACAAATACTGTTTTCCATGCATCCAGAGAAAATGAGTGTTGAGGGATCAATGCATTAAGTTGACTCAGTTTAAATCAGTGTCATCCATCCATGAGGAGAATTCTTCCTGAATTTCCTGAATGCCTTTGTAGTGCATAACACCTCCTTCTGTCAGTCTCTGGACACTCATGAAGACAGACTCTCGTCTAACCTTCTAACCTATTTCACAGAAATTAACGGTGAAGGAGGATGACATCCACCCAATGAACCCTCCCAAGTTCGATAAGATTGAGGACATGGCCATGATGACCCACCTCAACGAGCCCGCTGTGCTGTATAACCTCAAAGAGCGTTACGCAGCATGGATGATCTACGTAAGTTTCTCAGTTAATCCACTTTACCAGTCAATGAGCCATTGTGTCTGGTGAATATGTGCAGTAATATTGACCTCTGCTGTTTCAGACATACTCTGGGCTGTTCTGTGTCACTGTGAATCCATACAAGTGGCTTCCAGTGTACGATGCCGTTGTTGTTGTTGCATACAGAGGCAAAAAGAGAATTGAGGCCCCGCCCCACATCTTCTCCATCTCTGACAATGCCTATCAGTTCATGCTGACTGGTAAGAATATCTCTTGGTATTATAAGGTGTATTAGTTATTCGGAAGAACTAAAGTTCATATCAAATCACCACATGTTCTGATACTAATATGTTGTTCTGAAAAACTTCCTGAGCCATTTAACATACAATGCTTTGATGGAGGGAAAATGTGATTTCTTTTTGCAGATCGGGAAAACCAGTCCATCCTGATTACGTATGTATACTGTATATGCTAATGATAGCAATAATAGTCAACAGGGGAAAATACAAGAAAAATAAAACCACAGAAATTCTGATTCTTTGACTGAATCAAAACGAAAATCTTCTGTGTTAATCAGTTTCAGTTCAATTTGAATATAATTAATTTATTTCCAATTTACTGAACACAATTTTAAAAAATGTTTGCATGCACTTTATATAGCATAGGCCTATTTTCTATGCTTCTCAAGCTATGATCATTATCTGTGTCCACTCACAGTGGAGAATCTGGTGCAGGAAAGACTGTGAACACCAAACGTGTCATCCAGTACTTTGCGACAATCGCAGTGTCTGGCCAAAAGAAAGCTGAGCCCGTACCTGGCAAGATGCAGGTCAGTCTCAAGCGATTGTGCATGTACCTCAGAAAGTAATAAGCCGCTACACATACAGAATCTGAAGTGCCTGATGTCTTCTGTAGGGATCTCTGGAGGATCAAATCATTGCAGCGAACCCCCTGCTGGAGGCTTATGGTAACGCCAAGACTGTGAGGAATGACAACTCCTCTCGTTTTGTAAGTATTTAAATGTATTTCAGGCTGGTTATAACTGACATTATTATGAAATTTACTTTAACATCGTTTAAAGGATGCAGCATATCAGTTCCTCCTAATTTCTTAAATGTTTAGGGGAAGTTCATCAGAATTCATTTTGGAACAACAGGAAAGCTGGCTTCTGCTGATATTGAAACCTGTAAGTTCCTAAGATGACATTCAGTGTTGATCAAATATCCAAAGAGCATAATAAAATATTTCCAAAATGTGAAAAAATTATACCTTACCTACAGATTTGCTGGAAAAGTCAAGAGTTACATTCCAGCTGTCAGCTGAGAGAAGCTACCACATCTTCTATCAGCTTATGACAGGCCACAAACCTGAACTGTTAGGTATGAAATCCGAAAGGTCAAGATCTTAAATATTGTAATTCAAATTTCAGGAATGTACACAATGTACACACATTTTCTCTTACAGAGGCACTTCTGATTACCACCAACCCATATGATTACCCTATGGTCAGCCAAGGAGAAATCACTGTTAAAAGCATTAATGATGTTGAGGAGTTCATAGCCACAGATGTCAGTGAGACAGATTTGCATGTTTCATTCTTTTTCCTGAAGATAACCTGTGATTTTTTATCTATAATTAACAATGACAACTTTTGTGACTGCATGCTTCAACCCATAGCAGAATAAGCATGTTACATGTTTGTCTGTATGCCAATGACTTCTGATATACCAAAATGTAAGAGATTTGCACTCTGTTTTTAGGGAACCAGTAACTAAATACTCTAATCTCAGATTTAGATAATTCAGATAAAATATGACCACTGTGTAAATGTATTTACATATTACTAATATGTAAACATTCAACCTATGTGTTCTTATGCCAACCACTCTCCAAGTACAATTGAGCTTAAGGAGGTCTAGTGTCAGGAGCTGCTTATAAAACTATATTTAATCACTTAACTATTGACTCTGCTCACTAACAGTATGTGTAAACAATATTGTTAATGCTAATAAAAAACAATGAAAACATGTTCCTATCTTGACTGCATATGTACATTCATAAGTACAGAATAAAATAGCAGTCTGCACCAGAATTAAGTATAGAACAGATCTTACTGGCAAAATATACAACTGTCAAAAGCTCATAACATGCTTCTGTTTCCAATCACACAGACTGCCATTGACATCTTGGGCTTCACTGCTGAGGAAAAGATGGGCATCTACAAGCTGACTGGTGCAGTGATGCATCATGGGAACATGAAGTTTAAGCAGAAGCAGCGTGAAGAGCAGGCTGAGCCCGATGGCACTGAGGGTATAGTTTAAGTTTTAATGTCATAAGATTTTAGTCAAAAAAAGCGCAGAAATAATCTAGGCAAAGAGGCAAGTGTCTGTCTTAATGAACGTGGATTTCAGGCCTCACTAATCAGTTTGATTTAACTGACTCTCTGTGGGATGTGTCAATTTGGCTATCACTGGTCACATCATATACATGAAGTCTTGGAATTTCATTTCATAAAAAAGAAGAAAAAAATACATTTTATATGAACTGTAAACATGTAAATCACGTTACCTGTGAGACCCAATTTTCTCATCACATACGTCAACACGCTAGATTTTTGTGCTTGGGCACCTTTCTTTGGTGCTTATAGCTCTTTTGACAAATTGTGATTACATTTATCTTCCCCTGATTTAAAAATTGTCTGAAGAGTATTTAGGATTTTAAGTGGAATCTAAAACTAGCCATTTAAAAAACAAGGGACTGCTCCTTGACACTCCTAGGTTTTTGATAGTCATGTACACTGGAACACCAGGCCCTCAACTAGAAAATAAAAATTAATTCCCCAAGACATTGAATGAAATATTCAACTACATGAGTGCATCCACTAATAGAAAGCAGGGAGAGTCAACCTTATTTCTGCAGACAGCATAAAACAGTCTCTAATGAGAAAACTCTTCTGCGTCCTGTACATATCTGAAATAATTTGAATTGATAACACCTATGCTTCCAGAAAGAGTCATACTGGCATCTTGCAACCTTAATATATTAAAATTCAATATAAATCAGTGTGATTTCTTCTCACCATATAAAGAATTAAAAAAAAATCAGTGACATTGTGCAACACAATAATTGTGAGTTATGAGGTACATAAAGTGGGCTCAATGGTATCATTTACATTGCAGTCTTTCTTTGGGACATGCAAAAATTATCGTTGATTTTTAGAGGAAGTACAATACATACTGAATTCTCTTCATTACAGAGGCAGATAAAATTTCTTACCTCATGGGCCTGAACTCAGCTGACCTGCTGAAAGCTCTGTGTTACCCCAGAGTGAAGGTCGGAAACGAGTATGTGACCAAGGGGCAGACTGTACCGCAGGTACAATACTTACATTTTAACTGTGTTCATGGTAGGTAATGTATGTAAAGATGTGTTCCTCCCCCAAATACTCTGTTGCATTTAATGACCTGATCTCTCCAGTTCTCCAGACACAGTTACTATGCCTTGCTATGCAATGGCATAGCATTACCACAAGGCATTGGCAACAAGGCTTTGCAGTTATGGAATGCCTTGCTGTATAGAATAAATTTCTTAACATCTGTTATAATAGTTTCAGGAATGTTTGATAAACTTGAAATAAAAATAACAAAGAAATATTATTTAGTTATGTGAGTTATTAGTATGAGTTGGCATATCTATTTGTTTTTTCCTCTTTGTGATTAGGTCCACAACTCTGTCATGGCTCTGTCCAAATCTGTCTATGAGAAAATGTTCTTGTGGATGGTCGTTCGCATAAACGAGATGCTGGACACAAAGCAGCCACGACAGTTCTTCATCGGTGTGCTGGATATTGCTGGATTTGAGATCTTTGATGTGAGTGGAGGATTCCATTAACATTGACTATAGTTTTGTTACATGAAACATTTTTTCTTTTCAATTTGGATCAACTTTAATTATTGTAAATTATAAATTGTAATCAGTCAACTTTCTTTTTTTTTCCCAAAATTATAGTTCAACAGCCTGGAGCAGCTGTGCATCAACTTCACCAATGAGAAACTGCAACAGTTTTTCAACCATCACATGTTTGTGCTGGAACAAGAGGAGTACAAGAAGGAGGGCATTGAATGGGAGTTCATTGATTTCGGTATGGACTTGGCTGCCTGCATTGAGCTCATTGAGAAGGTAAGAGTGATGCCCATTATTGTTGACAGTCATAAACCTCTTCTCTTATTCTCCTGAAGCAATCTAATGTGAATATTCTGCCTACAACAGCCAATGGGCATCTTCTCCATCCTTGAAGAGGAGTGCATGTTCCCCAAGGCTTCAGACACAACCTTCAAAAACAAGCTCTATGACCAACACCTGGGCAAAACCGCTTGCTTCCAGAAGCCCAAGCCTGCCAAAGGCAAGGCTGAAGCCCACTTCTCCCTGGTGCACTACGCTGGCACTGTGGACTACAATGTTGCTGGCTGGCTGGACAAGAACAAGGACCCCCTGAATGACTCAGTCGTACAGCTGTACCAGAAGTCATCAGTCAAACTGCTGGCTCACCTGTATGCTGCCCATGCCGGTGCAGATGGTAGTGTATTTATTTCTGTTGTGATTAGCAGAGTCTCCATCCTATGTATTCACACCTTGGGAAATTTTATTTTATCATATCTGACCAAATACAAACTGAAGTAAAAGTCAAAGATTCACTTTTTCAGTCAACTAAAGGAACAATTTACACATTTCACATTTCTAGGCTTCTGGATGTTAATACATTCATGCTGGTATTTTTAAAATGCTGTCAGTATAGGCATGTATTTATGGTTAGTCATGCAAAAGAAGTAAATGGAAAAAGCTGTGCAGTTAAATATTGCATGAAATATGATGTGTACAAATGTGTGTACAAATCTTGTGTGAACAGAGGCTAGTGGCAAAAAGGCCGGCAAGAAGAAGGGTGGCTCCTTCCAGACTGTGTCTGCTCTGTTCAGGGTACTGTATGCACTTCAATGCAACTGAAACCACACTTCTGTGATTTAAGTACCAATTTGATGTCATGAAATAAAGCACTCTTACTGTCACAGTATCTTCTCTTAAAAATGTGCTGAAGAAAATGTAGAAATAATTACACATTACATGAACTTGCTCTGGAATACTAAAAAGCATAAAATGAAAATCAGTTGGTTTCCTTTCAATTAGATTTGGAAATGCATCAGTTAAAAAGTGATAGTAGGCACAACTTAACTCTATTCACAATATGAATGAAATAAACAAACCAAATGCATTCTCCGTTTTAATACTACACCACCCTCTGTCCCACAGGAGAATTTGGGCAAGCTGATGACCAATTTAAGAAGCACTCATCCTCACTTTGTGCGATGCTTGATTCCTAATGAATCAAAGACACCAGGTAGGCAATATACTCATCGTTAATCCAAAAGTTTAGGTCCGAATATGAAAAACTGCAAGAAAGTGGACATGCTATGTTTAACTGGTTGATCAATCCTCTTTTCAAGGCGAATCAAAAAGGATTCAGTGAAGTCAACACAACTTCAGTGTGGGAGTATTATATTCTGTACTTTTGGTACAATGTTTGAACATATAATGTGAATGTCTTCTTGTTTTCCAGGTCTCATGGAGAACTTCCTGGTCATCCACCAGTTGAGGTGTAATGGTGTGCTAGAAGGTATCAGAATCTGCAGAAAGGGCTTCCCCAGCAGAATCCTCTATGGTGACTTCAAGCAGAGGTAATTTTCTCATTATAGCTATATTAATTAGAATTCATACTATGCTTGTGGACCTAGGATCTGTAGGTTAGATACTGCTGTTGTATTGCTAAATTGTAAAGTGTAGCATGATAATAACCTGTTTAAAGACCTCTACGTTTTTTAAATGTAATAATAAGACACAATTCCAAATCTAGAAATACCTGCATTTAAATGGAAGATTCCCTTGAGTAATTTCTGAGCATGTCCTCTCCATCATTACAACCATTACTTTTATTTTAGATACAAAGTATTGAATGCTAGTGTGATCCCTGAGGGACAGTTCATTGACAACAAGAAGGCTTCTGAGAAGCTCCTGGGATCCATTGATGTGGACCACACTCAGTACAAGTTTGGGCACACGAAGGTAAGAAACTTCATGTTTGAGGGTGTCAGAGGCACTTCTCAGAATACATATAATTTCTGTAACTTGCAATGGTAATTTATTATAAGCATCACATGTGTGGAGGTTTAAATCAGAATGAACACACTTCAGTACCATGTTGTCTTTATTACAAAATGTTTTGATGATCTTAAATTCTTGTCTCAAGTTTATATATTGATAATACATTACTGCAGGTGTTCTTCAAAGCTGGTCTGTTGGGTCAGCTGGAAGAGATGCGAGATGACAAACTGGCAATACTGGTTACCATGACTCAGGCCCTGTGCCGTGGTTTCCTCATGAGAAGGGAGTTTGTAAAGATGATGGAGAGGAGGTATATATTTTTTCACAATTACTAATCAAAAAAGACATAAATATAGGTCCTATGGAGTAAGAAATTGGCAACAACTATACTGAGGCCTCAATTCATTCAGGGGTCAGTATTGTACATCTTTTAAAGTAAAAAGAACAGCAAGACTTTAGTTATTTACATTATTATTTACATTCAGATTTCTGAAGGCTGAAAGACAGTGAATGTAAAGCAAAACATTATCAAATCTCAGTCTGAACTGATGTTTCTTGTACTCCCATAAAATCTTAAAATGATGTGTTGCAGGTTGTGCTTGAGTGGTTCAAGGATACAATGCTTGTTATAAAAAAGTAAGCGATATGGCATAAAATTTTTTAACCATTGTATGATTGTGATACTGGTAAAACAGGGAGTCCATATACTCCATCCAATACAACATCCGCTCATTCATGAATGTGAAACATTGGCCATGGATGAAGCTATACTTCAAGATCAAGCCACTTCTGAAGAGCGCTGAAGCTGAGAAGGAAATGGCCAACATGAAGGAAGAGTTTGAAAAGACCAAAGAAGAGCTGGCAAAGGCATTAGCCAAGAAGAAGGAGCTTGAGGAGAAAATGGTTTCACTGCTGCAAGAAAAGAACGACCTGCAATTACAAGTTGCAGCTGTGAGTTGGTAAAAAAATATATAAATATGGATTCAATGTTCTCTAAATTATCAGTGGTGAAAATGAATGTACAGTAAACTAAATTAATGGCTCTTCATGCTCGAGTGTTGCATTTTTGTTTCACTTATAGGAAGTTGAAAGCCTCTCTGACGCTGAGGAAAGATGTGAGGGACTCATCAAAGCTAAGATCCAGCTCGAAGCTAAACTCAAAGAGACAAATGAGAGACTGGAGGATGAGGAGGAAATCAATGCTGAGCTGACAGCCAAGAAGAGGAAGCTGGAGGATGAGTGCTCTGAGCTGAAGAAAGACATTGATGACTTAGAGCTCACCTTGGCCAAAGTGGAGAAGGAGAAACATGCCACAGAAAATAAGGTTTATAATTCATCAATGCAGTCTTTATTTGTTTTTTTTTTTCAACTTTACCAGTGTATTACTAACAGAGTGTGACATTAATTCATTTAGGTGAAAAACCTGACTGAAGAGATGGCCTCTCAAGATGAGAGCATTGCCAAGCTGACCAAGGAGAAGAAAGCCCTCCAAGAGGCACACCAGCAGACTCTTGATGATCTCCAGGCAGAGGAGGACAAAGTCAATACTCTGACCAAAGCCAAGACCAAACTTGAGCAACAAGTAGATGATGTAAGTTAGCATTTACACATTTTGAGGTGTATAATTTAGGATCAGTAAGTGAACAGAGAGGTTATTTGGCAAAGCAGACACATGAGGAAAGTACCAAGAGCTACTTGAAGTAGACATCACTGCTCAACTGTCCGATCTATTCTGTAATGTCAAGAAAAAAGGTGATGGCTGTCAAGTTGGTTTGGACTATACTTTTAACATCTACCTTGTTATTAAATGAAACAGCTGGAAGGTTCTCTGGAACAAGAGAAGAAGCTTCGCATGGACCTTGAAAGAGCCAAGAGAAAGCTTGAGGGTGATCTGAAATTGGCTCAGGAATCCATAATGGATCTGGAGAATGACAAGCAACAGTCAGAGGAGAAGATCAAGAAGTAAGACAGAATTCAAGAAAAACAATAACAAAAAGAAGCAGCTGCCCAAAAATGGACAGACATTCATCAAAATCTATATTTTTTGTCATCCGCAGGAAGGAATTTGAGACAAGCCAACTCCTCAGCAAGATTGAGGATGAGCAGTCTTTGGGAGCTCAGCTTCAAAAGAAGATTAAGGAGCTCCAGGTAATTTCTGAACACCTTCAAATTCCACATAATAAAGCTGAAAACATGTACAACTTTAACCAATACCACTGTTCTCCATAGGCTCGTATTGAGGAGCTGGAGGAAGAAATCGAGGCTGAGCGTGCTGCTCGGGCCAAGGTTGAGAAGCAGAGAGCTGATCTCTCCAGGGAACTTGAGGAGATCAGTGAGAGGCTAGAAGAAGCTGGTGGTGCCACTGCTGCTCAGATTGAGATGAACAAGAAGCGTGAGGCTGAGTTCCAGAAGCTGCGCCGTGATCTTGAAGAGTCTACCTTGCAGCATGAGGCCACAGCTTCTGCTCTGCGCAAGAAGCAGGCCGACAGTGTTGCAGAACTGGGAGAGCAAATCGACAACCTTCAGCGTGTCAAGCAGAAGCTGGAGAAGGAGAAGAGTGAATACAAAATGGAAATCGATGACCTGTCCAGTAACATGGAGGCTGTCGCCAAATCAAAGGTATAAGGAGGGAATGTTTCATGAGCACACAGCAGCAGGAGACATTCAACTTGAAATAACTATAAATATACTTCTTGACAGGGCAACCTTGAGAAAATGTGCCGTACCCTGGAAGACCAACTGAGTGAACTCAAGACCAAGAGTGATGAGTATTTGCGCCAACTTAATGACATCAATGCACAAAAAGCAAGACTTCAAACAGAGAACGGTAAGTACATTACATCAGTCATTTGGATCTATTTACTTCTCATACAGCAATAGTGAAGAGTTCCACACAACTTTTATTTACTCAGGTGAATTCACCCGCCAACTGGAGGAAAAAGAGGCTCTAGTCTCTCAGCTGACAAGAGGCAAGCAAGCCTACACACAGCAGATTGAGGAACTCAAGAGGCACATTGAAGAGGAAGTCAAGGTAATACAGAACACCTGGAGTTGAGGATTATCCACGTATCTTGATAATCCACATATAAATATTTTTGAGAAGTGACTGTCAATGAGGTTACCCTGTATTCAAGTCTTTCTGTCAACACGTTAAGTTAAAGAATGGCATTTCAACATATTTCTTCTCGTGTTAAAATGGGGTAAACCTACTATAAATGAGCATCTGTTTTCCAGGACACTCCACATATATATTCAGTCCTTCTTTTTTATTATAACTCATGTATTGTCTTTAAGGCCAAGAATGCCCTGGCCCATGGTTTGCAATCAGCACGACACGACTGTGACCTGCTGAGGGAGCAGTTTGAGGAGGAGCAGGAGGCCAAGGCTGAGCTGCAGCGTGGAATGTCCAAGGCCAACAGTGAGGTGGCTCAGTGGAGAACCAAATATGAAACTGATGCCATCCAGCGCACTGAGGAACTGGAGGAGGCCAAGTAACTTCACTCTTTACAGTATCATTGTGGATTCACTGATTATGAGAAATCGAAAATAGTTAATGAAAATGTCACTCTCTACAGGAAAAAGCTTGCCCAGCGTCTCCAGGACGCAGAGGAATCCATTGAGGCTGTGAACTCCAAGTGTGCCTCTCTGGAGAAGACCAAGCAGAGACTGCAGGGTGAAGTGGAGGATCTCATGATTGATGTGGAGAGGGCAAATGCCCAGGCTGCCAACCTTGACAAGAAGCAGAGGAACTTTGACAAGGTAAATCCAACATTCCGATATAGGGAATTATCATCTCTGCTGTGGGTTACAATTAGGTTTTACAGTATAGACTGGTTTCATGGTTCATTATCAATGAGTTTTATCATCAATTTTCCAGGTTCTAGCAGAATGGAAGCAGAAGTATGAGGAAGGCCAGGCAGAACTAGAAGGAGCACAGAAAGAGGCCCGTTCTCTCAGCACTGAACTGTTCAAGATGAAGAATTCCTATGAAGAAGCTCTGGACCACCTGGAGACCCTGAAGCGGGAGAACAAGAACCTGCAGCGTACGTACTAAAAAGTTATAAATACAATCTAGTCAGTATTCAGACTAGAACACATACCCAGAAGTATAACACATTAATGGTAGCTAGAGTGTAACCCCTAGGAAATTTTACATATGTACGTTTATTCATACTCGTTCAACCATTCAGTTACTGAGGTTTATCTAGTGAAAAACTGTAATAAATCATAATAAAAATACATACACTCCCTGTAGCCTTCTAATCAACATTCAAGGATTACAAAAATTAGTTATGGAAATCTAAAGTGATTAGAGATCTTTGGAAGAAATGTGCTATATTAATGTAAAGTATACTCAGAATCATACTTAACTAATCCTATTTAAATCGTTATCAAATATGTGTCCATCTAGATGAGATTTCCGACCTGACTGAACAGATTGGAGAGACTGGAAAGACCATTCATGAGCTGGAGAAGGCAAAGAAAACTGCGGAGACTGAGAAATCAGAAATTCAGACTGCTCTCGAGGAAGCAGAGGTATTCAAAGAAATTTACTAAATGGATATTTTCTGGAAATCTGAATTTGAATCTGTTGGTGACTTATTCATGAATTTTGTGTACTATTTCCTGACGTATTTGCTAATAAATAACAAAATTACTCAGTGCTTTTCTTGCAGATCATTCTACCTGCTTTCAAACTTAGAAAAAATAAAAAGGAGACCATTTATAACTTAAGGAATGATTGTCCCAAAAACTGACATTTTTAACTCCTACTCCATCATTCGAAAGCTTTGAGCTCTTCAGTATGTATTGCAATACATATTACTGTCTCATTCATTTTACAGGCAACACTGGAACATGAGGAGTCCAAGATTCTCCGTATTCAGCTTGAACTCAATCAGGTCAAGGGTGAAATTGACAGGAAGCTCGCAGAGAAAGATGAGGAGATGGAGCAGATCAAGAGGAACAGCCAGAGGGTGATCGAATCCATGCAGACCACTCTTGATGCTGAGGTTAGAGCCAGGAATGATGCTCTCAGAGTCAAGAAGAAGATGGAAGGAGACCTCAATGAGATGGAGATTCAGCTGAGCCACGCCAACCGCCAGGCCGCTGAAGCCCAGAAACAACTGAGGAATGTCCAAGGACAGCTCAAGGTATTTGTATATTACCCATAGTTACAGGGCTGAGCTCAATGAGTTGAGTCTTTTCAGAATTTCTTTAATTGATCTCTCTTTCAGGATGCCCAATTGCACCTTGATGATGCAATCAGAGGACAGGAGGAGATGAAGGAGCAGGTTGCCATGGTGGAGCGCAGGAACAACCTGATGCTGGCTGAGATAGAGGAACTGAGGGTTGCCCTGGAGCAGACAGAGAGAGGCCGCAAAGTGGCTGAGCAGGAGCTGGTCGATGCAAGCGAGCGTGTAACCCTGCTGCACTCCCAGGTGAGTACAGAAAGTCATTCCTTTATGTTTTTGTCTGATATAGGTTAAATGAGCATGATGAAGTACATCACTACATATCGAAGAAACAAAGGGTGTACGAGCTGTGACGTTTATGTATAGGAATTATTGGTAAGGCATTGCATTGTAATAACAGCTTTTTAATTTCTCAACTGAAAAGGTGTGCCTTATCTCTATGAACTTCTTTCCTGAGAAGGACACAGAAGAACAGAAAAGTATGTTACCTTAACCTTAATACTAAAAATAAATGCAATTTTTCAGAATACCAGCCTTATCAACACAAAAAAGAAGCTGGAAAGTGACCTTGTTCAGATCCAAGGTGAAATGGACGACACCATCCAAGAAGCAAGAAATGCAGAGGAAAAAGCCAAGAAGGCTATCACTGACGTGAGTTACATTTACAGCCATTGAATTGTACAGATAAATTAACGAATTATCATCTTTTTACAGCATTAAAACCCTTAAAATTGTATCCTTTGTACCCCCCCCCCCCTCAAATAATAAATATTATAATTATTGTAATAATTATCATAAATATGCACATTTGATTGTGGTGATCAACATTCCCCTCTGGTCAAAGAGTAAACCATATTCTTTAAGAAATGGTAAACACAGTTAAGAGACCTCCATGTTGTGCAAATTCCAGGCAGCTATGATGGCAGAGGAGCTGAAGAAGGAGCAGGACACCAGTGCTCACCTGGAGAGGATGAAGAAGAACCTGGAAGTCACAGTCAAGGACCTGCAGCACCGTCTGGATGAGGCTGAGAGCCTGGCCATGAAGGGTGGAAAGAAACAGCTCCAGAAACTGGAAGCAAGGGTAACCTAAACTATCAATTAAATCTTTTTGAGGACCACATGAAACTCATGGACAGACTCTACCCAAGGGCCCAATACTCATAACCATCTGTTTATACAGCCAAGTTTCAGCTTTACTGTGACAATTATCAATGCTTTTTTTCTACAATTTTTTACTATTTACTTCAAGGTGCGTGAGCTGGAAAGTGAAGTTGAAGCCGAACAGAGACGTGGAGCCGATGCAGTTAAAGGTGTCCGTAAATATGAGAGGAGAGTCAAAGAGCTCACCTACCAGGTAAAAATCAACCCATCTTTACAAAATAGACTGCACTCCAGAATGACAACGCAGTACTTCTTTTAAATCATCTCTACTCACTGTAGACTGAGGAGGACAAGAAGAACATTCACAGACTCCAAGATCTGGTGGACAAACTGCAGCTGAAAGTGAAGGCCTACAAGAGGCAGGCTGAGGAAGCGGTAAGTCTAATATTCCATGGAAAAAAAAAAAAACTCATGTACAAACTGAATGCAATGTAAAATGTTGCATGTGGAGGATGGGGGTAAGTTTCAGGAGTTTCATGTCATTGATTAGGTCTCAACACATTAATCTCTATCAGGGTTTTATTTATTTGAATCACAGCAATCTAAAGCATGTGTTTGATAATCAGATGTTCTACACATTTGTCATATTGTTTTTAAAAACTGCTATATTCAGTCATTAATTAATGACTGCATAATAAAAATGAAAACATCAATGAGTTTACTTTTACCCTTTTCCCTTGGATGTGGCAAAAATAAGGAAAATGTCTACAAACTGGAAAAGGAGACATCATAAATTTGTTCTAAATCACATATCTATCGCTACTTATGGTAAGTGAAATATTGCTACTCACTTAGGGCCGTATTCTCGTATTCACGCCTAAGTCCTTTTTTGCACGCCTCCAGTTACACGCATTTCAGTTACGAGTATTCTCCCCTACGCACTCCGATCACGCCCACAGCGCTTAACTTCAGAATGAAAGTGGGCTCATGAAAGAGGCGTGATTTATTTAAAATAGAAGTAGACTCACAACTTCGTTTATTTTGGCTGTCGGGAAAACATGGAACATGGAATTATGCAATTACCATGTGAATGAATGTCATTGAAATTCATTCAAACCATAAACCAGACTCTGATTTTGAAACTAAATGCAAAGGGAGAGCTATATTACAGATCACCTCAAAGAAAAGCATTTATTTCTATGTATGACATAAACCCAAAAAAATTAAATATACCAAGCTACACATGTGCTGGGTCTATGGATAAAGACATGTTTGACGATTCATTAATAAAAAAACACAATTGAGGAAAAGGTGCAACAAAATGCATGTTCCAATGTCCACGCTTGAACTCATACTGAGTAGCCTATTATTAAAAAATTCATTAGTAATCACTCATCATGACTCTTCTAAAGTACTCTCTATTAGCTAAATTGATTAATGAATGGGTAACGCTCTGCTATTTATACTCATCTTAATTGATATTTCTGTTTTATTCTAATTGAATTAATTATTTACCAGGCTTGTTCACAACACCATGTGATGTAAAACATTTTTTTCTGTTTATCAATGTAATATAGGTTTACAAGAAATGTTATTGTAGTCTAAAAATAATGACATACAAATATCGTATTTTGAACTTTATCTGTACATGTATAATAATGTTAAAAGAAGGCCTACCACCGAATTAAAAGGCAATATGGTGTTTCGCCATTTTGTGGCGCTTGACTTACTACAGCCCTCAGAAGCGCGTAACTGAAAACTGCGTAAGTCAGGGACAGAATACGCGTAAATGGTGTTTTCATAAGAAACGCCCAGATTCTGGGGTTGCTCCACCTGAAGCGCATAACTGCCTTCATGGCAGGCAAATCATAGACTTAAGTCAGGGGGAGAATACATGTAGGCTGAAAAGTGTGTAGCTGTGCGCTTTTTTTGACTTATGCGCATGGGAGAATCACGCCCATAGATGTCATTTACGCTGGGGACGCTTGGGACATTTCCCCACCACTTTTTGTCATGGCCCATTTCTTCCCCACCACTTTTTGAAAGCCTTTAGCTAGTTGAACTAGTTGAACCCATCGTTGTCCCCAGCACTTTTTAAAACAAACTGACCCCCACGGCTACTCATGGATTTTTGGACTCCTCAACAGGAGGAGCAAGCCAACACTCACCTGTCCAGATTCAGGAAGGTGCAGCATGAGATGGAGGAAGCTCAGGAGCGTGCCGATATCGCCGAGTCCCAGGTCAACAAGCTGAGAGCCAAGAGCCGTGATATCGGCAAGGTAGGTTATTATGTGGAAAGTTTTGTTTTCATAATATATGTTCATTTAAATGACCAATGAGAGTTGTTATAGGATAAAATGTAAATGATATAGTAAATGGTTCTAAATTGTCTTTCAAATTCAAGGTATTTTTTATTCTTAGTTTTTTCCTACCATTTACTACAAAACTGTATGGGCTGCACTTTGATATAAATTTCTTTTTACAGTTGTTTCAAAAACTTCTATTCTAGGGCAGCATTTGCTTAATATTGTGTTAGAATATCACTACTTTAAGTACTTTACTTTACTTTATTACTACTTTAAGTAGTAATGTACTACTTAAAGGAAAACACTATAACATACGAAAATGACAATAAATTAGTCATGTGAAAATGGTTGCAAAATTAGGAATTGCAAATCATGAATGCATTCAAAATGCTCTTCATTCATTTCATTCAAGGGGAAGGAGATCGCAGAATGAGCGATGAAACCCAGATGGGAATCATTCACAACCTTTCATATAATATGAACATCTTGTGAAATGTTCTAATGGTAGCAGTCAGCCAATAAAGTTAGTTCAGCATATCCTGAGTTTGTCTGGTATGTTTTTTTTTTATTTTTTATTTTTGTATCAGACTCATCATTATAGTGCAGTTCACGGCACAGTTAGATATAACAACACTAAACAACAATCTTCAGAACTGAAGGGTGAATTGACAACGTGTACGTGTCACGTACATGTACGTGATCTTTATTCCATTTTATGAACAAAACTGCTGCAGTCAGACTAATAACACTAAAATCAAGTAAACAGGATGCTAATCCCAATTCAAATCCAACTGCTTAAACGTGTTTAAGCATCCATAAAGATCTGTGGTTAAGGTGAGAAACAGAGGAAATATTAGTCTATAAACTACAGAATATTATTCAGCATTATAAAAGACTACAAATACGATGGGTGAAAACACTCTGTACCAGGCTGGTAAAGATTTTTTTATCATTCCATCCATATTTATTCACACCTATTTAAAAAGAAAAAAATATAGTATACAAGACGTGAAATTGGAACAGTTTTCCTGCTTATTGCACTGAGCAAAATCAGATGTTCACAACAGCATAAATTTTCTTCTGGAAAACATGAGGGTCATAATTATTCACATAAATAAACCTTTTAAATAAACTCTAACAAAAGCATATCTCAACCAACTTTCTGCTTAGTGGAAGTTCAAAGTGAGCTTCTGCAACTGTCCAAATAAGAAAAGGTTTTGAATTGCAGACTTCTAGGCTTTTATGTATTGTTTGAAAATTATGTAAGATCCTGTTGAAACCTTCACTGCAAAACTTTTACCAAGTTCATATATGGTCATATCTTGGTCTCCTGTTCACTGTCAGTATCCTTTTTACAGCATTACAGACATGACTACTTCATTACAAGACTATGTACATTAGCCAGAAGAAAAGACTGCATAATTATTGAAAGTGTGCTGGTGTGATCAGGAGTAAGCTGCTAACAACTCTCTCCAATCAAAAATGTTGGCTGTGAAGGCTGAAAGGAACAAACTTCAGCATGAAGTAGTTTCCGCCAATAATTAATGAACACAGAAGCGCTCTTCTCCCTGACCTCCGACAGCAGAGAGAGGAGGGAAAGAAGGCCGTTCTCAACAGAGAGATTATACTGTATATTGTTCAGAACCTAAGAAAAAATCATATGCACTTAGCAATTCCACTACTCACTCCTTGCTATATTTGGTTCCTTTCTGGTTTGTTTGCTTCTCAGATTTTGGAATTCATTTTTGGTTGTTAAGATGTAAGTATTATAACTGTGACGACTGCCCCCCCCCCCCCCCCCCCCATTTCCTTTTTCTTTTCTCTCTTTAACCTATTTTTTTAAGATTTCATGCATACATACCCTTTTTGTCCTTCCAATCACACTACCATGCTACATGCATGCAGCCCATATACTCCCTCTCCCACACATCCCCACATCTGATCTTGTCTGCCCCCCACAAACACAGTTTACAGATACACATTCATTTATGCATACCGGGCAAAAGCAAGGCAAGTCATTTACAAAGTGGTGTTGTTTGGGTACAAGCCTTTATACTCAAAACCTGAAATAAAATGTTGAAATAAAATGCAGGTTCCTGTCCCTAAGGTTTTTGAGGCTCCACAGAGTCTCCTCCTTCATCCTGCATCCTCCTTCATCCACAGGAAAGGACAGAGGTATCACACCGCATACAGAAACAAAGGGTGTGTTGTGGAAGGCAACCAAATGGTCGTTGTTAACATCAAGGTATGCCAAACAATTCCCTTTGTCTGCAACCCCCCCCCCCCTTTAATTGAGTTAATTTTGATTGTATTGGATGACCATCCAAGAACACTGAAGCAGGTTTTGCATTTTCCTTACACAGGGTACAAAATAAATTGGGACAAATCAGAAATGATGCCATTAAACAAGTTTGAATAGGATATGCTAATCAGCACATTACCACTAAAATGGAATACCACAGGCCTTAGATACCTTGGTTTAATAATCTCCCCCAATCTCTCGGTCACACACAAATGCACACATGCACACACACATGCTGTTTAAGTGCTATGTGTACACGTATATCTACAGTATGTCTTTTGAATAAAAGGAAATTTTTTAAAATGTAAGGTGTGTGGTTTTGGCTGTGATGGTATGGGGCGCCAAATGTGACAGACCTTTTTTCATGGACGGAATGCCTTCTGTGCATCAAGATCACAGCTGATTGCAAACCATTTTCAGCTGTGTGATGCATATGTCACGTTTTTTATCACAATATATCATTTCATGATATTTTGTTACACCCCTAGTTGCTACCACTGACTGTGTCCTCTCCCTGCTTTTCAAAGGCACTATAAACAGCACACAGAAATGGCATGTGACAGATGACATCTACAGTGTGCTGTTAAAAAGCGTGAACTGTGAACTGTCAAGGTCAAGTAATACAGATTCAGCTCTTTCTTCAGGTATTTCAATTCATGGTACATCTCACCAAAATTCTGCAGTCTGAGAAATGTGGTGAACATCTGACAATCAGAGTGAACTTTTCTCACAAACAGAGCTGAGAGGGTTGATAGGTGAGGTGTTATTTACATAATTACATTATTTCTGACACCCCATAAGATTTGCTGAGAATGTGATGGTCACAGTTCAACTTCATAACAAAATAACCTTCAACCCACTAGTAATTTCAATAATAGTTTAGTCTGTTGCAGTATACTAGAGGGCTGCAAAATGGATCAGCAAGTCAAACCAGAAGAAGTGATTGACTGATACAGCTGGATTTTAACTGTCAGTAGGATTTATGCATAACGACAACAACTGTACTGAAATACTGAAGCTGCTTCACAGGTCAGACGTTTTTTTTTTTCTTCAAGGATGATAGAAGGACATGCACAGGAGTTCTTTGCATACTCACTTAAGTCCTTTTTCCATCAGTAGCCAAAGGATCAGGAACTGCAGCCAGGAAATTAAACATGAGACCTGGAAACCCCATTGCTTCACCGCTGTCTTCCCAAAGTAAGGCAAAAGTGTGTGTGAAGTAGTCCTCTTCTAATATATCACCCCACCTAAAGAGAAATGAAATTCCCTGGATTTTTATTTTTTACACAAAACAAGCATCCTACATTTGTTACGTAATATGTACATTTGTCTAATTCCCTAAGAGGAAATATGACAAAATATACCTCCATAAAACTAATCCTGCTCAGATCAAAATCTCAGGACCTAAATAATGTCTCTGCAATGGCAATGTCTTTTCCTCCAAAAAGCTGGATATACCTGTTCAAACTCATTCATGCTGCTAAGATAGCATTAGGAACACAACATACGAACAAAGGTAGTTACAACAAAGGTGTTACAACATATAAACAAGACACAGGCCTATCAGCAGCAGATAACACAAAGCAAAAAAAATCCTAGAACACAAACAAATCCAGAAGTAGCACAGGGCCCAAGAGGACATCTGTAAAAAAGTTCAACATTGCTACCTTGGATTGGGAGGTCTGCCTCATGCTACTTTTGAGTTTGTTTGTTGATGAATTAGTTTTCGGGCAGCATTAACCATTGCTTATGATCCAGCCAGAAAGCTGAAAAGGTAAACCAATGAGCAAAAATAAACACAATTACCACAAATCAGCAATAAAGCAGTTCATAGTTTCTACATCTAACTCAATACCACGCGATTTTCTTATCTTGTCCTCAAACAAAATTAAAAGATAGAATGCTGCACTGATTGGCTTTTGACCACAAAACTTTGCTGTAAGAATGTGAGTAGCATAGTTTTGTTGGTCAAAATCTGAGGTGTAGAGGTCTTAGCTCTGATGGAAGGCAGATAGACTGCTTGTGAGCTGAATGTTCAGACTCATAAACTTTACCCTAGCCACATTATCGACATTATTAACATCAATGTTATTATCATTTTTTTCTTCTTCTGGTACAGTTAAATGGGCTTTATCTGCATTAGATATTAAGACTTTGATGTCCCCTTCCAATATCTTTTATCTCAGCTGCCAAACAGGCACTGCCCCCGTTGAGAAACCCTGGGGTAGAGACCTCCCTTCTTTTCCTTATTTACATAGACATAACAAACCTGCCCAAATAAGTAATACGTGTATACCACTGGAGATGACAGTGTGGATGTACACCACAAGGGGGTAGCATTACTTCCATGCGTTCCAAAATATGTCATTAAGTCAATATTTTCCTCTCACACAGTCTGTGGTTAGGAGACGCCGCAGTTGTCAGGGCAATGGCGTCTTGTCTGCTTGAACGCGAGTGCTGCTGCAGTGATATCCGTGGTGGAATAAAATGATTGCCCGCTCGTTTTGACAGTTTGTTCATTTCAGTCTATATTGGAAGAAATGTTGAAAATGTATATTTGATGCATTTGTTTTCACGCTGAAATGCTAGGGTTTTGCAGATTCGCAACATGCTGTCAGCTCAAATCGCAACCTGAACAAAATCTCTGCCATTAGCTAGTTAGCAAGGTAGCGAGTAAGATATTGACATAAGTGTATGTGCTTTTAGTGCAAATCAAAATCACAGCTAATGCATGTGGTTGGAGTTTGCGTGTAACTGTACTTACTTATGTCGTAGGTGTTTTAGAATACTTGCCAATATGATTAACTACAGAAATGGAAAACATTATAGTGGCGAGTAAAACATAAAAGATAATCGCGTTTAAGTGCGCTAAACTTCAGTTAGCCACGTTAGCTAGCTTGGATGGGTCGCTAGCAAGGTAGGCACATAGTAAGAGGACTCAAGATAATAAACTACATGCTGAGCTAGATAGCGTTTCACTTTCCGAGCTGTTTAGATAGCTGGTCATGCTAGGTAGCTCATGTTGCTGCAGAATGAGCTGTTTTGATAGCCAGCTTTAATTTTATTTCCTCACTGTGGTGGCAGTGTGAGTAATCAGACTCATTGGATTGTATGCTCTCAAAGAGAGAGGTCTAACGTACTGTGTCGAGGATGATGGAAGCCCAGAAATGTGTGCCGGAGGAGCACGTGTCACCGACCGTCCCGACCCAGCGCCCAGATCGGGTTCCTCTTCAGAAGAGCAGCGTGTGTTCTCGCTCGTACTTCATGGTGGTAATGGTGTTTTTCCATGTTTACATCATCAACGTCATTGCACTGCTTCTGTACGTGCATTACAACAACGGTCCCGGGGAACCTGTTACGACCATTAGCCCTACGGACGGGACAAACAATCTCCATACCTCCCCAGATCCCAATCCTCCGCCTTTTAACCCGGGATCCCACCGCTCATTGTACCTTCCACGTATTGAGGGTATACGGGTGAGGAAGCGCTTCATTTCTTTCGATACCTTTTTCGATTACATAGAGTGCTTTCATTCCGATTTAAGAATATTTGTATTCTTCCTATTTATAAGTTATGAAAATGTACAATGGCTGCCATGCAGTATTTACTTGAGGCCATTGCAAAATCATTTTATTAGTTTACTGACTGAAATGTTTATGTACAGGTGGGACATGTCCAAGAAGTGTCTCTAGTGCCAGACAAAGTCCATGAGATGCGAACCCTGAGCTTGAAGCCCCTGCTGTTTGGTGAGGAAGGATGGCCAATCTGCTTTGTGCTCATGTGGAGTAGATGGTGTATTCACCCTGGCTCTGTGGGGAATCGTCTGTTACCTTCATCTTTCATCTCCATCAATATTCAGCATTCATTTACTCACCCAATCAGTCAGTTTGGCCTCTGAGGGGTAGTGCAGGCTTGCAGTGCAAACTGTGTACTTGGCTGAAATGGCCTTGTTGTTGGTGCTGAAATGTGTCAGCATCGCAAAAGATAAACATGAGAAGGTTTAGGGATGAGGACTGTGGGTTGAGCAACCACCCTGTCATCTTCTCATGCTTGATCATTGAAGCTAGTTGGAGCTGGGCTTGGTTAAGAGACCTGCAAAAATGAAGTTGCCCTTGGAAGTGGTGTTAGTGGACCAGCTGGGGGACCTAGAAAACCAGAGCACTGATGTCATAATTTGCACAGTAGCTGTGGAATATGCTGTCTTTCAGAACAAAGGTATGACCCAGTATGTTCATTAAAGATCCCATGAAGCTTACATGTAGAGTTTGAGGTGCTTACCCCTTTGTTCTAGTCTACCCACTTTTATGCCCAAGGTCATCACTATGAATGAGAATTAAATTCTTTGTTAACCTTTGTTGTTAAATAAAGTTTAATAAATAAATAATAGATACATGCTACAGGCACAGGGTATGACGTCTGTGACACAGGTGTTTGTCTGGGGAGACAGAGAGGGAGGAAAGTCCAAACAGCTGTGTTTATGCAGTGAGAGGAAGAAAGTGCAACATCATTAGTCATCTTTGAAAAGAGCGTAGACCCAAATGTACAAAAGTGCTGTAATGTAGGCCCAAACTAGCACAAACCTGACACGTTTTATCAGGTACTGTCAGTTTGCAGGGCTTTAGGTTGTGTTTATGTGCATGTATTTCTATATGTGTATGTATATGTGCGTCTGTGTGTATTTGTTGTTTTTTTGTGCGTACAAGCATTCTTGTGTGTGTAAGCATACATGCCTGTGTGTATGCATGTGTTTGAATCTGTATATGAATGTGTATGTGTTTGTCCTTGTTTGCATATGTGTCTACGTGTTTCTGTGTTTCCATGTGCGTTTACATGTATGTGTTTCACTGTGTGTGTGTGTTTCACTATGTGCATCCTGCAGAGATCCCGGGCTTTCTCTCAGAGGAGGAGTGCAGTGTGGTGGTGCAGTTGGCTCAGCTGAAGGGCCTGACGGAGAGCCGGGTGATGGTGCCTGAGGACCAAGAGGAGCTGACGCAGCAACTGGACCTTAGCCCAGAGGAGATCTTCAGTCTGCTGGACCTTAATCAGGATGGACGGCTGCAGCTGCAGGAGGTGAGGGACTAAGAATGGTGTCTTGGAAGCAGAGGCATGGAAGAGGGGGCATCATCAGGACAAGAAGGTGCAGGTAGAATGAGGTTTGTTTGGGGGGGGGGGGGAGTATGAGCCGGAAAGTGTTTGTGGAGAGAGGGTGTTCAGCAGCAGACAGGTCAGAGCGGACCAGCAGGAGACGTGAGTATCCCGAGGGCTTATGTGCTGGTTCTGAAGGATCCGGCTCTCCCCAGATTCTGACCCACTCGCGAGTACGGGATGGGATCTGGCTGACTCCAGAGAACCTGAGGGAGATCTACGCGGGGCTCAAGGCTGACCCAGACGGTGATGGTGAGAAACTCTGTATCTTCTACTCTGTAGAAACTGTGTATGTGTGAAGTGGAGGGTAGACTGGGACCTGTGTGCACGTCTGTCCCATTGTTTCTGTGTGGTTCTCTGAATATGTTTGTGGAGAGGGTTTAGTGCTGACCCTATGGTGCTAGGTGACAGTAATACTCCATAATACTCCATACTAGGTCTGTGTAAATGGGTATAAATTCTGTTCATTTGTGTACACTGTGTGTCTGACTCCACCTATCTGTCTGCCTGTTTGTCTGCTTCTCTTGTCTGTATTGTTGTTGCATGTCCGTCCGTGTCTGTCTGTCTGCAGGCCTGCTGAGCCTGGAGGAGTTTAAGCAGTTGAGCAGCAAGGCATTTCAGCACTTCCTGCAGCAGCGCGGTGTGAAGCGGAGTCAGCTGGTGAGGAACAGCAGACACACCTGGCTGTATCAAGGCAAGGGGGCGCACCACATTCTGCAAGAACTCAGGAAGAGGTGGGCCTCCTTCCTCCTCTTGCTCCTCACCCTTCATCTGACACGTGCCTGATTGGATCCTTTTTCCATTGCCCCCCCCCCCCCCCCCCCCCCCCCCCCACACACACACACACACCCCTAACCCTAACTGTAACCCTAACCCTCACCCTCCCCAGGGTGACGCGTCTGACCCGACTGCCCTCCTCTCTGGTGGAACTGAGCGAGCCCCTGCAGGTGGTGCGCTATGAGCAGGGTGGTCACTACCATGCCCACCATGACAGTGGCCCGGTCTACCCGGAGACTGCCTGCACCCACACCCGGCTGGTAGCCAACACCTCCACCCCATTCGAGACTTCCTGCCGGTGAGGGAGAGAGAGACTCCCGTCCTTGTGTGATGTATGTGTACTGTGTGGTGGGTGTTCTTTGTTCTCTTTCTTTGTAAGCTGGAGAAGAGCGTCTGCTAAATGACAAAGCCTAAATGTTTGAGTATGCTTTGTGTGTGCATGTATATGGTGTGTGTTTACTGTGTGTGCATGCGCACGTGTATCTGTGTGTATATGAGTATTGTGTTTGTGTGTGTGTGCGTGCGTGCGTGCGTGTGTATACTGTGTGTATGTGTCTGTGCTATGATAAACGCATATGTTATGTGTGCTCTAGGTACATCACGGTGCTCTTCTATCTGAATTCTGTAGAAGGAGGCGGAGAAACCACCTTTCCTGTGGCTGACAACAGGACCTATGAGGAAGTGGTGTGCTATATATATGTGTTTGTGTATTTGTGTGTGTGTGTGTGTGTGTGTCAGCATGCGTGTGTGTGCATGTGCATGTGTGTGTGTATGTTTGCGTGTGTGTATGTCTCTAACTGTGTGTGTTTATGTATTTGTGACAGAAATAGAGTTTGAGAACAGGGTTTTAATCCATCTTGGAAAAAAATAGAAAAATGAGCAGAATGTATTCATCACATGCTGCACCATCACTAAATAAACAGACTATAATAATATTCTTATTCAGTCTCATTCATTATTACTACAACTTCAATCATGTTCAGTTACATGGGGCATTACATGAGGAAAGTGGCTTGAGAATTTTCCTCCTCTGTTTCAGTCTCTGATCCAGGATGATGTTGACCTGCTGGATACAAGGAAACACTGTGACAAGGGCAACCTCAGGGTGAAGCCCACCAAAGGAACAGCCGTCTTCTGGTACAACTACCTGTCGGATGGCAAAGGTGCAGTTTTTTTCAGCTCTGCCACCAAGCTTTCTGTCCATTAAACTGTTGAAATATTACCCACAATTCACAAGTTAAAAAAAAAATGTAAATATGGCCTATTATAACCCCAGCTATTGCAACCCAGCTTTGCATGTTAAGTGGTTAAGTGGATCAGATCAGAGGCAGTGGCATTTCACTGGACATTGCATTTATTTTTGATGAGTGCAAGTAAGAGAGAACTTTCTGTTCTGTCCAGTTTTATTGCTGATGAGTGCAGTTGAAAACGGGCTGTTTGTGCTGTACTGCAGGGTGGGTTGGTGAGCAGGATGAGTATTCCCTGCATGGTGGCTGTCTGGTCACCCGCGGAACCAAGTGGGTGGCCAATAACTGGATCAATGTGGACCCAGACTACCAGCGCCAGGCCCGCTACCAGCAGCTGGTGTCCCAGCAGCAGAGTGGGGAGATCCACGATGTTGAGCGAGACCCTGACCAGCACAGTGACCTCCACCACGACCTATAGCCCCCACTGAGGAGACGAGCCCTTGACCCCCTCACCCCCTGTCCTGGCGCTTCCGTCCCTTTCTCCCCAAAAATGATGGCAGGACACAAAACTATGTGCACGGCCCTGCCCTGCTTCACTGCCTCCCTGCATGGAGTTATATTACAGTACATCACATTACATCATTTAGCAGACGCACTTACCCAGAGTGACTTACATAGGTTATACTTTTTTTTTTTTTTACAAAGCAGTTTTACAGTGGAGCTTATGTGGAGTGGAGTGTGGTCTCCAGAGGTTGGGGTGCTTTCAGTCCAAGCTCTGGGCTTCATTTCCCTTCAGCATCATGGTGAAACATAACCTAGTATTTGACATCTGAAATCACCCCAGGACTCAGAACCCAGCACTCCAACCCAGCGGCATCCTTTGACATGCAGTCCTGTGCAGCTTTAATGAATGTCACATGCATGGAGTCCTCCTCTTTTGGAGTCAGTGGCATTTATCAAAGGAACTTTCCTGCTGTTCATCTCTTCATCTGAATGTTAGGCCCAGTGTGGTGAGTTCATACAGAGAGGCCCTCAGGGTTACTTTCAGAGGTCTCAGCTATGTTATTATCTTGGTGAACTCAGGGGTCTAAGCGAAGTGAGGCATTGACTAGTTTACCTGCACCCTTCCATCAGCCTAACCGGTGCTCTGACCACACCAGCATCAAAACACAAGGTAGAGAATGGGGGGGTCATGCAGCCCAGCTGTACAGTCCCTGAAAGGTGACAAACAGACCCTCCCTGCACATTGCCACCTGTCCCCACCTACATCCCCTCTGATGTCCTAGACCCTACTCCAACCCCACAAGAGGCTGCTGGTGGTCCCCATCCCAGCCCTCCTGACACTGTGTGTAGTTCAGTGGACTTGTGGCTTTGAGTTTATGCAATTCTAAACAAGGAACGTTGGTGGTGATCTCCTCTGTATTTTTACTTTTCTTTGTGAGCATCATACTCTTTCTTACCTCAAGAGAGCTCAACCTCCTTTCCAAAAATTTGTTTACATATATGCACTATCTTCTCTGGGAGTTTCAAAGAAATTGTAGTTTAAAAGGAACAATGAAAGACTAGTGTGGGAGTGCTGAGGTGGGGTGAGGGGGTGACTGCATGCAGAAATTTCTCATTTTGATTTACCCCCTCAATAAAGCCCAAAAAACATAACACCCCATAAGAACCCCATTCCTTCATAGATAGTGTTGTAATGAAGATGCAATTTCTTATATCTATCCTAGATTTGACACAAACACCTCTGCCCATACTGATACCTCTGCTCTTTGAAGCATGTTTAAATTATTACCTCTGCACTTCTCCCAGTTATTGCCTGTGTTTCCTTATTTATTTACCGCGTTATTTATTTCATTGGTAAAAGTGTTCTTTCAATGTCACCTGCATCCAGTGTATCCCAGGCTATATTAACTGTAGTCAGAATAGTATTTATATATTATTTATTTATTGTGTATTTATTTATTCAGTCACACTGCTTGTTTTGGTTTGACAAAGCACTGAATCACTTTCCTGTATGCCATATAGACTATATTTAAAATTTAAAATGATACATGAAATAAAGGAAAATACAGTTCATCTGTGTGAATGTCTGGTTTAGTTGCTCTTTAAAAAGTGGTCAATATAAGGCAGACCCCTTGTTTCTCTGGAATCCTCTTTGAAATGGTAACTCCTCTTCATGCTCTGCACTGACCCCTAGTGGGTAAGAGGGCTACAGTCACTGTTCAGTAAATGTTAACAAGCAATGAGACGACACCAATCTCTGTCATTTTAGATTATATTAGTATAATATTATTAGTAAAATTCCCAATATTAAAACTCCAGTTGTGTATATACATAAGCAACACAGCAATTGGTAATGGTGAAAAAATGGTTTCTGCTACTTGAAATCTACACAATTGCAGCATATACAGCACTACTGGTTTTAGACAATGAGAGAATTATGCCTTAAATCTCCTTTAACAAAGATCACGCTTAAAATAAGAAAACAATTGCTGTGCATGCTCATTACAAGAAAATGTTTGAAGAATTACAGGTTAAGAAATATTTTCTCACACACTTTCTTACACACACTTGCACAATCATCCCCAGTGTCTGCAGTCCTCTTGGAGGGCTTAGCTAGCACACATTATTCTCACAACTTTGCTGAGGCATTATTTTGAAGTTGCAATGTTGTGAGAATATCATACACTGTATGAGCAGGTGCAGAGTCAGCACTGGCTTACAGAGTAACCTGGGAACTGAGAGGAGAAACCAAACCCACCTCTTCCCAAAATAGAAGCCCACAGTTTGCAGAGTAGGGAGTTTCTGCCCACTCTCCCAAAGGTTTGTAGTCAGGTTTGGTTTCTTGCTATGAACACAATACAGGTTCTTGTTTTGTGATGTCCTACTCTTCTGAGAGCAGTAATTGCTCTCAGCATACTCAAAGTCATTTATAGTATGTTACTCTCTGTCACAAATGTTCCAATGTTAGATGTACTTCGTGGGGTACACCCCCACACTGGGTTGCAAGTTCATGTTTTGAATGAAATTTTGTTAGTGAGATACACATGAAAGGAAACCTGCATAAAGATATCTGACTACTACAAATAATGACAGAGCATATATTACTGTGATGTCATTATCAGAGCACTGTGCAGCAACTATTAAAAGCGACTTCTGAGAGGTTGCATGAGACAACCGTCAGATCACCCTGTAATCCCAGTAATCTTTCTCTCTCTCTCTCTTTGGTCTCCCGCATGGCAGGCTTGTAAGACGTTGTTTTCCAGATCAGAGAAAGACAGGGGCGGCAGGATGAGGAGGTGGAGGAGAGGTGGCGTGGAGAGCCCCCAGCTGTATTTCACCAAGGGAATGTGCCCCCTTCTGGTCAAAGCCTGGTATTGCTTGGCATATTCTGGAATAAAAGTTTTTCATTAAGCCACTATTAAATTAAACTATTTGATGTGCCCTTCTCCAACACACAACCATCAGTTTCACAATCCCGTGCACAGCATTGATTAGGTCACCAGAAGATGGCCACAACTGTTGAAAATGTATGTGTAAGTGTAATATGCATTTATTTATTTTATATTTTTGATTTATTTGTTTGGCCAAGAAGATAAACACTCCTCCACCTTGACAACCTAGGGTAATCAACTGGGTAGGAAATGCAACGGATTGTGTCACCAATCTGCTGTAGGTGAAATGATTACAGGGCAAGATATGGAGAAGAGTTTGGGGAATTTGACAGTAGTGTTAATGCCCTACTGTATTTGCCATGGGATCTTTAATGACCACAGTGAGTCAGATGTGGGCAGTACAGTGACCTCATCGCTGTACTGCAGCTGTAATTCCAATGGTAGAGGATGTGTTTGTGTGTGTGTGTGTGTGTGTGTGTGTGTGTGTGCGCGCGCATGCACACAGGTGAGCAAATGAGCTTACCACTGCACAATCATAGCTTGGCACAGCTGACGCCCCCCGGTGGCTGAGGCAGTGCAGCACAGCGTCGTGTATACTAGCAAATAGGCGACCTTTGGTGATGGAAGAACTGAAGAAGTCCCCACGCTCCAGCTGCTCCACCACAGAGGCTGGACTCCAAGACACACTCAGTGAGGACATGCTACGTCTAAAACATGCATGCTCAGACACATTAAGTTACACTAGGTCACACTATGTCTGAGACAAGCCTGGTGAGACACACACATTGTCTTTGACACACACATGCGCTATTGGACGTGCTCAGTTAGACATACTTGGAGACACTCAGACATTTAGTGACATACGGACGGAGACAAACAATAAAAAGACCACACAAACGCATACACAAACAGTCTCAGTTACAGAAATAGTTACAGACATGGGCAGAATGTTAGTACTCACCCTGACAGCCAGCTATGTAGACATCCACATCAATCTCCCCAAAGTCCTGGAATATCTATCACAGAGGAAGAAGGAGTCATGCATGAAATAGGAAGCAGTGTCCATTGACCAGAAAGTAGTGAACAATGCAGAAAAAGTAGTGATTTACACAATATCAAAATTCTTCTTCCTTCTTTTTGTCCTAATTTCTCCATGTCTCTGCCTCTTGGCATCTTTCATTTATATCCCTGTAACTCTTTTCTGCAACCCTATGTCCAGTCATACCCTCTCTCTGACTCACATTTCGGATTGTCTTGATGGCCACTGTGTCAATGAAGTTTGCAGTGGAGAGGTCAAGGATGATAGAGTGGATGTCCCAGGTCCACTTGCCCAACGAGCCCAGAGACACCCTCTCCAGATCCCTGCTGAGGGTGTCATCACAGCTGGACAGGGTGGTCGTGTCCCCATCCAGCTCTGAGATGGAGCCCAGCGTGGTGGAGTCAGGGTCTCCACCTTTCAGGTACTCCCAGCTGCCATGGGCATTTGGTGTCGCTGGCATGACAAACACCGTGCCGTTCCCCCGACGCCCCAAATACTGTTCATCGCTGGACGTGTTCTCCTGTTTTTCCTTCTCCTTCCAACGACTCGCCTCCTCCTCCACGGAGAACACCTCCTCTCTGGCCTCCCCCCCTGCAGTCAGGGCCTCCCTCTGGGGGAATGGAGGAGCAGTGAGTTCTCGCGTTCTCTGATTCCCATTGTCTCATGATTATGTATGAACAGGTGTGTAAAGAGATGTACAGGTGTATACTGGTGTCTGTAGATATGAGGGGTGGCCCACCTGTCTCTTGGCCTCTCTCTTGGCTCTCCTCTGTGCCCTCCGCTCTCTGCGTCTCTGCTTGGCCTCCTGCCTCCTCTTGTAGGTGATCATTTTTGTGATGTTCAGCCCACTCTGTACACAGAAATCAGGCAGCGGATGAGTGATCACACAAATACACACACACAGCAGCTAGACACACACAGGTCATGATCACCATGGTAACAATGACTGTGCCCCACCTTCTCTTTCAAGGCATCCAGATACAGCTCTGCATTGGCAAAGTACACTGTGGCAGACGAGCGGAAGATGGTGATGCCTGGGATTTCTCTCACCTGTGAGAGAGAACAAAGCAAGACTGCTTTATGACATTACAACATTGTCACAGCAACAGGAGGTGGACACCTCACAGACTCTCTGCAAGCTGACTCAATTGAACCCCTGTCCCTCCCACCCCCTCTGCTCCCTCATTTTTCTGTGTCTCACCTCCTTGTGTGTCTCCATGTCTAGGTAGATCTCTGTGCCTGGAACCTGTCCCAGGACTGAATATGTTGGACTAGGAAGGAATCATGACAGGTATGATTCTACACCACATATTATTGCATATTCAATGACGACTGACATCAAAACATTAAACAAATCTCTTATCTGGATCATTGGGACAGCAAAAACAAAACATTAATTAATTAGCATGATTTCTGCCAGGCATCAAAAAATAAATAAACTGCCAAGAAAACAGAAACTGGTCTAGGTTAAAGCCCACTGTCAGGCAATAAAAATGCTGATATTAAAGGGAAGGGATATGAATAGTCACTTTATGATAGGAAAAGCTAAGGGAAGAGTTGCATGTTATTTCAAAAGTATACAAATATGTTCAAAATTCCAAAATGGAAGACAGCCATTTTTATATTGTATACAGATAAACTGAGATACAGACCATTGACAAAAGAACAAACAGAAATTTAGATAATCAGACAGACAGAGCCTTACAGCTGAGTTCTGAAGATGACAGTCAGCAAGGCAAAGGTGATGGAGATGGCCAGACCCAAGTCCAGGTTATACAGCAGCGTGGAGACCCAGGTGACCACCCACACCAGCTGGGGGTAGCAGAGACACAGAGGGAGAGAAAAAAAAACTGAGTTTCACTATGCACTAGTTGAGTCAAACCAAGATATGTGTTTATGTGTGCATGCTTGTGTGAGTGAGTGTGTTCTCCTCTTTATAGAACAGGCATCTCACCAGATCGATCTTGCTGGTTCTCCACAGTGTGATGACGTCATAATACTGCTTGAACATGCCCTTCAGGTTGACGATAACGATAGCTGACAAAACCGCCTGGGACAATCACAAACATGTCATGGACAGGGACAGCTGGGACAAACACACATACTCACACATACAAACACACACACACACACACACACTTGCTAACACACAGTCACACACTCTCTAATACTCAGTCATTGTGGGGGCATTGTAAGATGCCCCAATATGGGCCAGGCTCAGGAAGGACTCACCTTGGGCAGTTCCTGGAAAAGCACCCCCAGCTTTAGAACTGTCACCAGTACTATCACAGCAGAGACCACCCCAGCCATCTGGCGAGACAATAACAGCATTAAGTACCCAAAAACACAAACAGACCAACAGACAGAGTGTTTATGTGTGTGTGTGTGTGTGTGTGTGTGTGTGTGTGTGTGTGTGTGTGTATATGTGTGTGTGTGTGTGTGTGTGTGTGTGTGTGTGTGTGTGTGTGTGTGTGTGTGTGTGTGTGTGTGTGTGTGCACTTCACCTGCGTCTTTCCCCCTGTTGTCTCCTGAATCAGGCTGCGGGACATGGAGGAACAGACGGAAAAACACTGGAAGAACCCACCAGCCACATTACTGAGGCCCAAGGCTACCAGCTCCTGTAGAAGGCAACCAGAGAGAACATACAAACATGAAGTGTAGCTTAGCCAGCACATGTGCATGGGAAACAGCTCCAGCTCTGATTCCCTCAGGGCTGTTGCTGCTGTGTGTGTGTGCGTGCATGCGTGCGTATGTATGTGTGTGTGTGTGTGTGTGTGTATGTGTCTGTCTTTCTCTTTTCTGCATGAACAGAAAGATTATTATTATTAATCATTGTTTGGTTGCTATCCAGTTATGATCAATTGTTGTAGGCAAAAAAGTGGTTAATTGAATTGCTAATTAATTTTATTCAAATAAAGTTGAATACCAATTTGATTACTAATTTGTCTAAGGGGCATAATAATTAACCAGAGTACATTGAGTATCTTAAACCTTTCACATAGAGAACCAACTATTTAACACATTTCTTTCACTAAGGCATAACAGCATCAAGTGACATCAAATTAGTACTAAATTAAAAGCAGAATGAAGCCTAAGAAATCAGCTGGAAGGAAAGCCAGCAACCACAGTGTGTTCCCAGTGCCAGGGCTGTAGAACATTGCCATCATATAAGCAGCCTGGTGCAGGTGAAAACTGTGTGTGAGGTACAAGCTAATAGGCAGGACTGTGTTGTGAGAAACACAGTGTGGTCACGGAGCTGGGGCGGGGATCTATGATGCACACCTGGTTACTGTCCACCTTGTAGCCGTGTTTGAGGGCAAAGGTCTTGCCCAGGGAGATGGAGATGGCGTAGCCAACAATGGCAAGGGCAAAGGCATCTCCAAGCACCTCCCAAAAAATATTGACCTCTGGCACGACAGGGGACTTCAGCCTGAGTGTAGCAGGGGGCAAAGAAGGACAGAGTTAGCAGTCAATCACCAGAGAATGCAGCGATGGAGTTACTAACACTTAGGGGAGATCAGGAGTGACTAATACACAGGGCAAAGTAGGAGCAGGCATTTTACAGAGGTCACAAAAAGCAAAACAATGGTTCTTTTTCTGCATCTCCTACAATGTAACATGGCTCACACTCCCTGGCTGTTGCTACTAGTGTGGTACCACCTTTGCTCCAGGGGTTTACCTTCTGATAATATTCCAAATACTCACCCACTTGGGATCTCCCCCACCACATCCACGTCAGATCTGTGGTGCAGACCAGCGTAGTGAGATATCAGTGTGGCCACCACAATCTGTCACAAACATATGCATGGGTTTATGGATCTACCTAATATGTTATTAATAGCATTCTTTTCCTGATATTGTGGAACTGAGCTAGTTGGCAATTAAAATTTGCATCAGTAACAAATGAGATTCCATTGAAGCTTGGGGGGTGGTCATTTTGGTTCTGTGTAATGTATGGATAGGGGAACTGTATAATTAAGGAGCAGTGCTGAGGCTTAGTGTTCTGACAATCGTCAGTTGTTTTTAAATGACAGTTCTGTCATCTGGGATGTACGAAATGATGTAAATGTGTTTCACACAAAATAAGAATGTAAATATGAGAGAAGGGTGCAGAAAGACAAAGGGAGATGGAGAGAGACTCACAGTGATGAGCTCCACTGGAACAGGGACAGGTAGTTTGTGGCTGAAGGCAGAGTTGAGCTCCTTGGCGATGATGAGAACTGCCAGAGAGACAAAACTCACCAACAGAGTGGGCCAATGTGTCTCTGGTAACAGTGAGCACACATCTATCAGCGTCTGAGGAGAGAAAGAGAGAGACAGAGAGCATGTCAGAGAGGGGAAGCAAGTCAATGAGTCAAAGACTAGAAGGAAGCCATAGAGGAGGAGAGAGCCAAAGAGGGGCTACGAGTCAGAGACAGTAAAAAAATCAAAGAGAAAGAGAGTCAAAGAATGAGAGAGAGAAAGGCTACTAACTACACATCCCTCTCTGGTCACTGTTGGGAGTAATTAGAAAAGACCTTGGATGGGTCAGCTACTCACATACACCAGGGAGAGGGGACCGATGAAGCGTTTGGGGGACACGTCAAAGACGTATTTGAGCTGTGCGACCACAGCATGAACGGCAGCAGCTGTAGTGTAGGCCCGGACCAGTGGCTCTGACAAATATGTACCCACAAAGCCAAACCGCACCATACCCAGAACCACCTAGGGGCAGAGACATGCATCAATAGGTTGTTAATAGTAATTATTTGACAACTGCCACTCACAGAGCTGTGGGGTGTGTCCCTAGCCAAGGAGGAGGAGCCATAGATCAGAGAGTAAAGCTGAGACTATGGAATAGCTAGTCCTGGAGCCTGTACTAACAGCTATATTTGCGATACTTTTTTCCTACTTTCTTTGTAGTGTATTATGAGAGTTATCTAAAGTGAGAGTGTTTTGTGAATTGTGAAAATACGAAGTTAACGGTGATTTTGTTCTATGCCTGCTTTTCAACAATATTGTATGCCTTGGAGCAGTGCAGTTGTGTGCATGTAAGCTCTGCGGAGGCACTGGAATGACACCGTGTGTGACAGCGGATTCTGCAGAGATACTGTGCTGACCTGGATAGCTCCTCCCAGGATGGTTGTTGTGGCCGCCACTTTGACCCTGTAGGCATCACGGGCTGTGATGTTCACCACATCGGTCAGGTTTGTACCATTCAGGATGAGGAAGTCTTGGTCTGGAGCCAAGTTCTCTGTGACACTGCCCACCATGATACTGAGCACTGTGAATGTACCTGAACACACACATACACAACCACATATATGCAAACATGCACAAGCACAGACAAGTCCAGATATACATGTATACACACACATACATATGCACATAAGAACGAAACCACATGCACACAAAGCACACGTCATGTACATGAGTAAACATGCAGACACAAGTAAATAGGTGCACTCTTACACACAAATACACACACAAGCTCACCTATGGAGATATGCCGGGATGTCCCAAAGATGAAATAGACCAGAGAGGGGTAGAAGGAAGTGTACAGTCCAAACACAGGGGGCACCGAAGCCAACAGGGCATAGGCCATCCCTACACACACCCAAACAAGACCATGAGGATCTTTGAGATTATGACTTCTATCCTGACCCACAGATATCCAGTATCTGATATGCTTCAGTGTGTGATTCTGTGGTCACTGATCGTCAGTTTCTATGGCCACTATACTCTGGAGAATTGTTCAGATTACTTGGTTGTGATGAGCGTGTATGGGTTCGGATCACTGAACTGTGCAGTTGCTCGGTGGCCAGACTCACCCTGTGGCAGGTGCATGATGCCCACACTGATGCCTGAGATAAGGTCGGCCATGCCATAGTCCCAGATAGAATAACGAGGGAGCCAGTACAACACAGGCAAGCAGCCCACCACACTGCGTTTCAGCCTGGGCACAGAGCATCTGAGGAGGGGAGGGAGACAGGGAGACAGGGTGAGAGAGAGACAGGAAAAGAGAGCAGACAGAGAGGGGAGAGAGAGGGAGGAGCAAGGAAAAGAGAAAACAAAGAGAGGGAGGTACATGGCAAGCAGAGAGAAAGAGGGAGATACAGAATGAGTGATGAGAGAGAGTTGAGGCAAAAGGAAAGAGAGTAAATCAAGAAAATGGAGAGGATATGAAGATACAAGAAGGCAGGTGAGTAGCGTATAACTGCCCCAGGATATAGAGACTACCAACTAATTTGAACAGTGAAAACTGAAGAAATGCATAAAATAAGTGGATGACCTATAAAACTATCAGCGAAAGTAGACACTTAGGTGACTTTAGTGGTTAATTCATATGAGTGTTTTTTCAGTGATGATTTGTGCTTATATGACTGCCTCTGTTGTTGCTATTAGCTCCACAAGGATCTCTGTCTGTATACAAACATTAGCCAACCTGGTGCTGAACCTCCATGGTCTAGCACACTATGGAGTTATTTATGCAGCCTTAATTTTTAGATACATGAATTTAGCAGATTGATTACATTAGGTAACTATGGGCGGAATAGGTAACTAAAAATGATTAGATTATGTAACTAAAAGCTGAGACACCCCTAGGACAGACTGAAATGTAGCAGTCAGCTTCATAAACCTACTACTGTAGAAATACATGTCAACAATAGCAGTTTCATAAACTTTCTACTGTGAAACATGCATTTTAACTAAAGCAGTTATCTTTATAATTCTGCTGTTGTAAAAACGTATGTTAACTGTAGCAGTCAGCTTCATAAACCTGCTACTGTTAAACTTGCAGTTTAAGTAAAGCAGTCAACCTTATAATTCTGCTGTTGTAAAAAACGTATGTTAACTGTAGGAGTCAGCTTCATAAACCTGCAAAATGTACATGAAGTGTAGCAGTCAGCCTTTTAAACCTGCTGCTGTAGAAACACATGTTAACTATAGCAGTCTTCTTGATGAATCGGTGGTTGTGAGAGATGGCTGGCATGTCCCTGGTTTGGCGTTATTATTCTGCCAAAGAATTGTCAGGATTGCTGTTGCAATACTCCTTGTTCTTGTTTGTTACAGAGGAAACACTGGTGTTGGACAACTCCTTTGTACTGTACCACTTCATTTAATTCCCCTGCACCGATACCCTTATCTAGCATATTTACATGTTGTTAAACCTAAAAGTTAAACACTTTCCTGGACCACCTGGGATAAAGTACATCAGCACAAGGACAGATTACACCAAGGATCCCAATCCACAGCTGCAATACAAACTAATGGCTCAATCACCAGGGAACTGGTGCCAACCAGTCACAAGAACCCTGCGTATTAGCTTGGAAAGACGTGAGTAATCGGGTATCCCAGGACCTCTCCCCAGACACGCTGTGAATGCAGACAATCCTGCGCCCCTGTCTCGCTTCCCCCCTGCTTGCTCTCAGGTTTGCCCTTTTCCCTCTCACCTCAGCGAGTCTTTGAAGCGCTCTGTTAGTGAGGCCGTATCCGAATGGTCCACTCTGCGGGCTGCCTCCTCCAGCCTCTTCTCATCCAGGACGTCTCTCTCCACGCTGTAACGTGCTCCCCTCTGGTCCACACCCATGGCAGCCTGTCCTACCCTCAGCCTCTTTGTCTGTCCAACTCTCCTATCCTTCTGCCTGTTTGTCTTCCTGTCCCTCTGTCTGTCCAACTGTCTCTCTATCTGTCTGTCCAAATGTCTCTTTGACTGTCTGTCCAACTTCTCTTTGACTGTCTGTCTTTCTCTGCCTCTGTCTGTGACACTAAAAATCCTCTCCACTGTGTGTCTAATTAGAGATCAAAATGCCAGTGCCTTGACTTTAAACACTAATATTTCTAAATATTTCTTGAGTTTGAGCCTCAGAAACCAGCTTGTCTATCCCAAGGCACTGAGGTTTGTATCCAGATGCAATGAGTGGTAGATTCTTATACTGTGAGCTTAGGGTGGCATTTACTGGCCCCCTGCCCCCAACCTGTTTCATTTATACACCTATGGAAGGGGCGGAGGCATCCCTTAGCACCTAATAGCTAACTTTGGGAAAGGTACAGATCAAACGCGATTACTCAAGAGAGTAAAACAAAAAATTTTAACCCACTAAAAGCCAGTGGTGGAAACATTATGCAGACGTGCCCCAAATAACGCCCTCAATCAAAGCGGAAGGAATGACATGGCACAAAGTTTTATGAGGCCAGAGACTTCTTTGTGTTTATGTTTTTAGTGTCATGTTTATGCTCAGTCTGGATACGTTACCCTCATATTTGGTAAGAGACTCTCAAAGGTATTTACCACTCCAGATTGCACCATCTGTTTTATTGTTTAAAAACAAAAACATGTGCCAAACGGAACAACAAGTTCCAGTATACACTCCACACACAGGAAGAAAATCCCCCCCCACCAAAAAAAAAAAAAATTGTGATGTACAGAGGTCTACCTGTGCTTCCTGCGTACCCCACTTCAGCTTCCTGAAAGATGTCTACCATCAACGTGGACAGCTCACAGGTGACAGCCAATGACCAATACTGACGTAACAGTCCGGTAGTAAAGTTTCCTCCTTTTCCTGGGATTGGTAAACCTGCATGAATAGTTAACCATCTTACAGGACATTACAGCAGACAAATTACAAGGCAAGCAATACACTGTCATTGACAGCTGCCTTACACCTCAAAGTGAGCTTAATGAGCCATACAGCAGGGAGAGGCTACAGCCGACAGCTTTGTCAAAATCCCCTCATTGATCATACAAACAATCAGACAATAGTCAGAACAGCTGAGACACTTGTCATCTTTTGTTGCTGACTGAAGGCCCCCCTCCTCAGACTTTACATCAGCCCTCCTACCCAAACGTGATTTTTCATACTATTTCTGTGTAGTTATATATATGGAGGTGCTTCCAGAATTTTACGTAATTAGGTATGTAGAGGTTTATGTCAGGATATGTGTCAGCATTTTATGTGTAATGGTATAGTCCCTAGGCTGTGCATATTGCATTGCACTTATAATATTACCACAGGCATGCACTTGCAATGTCAGCACTGTTTTTGTACAGACGCTTGCTCATATGTGGTTAATGCCATCCTGTTGGTGCAACTTCTCATGCCACTTTATTGCACTCACTGTTTAAGTCTCTGGATAAGAGTGTCTGCCAAATTGAAAATGTAATGTAATATAATAGTATAGCCACACATCTTATCTCTCCTTGATTACTGAAAAATCCAGGGGTAAATCAAATGAGATTAAAAACATTATTAAGACTATAACACTGAGAGGTCAAGTCCCTACACAAACAAAAGGGACAAAGGGAAAATGTGTCATCTGTATGTGCATGCCTGTGACAGGTACACACAGGTATAACATGGAACATACTTTCAAAAACATTCCAAGAGTGCATCAAAACATTTCTGCCCACAGCCTTTTTTCAGCCTACCCTGACTTCAGTAGATGTGTTATGGGATGCTCCAGCTTCCATATCTTCTCATTGCAGCCATTTAAATCTTAATCTGCTCAATACACCTCATCTGCACTGGTGGCTGCATTATCTCTGGCAAAAACTCTTCCACGTGAGTTAAGTTTAAAGAAGAGAGATAAGAGCAAGTGAGTGGTGCGATATTACAGGCATACGGGATATTTTACAGCAGGCATTAAATAGTTTTTCAGTTTCCTGCAACTTCCAGCGCAGGACTCACGCTGCCAACTTCTTCAATGGTGATCTTGCAAGCAGATAAGATATCAGAGAATGAGATTGTGTGTTTCCATGTGAAATATGATAAAAGACAGCTCTGTGGGTGAGCCCACATGTTATTGACTGATATATTATATAAATATATCCAGATAATAAATATATTATATATATACATATGTGTATACAGTATATATATATATATATATTTGGGGACTGTAAAACAGTTATTCATTGTCATTCAAATATATTTTTTGTGTTTTTTTTCTTCCTCGCAACCCTGCGAAGAGTGCTCATCCATGCAGGGAACTCTGAATATTAGTTTTTGACATATTGTACCCCAAAGATGCCAGTTTGTTTAGGAGACCTCCAGCTGTTGACTTTAGATTCATGGTTGCCTCCAGTATCAATTGCCTAACAGTCCCTTTTTCTTCACGGCAGGAATGCCACTGTACCATTTGCCTTAATAATGAATAACAACACTGGGAAGTGGTAAATTAATTTGTGGAGGTAAAAGATCATTTGCCTGCAGTCTTTGGAGGGATCTCTGACCTCCAAGAAAATGCATGTTACTAATTATTTCACTGTATTACCTCCTTAAATACCCTAGCGTAAAAATCAGCCTATATATAGTTCCTGAACCTTCCATTGAACTTAAAAAGCAGAATGTTGGTGTATTTGTTGAATTTTAGATTACTCAAAGATATGAATAAATGTGACACTCATGTTTTCTAAGATCAAATGTATTGTCTGATGAAATGACATGCTCTGTGCAATGCTATTCAAAATAATATACAGTAATTATTAGTGTAACAACATTTTTCAATCTCCTTCCAGTGAAGGGAATCTGTAGAGTGCTAGAGAAATGTTTGTGGTCTTGCTGCCATATATGGAAATGCAGAGTGTATGTTGTTAAGTTTTACTGTTCTGTTGATGTGCAGCTGACATGGTGAAGGATATTGAGTAATGTAGGAAGCAGGTGGGTTTTTAAACTGGGATTGTAACACAGAGATGCAGATTCAGCTCTTTCTGTGTTTCTCCCTCTACTGGAGCGTTTGGTTCAGAGATCAGAGCCCCTGTCAGCAGCCCCAGAGGCATCCGGAATGGAGCCTGGAGGCAGGGGGACATCCGGGCGTGGGGCAGCGTTAGGGGGCGGAGCATCTGGATTCCCATTTCCTTCGTAATAGTGAATATTAACACACTGTAAATGAAGAGAGCTATGGTTTAAATATTACCTCCAAAAGGCCAGGCTGGTCTGTAACCCTACCCATGGCAGGCAGCACTTGGATTATTCATTTCTCAGCAGCACATGCTTCATCAAATACCTTCACACACACACACACACACACACAATGTAGACACTGCGTAGACAAGATGGAGAAACAGGACTTCAGAGACTATAATGATGAACACAACCTGTATTATGATATTAGAAAGTACTAAAATGGCAGTCAGGGGTCTTCTTCCCAATTTGTATATATGATTACATTTTGAATACAGTTTTAGTCATGCTGCAATGCCACTTGCTCAGATATATTTATCCCTTTACTGTGTGATTTCCTTTTTTGTTTGCCTATGCACTTTTCTCCATAACAACTTGTACAGGTGACATTTTACAAATTACACATGGCTGGATGATTGTGGAAGTAATACTAAGAGCGTATGATAAATGAGTGTATTGTAATGTAATAGTAATAGTAATTAAGGAGTTTTGTCACGTGTATAAGAGAAGTGCCTCACTCTTGATATGAATCAGTTTGCTAACCACTATACTACAGTGCAGCTGTTCTCAATCTCCTCAACCACTGAAATGTTCCGCAGGCCCTGAGCATTGCATTTGTGATAAGAATGTTTACGGTTTATCCACACATGTGTATCAGAACTCACAGAGTGTGTGTCTCCCACGTAGTGATGTAAAAAATGTAGAGGAACCTGAGCCACTTCAGGACATTTGTGGGGAATTTGTGGGGACACTTTGTGGGGAATTGTTCCCTGTGAACACAAAGGTCATAAGTTTCACTCCTGCTTAGGGAAAGCTGCTTATGTACTGCAGACTCACCCATGGGCATACAACAGATACCATACGCTCTAGGTGCACAGTCCCAAAGGATGAGGTGTGATCAGAGTGTGTGCCACACATAGAGAACATGAATGATTTGGAGCCTGTGTGGCTATCACAGGACGATGTGTGTCATATGTAATGAAGGTAACATGTAGTTTCCCTGATGTGTTGGCTATAAGTCCTCTCCAGATGGTGTATAGCCTGATACATAGCACACATATGTGTGACATGCCAGGACACATTAGGATTCATTGCCTACTATCCAACTGCTTAACATAGGAAAGCTTTGTTATGTCCTTGCTGGGAATGATACCCTTCTCCCCCCAGTGCTGGGATGGATAGTCTAATTGCATAACCACAGCCTCCACCAGCAGAACTACATTGAACCCGTATTGCCAGAAATGATTGTGAACCTGTGTGGCAGGCATTTGTGAGCAGTGTTATGCTATGTGGAACATAACCAATAGCATTCCAGGTAAATTGACACACCTCCAGTTCTTTCAGCTGGGTCACAGCCAATAGGAGAACAGAGAATGAGACTTGCCCCTGTAATCAAGACTGAATTTACTGGTAGACAGCGTTATCTTTACAGTCACTGGTTTATGCTCCCTTCCGCGAGCATTCACTTTAAGCTTTTTATTTGTGTCCTTATCATCCTTTTTATAATAGACTATCCACAATTTGTGGTGAGAGAGTAATGCTTTTGTAAATCCACCAGGACATAATGGTAAATAAAAAATGCTATTGTGTCTGTGTTTCCTTTGTAATGAACCTTGATACTTCAATCAGTCAACACCCAACAGCATCATAACATTACACTGTCCACATCAAGCCGAATTCTGCGTTCTTGTTTGACAAATTAATATCTGTTACAATTCAAGACCAACATACTGCATTTACCCACAGAGTCCTAAAGGGTATGGGAGGACACATTTTACACTGGAGCAGAAGGGTTTCTTCTTTTCATTTTTAATTTTGAAGACAAATGCACTGGCTGTTTGTCCCAACAGGCGCATTAGGGAAGTCCTAGGTAGTTATAAGCAAATGTCGATTTGTTGTGCAAAATAAATGCAATAAACAATTTACGAAAACTAGGCCACAGCTCGTTGTATTTCGATTATAACGGAGCTCTAGTCATTCGGCAGTGGTGGATTATGAGCCTGGGTGATTTCCCACACAGGACAGCAGAGGGTGGCCAGGATTATTTGATAGCTCGACTGAGGCGTTGGTTTCTCCAGAGCCCATCTGCATTAGAATGCAAATATTTCCCCTTGAAGAGGCGCAAACAATCCTTTTAAAAAAATCACACAACAGCGACGTCATCGTGTCCGAAGGCGTTGTAGTAATTCGGGATGCTTGCCTGCGTTCTGTTAACCCGTCGAATACACTCGGATACAGCAACAATGTAAAGTGTTTATTGCCTGCATATTGATATTACAAAATAAATGATAGTTACCGTCTAGAAACAGTTATGGCAAAATATCATGGTGACAGTGTAATGCGACGTTAGCCTAGTTTTTGCCACGTAGTACTGAAAGAGATAAAATGTGAAACCCTTCGCATGAACCATGCCACATAACCTAATAAAAATGTAAAACCAACACCGGTCTAGAGACAACAAGACACAAACGGCTTGCATCTTAGAATGGACATTCCACTTTTATCTCCGTTTCTGTGCCATAGATATATAGTATCCTTGAATCTTAACACGTACGAAAAATGAGTGTGCATGTATACTGTCACAGAAACAGACAAAACGCCATTAGTGTATGTTGGGAGGGGGGAGAAATGCCAGAATTACTAAGAACAAGGGCCGTCACTGGACAAATCTAATTTAACCACCGCTTGCCTTTAGCCAAACTTTGGACTCTGTTTCAGTGACTTTTTGATGTATCACCCCAATCAAACTAAGTTCTAACTAAACTCTGAATGTAGGTGTATTTTTGTGAATGTATGTTTCTTCAAAAGCACTGCCTAGATTGCATGCAATTGAAGCCGGTCAGTGACATCTGTGCTGAGTAATATGGGACAGCTAACAATAAGAGCCTTAGGCAGGCGACCAGTAATCGTTCAAAACTAAACCATGAATTTTGTGGGAAAAAAACAAGCTAATCGTAAAAAAAAAAAAAAAAAAAAAAAAGTTATAAGTTAAGTTGTAGTTATAAAAGGGCTGTTAAAAAGGCAACCGTGTCCTACATTTGTGAAATATTCAGTCATATAGCTTCTCTTTAATCAGTTGGACTGTTAGAGTCAGTTCGGAAGTGCTCCCTCTGCCCTACTTGCCATTTCAGACGAGCCACATCATGGTCTATTTTAAGTTTTGTTGCAGAGTAGGCAAGTCGTAGAGTTCCGTTCGCCCCTTGCTGTCAATTCGCACGCGCACGGTGTACGAGTGGCAGATTTGAGTTTAATCAGTGCAAGAACACGTAATATTAACTATGTGTCCTGAGAGCGGACGTCTTTGAGAAGGCGAGGAGGCCAGTACGGTGCGGTCCTTATCAGACTGATTTTTTTTAATGCATGCAGCAAATGTGCACAACAGTAGCAATGCTGTGTAATATGCAATCTGATTGTGTAATCTCTCTTTCCAACACATATTGTAAATTGAGGCTTTGTAGTTACACATCTCAGGCTTGGTGCTGGTACATTATTATCCCCAAACTATTTGAGATCTTTAATTGTTAATGTTTACTTTAAGGCCATGAGAAGTTTTTTCTTGACTGTGGTTCTGGGGGCATGTTTTTATCCAGCTGAGAACTTAGTTATGACTAAACTTCTTATCAGAAACAAAGAAAGGAATTCACACAACAGTACTCATATTTTAAGATGAATTTGTTTGTTAGATACTCAATTTAAAGTTTCTTCATTTTAATTTTGATTTTATGTTGGAAGGATTGGTGTAGTGGAAAGGAACGAGACTAGAGTTATTTTATTATCTTGTGCCCTAGGGCAGGTTACTTTACACAGATTACCTCAGTCGATATACGGGTGTAGAAATGGATGCAGCTACAGCTAATGGGTGATAGTGGTACAGCTACACTACAAGTCTATTCTGGATTGCATTTCAGTTCATTTTCTGTACAAGAATGTTATTTTTTGCATGTGAGCTGATTTGACTAAAATGTAAGACAGTGTGACAGGGCATTTAAAATTGCTGGTTTTATTGCTGCTTGTGAAGATATTTCCAACTTTAAGATAACTTTAAACTATTATAAGTATTGTGTGGTAAAAAAATTTAAAGCAAGGGAAAATGTAAGGATTAAAATCTGCTGTAGAAGTGGAACATGCCAAAAACAAAATTATTGTTGATGAAACTTTACTTTGTGTCAGTGACACTGTAAAATTGCACTGTAACAAATATATTTTTATTTATTCATTGATAGATTGATGTTATATGAATATGTTGCATGAACAGCAGTAAATGGACATGTACAGCACCTGCTCTAAACTGATGCCTGTGAGGATGTAGGATGTGTGGTGAGTTTTCTGTGAGTCACAGCCTTGAGCATATTTCTCTCATCTCGTTTCAGGTAAGGACTTCCTTACCCTCAGAGCTCACCAGAAGATACCATGTAACCAGATTTAACCAGTCTGCTTTATTTGTTGCTGTCACATCTTTCGGTTAAAACATGGACTTCAGATCCAAGCACGGCGTGGCGCTGATGGACCGCCTGTGGAGGATGAGGGAGGCGGACGAGCTGACGGATGTGGTGCTGGTGGCAGAGGGAGTGCGCTTCCCTTGTCACAGGGTCATCCTCGCTGCCTTCAGCCCCTACTTCCAGGCCATGTTCACCTGCGGCCTGCAGGAGTGCAGCCAGAGAGAGGTGGAGCTGCAGGACACACCCGCCGAGAGCCTGCGCATCCTCCTCAACTACATGTACCGCTCGGAGCTGCCGCTGTCAAATGCCAACGTGCAGGGCGTGTCTGTTACCGCCTTCCTGCTGCAGATGGACGACGTCTTCTATCGCTGCCAGAGGCACATGATTGACAACATGGACGCCTCCAACTGCCTGGGCGTGTACTACTACGCCAGGAGCCTAGGTGCTGAGGATCTGGAGGATCAGGCCCAGCGGTACCTGCGCCAGCACTTCGCCCAGGTGTGCTTGAACGAGGAGGTGCTGGACCTGGAGTGCCACCAGCTGTTGTCGCTGATCGGCTCTGACGACCTGAACGTGTCACGCGAGGAGAGCATCCTGGACGTGGTGCTGCGCTGGGTGAACCGCTCCCCGACGGAGCGCGCGCCGCGCCTCCCGGAGCTCCTGCGGAAGGTGCGCCTGCCGCTGGTGTGCCCCGACTTCCTGCGGGAGGCGTTGCGGAGGAACACGGTGCTGCTCGCCAACGCCGACTGTCACGACCTCATCGACAAGGCGCTGGAGGCCATCGAGCAGCACCCTTCAGCCGCGCCCCGGCGGCTGAAGCTCCGCTTCGGCATGGAGACCACCGACCTGCTGCTCTGCATCGGCAACGACGGCCAGGGAATCAGGTCCCGTTACGGGACCTACTCGGATTACAGCTTCTGCTTCGCCCCCAGCACCAGCCAGGTGCACTTCATCACCTCGCCCCGCTACGGAGAGGCGCTGGGCTACGTCTGCGCCGGCGTGGTCACCGAGGACAACCAGATAATTGTGGCAGGGGAGGCAGGACCCCGCAGGATGGCACGAGAGAAGAGCAGGAATGTGGAGCTCCTCAGGTGAGACAGACCGTGTCTGTACTGGCCAGCAATAAGTGTGACCACTCAATGACCGAGGCACTGTGTCTGACTATTCATTGACTATTGCACTGTGATTAATCAAACAGTGCCATCAGTGCTCTGACTGACTGTTCAGAGATGAGTGCTTTGGTCAACACCAAGCCAGTTTAGGTTCGGTTGCCTTTTTTAGGCTGACCACATTTTTTGTTTATGAATCTGATAGATCGAAACGGTGGAGGCCACGGTTCACATATATAGCTATACCCAGTAGCAACTTTGCTAATGAGAAACCATCTCCCCTCTCTTGAGCCAACCTGTGTTGGTGTTTGGCTGTCCTGTCAGGTACAAGGCTGCAGCCCAGGGCAGCTGGCACAGACTGTGTTCAGCAGAGCACCGGGACATGTATGCTCTGGGTGCACTGGGGGACACCCTGTACCTCCTGGGGGGGCAGAAGAAGCTGAAGAACCAGTATCTCATCACCAACAGTGTGGAGCGCTGGTCTATGAAGGGTGGGGCCTGGCGCAGTGCCCCCCCCTTGCCCCTTCCACTGGCCTCCCACTGTGCTGTCACTCTCAAGGACCGCCTCTATGTGCTGGGGGGGCGGACCCCACAGGTAACAGACAGGAAGGAAAGAAACAGGAAGGGTCTTACACTTCTAAATGATTAACCCAACAAATTTTATTTGCCCAACTACCAACACCTCTGAGTGCTTCTTCAGCAGTAAAACAAACACAATATTTCACTAAATGTAAATGCCATGCAGTCCAGTTACTGCTGTGATAATTTCTAAGAATTCCAACCCAAGCGGATGATTCTGATTTTCATTCAATTTTTAAAACTGTGTAGTTTCCTCAAAAGAATTCTCCACAGGTTCCTGAACATGCCACAGGGACCATCAAAGAATATGTAAAATTTTCATCTAAAAATGATTATAAAAACGATGACTGCTTGAAAATCAGCCCTCAGCCTTTATTTAGTATTGTACAATCCAGTCCTGTTCATACATACAGCTATTATATATTAAAGGCTGAAAAAGTTCCAAAGTAAGTGCCTGTGAGCACCATTTATGTAAATGAAAAATTTCAACCTACATGAGATATTTTGCATTTATCCTACTTATGTAAATGACAATTATTATAATGCATAAAGTAATACATGAATTCTGTGTTGTCATTCATATTCATACTTACTCATATTAAAATAATATATTTTACATTTTAATCACTTAATTTGTTTAGCAGATGCTTTTATGTAGAGCAGGTTAAACAGCTGACAGTTTTTATATCTTATTCATTTATATAGCTGGTTATGTACTGAGGAAATTTGGGGTAAGCACCTTGCTCAAGGATACAACAGCAATGCCCCACCTGGTTATCAAACCAGCAACTTTTAGAAGAACCATTCTGTACAACCCCTGCATTTTGTGAATTTTTTTTTAACTTTTTCTGCATATCACATAGAAGCACTTGTTTTGAGTAGGTGTATTTAGAACCACAGTCATCATTTGGCCTACTTGACAGTGTAGGATTGTTGCTGTAATGTTGTACAAACCCTGACAAAACATTAAGGCAGCACTGTGCAGCACTGTAAGTTGAGTAGTCAGCAGACCCCCTTCCCATGCTACAGCTGTCTTGTCACATCTTGTCTTGGCAGTTTGACCGGCCTGATGATGAGCCGGATCGGCTGAGCAGCCATGTTTTTCAGTTTGACCCCAGCACAAACAAGTGGACTGAGTGTGGCCCCATGCGGTACTCCAAGTACCGCTGCAGTGCGGTTGTGCTGAATGGGGAGATCTACGTCCTGGGTGAGCAGGGGTTAAGACAAAGCACGGCACGGTAGTGAGGGTCGGCTGGATAATTTCTTACTGATTTTGTGCAACTACTTAACTCCAGACTCAGCCTGATTTCAGCCATGGGCTTGTGTGTCATGGTGAACGAGTCAGTGTAAATATCCAGTTGTTGTTGCCGAAGGCTTGCTATTTTGAGATGCTGGTGCGACTTACTCAAAGACCTTTTTTTCCACCACGCATAAAATATAAAAATAACAGTTTAGATGCCCCATTACTAAATACCAGTGTCAAATTCAGACTGCAGACTATTCCAGCTCTGATATCAGATTCCAAATTGCTTTGTAGTTGGGAGCTGGATTGTTATGGTCAGAACTGCAAATATAACAGACACCCTGAGCAAATGAGACGTGAATCCATTACTTAACTCACGTGTCAGTCAAATCCGCCATCACTTATTTACTGTGTAAGAAGCTAACTGAACTATTTGAACAAATTTAAAAAGTTTAAACAATTTATTTATGCAAATATTTTAATCCTAAATTAATAGAATCTAACACGTGTAAACTCGTCGACAAAACGTTGACAAAAATATGGCCATTATCATCATTAGTGTTCATATGTCGGTGCCATGTTAAAACAGGTGTTCCTGTGATGGTGACGTGTTTTTCTCCTGCAGGGGGCATTGGCTGTCAGGGTGTGGACCGTGGGCAGTCCCGCCGCTGCCTTGATGTTGTGGAGATCTACAACCCGGATGGGGATTTCTGGAGGGAAGGGCCCCCACTACCCGGGCCCCTGCTCACCTTACGCACAAATGCCTCTAACGCTGGTGTGGTGGAGGGCAAGCTGTATGTGTGTGGATTCTACAGAGGGGCAGGTAAACTCACACACACCTCTCCATACCCCATACTCCTGGTACTGAGTACAAGTAATGACTTGAGGAGGCTTCAATTTATGAATCACCTGTCCCATAAAAATTACCCATTGTCCACTGTTCCACAGACACATAGCATGATAGATGTGCCAGCTATGTCTTTATGAGAATCCCTCTCTGTACTGTGTATGGCAGATTATAGTTAGACACTATATCTGGGTCAGACTGGGGTTGTAAACCATGTTATCTGATTGAGGTTGTATTTTGTGTCTGGGTCAGATTGAGGATGTAAGACGTATAATATTGTGGTTGTATTCTAGGCCTTGTCCATATTGCGATTATATATTCCACCTGTGTCAGATTGTGTTTCCAGGGTTGTATAGTATATGTTAGTGTGAGAATATGTAGGCAGTATATACATATGTCATGTGGGCTTCAAAGGAATGTCAACTATAACAAAAGAACCAGGTCTCTGGCACAACAGATGAAAAGACCTATATTGTGTCACTGTTGATGACAGATCAGAAAGGTTAGATGGGTTAGAGGGGTTGTCTGGTCATGTGACATGTTTGTCCACTGACAGATCGGCATGATGTCATAACCAAGGACATTCTGGAGCTGGATCCCTGGGAGAACCGCTGGACCATGGTGGCGAGACGTGTCCTGATGCACGACAGCTATGATGTCTGTCTGGTGGCCAATCTGAACCCCCGCAACCTTCTAGCCCCACCCAGTGATCTGCTTGATGTGTAAGATGGCCACACCACAGGAGGGAGGGGCTTAACATACTGGCAGAAGTTCAACTGCATGGAGCAGGGGAGTGTTTCTCATGATGCAGTCTTTTCCATATTGTACAGGGTAGTTCACCTGCCTCTTGCTGTACACCACACTCAACTTTTACTGTTGAAATAACATGGTTCTGCATTGTTTGAAGGTGAAGCTAAGTGCATTGTTAGACTGAAGTTTGTAAGTTGATTTGTATTGGTCAAACAAACAGTGTGATTAATGTCATAAGCATATATTATAATTATGTTCAATTATAATTATGTCCTGCTCTGTGACTGCTTTTGCCAACTCCTCGAGTGCCAGTCTTGTGTAATCTCAGGTTATGGAATGTCCCTATCTGCAGCATTGGCCAGGACTTATAGAGATTAGTCACAAAGTAGGTGTCATACGTGTGTTCCACGATACAGAACATGGAGAATGGCCTGTTGCAATTCCTTGACTACGTAGAACACTTCTTTCTGCTCCAAAAATCATTTTTGGTATTTTTACCCATTATTATCTCCCCTCAGTGCTCCCGGTGTTACCCTGTGTGTATTTGTTTCACACAGAGGATAACACCACTTAACACCAAGTCCTGAGTGTTGTTCCCCTCTCCATCCACACATTCATATCTAAGGGCATCATCCCATGTCATGGACTCCATGCTGCTGCATGAAAATAAAACTGCTGGACTTCAACATACAGTTGGGCAAGCACTTTGATTAATCAATACTACATTACAGAAAGAGATCTGGAATTATGGAGAAACCTTAGCGGTTTACAGCGGCAAAGTCAACGTCTTTGTGAATACACTCTCACTGACGCATGGAGCTCTAAACATATTTAGAGAAGCTTGTTGCTGTGAATCCTCTGCACCACCAAACAGCTTTTAAGTACTGATGTTCAAAGCTATTAAACTGTAGCGCCATTGGGCCCTGAAAAGAATGTGACTGACTTCTTGACCACGATTACTGGCATTAAACCTCAGGCTCAGTTAGCACACAATGGCCTTTGAGACCATAAAGACACAGAGAGGACAGGCTGTTCTGTCACTCCTGAGTCCAGAAAGATCTGCATTAAAAAGCAGAAAATGTCAAGACTTTCCAGAAACTGGTATACTGCTGTGTATTTCTCATGTTTCCTGTACTCATTTTGACTATTTACTTCATTTAAAATATTACTAAAAGTTTTTGATGCCTGAGATTTTCAGACATCTGTGAAAAAACACCTCTCATGTGAAAGGAAAGAGACACAGCACATTTGTATCTGACGTAAGAGGATAAGGCGGGGATGGAGGGGGACGAGGGAAACAAGTTCAAAGGGAAAACAATTTTTACTTCATCTATTTTGTGGACTTAGTTTTAATATGTCTTCTATGTTGATGAATTGCCTTTATCTATGTACCTTTCATCTGTGCATATGATTTGGCAACACAAATGTTTTTGTCATGCCAATAAAACAAATTGCATGAGTGTTAAGGTCATCTTTATTTAGTACCAACACACAGAATGCACGCTTCAGAAGAGTGATACAGGAGAGTAAATGGAAACAACAAGTAAAACCCTGAACCAGTTCTTCCCTCCAATAAACGTCACACTTCAATTTTCCCAAATTGGCATCTGATGTTTTAAGCCAAGGCCATGAAAATGTAGTAAAGTTTCTGCTGTAGGCCTGCCTATGGTAGAGCAGCACAGAAAGTTTATTCCTGGTTCCTGATGACACCATAGGAAACACTTTGCGTATGTATGCGTTTCATCCAAAAGACAAAAAAAAGTTATGACCATTGTAGGCTTTAAAGGAGAATATATGAATGCATACAGGACAAACCGGTATTAGCTATGATTGTTGCAGTACATCAGTAACTACACTACATGACTACACAGACTTGAGTAACACAGTCTCCGCCTGATATCTGTGAGGCAATATGAGAGATTCATAAATGGCAGATAAAGCCTTCAGGGTGGCTGCACTATCCCAAAGAAGAACAGAATCCTCTGCCAGTCTGTGTAAATATTAAATCCCAAGGCACAAAATAAAAAGCTTAAAAGCTGACACTAATCTTATGTTTCCATATTTATATTTATATGTTCATGTTCAAACCTTGACTGGGGTTGGTTAAACATTTTCAATGTAACTGAAAAAACTCCCACAGGATCACTGGAATACATCAGTGCAGAAGAACCAAGAGGTCTGCTTGTATATGACATCCAAATGTGACAATAACAAGACATGAAACAACCAACAGGAACACTAGTTCAACTAAAAGAAGCAGACATTAACTGTCCCTATTAAACTGGCATCTGACCCCACATCACCACCTTCTTAGATAGTACCTTTAATCAGAATCTTCACCCATGTCAAACAACTGCCAGAGCCCTTTCTGTGCGATCTCAGGCTTGGGTTCACAGAGAGGCAGTACCCAGGATGCCATGGTTGTCTCATACCCAGTGAGGAGCTGAGAGCCGCTGCTGTCCTGCGACCACATACCACATGGGTTGAAGTTTGTGTCTGCGTGTTCTGAGGTTGGAGTGTCCTGTTTCAGCCATGTGTCAACAGTGCCCCCTTTGGCCTCGCTGTCAGCCTGTAGCACAACGATACGCTGGTTCTGAGCCATAGACAGGGCCTTCCTCCGCTTGGAGGGCCATGTTCTGTATCCCTTCCTTTTGGATGTTTTGCGTTTGTGTGCATTTTTAAGTCTGTGGCTGGTGTTGTGAATGCCTCCCACTGCCCCGGTTTCCCTGGTGCGTTTTTCACCCATCCCGCTGAAGCCGTCACAGCGCCTCGCCCTCTCAGCAATGAGCTGACTTGCTGGTGGGTAACAGCTGACAGCCGCTGTGTTGCGCTGCCGTGTGGAATCTCCCGTGTTTCTCACGTCCGCCCTGTGAGTCACAGCAGAGCGGGTGGGGTATGACCTCTGCCCAGCGGCTGGAGTCTCAGCTTGTTCCTTCTCCATGCTCCTGACAGGGCTGCAGCTTCTGGAGATTTCCCCAGACGCTTTATCGTCAGAGTGTGGTAATCTCGTACATGCCACCTCCCCCGGCGCCCCCATCACTAACCCGCTGCACAGCTGCAAGCCCTGGATGTTCTCCTCACTGACGAGACAGAGTCTCTCAAAAGGACAGGGCGATGTCTGGACAGTGCTGTCCGCCGTGCTGGTTCCAGGCCTTTGCGAGGAGACCCATGTTTGTAGAAGGGAGAGCGCCTCTTCCATCACGCTTTGCTCCCTGCTCTGCCCTGCACTCAGGCTCTCCAGTTCCCTCTGCAGGCTGTGCAGACATGACTTCAGAGCTGCCATCTCTGAGACCGTCTGAGGTGCAGAGAGAAAAACATAAACGTAACCAGTCAATTTTTTTCTTCTAGCAGATAAAAGCTGCTTCAGCTGCTACAGTGAGGTCACCTCCCCCAGAAGGATCTCCTTTCTTCATCATCCTTACACTGCACTTGAATTTATTTGCTCTGATTCAAACCACATTGGGTCAGTCCATCTTGCATCAAACAGTGCTGTCTCAGATTCACTTAAAGTAAACTGTGATCACTCATGTGAACAACTCAGAAATTTAGGCTCTACATTCTTTAAAGATACAGGTGACAAATTGTGTTACAACATTTTGGCAGTAATATTTTGCTATATTTCCATGTCTCAATATTTCAGGAAATAACATCTGTAGAAGCCTAAAATTTGTGTAGCAAGCAACATGGACACAGAGACCTCACAGTAATATAAATCTATTCCATCAGATATGTCAAAAATTAATCTATTCTAAAGCATACAATATCCATTACATAACACAGATTTCAAAATATTTGCCTAGACTAATATATGTGGAAGTGACAATATCTGATACTGTTTCTAACACTTGTATATTTCTGAAATCTATAAAAAAAATGTTTCCCACATTTCATACTTAAACATTTTTAGCAAAACCCCTGCTTGCTGTTCTCAAGGCCATAGAGCCTGTCCTCTTTACAGGCTCAACCACACTGAACGTGCAGGAGCACAGTGTTCTCCCGTAAGCACACTGTTCCTTTAACTAAGCTCACCCTGGTGTCTCTGTCTGCCATCTCTCGCAGAGTCTGGGCTTGAGAGTTCAGATCACTCTGCACTGCCTCTAACTGCACTGTATAGCCTTCTCTCTTGCTGGCCACTGTGTCCTGAACTGAAAGCATACAGCAAGGAGGGTCAGTCTTTCCATCCTTCACCACCTATTAGAGTTATGTTCTTTCCCTTTACAGTTCAAATGGAAGGGGTGGCTTGGACATCAGACATGTGTGGTAACAAAAAACTATCCACACACACACATATATTTATATTTTACTTATTCCACACCTGCCCTCAGATACTTCACCAGAAATATAATTATGCTTCATTAAAGGGCTGATGTAAAAAACAAAAAAATCTGCAAATAAATTTCTAAAGCCATATTTCAATACACTATATTTCTGAATAGCCATTTCAGCACTACTGCAAAGTCCTCCGGGAGGGGATGAATAGCCCTCTCCACAATACTGCTTGGTACAACAAATGCAACACTGCCCTCTACTGCTCACAGTGGGCCTGATTCACTAATCATGCTTATGAACACCTCTGTGTGTACAATGCGCCTACTGTCAATCTGGTGAACATTTTAGAATTCATCAATTTGTTCTTAGTTAGAATTTGTTCTTACCTGTGAACAAATTATACAACTGCTCCAGACCACTCGTACCACATACACAAGTACACGTCAGGGAAATGGATTTTTTTGCCATTCAGATAAAATTGTACAAAAAATGTATATATGAACATGATTCACTTTGCAATAAACATTTAGTAACTAATCTAATCAGCAGTCTAATCAGCAGTCTTATACTGTAATTAACAAGGCAAATTATAATCATCAGTCTGTCTACACGGTAGGTCAGATGTGCTGAAAACTATTTGATTCTACACCTATAAGTAAACACTGAACCCAGAGCTTACCACAGGTATGTCACTTTTGGGAAACAAACTAAGATACAAAAATAAATTTGTATGCCAATAACCTGGGACTAAGAATTCCAGCAAAGAGAAATACAGCAAATGCAGTTGAAGTACCCAATTAGAGACGGTGAAGTGCAAATGAGAAAACGTTTCAGTCAAGTTATCATCAATCAGCGCTATTCTCTATTCTCTGCTGTCTGACTTTGCTGGTTGACATGCAGACACCACAGAAGGCTGCATAAAACCATATATGTGCACTTGCTTGGCGACTGGTGACTTGCTTGGTGATCGGTTTGTGAAAAGGTCAGTGGATGTGTTTGGACACAACAGGTGGTATGCTTTTGTACAGAACAGAGAAGATGTGCATGATGACACTGTCCTGCTGTACAGTCTCTCACACAGTATCCTTGCATCCATGTCTGTCAGAATTGTTTACAGCTCTGACTCAGAGACTGAATCAGAGATAAATAATTTACTTTTTCCCCTTTTGGCAGCATTTCAGCTATACCTGTGACTCAGAGGTCAGAATGTCCTTATAAAACATTGTCAGGCCATTTATTTATGCTAAATACAGATAGTATACCTCAAAATCTAATTCAAGTAGTGTGCTTGAGCTTTTTTGTAAATCAAGAGACACATTTAAACAGGCACAGAAAGGATCACAAGGTTACTTTTACCTGCTTTTCTTAAAGCATCCAAGCCTTCTACTACTTCCTTTTTGGCAGAATCTATCTTGCCTTCTACACTACTTAAAGCAATCTTCATCTGAAAAACATGAGACAAAAGGGCTTTTTAAAGTTGCTGGCCAATTTAGTAGTCAATCAAGTAGATAAAAATAAAAATAGAATAAACTGAATTTTCCTTCAAATGTTGGTTATACAACTTACATGTTCCATGCATTGCTTAAGCTGCAACAATTCACTCATGACCATCTCACTAAAAAAAAAGAATAATATTAGTAACGGTATCTACCACTGCTGTGTCAATGAATATATTCACTAAAAGAGAAATTGTTACCTTTCACTCTTCTCTCTTGCTTTTCTCTTGTCCTCCTCAAAGTTGTCCAGGACTCCTTTATTTTTGTTGGAGGTGAAACTTGGCACCTTGCTTTTGTCCTTGCCATCTCCACCAAACAGGTAAGGCTTAGTGTGGTAGTTGGTTGAAATTTTTGGCTCATTTACCTAAATATCAAACTTGAATCACTTTTCAATTACAGGCAAACCAACATTATTATCATTAGTGTCACCTCCATACTCTAGGCATCCTAACTACTCCATATTCTAAAAACGGGTATAGGGGTGTGCAGAAGAGGTACATGACTGTGAGGCACAGAAGTGAGGTACAGTGAGGGTACAGCACTGTAATGTATAAAAGGAATAAGGGACTGTGAGGTACAGTAGGGATACAAGATGTAATTACACAAGTGGTATGGGACTGTGACATACCTCCTGTGAGTTTTGCTGGGAGGTTTTGGACTGGAAGCTAAACTCCTGTGACAGGCCCTGAGGTTGATCTGGCCAGAACTGGGATCCAAACAGAAACTGAGAGTCTGTCAGGCTAGAGTAGTCACTGGTAGGGCCGCCTACACTGGAGGATTTGGTCCCCCTGTGAATTCACAAATGTACAAAGCACAGACAGACAGAGAGAGAGAGAGACACAACGCAAACAATCAACAATGGCACAAAATGTTTATTATTGGAAATGTTTGTAATTTGTACAAGCCAGCTAAATATTTTCATGAGTTAGTTAAGTTAGTTACAGTTCTTACTATACTATATTTTCAGATCCCTTAACACCATTGGCTAGCTGCAGTATAATTGGACTAATGTAGCTAACGTCAATCAAGGTGATATACTTTGTACTCACCCATTTGAGATGCTTAAAATCTCTTTGATGTTCCACACGTTGGGATACATGTTCCGATCTGATTTTATGAACTGAAAACACTGCTGACCAATTAGTTTCAGCTTAGTTGGCTAGTTGGAATTTCCATACTAACAGAACGTTACTTAATAAGAAACTAACTCGCAAGAACCGAATGTCTGGATAAACAGTTTATCTTTTATGTAGTGTACAATAAAAAATAAGCAAACATTCAGCACCTATCGCTACACCAAGATTCAACAGTAGCTGGCTAGCTGACTGGAAAGGATTTTGTCTAGTTAAACACATCAGCCAACGTTCGCTACGCAGTTAGCTGGCAACAACTATTTTGGTGTTAACCGTACGAAATCTTGCTATTGTTTTTTTGGCCAGGCCATGCCAATGCATTTTACCTCGGCTATTTAAGTAAAGCAGTGTTTTGTAGAAGTCACATCACTGTTGTCCGCTTTAGAGCCTCTCCGTTTTCATCGCTTCTGTTTGAGCTTACCTAGTAGGCCGTTGATCATTTCTGATTAATTTTTGGAAAAGTAAACGGCCTGTCACGTGCGCACACAGGGGACAGCTGACCGGGCTACTGAGCTAACGGTTAGCGCACGCACACATTCAGGAATAAATTTTAAATATCGTTTCAAGCTACCCCGTGAAAATCTGCAGCTATGCGCTTTAGACGAACATGTTCAACTAAGATAGCTCACTAAACACGTGGGCGCAATGACAAACATTTAGCTAATATTATCATTTGTTCTTCAGAACAAGTTGCGATTCGCAGACAGGACGTTTTTCATACAGAGTAAGATTTGCCTCCTTCGCTCTACTTCGAGTTCTACTAAGATACATAAATATTTGCCAGTAGCCAACATCTGGTGCTGCTACAATATTTTGACATTTTGTCGCGAAACGCTACACATGCCAACAAGCCGAGAACTCAGCTAACTTTAGCAACCTTATAGAGCATCGCTCATCTCAAGTCTTTTTCAAACTCTTCCTTGCAGTTATTTAAACGCAGATTCCAGAAAAGTCGAATAATTTACACTCACATTCCAACAGGGCTGCCGCTTTAAAGAGAGAATAATGCCTTCCTGTAGGCCCTGAAATTCCATAGCCACAGCTTATAATGATTCCTCTAATTTTTTCTCCTCAAACGACACTTTAGGTTTACAAAAACGCCACGTAAATTACACATAGATAGATAGATAGATAGATAGATAGATAGATAGATAGATATGTACTTTATTAATCCCAGTGGGAAATTAAGTTATCCAGCTGCTCGCTGACATACAGTACATTCATAATAAAAACCATAATACAACCATTAAAAGTGCGGAAGTGCAAAAAGAATAAATAAACAGATAAAAACAGTGAACAGTACATGGGTAAAGGACACAGTGCATGGGTAAAAAGACTAAAAAGTTAAATGACTAAAAGACTACACAGTGCTCCTCCTTTCCCCTCCTCTCCCACGTGTGGTGTTGTACAGTCTTATGGCTCTGGGAAGAAATGACCTGCGGCATCTTTCGGAGGAGCAGTTCAGTGAGATCAGCCTCTCACTGAAGCTGCTCCTCTGCCCCACCACCAGCTTGTGGAGTGGGTGGCTGCTGTCGTCCATGACAGAGAGCAGTTTGAGGAGTGCTCTCCTGTCTGCCACCGATGCCACAGAGTCCAGCTCCGCACCAATGATGGAGGAGGCCTTCCTGACAAGTTTCTCCAGTCTCTGTGTGTCCTTCTGTTTGGCGCTCCCCCCCCCAACACACCACCCCGTAGAAAAGTGCACTGGCCACCACCGACTGACATATACCCAAAGCTTTCTAGTCAACGAAAAAAAAAAAACACTAATGGGCCTGCCATTTCAAATATCAAAATGAAGGCAAGTTTTGCTAAACAATTTGGGCTGCATTACCTTATCAAAACAGTGCTTGCCCATGTTTCCCAATTTGTGAGGATGCAATGCAGCAAAAGTCAAATAAATTATAAAGAAGAAAGGGCAAATTGTCCACGTTTGGTCATTTACAATGTGGCCGTATAAAGTTGTACCTGTATTCTGCACCACACTCTACCAATTTCACGTTTATATAAATTGTAAGCAAAAACACACATTGTTTCTGCTGACCCTTTATAGCATTTAAGTTTCATGTCATACCATCGTTTATGAGACTCATTCTTTTTATAAACTAAAATTATATAGCATAGGACCAAGTGACTTGAAAGAACGGAATCATTGCGCACCATTCATGTGGGTGTGTGAGGTAATGTGGTATGAGTTAGCTGTAAGCTGTCAGTGTCGAAGAGCTTTATCGGCTTTATCGAGGGGGGAACGCAACTTGCAGTACACCATAGCATGTCCACATCTCTACATGCCAAGGTAGAGATAGAAAGGTAGAAATGTCCTACTAGGCCCCATGGGGACATCACCCTGCCCGAAAGTGTGACAGAGTGATTGGGGGTCAACGGAAGATTGTAAACCTATAACCACTGCAATTGCGAACCGAAGTCGTAAATTGAATTTAAGATACTGAAGCAACCGGCCAAGCAATACAGATGGCTGGGTAGACAGCCGAGTGTAGGTAGCAGTGTAAACCCTCGTAAAACGTAGAACGTAAAACAAGCTAACGATATTTGCTGGTTATTTGTAACAGAGATATGTGATTAGTTTCCTGAGACCAGAAAGCATTCATTTCAACCCCCTTAACATCACGCCCTCTTCATTCATCTTTTAATTCCGGAAGTCAACTTCCAGCATTTCACCAGTGCTTCCTGAAGCCAATGACCGTCATATGACTGGGGTTTATTTCGAGGTAGCTGTTGGTAGCTAACAGCTGTTCAGATATGATTAAGGGTTACTTACATGTAACCTTAATAAAATAGAATAATGAACAATTAATCGATTTAGAATAAATATGCAATAGGTTTGCATTTCTGATAGCGACCATTTAGCCAGGAAGCTTCGATTTATTTCGGTCTCAGGCAGGCACCTTGAAGCGACTGTATTTTTATTTACACAATTGAAGACTCCGCTTGTGGATGCTTCAAGGGTTCTGAAGCAGCTTACTGATGTACCTGATCTTCACTGACTAAATTGGATATTTGACCAGTGTTCGTATTCAGTTTGTGTAAATCAGGCACTGCAACTACGACGTTGTATTAGGCTGCTAACTAGCTAGATACGTCTCTTCTAAGATAGCTAACTTGATAGGTCTATCTAGCGAGCTAAACAGTAACGAGCTAGCGCAGCGTTAAAATAACATCAAATTAAAACAGTTTCACCGCTTTACTTTATAGCTGTTAGCTTTCTATAACTAACAGCCCGTTTATATCTTATTGTTTGACTTTACGTTTATGTTTATTTATAAGGTGACAGGAAGGGTTTTCTTTTGTTAAGGATGGCGGACGAGGCACTTTTTCAGTTCCTTCACAATGAACTGATACAGTACGTCTACAAATCAGCAGAACACGGGGAAATGGTGAGTCCAGTGTTTCCGAATTTTATTTAGCGGCGATTACAGTTTAGCTAGCGAGCTGCAGGCAGGTACACTCAACTGTACATGAGCAATTTCCTTTTCTTGCACAAAGTCATGCCAAACAGGTTGTATTTAAACACCAACAAACTTATTGGCTTTCACAATGTGCGTGTATTTTCCCCCTTAGGAAAATGGGAGATGCATTACTAAACTGGAGAACATGGGCTTTCGTGTGGGCCAAGGACTGATTGAAAGGTATGTCCGAATCTCATATCCAAATTACCTGTTTTCGGGTAGGTAATATTAATGGTCTAAACGCTGTATAGCTTAACACAATAGCTTTGTTTAATTCTTTCAGTTAAAGTGTGCGTGATACCCTAAACGAAGAAGTCACAGTGGGCTTTACGCAGCTTATTTCTCAGACATAAAGCACGTTTTGTTGTGAAAAAAAAAAACACCTGTCATGTAGTCTGACTACAGAGCTCTTGCCAAACAGGACATGCAACCATATCAATAAAATGTATTACATTTTTGGAATGATGTTCTCATCTCATTCATCTCCAACATGTAGCACAAATTGCACAGTGATGCACAGCTGACAACACTGGAACACTCAGTGCATGTTGGCTTAGGTGAAGAGACTGATTAGAATGCGAAGTTTAGCTAGAGACTGCACTAGAATGTGCAGTGCACATTGGTTTATGTAAAGGAAGTTGCACTGGGGAGTGATAAGGTGGTCAGTTTTAGACATGGACTTTGAAATTGCCCAGGATATCTGAGTTACTACACCTCAGGTTCCACCTTAGTGGGGTGTGATGTAGACTAGTTAGGACCTCATCTTTATTACAGCAACTCCTACAGCATAGTGTCCCTGTTCAGTCCGCTGGGCATTAGTCAATCTTGAGCTAGGACAGGAGTGCCATGTGATCTAAAGTATGTGATCATGTCTGCCAGGTTCACACGAGACACTGCCAGGTTCAAGGATGAGCTGGATGTCATGAAGTTTGTCTGCAAAGATTTCTGGACCAGTGTTTTCAAAAAGCAAATCGATAACTTGAGAACAAATCACCAGGTATACCATCACACTTAATTGCATGCTTTGTCTTTCCAATTGAGTTTTATACTGTGGGGGATGTCCTAGATAAATCTGGTAACTTTTGTTTTTACAGGTCCTAGCATCCTTTATCAAATAATCATAACTTGCCCTTAACTGATATACAGAAGGCAAGACTGAATAACTATGCATGAGATGAAATGTAGTTATTTAGACTTTGGCGAAATCAGAAAATGAAATGGTGTAGCAGTGCTATGACAAAAAGTGGCCTACTTTATGAAATGTTTTGTTGTGATTCATTGTGCCTATTGGTTAGTTTGCTACAGCTGTGAAAATATTGACTGATATGGGTAAATTGAATTTTCATACATTGTTTTAATTTCATTGCACATTGACATTCAGACGTATTGTAACTGAGCCATTCCACATCACTAAGAGCTATGTTAAGTCACCAAAGATGGAAACATTTACCATCTCTTTTGAGAATTGCATAGTTCTTGTAGTAAGGCAGCAACTGAACTCTACTGTTTAGCATTACTATGAAATAAACACAGTTGTCTCAAAAGCCAGTTTGTTGGCTAACTTGTTTTTTGTCTCGCTAGGGAATCCAGTGGCAGTATTTAGATAATATTAGGAAAGTTACTGTAAGTATCATAATGAGATAATACTTTTATTTGCAGTTTGGTATAACCAATACAACTTGTTAATTTTGATCTCTTCCTTTCTTCCTTTATGTGGTGGAGTTCAGCTAATTGTGGATCCATTTTAGAAAAATGCTAAAATATATATATATTTTAGCATTTTTCTCAGGGAAAATCTTTTGGGGTAATTTTGTCTCATGAACTCCACTTCGCCACATGCGTTGTATCCTCAGCTGAATGTATCTTTTCATTCCTACTAATACCTTACCTTATTTATAGAATTCACAGACAAAACTTATTTTCCACCGGTAAACCTCCATGGCACCCCTCAGATCTAAAAGTGGACATGGTATTTATTTGTGTTGTTTTTTTCAGGGCATTTATGTACTACAGGATAACAAGTTCCGGTTACTGACACAGCTCTCAGCAGGGAAGCAGTATTTAGAGCATGCACCGAAGGTGAGTAAAATTGACCAGGTAGTTGATGAGGCAGGGGGAGATTCAAAACTCCCCCACCTGACCACCCTGAGGAACGTTACGCAGCATGTAATATTGCTCCCAGAGATCATTGTTTGGCACAATGTTCATGTTATGTTATGTGTGTGATTGGTTAATGTAAGGTATAAGATGGATAAGGTCATTTAAGGTAGATGGTTTTGAAGGACTGTGTAAAAATGTAAAGAACAGTTACTGTTGTGTGCTGATCTCTTGGCACTGGGTTTCTGCTTTATGTTTTTATCACTGATGTGTTCTTTGTTCAGTACACACTCTGTGCACTTGTTTGCATTTCTCTTGTGACCGTACTTCACTTTGCTTTCCTGACCTTGTGTGACACTGTGGAAAAGTCAGTGCCAGTCAAAAGGACACACCTGATTAAGATAATGGGAAACATGCATTCAGGGACATTTTTTATCTAAAGACTTATGATTAAATGCTTGAAATTTGATTCTTAGGCATCAGCTTCACAATTAATGTTTGTCTATCTATGAATTCCTTTCCAAAAAATATTTTTGGCTACTTTGAAGAATCTAAAATATCTAAAAGATAGTTTTGATTTGTTTAACACTTTTGTGGCCACCGTATGATTCCATTTGGTTTATTTCATAGTTTTGATGTCTTTACTATTATTCTAAAATGTGATAAATAGTAAAAAATAAAGAACAACCCTTCTAAGAATTGGTGTGTCCAAACTTTTGACTCATACTGTAGATGGATTGACTTGACAGACAATGAGAGTGGAGGGGGTGCAGTGTTCATTGAGAAAACATTTCCCAGTGTTGGGTTATGACCTACTGTCTCTTCTTCTCTCCTAGTATTTAGCGTTTACCTGTGGCCTGGTGAGAGGAGGCCTTTCCAACTTGGGGGTGAAGAGCATTGTAACAGCGGAGGTGTCTGTCATGCCTGCCTGTAAGCCTGGCCTCGGTTTAATATGCCAGTCATACCAACATACATGTCATGTTTAATATGGACATGTCACCACACATAAAGGTGTCTGAGAAGCCATTTGCACATCCTGTTCATATCTTCCCAAGGACAATCCTGACAGGAAATACTGACTTGGCTCCACAGGATTTCCTAACCCACAGTCGGGCTAAGAACAGGGTATTGGGTGGAGTGTAAATAACCTGACTGTGCCTGCTGTTTCACCAGCAGCATCTGTGTCCTTGTGTTATCCACTGAGCAGGACATGCTTGTGGTTGGGAATGTAGAATGGGCTACTCTAAGAAGCAAGGGGTGAAGGAGAAGGGTTTCTCTTTAAAATGAAGGACAAGGCCCTGTAACATTTGCATCACAGCTGCTGTATACATGAATATACCATCAGATTACCTGTGTTTTGCTGCCTTGTCCTAATCTCATATGGAAACTGCCCTGAAAGAAGATGGGATTGGTTTGGCTGCTTTGGTGCCTGATGGAGATATAATGCTGTAAAGTATCAGATGGAGGGATTATTCACTGATACTATGTTTCTGTCTGCAGGTAAATTTCAGGTCATGATCCAGAAGATGTAAGAAGCAGAGGATGAAGACTTCTGCTGGAATCAAACTCCCCTCTCCCACAATCACACTTGAAATTTGCACCTCCATCTCAGTTTTATGGCCTTTTTAATGTTTAAATTGTTCCTGTTCCTGCATGAAACACAGTGTCGTGGCCTATGGGGTGTTAATTGAATGTTTTGTATTATTATTATTATTATTATTATTACTGTATTATTTTCCACATGAACCATATTTGCCTTTAATCATGTGAAAATGGAGGAAAAAACAGCGGATCATAATTACATTGATTTGCACTGAGCTTTTATTAAAGGACCACTGAACTCACTGATGTCGAGTTTATGCTTCTTTCCTCTGATACCACATTCTTTGGGCCCCTCTCTGTATCCCCATGGTGACAGTATCTGCTCTGTCTTAGAGATGGCTGCAGTATGAGGTTGCAGTCCAGGGGCCTGAAGATACTATTGTGACTAATATCCACCACTCACACTCTACAGACACTCCACAAGCTGTAAAGCCCCAGAGTAGGTGTGTAGACGTGTATGTATATTGAATACAATACTGTCCACACTGCTATAAGCACCTCTTCCTATCACTCCCCTGCATGTGGGGTATGTTTTGGTCATTTATTACTTAAATTCAGGAAAAAAAACATCAAAAAATAAACTTGCACAATTCTCATTTGCTTATTGTTCTTGTTAGTGCTGTGCCAGGTACTTCCTTCACACCTGGAGCACTGGTGCTATCTCAGGAATCATGCAAACCTGGCACTATCTATAGTGAGCTTCCTAACAGAACCGCTTTAGTGAAACAAGACGCATGAAGCATTCAATGCCCTCTTGTGGCTGCAGCTAGTCTTGCAATATCCCAGCCGTGTCATCAGGAAACAACGACCTGGTGTCCACAGCAGTAGGACAAAATGGCCTTTGTATCAGGGTAGAGGTGGACATACATATTGTTCAGGATCTTGTCATCCCTACTCTGAGGCATTCTGCTATTTGTCAGGCACCTGTCAGTGGAGAATATGGAAACATTTGGATATTTGTACCACGTGTATATTTATTGTTTACAGTTCTCTGCATATAATAAAACAATATATTCATTCATACTGTGAATGGTGAAAGCAGAGTAAAACACAAAGGGAGTTTGTAAATGCAAAATGCCATCAGTTTTCACTTCTGTGAAACATTGATAGGAAGTAGAGGGAAGAGAAAGCCCCTGAGAGTTACTCCCCAAACAGGCGGAGTTGGGAGGAGTTCTGGCGCTCACAGACAGTGGCTGTACTGGACGACGCTCTCATGTATGGTGTCTCTGACAGCAGTAACGGTACGTTCCAGATCAGCCAGCTCCACCTTCTGCTCCTGCATTCTCTTCTCGTTCTGTCGGAACTTCCTCTCCAGCTCTAAGCAAAACACCATGTCAAAAATATGGGGGAACACAGCCAGGAAAATGGCTCAGTTCAGAAGAAATACAATCATGAAGCTTGTAATAGAGGGCTATCTGGGACATTCACTGTGATTGGTCTGATTCCAGACTAAATTTAAAATTTAGACACTGTGATAAGTCACATGTATAATTCAGTTACTTATCAGGATTAATCAAATGAACAGATACAGCCCCATAACAAACAAAAAGAAGAAGGTGATGTTTTCTTAGCACAAACTTGGTGAAGTGAAGTGAAATCAGCTGTGATGTACTGAGAAGGCAAATGCTTTAAAATGACAGCAATGTTCAGCCTGGGTTAGTGATTCTGAGCCTGTTTCTGTGTGGGTGGATGGCATAGGGAGATGCAGTATAGCAGTGTGGGTGGATGGCATGAGGATGTGCAGTATGGCGGTGTGGGTGTACCCTGCAGTGTCTCCATGTGCTCAGCAGCTCTCTTCAGCAGGTCTCTGGCCTGCTGCTGGATCTCTCTTGCCCTCTCGGTCACATCCCCCAGCCTCTGTGCCCCGACGCTATCTTGGAGCTCTGCCCGTTTTGCCTGGGCCTCCTCCAGGTCCTGTCAAAGGAAATACACACACACACCTGACAAGTGCTACAGATGGGTAACTGACAGGCTGCAGCAGGAGTGAATGAAGTCACTGTACTAGCAGGACTGGCAGAGAGGTGAGGGGCTGCAGATGCAGAGTCAGTTCTGGGGATCATGTCTATGTGTTGTACTGTACAGTACCAATCAATAGTTTTGACACATGATCACTATTACTATTTTGCACATTTTAGAGTAATTGTAAAAACATCAACACTATGAAAGTCTATGAAACCTATGAAATATCAAAGGTATCTCATGTTTTAGTTTCTTCAAAGTAACCAACAAATGTTTTTTTATAAAATAAGTTCTTTGGGAAATAAATTCATACATAGGCATCAACTTCACTATTTATATTCGTCTAAGAAACAAATATCAGGCATTTAAGCATGAGTCTTTAGATCTTTGAATGTCTTTGAATGGAAGTTTCCCATTATCTTAATCAGGTGTGTCCAAACACTTGACTGGTACTGTACATCTTCAGAGAAGTAATAAAAATCAAGCTTCTGATGAAAATGTGAGGTTTATCTAAGTGTGTGGAGGACATAGGGACTATTCCTAGTACCCAATCAACAGTGTTTACTAGCTGCTATCGTGTGCATTCGACCATGTTCTGCACACCTTATCCAGGTGGCTGAGGGCCTGGGTGGTTCTGTGAGCTCTGTCTTGGGCATTATGTGCCGTCTCCTGGTTCTGATCTGTTTTGTTGCGCAGCAACTCTGTCTCCTTTGACAAGCTGGTGATGCGATGCATGGCAGACATCTCTCTGCTCTCCAAGTCCAGGACAGTGTCCTTCACCTGAACACAGTGTCGAGGAGAGAGGGGCAGAGAAAGAGGGAAAGTGGGAGAGAGAGAGGAGAATCACAAAACACTGTCATGTTCATTTTTCATACTCTTTACCAGTTAAAAAGGTATTTACATTTTTTAGCAACACAAATGGATGTTTGTCATGCCAACAGATTAACTGAACTGAGAGAGGAAGAAAGAGGGAGAGAAAGAGAGAGAGGGACAGAGGCAGAGACAATTATTTTTAAAAACTTGTACAGTTTCAATTTTGTTGAATTGTGGTTTGGTCCTATGGTTGAATACTGTAAATGTCTTGGCTATTTATGTGTACAAGTACTTTTTGCCTTCAAAACATTGTTTTGAACAGTGTCAATAAAGCATATATAAATTTAGGAAAGAGAAAAAAGGAAGAGAAAGTAAAATGAGGAAGGGAAAGAGAAAGACGAGGCGAAAGAGTATGGAGGCGAGGCGTATCAAGCAGAGAACTGAATAGAAGTTACGCCAGTAATGGAAGAATGAGGTTTCATTAACCCCAGAATGGGTGAAGCTACTCTGGATTATCAGCAGACCATATCTGAACAAATAAACTATTCTGCTATATAGATTAAAGCCTTTGTATTGGTTTGTACAAGGTAGTAATGAACAGCTCTACCCATTGTGGTGTTTCTGAAGCCTAACCTGACAATCGCTATTTTTTCACCAAAACAATTTGTGAAACCACATGCTGTTGGGCCCCATGATTGTTCTGCTACCACTAGAGGGAGTACCGTGCTAGTGGCCTTGCTGATGCTGCTGAGGTTCTTGCGGTTTCTCTTCAGGGCCTTCTCTGCCGAACTGATGACCTTTAATGTGGTGTTCAGTGCCAGCCTGGTGTGGCGGGCAGTGTCCATCATTCCATTCGCACGCATCCTACAGAAGGCAGGGCATCGCCACTCAGTCACTCACACACCTGAGCACACCTGGAAAAGCACCTTAAAGCAACGCACACACTGGAACCAGGAACACATATCTCTGTGCACACTTGTACATGTGTGCATCCACTTCATTTGTTGTCCAGTGGTGTGTCTGTCTCCTCCCTCTCCCTCCCTCTTCCTTTTTGTCCACTCTCGCTCTGTCTTTTACTCCCCCCTCCCGTCCCCCCACCTCCCCTCTCTCTCTCATTCCCTTTCTCTCTCTGTTTCACACACACACACACACACACACACACACACACACACACACACTCGCTCCCTCTCTTACTCTGCATCCTGGGCCCCATTCAGCAGTTCCTCTGCCTGGTGGAGATGGTGTGAGGTGTTGTTGAAGATGCTCCTAATGTGGGTGAGGTTGGAGATTCTGCTCTGGATCTCTTGATCCATGTGGGCCCAAGTGCTGACATTTGCAGGCAGGGAGATTGCCAGGACCTGCTGGGCCACCATGTGGATGCTGTCTGGGTCTGCCCCTTCGTCTGTACGTGGGAGGGGAAGAGCCATCTTTATCAACCATCTCAGTCCTCATCATCAGCATCACAGTCCTCCCAATCACCATAACTGCACCCCTCATCATCATCATCATCATCATCTTCATCATCTTCATTGCCATGGTGTGAGTCCAACTGTAGACATGCACCTTTCAGTTTATGGTTTCCAGTTTCTGGTTTAATTCATACTAAATTGAATTAATACTACTTAAGTGTGATATTGGTCATTTTTGAAAAGATGTTGCATAAACTCTTACAACTTTTCATGTTTCTTTCAGTCAGTATTCCACGTACAACTATTGATGTATAAAATAACATGCCACAATCTAACATCAATGGAACAGAATTACTCCAGTCAAAGAAGCAAAGATAAACATGAAACAATTTGATGTCAGACAGACAAAAAGAAAACTAACCAGAGAGGAAGTTCCGGATTGTGGATATCAGGTCTCTTAGCTCTTTATTGGAGGCTCTGTAGAAGTTTCTCTTTTCCCCTGCTGTCTGCAGCGTCCCTGTGATCTTCATCCTCACACCTTCACTCATCATCTCAACGTCCTGCAGCTGGAGAGACCAGCACTTTGGTCCACACACATACTCATACACACGTGTCTACGAATATGCACGAGCGCACATACATGTAAACATATGGATGCACATACACACATGTATATATTCACACACACACACACACACACATACAGTATACACACGCATACACATGCACACACATGCACACATGCACACATGTGTGCGCACACACTCACATGTAGGCATATACACACACATCTTACTTCCAGGTATTTTTTTTTAAATAAAAACAGACGAACCTCCTTGGCCACGCCCTGCAGCTCCTTGCTGGTGGTCGTGATGCGGTTGGTGACATTTGTAACCTGCGCCTGGGCCCTGGCGGTCTCACTCACAATCCTGCCACATCCATCCCCTCCGCAAAACCTGTGCCCCCAATCATCATGACAACCCCTATCCCTGTTTCCATGGTCACCACACACCTGATGAGAGAGGAACGGGTCAGGAGATCAGTGCCCTTTTTTTGTGCCACTGTTCTGGCCTCCCAGGGGTGGGACCCCCTTCATAAACCAAAAGCTTGCACAATAGGATCAGAGACAGGGAAATACTGGTATTCTGTTGGATACAGACATAAGAGCTGTATTCTCAGACTCCTGTCCAAACTCTCAGCGTGCTGGTTCCACTTGCCTCAATCTTATCACAGACACCAGGAAGAACATGAAAATGGCTAAACTCTTTTAGGATCTGTCCTTAAGATTTCTAGCCTGAACGCAGGGATGGATTTTCAGTCACACAGTGAGTCTCAGTAGGATAATCTTAAGACCCCTCAGCTAGCTGGAGCCCATTGCTGCATGTGCATGTGTCATGTGTCACAGCCAAGACACATGACAATAAAGACAATCCTACTTGCTCACTACACTGGTGGTGATGAGTATAGTGATGATGATTATGATTATTATAATGATGATGGTGATGTTGATGATAACGATATTGACGAGGATGGTGATGCCCTCACCTTGTGGCTCAGGTCTTGTACCCCCTCGCCCAGGTCGTGGACTTTGATCTGCAGCTGCATCAGCTCTCTTCTTTGGGTGGCGGTGCTGAGCTGGAACCCATTCCGCCGGTCAGAGAGTAGGTCCTCAGCTTGTTCCCGCATGTCCTGGGACAGCTCCATAACGCTGCCTGATCCCCACACCAAGACTCTGCTCCTCCATTCTGCAGCCAGAGACTCTCGATGGTGCTCCCAGACCAAACCAAACTGATCTAGTGTAGGTGGGGTGGAATTAAACAGACACCAATAAAAGATCACAGATAATAAGGGGTAACAATGAGAGTGTTCTCAGTGTGTTCATGAGTGTTCTCAGAGTGGGGGGGGGGTTTACCTGCAAACGTGGTGCTGAGGGGGTAGGTCTGCAGGCGCACCAGTGTAGCGTTAATGTCCTGGAGCTCACTTTGCACCAGGGTCAAGCTCTGCAGCAGTGCCCCATCCCTTTCCACTGTGCGAGCCAACTCCCCGGTAACACCCATGGCCTGCCTGTCAATCATCACAGTCTCTGCCCTGACACACAACAATGGGAAAAACACTTCAGTCGGCACCATATTCTCACACTGTCTCTCATACACACACTCACACTCACATACTGTCCCATTCTGAGACTCACACACACTACCTCATTCTGAGCTCTCTCTTATATACATACGTGTGCACGCGCGCACACACACACACACAGAGTCCCATTCAGAGTCTCTCTCTCTCACTCACATACACACAAATATACATACACAGTGTCACTCTGAGTCTCTCGCACACACAGTGTCCTATTCCACGTACATACACACACAGTCCTATTGAGTCACACACTCACACTCACACACACACACACACAAACATAAACACAAACACAAACACAAGCACACACACTGTGTCTCCATCACAGGTAGTGAAGTTCTACCTCAGGTCATCAGTAGACTGGCTGAGCAGCTGGTGACGCCTCTCATGTTCTCTGCCGGGGTCTGGGATGAGAGCCAGTCTCCTCTCCAGATCCCTGACACGGTCATGGGTGGCCCCACGCGTGACCCCTCGTGTGAGACTCCTCTGGAAGCTCATGACAGCGTGCTGGGCACGGTCCAAGTCCTGCTGCAACTGACACACGCTGTCGTCCCATTGGTCAAAGCAGGGGTGGCAGCGCACACACTTTGGGAAACTCCCCGTGAAACTGCGGGCGCACTCATCACAGTGCTGTCCTGCCACCCCCTCCCGGCACTGGCATTCCCCTGTTGCCCGGTCGCACTGCAGTGACTCTGACCCCAAGGGGTGACACTGGCACTCTGAAGAAATACACAGAGACGTCATGAAGGAGGACACAGGCCACCTCGGCCAAATGCTGCGACCTCCATATTTATTCACACCCTTGATAAAAAAGTTTTAAAAGGATAATTGGACAGAGGGCACGCATGTAAGCAACTACTACTGCTAGGCCAGTGAATTATTTTAATGGCTTGCTTCAGTGCAGGACCTCCTCCAGACAGCTAACACAGGTTGCTGTCAAAAGCCTCACATTGGAAAACTGTCACTGTTTACATCAACGTTCACTATGAAGTTATGCTAATGTTATAGTGGCCACCAAGTCTATACTTGTATGGTTTTGTCTCTATTGGATTTTTGATGCCATACAGAATATTTAAGCACTTCAACATCCTTGCATCAACCTTTACAAATGTTTTGCCAGTCAGTTACATTCTGTGTAGAATGTGTAGTATGGCAAAACACATCACACTCTGTAAAGGTCATAAACAGAATTGTCTCTGTGGCAGAGCTGATGTTGGTCTTGAATGTGAATCCAGGTATCACTGCATTTCCATGGGGCAGAAGGAATACACTCCTTGTTACCTCTGCAATCCTCCTGAGGGTCTCCCCAGTAGTTATGCTCACACTCAGAGCACGTTCTCCCTCCGAACCCTGGCCGGCACTCACACTGTCCACTGAACTAGACAGAGAGGAGGCAGAACCTTACAGGAAGCATCGCACAGGATTCATAGTGTTAATGAGCAGGGTTTGTAAACCAAAGGTCGATGACTCCACTCCTCAGTGGGCCATTGCTGTTGTAAACATGGGCATGGTATACAACTCAAATTGCTTCAGTAAATATGCAACTGTATAAAGTATGAAAACCATATTCGGAACTAAAGGAAATGCACTGGATAGCATAAACGACGCACCATATTGCATCGGAGTCCAGCAGAGTTTTGAGGATGGCAGTCGCATGCCTCGCAGCCTCGCTCTCTCCCGAAGTTCCAGTGGTGGGGGGCGCATTCGTTGCAGGAGTGCCCCCCCACATTGTCCCGGCAAGGGCACGCCCCGGTCTGCTGGTCACAGTGACACAGACCTCCACTGCAGCGAGATGGCAGGGTCCCTGCCACCACACAACTACAGCCTGCACACAGGACAGGAAACGCATCGTTATGAATAGGCTGGACAGGACAGGAAACGCATCATCAGACATGGGTGGGAATAGGACAAGAAACACTGAACTTGAGTGAATGAAATGCTGCAAAAACACTAGAGGTACTCACGCTTGCAGTCCTGCGCCAGTGCGTTGCCATAGTAACCCAGGCTGCACGAGCCGCACAAAGGGCCGTCTGTGTTGTACAGACACTTCAGGCACTGCCCTGTTCGAGGGTCACACGACCCAGGATCCTGGAGATCAATATTGTTATTGCACCGGCATGGGTGGCACTGTCCACCCTGCCTTTCTGGCTCCCCGAAATACCCAGGGGAACAGCGATCACAGCGAGGGCCTGGCCAAAACATGGGAAAGAGGAGAGGAGGGGGAGGGTCGTAAGTACTGCTTCTCATGCCTTTCTTCTTAACCTCCTTCACAGTACGGATGTCCTCACTCCTGCACACCTGCACTCACCCTGGTAGCCCTGTCTGCAATGGCACACAATCTGGTTGGATGTGGGCTCGAGGTGGCAGGTGTCTGCATTGGAGTGACCACTTCCTGGGAACCCCGGGCAGGGACATGGGCGGCAGTGGTCCCCTGACCCCAGTACAGGGTTTCCATAGAAACCATTCATACACCTAGGGCCAGGAAGGTGTAGGGGATAGAAGGACTGTTAGTGTTCTTCCCAATAGACAGGATTCATCCCCTTAATATCATCGCATATATTGGCTACATTTAATCACTTCTTTAAATTTGTATTTCATAAATTTGCGTTTTTTCATCTTTTCCTGCAATGAACTTCATAAGCGAATGATCTTACACCAAATATTTCAAGAAACAGTAAGAATGTGATCACAATGTGAGGCTCACCCACAACCTTATCTTGTGTTGCTCACATCACCTCCATCCCGCCCCGATCCCACCTGCCTCCTCACTGTCCCTTGCCCTATAATCAAACCTCATCCTTACAAAAGCATTACCCCACAGAAACACCAGCACCTGCCCTGCCCATCCCCCCTGCCCCCCCGTCGCTGAACCCTCACCTGTCACACAGGTGTCCTGTGGTGTGGTCCCTGCAGTCCTGGCAGGCACCTGTCTGAGGGTGGCAGTGGTCGGCGTGCCCGTTACACTGGCATGGCTGGCAGCTGGGGAAGCTCCAGTGGCCCGGCTTGCAGGCATCGCACTGACGCCCGGATACCCCCGGGCGGCACGAACACTGGCCTGACACGGAGTGACACTGGGGGCTGAGGGAGCCGTGGGCGTGGCACTCACAGGCTACGGAAATAGGACGGGGTGGGAGACACACACTATAGGTCAACAGCAGGTCAGTGGTGATTAAGGGCTTATTCTGGGTTGCTGGGTGTGGGATTACAAACTGGTTAAACACAACACCTACAGGTGACTAACATGGCATACCCTCTATCATGGATTTTGATACAAAAAATGTACCACCTGAGACAGATAAAATGTACTTTATGTTAGCATTTCTCAAATACTTATGGATAAATGTTGTATGAATAATTGAATTAATAGGGCTATAACAGTTCATAATGTGAATGCCTGAACAAGTAGGCTGTAAGAGGTGTGTGTTGTATGAATGACTTTATTAGCCGGCTGTAATAGGTATGTGCTGTTTGAATGACCAGCTGTAAAACTACTGTTTTGAGAGAGGGACTGAAACGGCAGGCTGTAACAGCGGTTTTGTGAGAATGACTGGGTAAAGCAGGCAGTAACAGGAGTGTACTGTGTGACTGATTGATGAGTGAAGGTGGACCTCACCGATGCAGCCACGCGGTCCGAAACCAAACGCTCCTGCTGCACACGTATCACAGCGGCGGCCCACCACGCTGGGCTTACACTGGCACTGACCGCCGACCCTGGCACATTCCGCAGAGAGGGAGCCCTGGGGGTCACACAGACACGCTGTGTGTGGGGGGGTGGGGGGGGGGGGGCAGGGGGGGATGAAGCATTTATTTCACATAGTCAGAGTTCATACCAGCACTCTGAGGAGGTCTTTCATTTTTGTGTTTGTGCTTCCTCGTAGGCATTAGAAGAGAGGGGCTTAAAGCCACCAGAACAATGGAGGAGCTAGCACATGTGTGTGCCACAACCGCAACAGAACCGCAACCGCTAAATTCTACCATGAACCCCGCTCTGAACGCCACCATGAGCCCTCCTCTGAACCCTGCACTGAACCCCCAGTGCAAAGAAAATTTAGACCAATCCGGTTTGGAAAATCACATGTCATTGGCAAGGGTTTTCCTCTATATTTCCCAGTAATTTACATCCGTGAAGCAGTTGTGTGACAGAGTGATTAGGCAGCTGATTGGCTGTGAGCGGGACGCGCAGCCATGCGCTGTGGTGTCGGGGCGAGGGACACTCACGCAGGGCGCCGTCGTGCAACATGGCGGAAATGCTGCAGGTGAGGCTGGAGCACACCTGCGTCAGCGCAGGCGGGGCCGTGGGCGCAGTCAGGAAAGACTCTAGACACATGTAGCGCCGCATGTCCTCACGGCGCTGAGTAGAGGTGGAGTCGTTGCCTTGGAAACCCGGTAGTTCTGTGTACCTGGGGACCAGTACCACCTGTGGATGGAGGGAAAGGAGGTTTATTATTATTAATTCCTCATCCATTGAGACTAACATAGTGTATTCCCTTCATATGAATGGGTAAACACTGATGGAGCTCAAGTAATGTAGCTTATAATGTCACCCCGAGGATTCAAATCAGACGAGCTGCAAAACATTCAAGCCTCACTGAATTCTGTGCTGTCCTGCTGCACTTCTGTTTTCACCCAGGAGAGGGCACTCTGTGTGATATACCTGTATTTATTCCATACCCAAAGAGTCTGTCAGACCTCACTTTCACATGAACAGATAACACAAACCTTTACTGCAAAAAACTCACTTATCACACTCAATTCACATGTATTATCCCATACTCATATGTATTATGAATTAAAAGGTTATGCTTCTGGTGGTCTTGCTAAATGGGATATGTAGTTTGTAGAGGAGCTCTCAGCATTAATCTATCTGTGGAGAGAGACAGTGCCACATTCACATACCGAGTCACTGAGGAGGTAAGCGTTGACTTGTCTCTGGGTGGCGCCCCGACGCTGGAAGCGAATTGCTACCGTGTATCTGTTCTTTGGCTCGAAGCAGAAGGGCCGAGATGTCTGCATGTACCTGATACAGGGAGTGTGCAGGGTTGCAGAGACAGGATAGAATATACTCATGCTTACCTTCCATATATAAATATATCAAAGCCTTATCATATCACATAAAAAGCTGATTTCAAAAAATAATCAAGTGTCTTAATATATCAACTACATTTTTATATAGTTTATAATCTACACTCTAATTTATAATCTACACTCTAACTACCTATGTATTGTGCTCTACCTGTGGAATGGCCAGCAAGCTCATGCAAAACTTAACAAGGATATTAAGAGACACATGGATACAGCGACAGTGTAGCGACTTGTCATAGCAGTGGAGTGCATAACAGTATAAAGCAATGTACTGAAGCTGAGTAGGATGGACAAGAAGATACCTGCCCCCTCCTCCACACACACACATACACACACACACACACACACACACACACGCACACACACACACACACACACACACGCTGCACAGGGAGAGAGCTGATCATTCCAGGGCTGCTATTTTTGCACAGCACATAGACCAGTCCTGTCTAGTTGTACGTCTCAGCTGTGGTCAGAGGTCACAGATGCCTCTGTGTAATTATGAGGCTTAGACTTCAGTGCTGACACAAGGAATCTGCCGCAGGGGTCTAGGTTTTGGAAAGTGCAAAGGTCACCAGCACTTAACCAAATAACATGTATAAGCTCATTTCAAACACATTTTAAAATGACTGCATGATGAGGCAATGCTGTAGTAGAGACATCAATCTTTTGCCAGTGAGGTGTTTTTACACAACACCACAGACCGCTCACCTGAGAGACAATGTCCTCACCATTTCCTGATCTCCACAACCATATTTCCCACCTTCACTGCTACACTTTGTAGCAAATGTATTTGAGTTTGAGTACAGACTGATAACATATGTTTGAGTTTGAGTGCAGTAGGCACCTTCTGTTGTGGGGCAGATTGACTGTGTATGTTTGAGTTTGAGTGCAGTAGGCACCTTCTGTTGTGGGGCAGATTGACTGTGTACATCTGTTCTGAGGGCAGTACGTTTCCACAGCGTAGGCTGGAGGGCAGCAGTACAGATGAAATGCTGACAATGGCCTCCCAATCTTCCATTGACTGATGGGAGAGAGACAGACAGGAAATGAAGACAGAGTCAGACAGAATATTGAAACAGAGGCAGACAGGAAATGTTTCAGGCACAGGTTTCCTCAGTGCTTTTGATGTGGAAGTTTTCAGCATAAAATAAGAGCGCCTACCTCTGGCTCATATCGAAGAATGATGTCATACTCCATGGGGAAGGGGACATTGTCAATGGTGAAGACAAGGCCAGCACCATCTCTGACTCTGACCAATCCTGAACCTGTCCAGCTGACCGTGTGACCTGAATGCATCTCCCTGTCAACACGTGTCACATCTGGCTAGAAATGAGTACAGCACATGTTATTATTTCTTCTTCACAAAGACCTCATAATGTATTGCAACATTCTCTTTCACTTCACACTACACACCATAACATTTTTTTCCTGTCACTATGTGAGACATCCCCCAAAGTAAATCTCTGAGTAAAAGCAGTGATCTGTTTGAAAAGTCATTGGTTAATGACAGACACATAGCCTGAGGGCCACCAGAGGGGGCGAGCACCTGTGTTCCTGCTGCAGAGGTCAGAGTGTTGCTACTTTCTGCATGGCTCTCACTGGAGGAGGGGAGGTCACAGCATTCCAAAGTGACAGTAAAGATAGTAAATTACTATGTGACGGTGTGTGTGTGTGTGTGTGTGTGCGTGTGTGTGTGTGCATGTGTATATAATGTACAAAAGCAAGTTTATTTGATTGTTTCCTATAATCTAGAGACATTTGCACCTCAAAGTCAATATAATTAATTATTTAAAAGTAAACAGTCAATTCACCCTGAGGTGAGACAGATAAAGACAGGAGCAAGGAGAGAGAAAGACAGACAGAGAGAGGGAGGGAGAGGAAGAACTAACTTGTAATTGACCCTCAGTTCAGAAATATGGCCACAAGGAAAAACCTCAGGGTTTGTTTTTGTGGCTTAATGCTGAGCAGATTCTTTGCAGGATGTGTAAATCCCCTGGATGGCTAACACTGTTCACTAAGCCAAGTACAGTAGCCAATCAGCAGATGTGTAGCTTGATCCATTTTTGAAAAATGCCCCTGGATTTTCCATTACCGCCTGCTGCAGATGGTTGATGCATCTCAGTGCTGCCCTCTGCTGCTGATCTGTGGTAATGTGCAATTGGTTGTCAAGACGCTCCATACAACTAGTCTCAGCCTGGGGTCTTGGCTGTCCCTGTTGGGGCCAGATGGGGAGGAGAGGTTATAGGTAGTTAAGGAGGATATTGCTGGTTCATGTTGCATTCAACAATCTGAGGTGTCAGATGGTATAAGGGATAATCAGTCGTTTTTATTTGGAGGATCTCATCAAGGTTGGTCTCATCAAGAAGAGGGCTATGTTTCAGAATAGAGAAGCTTGGTGGGTTGTTCAAGAAGACAAAGCCAAATGCAAGTCACATGAACATGTAATCAGAATTGTTTACTCAGTCTCATACGCCATAGCTCTACCTTCATTTATGTTTGCAACTAATCCTGAATGCAGCTGCATGACTTGCCTAAAACCTCCCTAAACGTAGTCAAGTCACACTCCTCTTCACCTCCGTTCACCGGTTTCCTGTTATCACTCACATCAAGTTCAAAACCTTGGCGATTACATACAGAACAGTGAATGAGACAGCGGCCTCGTACCTACAATCAGTCTTTAAATCATACGTACTGGCCAGATCACTATGCTCTGCAGTCTTGTGGCGACTGACTGTCCTGTCCCAATGGGGTCGCTCCTTTTAGCCACAATGCCTATCTGTTCTGGTCCCCCAGTGATGGAATGAACTTCCCACAGGGGTTCAGGACTACAGTATCACTGGCTATCTTCTGATGCAGACTGAAGACCCATGCAGACTGTATCTTGGTTCTACCTCAATCCCCACTCCCTCACATCTGCTCCTTGTATCAGTTGCTGCTTATTTTATGTATAGTACGGCAATGTGTTATGGATACTGTGATCCAGTGACTGTGATGTATGGTAGTGTGTGTACTTAGCTTCCCTTAGTTTCTAGGCTGTCTAATTTCAGGTTAGCACAGTAGCACAATTTCAGGTTAACTTGTGGTAGTGTTTCAACAGAGTTGTGTTCACACTCACTGGTCTGAGAGTGTTGTTAGCCTGACGTGACACTTGTTCTTTTAACTTGAATGGATACACTTCTGTTCCCTTGTGCTGAAAGTCGATCTGGATAAGAACATTGATCTCTATATCATCTGCATCACCTCGGATTTGATCCACCCACAATAAAGATCTGTGCATCTGCGCACAATGTTGCACATCATGAAGGCCTCACACACCTCCAGTCTTGAGAGAGGTACTGCTCACCGGAAGGGTGGTGCTTGCAGGGGAGTGACCAATGGCGTCCTCTGCTTCGTATCTGTAGAAGTCCAGCGGAGCGCAGAAATACCCTGACTGCACCTCTGAACACTGCCGGCCATGGAGGTGTGGACGACAGTCACACTGCCCGCTGTCTGTCATGCATCTGACGGACAGACAAAGGGAAACGCAGAAAGACACAAAGAGGCCCCACAGAGACACCAGAGAGACATACAGAGACACCACAGAGACACAGAGATACTACAGAGGTTTAGAGAGCAGTATCTGTGACTGTATGCTCAATGAGTGGTACCTGTAAGAGTTTGCTCAGTGAGTGGGTGGTGTCATGGGGTACCTGTTACTGTATGCTCCCCCGAAGTCACAGTCACATGACCTGCAGCCCCACATTTGGAAACTCAGTCCCCAGTACTCTGGCTATAGCAGGGGAAAAAGTCAGCACCTTACAATTACTTACAATTACATCATTACCAAATTAATTTTCAGTTCCTACAAAATGTTCTAAAAATTTGAACAACATGAGTGATAAAATCACAGATTAATAAGATAATGAAAAGATAAATTACCTGAAACAAAATAGGAGGATTATTCCTAAATAACCTCTCTAGGCATATTACAAAGTGGCTGAGTTCTCATTTCATACATATCTCTATCCCATTATGTCTTGTAAACTGCTATCACCAGGTCAGCCTGTGGCTGACTGACAGATTGATTGACAAGAGGATTAAATGCAGTACTAATTGAGACTGCTCATGTTCAGCGCACACACAGAGAGCACTGATGAAAAGTGTTCATGTTCTTACCATACATTGGTCACAGTTGAGACCGGTGACATGTCTCTTGCAGGAGCAGACTCCACTGACCTGGTCACAAAGCAACCCCCCTGACACAGTCCCTTGCTGGTCACATCTACAGGCTAGAGGACACACACATACACACACACACACACACACACACGCACACAGTGGCTTTTAGGATCATTAAGAAAATTTATTACTGCTACTACTTGTCTACACCGTTTCCATGAAATCCGACACATCTCACAGCTGTTTCATGCCAGCCTGGAGAAACAGCCTCTGCTCTGAGTGCGTAAATCACTCCCCAATTCCCCCTCCCTTCATAAGACCTCTACAGGCTTCCTTCGGCTCGAGGAACTCTATGATCTTGTCACTCATTCTGGCAGCATTGCAGATTTCAGCGACACTCACGCTGGCAACCCTGTGGGTCCGTCTGGCTGAGGCCGAAGAATCCGTCCCTGCAGGAGTCGCAGCGTATGCCCCTCACATTCTGCTTGCAGCGGCACTGCCCTGCGATTATTCCCACGCCTAGATCAGTGTGGGTGTCACACGCCCCTCCCTCCAGAGAGCCCGCAGGATCACAGTCACATGCTGGGGGGGGGTCAAGAATGGAGCGAGAGAAGATAATTACAAATGTACTGTATTATACTATTACCAAATTACTGACCCTTTAATATTCCTCCAACTTTTCAAACTCCAAACTCTTGTGCTCAGCATTTAAGAAGTCATTTGTGTAACAATGAGCTGATGAATGGAGCATAGTGAGTGTCTGCTGGATTCCGCAGGCAGGGGAGAGTGTGAGTCCTGATTGGCTGGCAGACTCACGAACGCATGCATCTGGGCGCCTTATGTCACGTGCAGGGTGCTGGTAGTAGAAGGCCTTGCACATCTCACAGTTGCGGCCCGCTGTGTTGTGGAGACAGTTATCACAGACCCCACCGCTGGTGTTCCGTGAGGCAAGGTACACTGCCATGTCGAAGTGACACTGCCTGGAGTGGCCGTTGCAGTTGCATTCTGGGAGTACAAAAGCGCAGAGATATATCTGGTCACCTGTAGCCTGAGCTCTCTAGTTGGCTAGTTTTGTTTTAAACTGTTGGCTAATGCACACATAAATGGAGCAGACAGAACCTCACCATGTGTGAGTGTGAGTGAGTTTCCCACTGCGTGTTTGTGTCAGAGAATTAGTGTTTCACTGTGTGTACAGAGAGTGAAAATCTTGCCGTGTGTGTATGAGAGAGTATCTTGTTGTGAGTTTGATAGTGAGTATCATGTCTGCATGAAAGTGGATATCATGCCGTATGCATGCATGGGTGAGTGTGTGTCTGTGTGAGTGAGTATCTTGCTGTGTGTATGAGACAGTGAGTATCTGCTGTGTGTATGTAAGAGATTGAGAATCTCGCTGTGCATGTGTGAGTGAGTATCTCTGAAGCGGACAGGGCTTACCCCTGCAGGTATGGGGCATGTGTGTCTCGGCAGGTCTCCAGGGCAGGTCATTATAGAAGTCCCTGCAGCGCTCGCAGTTCAGCCCGTCCGTGTTGTGCTTGCATACGCAGCGTCCATGAACCTGTCGGGACGAATCAAAATTCACTACCTTGGCTGAGTAATGAGATCTGTACTAGTCTGAAGCACTGCTTTTCAGGAAGTCAACAGGGGACACAAGGACGGGCCCTTTGGTATGTCTCCATGGTGACAGCTTCGTGTCACTCAAACTTTCTGTAAACAGGATGTTCCTGGAAATGCGTTTAGCTGTACTTTTCCCATAAAAAACATTGGACAACTACACTACCAGTTACACTGTGTTGCTCAGCATAAAATATATTTCAAAATACATAATGCATAGTTTAAAGGTATTGTGATCACTTATTAATATGAATGTCCAGTGTGCACAGTTTGAAGACAATATAAAAAAGTCGTATTTTTCAGGAGTAACTGCATGAATGGCCACACCCTGCCCTGCAGTCACTCTGTTGCGTGATGATTAATTATGTACAGACTAAATCAGTCCGTCATATCAAAATAAAATTCCCAGTTTTTATGCCTTTACAGTAACACCCAATGTAACACTTTATGACTGGTTGCTTCACTTGCTCACAGCCATTAAGCCCTTTTAATAAGCAGAACTGACTTGCTGTTGATGTTTGTGGACCGTGTGTGTGTGTGTGTGTGTGTGTGTGTGTGTGTATGAGTGTGTGTTTCAGCTTGTGCACACACCATGCCAGCCTCGCTGCTTAGGGCAAAGGCGTCCACAGGTGCGCATTCGGAGGCGTGGCCATAGCAGAAGCAGCTCCCACGAACCACCAGCTCATAGAGCGAGTAATAGTACTTCTGCTGCACTTCCGCACGCCCATCCAACAGGCTGTCCCCCAGGGTGTGCAGCCCGGTGAAATTAATACGCAGGTTGGTGATCCGGAGCAAGTCTGGAGTAGGGAGGAGGGGGGGTGAGAGACAGAGGGAGAGAGAGGGGGAGAGAGGGGGAGATAGCGTGGGGGAGAGAGGGACACAAAAACAGACATAAAGAGAACAAAGCTGTTTTCATTTTTTTCTTTTGTGACTGACAGCAAATAACTAAGTTTTGCACTAGGGATGTAATGATATATCCAATTTCATGATATCACGATAAAAAAATGTCTTGGTGCCGTCGTGGGACTGTGACGAAATCTACCAGGATATTACATGGTTATTTCGCTAGTATAGCTGTGTTCTACTGTCTCTCCTTGTCGAAAAATGCAATTGTACATACATAGTTCAGTCATTCCTTGCCAAAGACAATACATGCCAATTTTTGCACATGCTTAGGCCATGGCTGGCTACTTTTATTTTATATATTAAAGACGGAAAGCAGAAGCACTTTAGGTTAAAAGGAAAAACAAATTTTAAATGAGTAAAAAATGCTGATTTATTGTTTAATAAAGGACATTTTTTCAAGTCATCATTTTTCTTCGTTTTTTAATACCGTGATAAATATCGTATTGTGGACTTTTTATTGTGGTATTATCGTACCGTGAGTTTTTGGTATTGTTACATCACTAGTAATGACATGTCTGAAGCTGTTATCAGTTACTTTTATTTTACAGATGTTGTCATGATTCCGCAGTCTGCCTGTATTCGTCGATCTGACATCATTAAAAAAACATTCATCACTCACCTTGAATCTGAAGACTGTATGGGTCTTTGACATCAATGACTGGGTCAAGTACTTTATATATGACCTGGGGGGAGAGAGAGTGACAGAAAGAGCACCAGAGATGGAAAGTGAGAGAGATCAGTCAGAGTGACCCTCATATTGAGTGTCTGACCTGAGCCACAGGCCTGTAAAATAAATCAGAGAAAGTGACGAAAGTCCCATTCTGAATGCCTGCACCGCCCACCTCTCCTTGTGTGGATGGCTCCAGCTCAGAGTAGCGTTCCTCACAGATGATGTCATCACTGCTCTGCAGGGCACGAGCTGGAATGGACGGAAATGTCCTGGTGCAGTTGTGGGAGAAGTAACGGTAGGGCTTCCAGGATTGGCCAAAATCCGCTGAACGCTCGATCAACATGGCTGCTGGTCGGAACGTCTTTAGAGTGATGAAGGGGGGATTGTGGGTAATAGAACAAGATGGTAGCACAGGATGGAGCTGATTCTCAGAGTAAAAACAACCTCTACCAATACAATAAATACAGTAACAAGAATACTCTTACCTGAGTTTTCCCACGAATAACATTTACCCATACACACACACACACACACACACACACACACACACACACACAAACAAACAAACATTCACTTACTCAATCACTCACATACACAAACCTTAAACTTCATGATGAGGTGAGTAAAGTGGAACTGTGCTTCCAGGTCCAGGCGGATACTGACTTTCTCCTCACCTGTGAAGAAATACTATATTATCACCTAGTTACTGTAAATAATTATATCACTCTTTCCCTATGTCCAGGGAGATTCCCAATGCTGCTACAGTCTTTAAATCTTTCACACAGAGAGTTGGACACGGAGTTATAAAGAGACACAACAGAGAAACAGAAACACACCATTTGCCGCTTGCCACCAGGTGGCGTCCCCATTGCGGTCTCTCAGGTAGATAATGTTTTCAATGCGATGGCTATTCCTGGCACTGTTGGGGTCGTAGGGCCTCCGGGAATCACACAGGAAGCACTTATTAGCCTCCTACAGGAAGCAGCAGGGCAAATGGGCAGTGTCAAGTTACCCGCCAAGGACATGGACAGGGCACTGCTACAGTGCATGCATAAGTATGTGTGTGTAAGAGTGTGTTCTCACCTGAAGATGACTGACAATGCAGTACTGCTCTGGACCCTGCAGGCCACAGGTGGAGGTGGCAGTCAGGTTTTGGGCTCGGCCAATGAGGAGGTTGCCTGTTGCTGGGTAACAGCTGCCCTCTGTACAGCCTGAAGGCAGGTCCTGTGTGGCCACGCCAACCGCTGTGGATATGACAGAGAGAGTATGGTCATGCCATCAATTTCCATGTTTCTATTGGTCTGAATTTCCCTGCTGTCAATATATGATTTAGGTCCTGTCTTTGGCTTTCATGGAGCCAAGCGACATGTACACTGTGACAGTGTATTTATGGAAGCGTTTACAGAGTGGCTGGTGTACAGTTTCTGTACGGCATAGGAATGGTGCAGAAGCAACCCCTGATGCTGGTTCTGATAGGACATGTGCAGACAAGGCTCAGCCATGTGTGTCAACTGCAGCTGAAACTCTGCTGAGATATTTAAACATACACAGGAAAGATTTGCTGTCTGTTAACAGGTTAAATTTCTAGAAGAAATTTAAAAATTACAGTACAGAACCTGTGAATTTTTGCACAGGGACTGCAGCATGCCCTTGCAGGCACTCACAGTTTGCAGAGCACAGCGCTGTATCAAATGAGAAGAGTTTCCCACCTCAGCGCGAAAGAGGCCAGACTCACCCAAAATCAAAATGCCAAAAAGTTCAGGCATTATGATGGCCATCCAGAGTCCATGACTGTCTGCCATTTCAGCAGTTAGAAACTGGAACCTGCATAACAGTCACATACAGGAAACACATACATTATATTACTGTATTACCTATTAGTTTAGCAGACTGATTACATATATTGCATTATCTTAGCTTCTGTGCATGCATAAAAGATCAAGTGCATCTATGCTTTCTTAAGCGTAAGGTTTTCAGAAGTCCTCAGACTTCTGGGCACTTACTGTACAATGATTGGACTGCAGTGACCGTGCGCAAATCAGTTCTATCTTCCTTCCTAAACAATTTTTAAGAAATCAAAGAGGACTATGCATACATGTTCAGCTCCATCTTTAAGGGACAGAGTCATGCTGGAAAGGGATGCCTCCACGCATGAGGGTGATCTCCTAAAATCCATTACCATTAGAAAAGCAGCATCTTACCCTGAAAGGCTGGAGCCTTTATTCTCTTTAAACCCCAAATGAACACTCTGTTACAGACTATAGAAAGCTGAGGGCCTCTCAAACACTCAGGCCCTTCAGAGGATTGTTCCCATCACCCCGGCAGCTCAGCCTTCACCAGAGGCACCCCTTTCCCACGGCAGGAAAGTGCACAGAATTCTAGAAATGCATCAATGGTGCTGTAGCACTAGCAACATTTTCTAGCTGCAATAATATTAAATGCACGCTGTGAAGATGGCAGGGCAGAACTGTCATACGGTTGATATAACATTTGTCTGTTGCACCCGAACAGCGTTGGCCAGTCATCTGAACAGCTTTGTGATGTGTTTTGTTCGGACAAAAGCAGCTTGAACTTCAGCTGCAATCATCATTAAAAAAAGACCAAACACCCCCACCCCATCTAAAACACACACTCTCTCTCTTATTCACAAACCACCCTGATGGGATCTAGGAGTCACTGGTTTAAATGTTAGTAAATGACAAGATCAGAGTTTATAGTACTAGTTTTCCTCTAATACAACATAGTGAAGTAAGAGAAAGAATGTGGGTACTTACTCTTCCTCTGCTCCTGTGCAACCAGGAATCACAAGCAATTTGTGCGTCTAAAAGAGTATGTGTATGCGTGTGTAAGAGACACAGAGTGTGTGCACTTAAACATTAAAATACTACCCACTTTGTAAAAGCTTAATGAATACAATCTGAATAACGTAGACCAGCCCGTATGCCCCGCCCCATGTACAGAGCATGTGAATGAACTAATGGCGATTCTTATTCAAATTGCCTTGTTAAACTGAGTCAAAGACATGGTTCTCCAGGCAGGCGTAACAGAACACAACTCTCTGAGGCAGGTCGACAAATAAGGACTGAAAATTCATTGGCCTGGAAGAAAAAAGACCTCCTAAAAGTCGAAACGTCCTGAAATGTCCAAGGTTGGCTTTCCCCTTCACAGCTATTATACGTCTTAAAAGGCATCAATTGTGGTGTTTTTCCCCCCTATATGGAGCATCACGTGAAGAGCATGTCACCGAATCGAGAAATAAATTAATTTACGAAAAATGGTGCTTCTTAATTTCTTTGAATTCAATGTAGTTTCTTCACTGTCTACCACACCAAATAAGATTCGTTTAAAAAATCCATACTAAACAAGTTCAGTTGGTGGAACTACTGTTGATCAATGTCACATCCCGCTTTCAACAATATACATGCATTTATGTTCTTTATTTTGTCAATCCTTATCAAAAGCTGTAGCGTGGGGAAAAAATCAAATGAGACTGAATTCATTTGAAATCTGAATTCTTATTATACAGAATGAATATAGACTTTGACAGACAACCTTACAAAGAGGATTTCCTAGAAAAACTACTTGAATTAGGTTGAAACAAATATATCTCTTTTTTAATAGCAAGGTCCTACATACACTGACGAATTGCCGGTATGTTAGGCTTACAATTTTTCAGCATGATTATTTTGTAACTCCATTTGAAATTACACAGCTGTGGAAAACAATTACTTCTTAAATTCAGACAGTGGCAAGCACTACAGTGAATTCACAAAAATCCTGAAGGTTTGTTTTGTGAAGTTAGCAGTTCGACAATAAAAATGTTGGAAAATTAGGTCTTACCTGTTGACAGACCCGCGTCCATTTACTTTAACCCTTCGATTCAATACTGGGTAAGGTCATAGACGTCTGCGATTTGACAATTCAGTTTCGGGCCGGAGGGAGGAGCAACGCTAAAAACTAGGAGTTTTAGGCTACTCTGTAAACACGATAGCAAGAAAGATTTGCAACAGGTAAACTGCGGGATAATCCTGGGAAAAAATAGGCCAGGAATATAAAAGGATTCAGTGCAATTCAGGTAACATTTAATGAAAAACAGTTTATCGGTCCGAGTACAACCCTCCTTCTAATACTACCTCTTCTAATTGCTAGCTGTTTTTGGTTTCCTTTTCTGTATCAAACCACTATTTCGATTTTGGTACAGTTATACCCGCGGATAACGTTGAGTTTCTATGACATTCTTTTTGAAGCGTATTGGGGGGTTTCGCTACTTAACTGCTGCATTGGTAACATCTAATGGATTGTTTCAAGGCATTTCACCCACTAATACACCGACAAAACGAGCTATTACTCCCCGAATCATATTGATCATGATAATGACAAGGAAAAATTATTGTGAAAAAAATTACATATATTACAGTCCAACAGGCAGCACTCCATAAAAAACGACACCCCTTCTACATATGTTGGGTTTTGGAAAGGGAATCATACTCTGTAACAAAAGATGCATGTTTCATTGTTATGTTTAGGCTGATGTCAAAATAAATGCTCAGATGAATGAGTGGCAGTGTAGTATAGTGATAACAGGCAAGGCCTGTAACCAAAAGGTTTTGGTTTGATTCTCTGCTGGGGCGCTGCTGTACCCTTGGGCAAGGTAATTAACCCAGAATTGCCTTTGAAAATACCCAGCTGTATAGATGGATAACATGTAAAAATTGTAAGTTGCTCTAGATAAGAGTGTTGACTAAATGCCAATAACGTAATGTAATGTAGTAACCTGAATCATCATGCAAAACAGGTTTGGCCCATTCACAGTTTATTGGTTTATCCAAAACATATTTGTAGCTCACCAGCTGTTACTGCATTTGGGCGCTTTAAACCAGTAGCAACTACTCCTGGATCAGAATCATAAAAGTGCATTAAATGGTTGGGGTTAGGATTGGGGGCGGACAATCTAATCTTAGAGCTACCAGAGTAGTATAACCTCCCATTGTATGCACCATGCCATCTGAGGCATAGGTTCTGTTTACATCAGGTCAGCTATATCATTCATTTACATTAATTATTATCAGAAGCAGACTTTATTGGCCAAGCATGCTTCTGCACATACAAGGAATTTGACTCGGGTGCCAGTGTCTCTGGTACTGCTTGCATACAACGTCAAAGTGACAACAAAAGATACCAAACAATAGTGTACCAACAAACAACAGTAGTCCAGGACACATACATGGAACAAGGGTGGAATGAATGAGGTATGTATGAACAACTATTACACATGAGTTAAACGTGAGTTAATATATACGTGAGTGCAGGCAATGGATATGTACAGCTACTATTGCACTGTGGACATGCAATAGCAAAGATGCAGTTGCCACATTGCTGCTTTAATGGTTCAAGAGTGTGATGGTGTGTGGGAAGACACTATTCTGTTGTCTACTTATTTTGGTGGGTAGTGATCTGAAGCGCCTGCCAGAGGGAAGGAGTTCAAATATATGATGGCCAGGATGTGAGGGGTCGGCAATGACTTTCCCTGTCCGCTTCCTTCTAGTAGATACCAGACATTATGCAGGATGACTAAACACTTTCATTTTTACACAGCTGCCTGTAGGGGTTTACTGAAGCCATGCAGATTAAGAACCTTGTTCAAGGCACAATGGCAGTTTCTACCTGGGAATTAAAGCTTCAGTCTTTGGGTTAAGATCCCAGCTCCTCAATGACCACATCACTCTGTTTAGTTATAAAGTATACTGTGCCTTTGTTTTGCTACAATAACTTAAAAACCTTTACAGCTTTGAGGTGTGGATGCTTTATTTGTATCTTTTTTTCTTTTTTCCAAAAGAAGGAGAGACAATTTTTGATGAAAAGGCATTCCTTTTGGAACCATAATGATCTTTATGATAAAAATAAGATACAATTTAAAAAGCTATGACTGTGCCAAAAAAAAAAAAAATCAAATACTTCCCTCCTGTGGAATAACCCTGCATTACTCCAGTACGGTAGCCTTTATAGTAGGCACTCCAGCCAGTTAGCACTTTCCCTCGAATTGCTGGGGATAAAAATTAAAGGCTGTCTTATCGTGGAGGTTCAGAATAGTAATTATTCAATGTCTGTTTCAACACAGTATTATTACTACGCAACAAATGAACAGATACAGAAAGGAATAAATAAGCAGCTTCAAGAAAGAATGGGGGGGGGGGGGGGGGGTGTAAAAACAGGAAGAGTTTCCACCAGTCTCCTCTTGTTTTTTTAGGACAACTCATCATGAAATATCTTGTCATCCACTTGACTTATTCCGTTTAAAAGAAAAAAAAAATCAAGAAATTATGACGATGAAATTAATGACAACAGAAAACTCAGCGTGGACAGGTGTCTGTGTGTGTGTGTTTGTGTGTGAAACACAATAGAAGTGGCAGCGCTTTACAGCATTCTTGGATTATGTAATGTGAAGCAACAGCACAATACCATTGCAAATCGCAACGGGTCTTCTAAATTCTGCAACTCCAATTAGCCTTAAAGTTGCTTTTTCCTAGTTATGACCATCCTAAATAATAAACTTTTTAGTTAAACACGCACATCTATCTAGTGGTGCTTATCCATGATACCCAGGCCATGGAATTTTTTTGCAATGAAATATTGTTTGCTTCGCTTCCGTAACAACCCCTAACTGGATGGGATATGAATAAGCACGTGAACGGATAAGACAGCTTTAATTTTGTCACGTGGCGCTATGAAAACTGGAACGTTAGCCAATAGACACGCGCGAAGTCCGGAAGTAGCTGGTGATAGGACAGTTTGAAAGCGAAAGAATTTCAAACCATAACTAAACGGTGGTGAGCGGAGGGAGTTGTGCTGGGTGTCTTCGCGGATAGCGTTTGTAGTGAGTTTGAGCACGATAAAGGAATCTGTATTTGAACAGGCCAGGAGTTTTAAGGTAAGGTTTTAACCCTATTTTGTGTTTGAGTTATAATGTTGCTTTGACAAGACTGGCAGATTACCCCGGCCACAACTTTGTGTAACTTTAGTGTGGCTCGCTAGTGTTGTTGTCTAGACTTATTCCAACTCGCCTGCTAAACTATACGAGAAATAACAAGTGTGGTTCACTTGAAAATACTTATTTAAGAGTTGATATTGGCTAGGTTTGTCGAGATGGCAAGTTATGCGGCTGGATATAAAATAGCTGGTTATTCTAGCTAGAACAAATACTTTTTCCCTTGATATGAATGGGTTTGGCTTTCTACCTAGCGTCCGGTTGTTGCTAATTTTATTTAAGTTAAAAAATGAGTCGGCTAACGTTATATCTTACAATTACAGTGCATTTGTGTGTAGTGAGCCAACAAATTCCCTGGTTAAATTGTTGCTCATTTAAACAACGCTGTTGACTAAATTACAAAGTTATCTTGTATTAGCAACCTTCCAAATTACGGGTTGGCGATGCATACTCCATGCAAGCTTACACGCTTGCTGAGTTGGGCATCGTTTCGTAATGTATTAACAAATGGCTGAATGAATTAGATGAGTGATTGTGACGAGCCAGCGTTAATCTTGATTTGTCTGTAGGAGGATAGACAGGCTTCGGAGATGGACTTGCATCAAGAAAACGCGGCCTCTTACGAGTTTGATGCACCATCACATGTCGTAGATTTCGCCTCTTTGGATGTCGAGGACAATGCAGATCGTTGGTTTGGTATGTTACTTCCATTTCCAGTTTTTGCCTTTAGCCCGTGACCCCTGTCCAATTTTATGCATTTTTAAATGCATGATGGCTCTTGCAGAAGAGGCTAACAAATCTTTAGTATGGTCTGACTTTATTACCGAAATTGCTTATTACCTCACTGGTTTTATCCATAGATCGCATGTCAGACCCTGCAGCTTGCCAGCTCATAACCCCACTGAAGACGGACAAACCTTGGAGCAGCCCAGCAAATACGGACATTCCCAGGGCAGTGGTGTCTCCCAGGCCAAGAGCTGACAATGCTACCAAAGGTAAGCATTTTCAGAATGAGTTTAATGATCACGTTCTACCAATTACTCACTTGTTTGAACCAGTGCTTGTTTTTCCATTGAACAGTCTTTCATTTGTCCAAGACAGTGGTTGACAGTACAGTGTAACCACTCATTGTGGATCTTCAGGTCTCACTTTCCCATTCTTGGTTGCTGAGATAAGACCTCCCATTAAGGAATGTCTTGAGTTGGTGTTTGTCTGGGTGCAAATTAACATTAATTTTAAATGTGCGTTGGCAGTTTCAGATGAAGATAATCCAAACTCTGCAGTGCCCTCAAATGTTGTGACGTCATGGGGTAATGGCCATCCCTCCACCTCTCTCCAGGCCCAGAGAAAGGCTCCATCCCGACAGCCGCGCAGGTCTGGGGGTGTTACTAGCATTTTTTTGGGGGGGGGGGGGGGGGGGGGTTTCTTCAGGCCTTTGCTCTAGAACATCATTTTCACACTAGAGGTTATCTGTGGAGTAGATCTAAACAAACCCATGATACACAGTGCTCTGAGAAGTTCAATAGAGAGCTGTAAATGTTTAATCACACAGCCCAGTTCCTGAATGTCATGTTGAGCTTTTGTCACAACGGGATGCTTAACAAACCAAGAAATGTTATCTGAGTTTCCAGGTTTACTCTTCAGATGAGTAATGAGTAGCATCTCTTTCTCTGGCCTCAGGGTGTCAAAGCGCAAGGAAGCAGTCAGACAAGAGGAAAATAAAAGGGTTGTTGATACGCCTCCCCCGCAAAAGAAACCCAGGAGGTGAGTTACTCAAATTTGCTAACTTATCTGGACCTGGCCGAGTGTGCACAGCAGTTTCTGGCATCCACAGATTTGCAAATCAACAGGGGTGATACTGCAGTCATTTGTTTGTTTTTTGCACTGATTGCAGAAATGTTAAAGCATTTGCTGTTCCTGACCTAAAGCGACGGAGGTAAATCTGAGCGATAACCGGAAGTTTATCCATTTCACTGTGGTGCTCTGTATTGCTGTATCACTAAGAGGATGGGTTGCATGTATATTTGGAGGGGAGCACTGTTCCATTTTAACCAGTGAAATGAAGGGGCAATACGTGAGTTAATTACAGGGGAACCATGATTTTGATTAGCTTGTGTAGTCTGTTTGGAGCAAACATCTATCACTGATACAGTTACCATGTTCACATGTGCATGTGTAAAACTTAACTTGTCTTATTTTCAAAATGGCTTGACCATAGTGAAAATAATTACCTGGGCCATTTGTATATACATGATTTGATCAGTATTTGAATGCCTAATGTAAAACTGTTCTTTGTCAGTGTCCACCAAAATGCACAGTGTAAAAATGGATACATTTTCCTGCTTGTGAGAGAGTGAATACAGGTCTTTGCAATGATTCTTCATATACATAGAACTAGAGTACTTTACAGTGCCTGGTAGAAGCAGATGTTTGAAATGCATGTCAGTTTGGATGGCGATTCCATATTCTGGGTAGCCTGTTCAGCCAGTCAGTTCTGGGTCTGTGGACAACATGTTGGCTCAGGCACTTCACCAGTGGCACTTCCACTAAAAATTCTTCTGGGTTTTCTGTTCTTACAGGAGCTCAGTATCCCGACCCCTGCGCCGCAGCGTGTCCGCGAGTGGCAGCCAGCGAGGAGTTCGTAATGCCGCACCCGCTGCCCGGTCAGCAGTGGCCACCACTGCCGTCAAGTCAGTTTTTCTACAAAGTCTGAAATAACATGCTCTGTAACATGGCAATCTTATCCATTTAAATGTTGCATTCTTTTGGTAACATTGATTTTCTTTGGTCTTTGCTTTGAAATGCCTTTGTTTGCAGAGTTAATTCTGGATTATGCTGAGATGGGTAACCATCTCTGTAAACTAACATTCTGTTTTTGCAGCCACATCAGAGAAAATTAATTCAACACACAACTCAGTTTACAAAGCTTTGAGGGCTTTCTTTGCTTGTGTCCTGGCTTATCATTCTGTGTGTGTCTAGGAGAAGTGCGTCTCTGAAGCAGAAGAGCTCAGAGCAGCTGGAGATTGAGCACATGCAGGCACTGCAGAAGGAGGTGGCTGAGCAGCGGAAGAAGAACGAGGCCTCCTTCAAGGCAGCTGTAGCAGGCAGTCAGTATTACAGCTTCTTAAAGGGCCTGAGCAGTTGAATTTGAAAGTATTGTTCCATCCTCTGTGAAACAACACTAAGAACTTTAAACACTGTGCTATTCCCAGGTCAGCCGGTTAGGAAGCCTGCCCTGTCTACCACAGTCCCTGTGGAGTTCCGCTTCCGCACAGACGCGAGACTGAAGGCTCAGACTGAAGCCCCCGCAGATGGTGCCTACAAAGAGGTGGACTTCACTACTCAGCTGCGCAAACACCCGTCCTCCCCTGTACGTGTCTGCTGCCGTCCTGCCTTGTTCTCACAGCTGTACACAAGCATCTGTCAAAAGTGTACAGGCATTGGCTGCTCTGGAAAGCCTTGTCTTAATGACCGTGACTGCTCAAATATGGCGTTGAATGTCAGTCTTACGCTTCCAGGCGAAGGCTCTGAGAGGCACAACTGTCCCCAAGCCCTTCAATCTGTCCGGCGGCACCAAACGCAAGCATGAGGAGACGGAGGCATATGTTCCCATGGCCCAGGCGATTGAGAGCTTCCAGCGGCGTACACCAGCTCGCTACCACCTGCGTAGCCGGCAGAGGGAGGAGAGAGGTACAGGCGGGGTCATTAGCACAGTGAACACCGACATCTCTTCTAATTTATCTATTTTCATGTTGAATTTTACATCTAGCTGGAGAAAGGTCTTTTGGGGCTTGGCAACTTTAGTTTTTCTTAAATTTTGTCCATGTTTATTTTGAACTTTAAAAACTGAAATTTGAACATGCAAAAATCTGCACCTGTGTGCTTCTGAAGTATCAGAAATCTCATGACAACGAGATATCCTGTGGTAACCATTGGCCAATAATTACATGGATTCCAAAACTGAAGTTGTTTCAGGGGCGAGGTTGGGTAGGACGTCCAGGATTCTGGTCCCATCGTTCTCAGGCACACTGCAATTGGGCACCTGTGATTCCCTCAAATAATATTGCCTTTCCTCCAATGAGTAGTTGAGCTGTGTAGTGTGAAATGGTTGTTGGTTCTGTGGACGTATCTCAAAGTATTGCATTTGTCTTTGCAAATGTCGGGGTTGCTGAAGTGAGACGAGACCGATATGCAATTGGCAATTGGAAACTGTTGTGAAACACTTCAATGTGGTGTTGCCCCTTCAGGTCCATCCCCAATGAAGATGGACAAGCTGAAAATCACCCACCCCCAGACCCCTCAGCTGATGACAAGGCAGAGGAGTCGCCCGATGACAGCGAAGAGTAGCGCTGAGATTGAGGCGGAAGAGGTGGAGAAGCTTCGCCAGTACGTGTTCTGTCATTTTTTGCAGTGTTGGATCACCGTGCTGTGCAGACCTCGTACATATTTTTTAGTCTCGGATCTTTACGGCACATGAATTAACAATTGGCAAGAGGATTAGGATGTACCTAGGGCTGGCCGATTAATCGGCTTATTTTCAATTACGATTTTGTCTTCCAACGATTATGAAAAGATAGTCGAGAGAAAACAATTGTTTGTATTTTATTTACTTTTTTACTTTTTGTTTTTCAGTTGAATTATAATCCAGAAAATCCACTGTTAACCCTTTCGCACGTAACTTATGCTATGTAGCGCACGCGTTACGTTACATGGTATGTTTTCATTAGCATTATTAAACTTCATGTTTTTCCGTTAGCATTTCATATATTTTTTAATGTTAAATCACTGTTTCCTCAAAGCTAAAATTAGCCAAAAAATTTCAATCTAGTGTTCTAATCGTGCCGGTTTTAGCATATGCGCTAGACGGCAAATCACACCGGTGTGACCGTACATGCAAAAGGGTTAAATCGACACGTTTTTTACAGTTCAATGAATGCATGATATTTTGAAAGTCAACGAATAATCGTGTTAAATAACTGATCTCAGTATTGACCAAAATAATCATGAATATGATTACTATAATCGAGCAGCCCTAGAGGAACCTGCATCAGTCTTCTGTTTCTCCTCCGCATTGCTCTATAAAAACATTCGTTGTCAATGGGTGAGAATATCACAAACACTTCCTGTCTTCAGGTTCAAGTTCAAAGCTCTTGAGCTGAACAGGAAGATCCTGGAGGAGGCTCTGGTGCCAAAGAAGCCAACGCCAAAGGAGGTGACCCAGCCAGAGGGCTTTCATTTGGAGGTGGAGCGCCGGGTGCAGGAGCGGAAAGCCAGCAAGAAGCCAGAGGAGCCTGAGGACCATACCTTCCACTCACGACCTGTGCCTGTCCGCATCCTGGAAGACGTGGTGGTGGGTATCCGTGGTGGTAATGGTACTGCGCTGCACTTTGGCTACCAACTTACAGATGTCCATACTAATAATCAGGCTTCAATGTGAAGGTTTTTTTCTCATTTGCCCAGTTGGACAAGTTGCCTAGAAATCTACTTGGCTGAATATGGCAAAGTTAAACTGTAATATGAAGCATGTAACAATGATTCATTATAGGTTTCACCTTTCATTATGTGTTTCATTATTTATTCTAACAAACCAGCAATCCATCGTATCTAATTGGGGGAAACATTAACGTTGACCCTGCATATTGTAGAAAATTCTCTGGATGCTGTTTAGACTTAATGGGCAAATGACAGCTTGGACATAAATAATTTGAAACCCTACATGGATACCATTTCTTATTGTTAGGCCCTAGCTTCACCCCTAGAAAGACTTGGTCTGTGCTGTATGGGCAGTTATACTGTGCTTGGCCTGTTTTTGGGCCTGTGTTCACTGATTGTCCTGTTCTTCAGGGTGTCCCAGAGAAAAAGGTACAGAATCCCACAGTCCCAGAGTCCCCAGCCTTTGCTCTGAAGAACCGCGTACGAGTTGAGCGCAAGGTTGAAGAGGTCTGTCTGAACAACCTCCCCAAAGAGGACTTCATGTTCAATAAAATGTGTCCCATTTGTGGGAGGAGCCGCTCTAACTCTTTTTCTCTAACTTTTTTTTTTTTTTAACGTTCCTGTGATTCAGACAAAGCCATCCGCGCCGGTCAAAGTGATTCCCATGCCCCACTTTGGCCTCCCCTTCCAGCCCAAGCTTCCAGAGAAGACCCAAGTGGAGGTGTGTCCCTTCTCCTTTGAAGCTCGAGAGCGAGAGAAGCAGGCACTCAAGGAGAAGAGGCTGGAGCACATGCGTCATGAAGAGGTATTTCCCTGAGCTGGCAGTGGGGAATATGATTTTGGGAACCGTGCATGCTGCTCTTGCGCTTGGCAAAAATTTGACATTACATGATGCTTATGGATTGTATTTGATATTAAACAGTAGCATATTTTGAGGGAGTTTGCAGGCATAAATTCATATGACTGATTAGGATGGGTTTAAAGTCATTAAGAGTGCGGTTGGCAAACACAGCATACTCATGGCCCTCAATTTCCTCCTTGCAGGTGCCCAAGTTCAAGGCCCAGCCGCTTCCAGACTTCAGTGAGGTACATCTTCCTGCCAAGAAGGTGGCAGAACCCACTAAGGTGGAGCCCTTCAAGCTTATTATCGATGAGCGTGGCACCACTAAGAGCGAGCGCTGGGAACAAATGGTGAGATCATCCTCCAGTCACTAGGGTGCACTGACTTGTCCTGTCTTTGGCAGTTGGGCCTTTTATAAACTTTGGGTTTCTCAGGACAGTGATGTTACTTGCATCGTAGCTACTAAATGTGGCAGTGTAACTAGCAGCATTCCATTGTTTTGATTTTTACCACAAGGACTGGTATCGGTGATCTCCTGGTAAAGCCAAGCCAATCGCAATTCAAGCATGTTTTTAGTCTATAGTGGGGTTTTTTTGTTTGTTTAAAAAAAAAAAAAAGCTTTTCAGATGTGTATCCTAATGTGAATCATGATGGGTATGAACCAGCTTACTACCTCCAGCCGTACCTGTGATTTTCCAAGCTTCAACCATCTTATCTAACCCCTCTCCCCTGCTCGCAGATGAAGGAGGAACTCAAACAGCAGGCAGAAGCGGCGTCTTTCAAGGCACGGCCCAACACAATCACTCACAAGGAGCCCTTTATCCCAAAGAAGGAGAACCGCTCTGTTTTGGGTAAGCATAAGCAGACAGCTAACCCCCACCTCACTCTGCTGTTGCTGCTGTGATTGTATGTGTTGCACTGGTTGGCTGCTTGCTCCCAACTGCACCACTAACTACTGGTTGTGTTGGGGCTTCCCTCTCTCTCTCTCTCTCGCTTTTGCCCTGTCTCTCCTGTATTCCACACTGTCATCTTCTGCTCTTTAGAGAACATCTCTAATTCCACAGTTGCAGATGGCTTCCAGCTGTCCACAGAGCGCCGCGCCAAGGAGCGCCTGGAGTTTGACCGTGCAGTGTGTGAAAAGGAGGCGCTACGTGCGCGCATGGAAGAGGAGGAGAGGAGGCAGCAGGAGGAGCAAGAGAAGGAGGAGATCGCACGCCTCCGGCAAGAACAGGTAGGTTCCCAGGGCAGGCATCGTCTGTTGGGGGTGACTGTGCTCCAAACCGAGAATCTGAACATGAGGCCACGCAAGTGCAAGCAGCAGTTGCACCTACTACTTGTGACATCGTGGGCATTTATCTTTATAGACCGAGTTTGACTATTTTGGCCTAATCCAGCTTGCAGCCTGCATTTTGATAACGTGTGATTCTCTGCCTCCTCTTTCTAGGTGCACAAGGCCCAGCCCATCAGACGCTATAAAGCAGTGGAGCTGAAGAGGAGCGAAGTGCCCCTGACCATACCCCAGTCCCCCAACTTCTCTGATCGCTTCCGCCTCTGACCCCCTTCTCTGGAGGGCGCTACCTTTCCTGACTGTACATAATTGTAACCAGTATCGCCAAAAGGTCTCTGACCACTCTTTTACTTCACCCTTCATTTTTTTACATATGTAGCCAATGATGAATAAACAAACGGGGTGGGGTGTTCTTGAATATGTCTTATCTCTGGTGTGACCTGTCCCGGTTATCGCCAAAATGTTAGGGAGGGGCAAGGAACAGGTTTTAATTTTTTAATTTTTTGTGGGTTGGGGAGGGTTTGCAAGTTAATTTATGTACATATATTAAAGTTGGATTTCAAATCTAAATTCCAATTTTCATTCAAAACTGGCTTCATGTAGTGCTGTGCTTTGACTCTTAATTTGCACAGGTTTCCAAGCTCAGATCTGACAGTGGCTTTGGTTTCCTTTTTCTTATATTTTATTTAAGTTTTGTATTGTATTGAACATCAGTTGAGTGCTACTTTCATCTTAATACTATGTCCCATTAGATTTTGTGCTGTCCTGTACCCTGCCAGCAGTTTTAATATCATTTCACTTCTAAGCTAACCCCTGTTGTAATCTCCTGACTCTCCTTGCTACAGTGTCACCCATTTTTACCCTATTAGCTTTGTAATCTCTTGGCAGCCTTGTGAACTGACCTGCAGACACCCCAAACATGTTTGACTTAAGTTGTTTTGTAGGTCAGCCTTATATGCACCTTTTATTGCTTGCAGCAAAGTTGGTCCTTGATAGCTGCAATGGGTGCTACATGTTGCAGTCTAGAAAATTAGCTGCATCCAGCCTGCACACAGTTGACAGCAATTTGGCCTCATGCAATTAGTTTCATGTAACAATCAACAGACAGAGGTTCATGTAATATACTGGTTTTCAATGTGAAAGCAGCCTTGGAAGGTAGGAGTGGTGTGGCACAGTGTAGATGTGAATTTTCATTTATTCATTTGGCAGATATTTTTATCCTGTAACTACATGCAGTAAACCTCATACCACATCTGACCGTGTCTGTCACTAAAAGCGCAGACTCATCTGATGTGTGTGTCCACATGCAAATGTACACAAAAATGGATATATACATGCATGTAGTATCATACCTTCACAGCTGAACTTTTGAGCACGGTGCATCAGGGAATGGAGTATACAGGAGAATACAAACATGGTCTGGCTCTAGCAACAAGAAACTGAATCTGAAATTGAATGTAGAGAGGGCATAGGTGATGATAGAGAAGAGAGAATTGGGGCTTTATGGACATTGAACATTTGAACATTTATTGGAGGTGTAGAGATGACAGTCTCTTTTAGTTGATGCTTCAGTTGGTATTGTACTCCTCTGTTGATGCAACTAAGTTTAGCTGGCTGTGTTCCTAGCATTGGGCAGAGACTTAAGCCTGTCTCTTTTTGTCTGACCCCTGTGGTGAAGTGGAAAACTGGGCTTCAGATTTCTCTGGCAGCCACAACAGAGCAGCACAGATGGGACATGCTACTGGCTGCCAGTTAGATAGGGCTTCACAGATAAGGACAGATAAACTGTTTTTATGACTGAATATAACATCCTGTCATGACAGGAAGTGTCATCTGCTTCTATAAATCTCTCAAACATTTGCTCTGTCTAGGATTGTACACAGTGCTGCTAACCTAACTTGCACTTCATAGGACTATACATTAACTGAACCAGACGCTGATGCCTGTCGCTGTTCAAAGGGCATGGCTGCTTTGCCTCACCTGTGTATCAATCCTGCATATTCTTGGTTACATCACACCGCTACTCCATTTTATCTGGGTTCCCCTCGTGTTGGGGACCCTTTCAATTCCAGAGCTGCCATTCATTAAATGCTGAAAATTTTTATAAAACTCAATCATTTGTTTTCAAATTTCATTCACTGTAGTCAGTGGCCCAAATCTGCTTTGCAGTGGTTTTGTGTGATCCCACAGATTAAGCTTGTAGTTCTTCCCTGTTTTCTTAGCAAACGGGATGAACTGCACACAGGTGAGCTAAGCTCCCTTCGTCCCCGCTGGGCTCCGGGTTTGCGTCCCGTTGCCAGTGTCCAGGTGTGACTGCTTCCAGCATGGCCCGTGGTGCTGCTTCCATTCATTAGTCTGTGGCAGTAATGCATTGCAAGCAGGCGCTGAAGTGTGAAAGCAGTTTGTAATCCAGACAGCCACCTGCCAAATTCTCAACTGGAGGAATGGAGATTTCATTAACAGATTTGCTTTGAGAGCTGTCGTAGGACATACTGGGAAGGCTCCTGTTAACGCCATGTGACTGATCCTTTTATTGTACGTTAAATTGTGCACATCATGCCCAAGTTGACTGAGGTTTCAGTCACAGGACCTGGTAAACAGTAATTTTTTCCCAAGATGCATTTTGTGCTGTAACTTTCCCCCTTAACCAACATGCAGTCCTGTTGTTGTTTTGTTTTCACTATCATATGTAATATATTATGTACAGTACTTATGTATGTTTCTTTTCAATAAACATTTGTTTAAGGCTTAATGTCATGTCAGTCTGTGTGAATCTGGAGTATACAGTTTTAAATGTTCCCCTTTTTAGAGGTGGAGTCGTTATCTGAACAGCTAGTCTTCTGCTGGGATGAAACTTTTCATGAGCTGTTTCTGTTTCATGAAACTGCTCCCTTTCTCCACATGCCCACATTGCTGTTTCTCCAAGAATGCGATTTCTTGATGGGATTGGGCTGTTTTTTAATGCTGTGCATCATAGGCTAAGGCAGCTTCATCCATTAATGATTCTGATTGGTTGGAACAAAGGCTCCCACAGTAACTAAAATGGAATATAATAAAGAGTGCTTATTTAGTCACTGCACCTGCCCCTTCTGCAACACCCTCTATGATCAGAGTGAACCCGGGCTTAGACAAAGCTCTGCTTGGGTGAACAACCTGTGCACTGTATGCATGAGAAAGTGCCTGTGAACATGTGTTTTTGTGTATGAGAATGCTTATGTGTGTGTACGTGTGTTTCTAAATGAGTGTGTGTGAGAGAGAGTGCATATTTGTCTGCATGCCAGGAGGTGAAATGGAAAGACTCCATGTCCTCTGTCCCCTAGAGGGCCTGACGTCCCTTTAGCCTGCTTTGCATACCTCCATTATCAGGGAACATTAACGACCCCCCACCACACACACACACACGTTCAGACTCTATTTGGGGCTGGGTGAGATACAAGAAGAATCCAACAGGCTGCTGCTACATCACACCCGCCTCCTGCCCCCCCCCCCCCCCCCCCCCCCCACCCCCCCAACTAACAATGTAGCAGAACAGCCACCCTACAGTGGACCACACTATACAGGTGGATCCAGGCATGGTGGAACTCCTGCTCTCACCCCAGGGATAAGGAAGTATCCCTCATTCTGGAAGTAAGCTCGTTCTGTGTTTGAATGTGTATGATCAGCGGTCTGTTGGGAGTCTCTTTGTGTGTCTCTGATTTTGTCCCTGCTGAATTTGGATTCTGCTGCATGTGTCTGTCTATGTGTGTGTGTGTTTCTGTCTGTCTGTCCCAACTAAACTTTGCCTCATTGCTGTGCCTCTTTCTGTCATTGTGTAGCTTCCTGACACTGAAGTGTGTCCGTCTGTCTGTTTAGTTGCTCCAATCATGAGGACAATGAGACCATCGGTCGCTCCCCTCAGAGAGCTGTCCGTCCTGGAGGCGAAGGTAGACAGCCTTGAGCGTAAACTGGACCAGTTGCTCTCCAGCAAACAACACTCTGCTTTTCTGCGGCCCGGGGTGTGTGCACAGTGCTGTGCCTGTAGTCTGCACGCTCGCCAGCAGGAGGCTCTGGTCAACATTCTGTCTGCCCAGGCCCGGCAACTGGAGTCCTTAGAGAAGCTGGTTCTGGATATCCATGGGGCACAGAAGTGCACCTCACCCAACCGTGAGGCCGAGGCCACCCCCGAGAAGGTGCAACCCTGCAGGACCCTTCCAACTCCGCCCAGCCATGAGGCTGGGGCCAGCCCCGAGAAGGTTCAACCCTGCAGGACCCCTCCGACTCCGCCCAGCCATGAGGCTGGGGCCAGCCCCGAGAAGGTTCAGCCCTGCAGGACCCCTCCGACTCCGCCCAGCCATGAGGCTGGGGCCAGCCCCGAAAAGGTTCAACACTGCAGGACCCCTCCGACTCCGCCCAGCCGTGAGGCAGGACCCCCTGTTAGAGAGCCCTTCACAGATGCAAAGGTACCAGAGTTGCCCCTGTTAATGTGTGTTTCCTCTTATTCCTATAATAAAATATAGAGAGCCACCCTATCCATCCATTTTCCAAAATTTAAACTTTTTAGCTACCTGCAAGTTTTCAGTGGGGCATATTGGATCAGCTCAGCTGTACTGTGTACAGACAGTCACTTCTGGTCATGATCAGAATCAGACTTATCAGACTGAAGACTATATATAGACACATATATGGGTGTGAGGTTTTTACTCAGATAACTGTTAATGTATGAATCTGCTCTGTTCTCATTCTCTACCTGATGCTCAGAAGGACGTCCCCCAGCCAGGAGTGAAAAGAAACCAGGCCTTAAAGCAACAGAACATGTTTGTGGCTCTCCAGAAAGGTGGTTAGTACATTTAAAAATACAATAAGCAGCTCATGTATCTGAGTGTTACTTTTAGATCCTAGACACATTGTTATCATTTCAATGGTGTCTAGTTCCGAGGTCACATTCACCAACAAAAAAAAATCATTCATCAAATAAAACACTCACCAAACACATTAAGCAAACAACACATTCAAAAAGAAAGAAACAGAAGAATGCATTCATCCCAGATAATGTTGGACCAAATGACATTCACCAGAGCACTCAAAAGTCTTACAGTGCCAGTCAAAAGTTTGGACAAACCTGCTTAGGATAATGGGAAACATGCATTCAAAGACATTTTTATCTAAAGGCTTATATTTAAATGCTTGAAATTTGTTTCTTAGACAAATACAAATAGTGAAGTTGATGCCTATGTATGAATTTCTTTCTAGAAAATTTTTAATATTAAAAAATATTTTTTGGCTATTTTGAAGGATCTAAAAAACTTTTTTTTAGACTTTTTGGTCATGGCATAATTCCATTTGTGTTATTTCATAGCTTTGATGTCTTTACTATTCTAAAATGTGGAAAATAGTAAAAGTAGAAGAAAGAAAAGCGTGTCCAAATTTTTGACTAGTTCTGTACATGTCTCCTGTGGTTTATGATCGAAGGACAACCAGGGCTGTCCTGCTCTTATGTCCTCTACCCTAGTCTAGGTGACCTGGATATCCTGCTCTGCTCCATTTACTCTGAGGTGAACTGAGGCGCTGCAGGTCACTGAGTCCACAGAGTGATGATGGTGTTGCGTTGTATGCAGGTGCACCCGCCCAGGTAAAAGAGGAAGCCAAGAAGGTCAAAGATGGAGCTCAAAGAGTATGTAAAGCACTCAGCCCACCTCTGGACGGAGGATTGGCACCCAAAAACAGCACAGCGGCTCTCCCCCCTTCATTAGCTGCACTGCTACCAAGCCCCAAAGTGCCACCACAACCAGCAGACCCCTCCAAACCAGGGCCATCTGAGGATCAGCCTCCCCAGCTGAAGATTGATGGGATAGCGGTGCTGAAAAAAGATCCAGAGAAAATTGTGTCTGACATTAACAAGGATGGGGTTGGAGACCAGCAGCTAAGGATGGACAAACTGGAGGTCGGAGCTTGCCTATCAGTGAAATTCCCGGTACAATTCCATACAGAGGAGACCAGATCGGCCGCTTCTGTGACAGATCTGCCCCCCGACCCCAAGTGCTCGCCACCAGCTACATTGGCGACGACAATCCCTACAAAAGGAGAAAAAACAGCGCCAAATGTCGGACAGGGCGCGTTATTTGGGTTGACAGTTCCCATGGCAACTACAGACAGCCCCATCCTCAGACATGTCCACAGCTGTCCTGACTCCTTGCAAAGGTAAAGTATGATAGCATGGCCGCACCATGTCTCTCAGTCCTACTGGTTCAGATGATGGCCAGAGCGTAGTCTGTTAATCAGAAGGCAGCTAGGGGATTTATTCATCAGTGAAAATGCCAGTTGCTTTTTCTACATAAACACCTCTTTTGTCACCAAGCCAAAAAAAACTGCATAAACCATGTGCACACTGAAATTTTAGGCTGCATGACAGCGTGACAATAATGGTCTGAGAGATAATGTCCTCTACAGCTGATTTCCTCTACTCTGAAACTAAGCTGAGAGCCTAAAATATATATGTATACAGTGACACATTTCTTATTACAGCAAAATATTGTTACAGTCACCCAGATTAGTTAAATATCAGTAAATCTGTGGTAGTCCTGAAAACCGTCCTTCCTCCTTTAACCCCTAATTTGATATATTCCAAGGTCATGTCTGAAAAGAAACAATAACACAACAATTCTGGAGGTGGACTGAATTAATCTGCTGTGAAGACTGCTGGAAGCAGAATTTAAGTGGAGAGCTGTGTCCTAATCATTTCTGGCTGTTATTCACTAGAGATCTTAAATCAAGAGGTTTGCAGGTTTGAATCTTGAGATAGGCACTCCTCTTGTTCCCTCAAGCAAGACACATGTAAGTAAGAGCAGAATTTGGCTCTGATGTTTTTGTAGACCTCTGACCATTGTGTTTTTAACTCAGTGAAATCTTCCCTCACTAGGATACAGGGTTCAGGAGGCAGCGTCCCGCCAATCAAACCTCCGGACAGTGTGGCGCCTCCTCTGGTGAAGGCGTGCGATGCTGCCACAGGGCCTACAGTGATGCCAGTGCACTGCTCTGTGGCAGCTGGCATTCAGATCCGAGTCAGCCCAGCACCCACCAGCACTGCTGCACCGGGCACGCCCAAAACCACACCCAACACCTGCCAGAAAATAATAGGTAGCTATGCAGTTGAGAATTGGTGATCGCCTGTTCTCATTTCCTGTCATCTTGCTGGAATCTGACATTGAATACATTATGCCAGGACCCTCACATACTTGTAACTACAGTTATGTAGTCATTGTGTCATACTGAAGTTAGATAAAGCTATTCCTTCTCTGTCATTGCACACTTCAGCCCTTTGAATGTAGCGCAGCAGAGAGGTCTCTCCTGTAGGAGATCCTGTGCGCCTGCTCTCAACCATGCCCCACGGGCGTGACTGCGGCATTGAACAGGGGAACAGAATGGGGGTTTTGCCCTCTGTGACAGTAGGAGGGGGGGTGCTTTTTAATCCCTCAAGGATGAGAGGTATCCAGCCTTCCAGGCCACACTAATCCTGTAATGGGGGGGTGGTGGTGGGGGGTCAGATGCTCTTGCCATAACCCCCCACCCTTACGCACAGCTGCTCTGCAGGCTCAGAATGGAAACCTGTCCGATGGGGTCATCCAACAGAGCTGAAATGAAAAAGGGGGTTATAGTGCGATTCAAATAAACGAATGATAATCAATTACTAGTTAATGACAATTAACCGTTAATTAAGCTCTTTTTTTAATGGAAAAAAGAGTAAAAATGTTGCAAATAAGATGAATGCATGAATAAAATGATTTGATTAAGAATTTGCAGAGGAGGTCAGCTCTTCTCCAATGGGACAATCAGGTGGTGTTGCAGTGAGTGAACTGGACTCAGTGGTAAAAAGTGGTGTCCTTGAACAAGGCACCATACTTCTTTGTTTCAGTAAAACATTCTGGCTGTACTATGAAGAATAAACATTGTGCAAGCCATTAAATGAGAAGTTTGGTAAGTCATTATGGAGCAAGGCGTCTGCTATTAATAAAATATGTCGTAATGTAGTAATGTTACTCCTAATCCTCCTAATCCCATCACTTATCATTTCTGTGCATGTCTAAACAGCGCCTCTTGTGGACATTGAAGGTAATGCTGCTCTCTAATAGAGGCCTACTCCTACTCTCCCTCAGATGATGATCCCCCTCGCCCTGCCCCCTTCCCCCACCGCGTTGTGTCCCTGAGACCCAGCCAGCCCTGTGAGCCCTACAGCATCAACACCAAGGAGGTGCTTGGGGGGTAAGCTACACCCGTTGCAGCAGTTTTAGGGGAAAGATGAACCATGTCAGTTCAAGAATCAATCAGATACACTGACTACATGATTCTGACCCACACTGGTGTGTGGCATTAAATGTAAGGAGAGGAGTAGAATTCCATCAGCGCAGCCCATCATTCATTCATACTGCATCACTAACTGCGGCACTGATTCAGGGCTGAGAGAGGGACACAGTTTGATGGCAGGTGGGGCGGGTCCTCGCAAGAATTCATTTTCTCCTCAGTTTTTGTCAGGCTGATAGCTGTAGCTGTTCAGTGTCATCCTGTGACATGGTCACTTTGATTTTTGGAGATTTAAGGTTGATTTCTGGTCCATGTAATTTTACATGCTAACATCTCTGACATGTGTACCCTGGTGAAGAGCACTATAATCACTGCAAGTTAAAGCAACTGCAGCATTATAGAGTGGTTAAACCCATACAAAAAATAATATACTGAGATTAAAATTTAGAAAATACAATTTCTGCTCAATCAATATATTGAAAATATGTAAATTACTCACTCCAGATTCTGGGCTCCTAGGGACAACTATGCCTTTGTGCACTTTATTAGGGCACCTTGATGGGCACAGAGTTGAACATGGTGTACAGCATGTTGGAGAGGGAATGAATCCTATGCTGCTGTGTTTCAGGGGCCGCTTTGGCACTGTGCACACATGTATGGAGAAAACATCTGGGCTGAAGCTGGCAGCAAAGATCATCACGGCACGGAATGCCAAAGAGAGGGTGTCTGTCAGTGCATAACAAACCTGCTACCTGCCTGTGTGTGTCTGTCTTAATATGTCTGCGTGTGTGTTTCTGCATGACTGTCTGTGTGTGTTCTCTTGTATGTATGTATGTTCCTCTGTGTGTATGCATTTGTGTGTATATGTATGTTTGTGTGTGAGTTTGTGTCTGTGCATGGGTGCACTTGCATTTCTGTGTGTGTGTGTTTTTTGTGGTAGTGTGTCTGTGTATATGTGTGTTTGAGTATTTGTGTTTAGTTGTGTTTGAACATTGCTAAGAACAGACTGTTGCACCAGGATTTGAGAGACGAGTGTGTTTGGTAGAAGAAAATATGTGTAAGTTGATGTGACCTCTACTTTACTTGTCAAATATTTTCTTTGCTACTCAAATGTTTGTGCGCATACCCGTTTGTGCTGTACCACAGGATATGGCGCTTAACGAGATACAGGTGATGAATCAGCTGAGCCATCCCAACATCATTCAGCTGTACGACGCCTTTGTGTCCAAGAACCAGGTGTTTCTGATCCTGGAGTTGTGAGTAAGGCTTCATTCCTCTCATGCCCTGGATGCAGGTGATGACATCAGCTCTAGCTGAGAATTATCCAGGTGTCACACTCAGAAGCAATACCCTCTGGAGTTCAGACTGGTTATAACTGGGCCAACCTAAAATTATTAAACCACTCAACCAAAGAAAAAAAGCATCACATCAGAAATTCATGCTAAGGTTACTTCACAGACGTAAGAGTGTAACTGCCTACTGTCATTACACACCTGCAGTTACACTGATACTTCTTACAGTAACAGTGCCTTACTGCTGTCACCGAGAGTGATTGCTGTAATATCTATCTTTTTGTAAGTGCAGTCAGTCATTGCTTCATCTTTTCCATCTGTTTATCTCATGGCTCGCATTCTAAGTTCATGTTCATGTTAGTGAAAGGGGCAAGGAGCCTTCTGCTGCTGTGAAAAGATTCTGTATTATGAGACTGATGAGTGATGAGTGACTGATAGAGGATCAGACAGGCTGACTGAGGGCTGCGAGACCCAGCTCAGGGTTGTTGTCTGTGTCTGACAGCGTGGAAGGAGGGGAGCTTTTTGAGAGGATTGTGGATGAAAGTGCCCCCCTCACCGAGCTGGATGCCATGATCTTTGTGAAGCAGATCTGTCAGGGGATCCAATACATGCACCAGATGTATGTCCTGCACCTGGACCTCAAGGTACGATGGTTCATGTACATTAAAAGCCTATATTGTAAAAATATATAACTGTTTGTGTGTGTATGTGTGTGTATGTGCATGTATGTATGGGTATGTGGGCATGTCTGTATGTGTGAGTATGTGCATGCTTGCAAGTGTGTGTGTGTGTTTATGTGTGTGTGTGAAATTAAATGGGAATAACTGTGAAGATATTCTGTACTCTAACCTGCAGCCTGAAAACATCCTTTGTGTAAATCGCAGTGGCTACCAGGTGAAGATCATTGACTTTGGGCTGGCCAGAAGGTAGTGTCTCTACCTGTATGTGCGTACATTTTACAGTCGTTTGAACTATATGGTGAATTTATTTAAAACTCATTTACACAAGCATGAGGACTGTGTATGCTATTACTATTATGCAACCAGAGCTCATGAATCCCTTTTTACAGGGATTGCCTCTTCACACAAGGTTCTGTTTCCCATTTTCTTATTTCCTGTTCTCTCTTTCTCTTCTTTCTTTTCCCTCTTTCTCTATCTCTTTCTGTCTCCATTTTTACCTGTCTCTATTCCACTCCCTCACTCTGTCCCTGCTCAGATACAAGCCCAGAGACAAGCTCCGCGTTTCATTCGGGACTCCAGAGTTCCTAGCTCCAGAGATCGTGAACTTTGACTTTGTTTCCTTTCCTACAGACATGTGGACACTTGGGGTTGTCACATATATGCTGTGAGTCAATACTCTGATTGGTGCAGATGCACCCTGTGACATAGCTGAGAGAATCAGATTGCCAATAATGTTCAATGGCAAATTACAGTTCAAGTTGGCAGTGATTTCATTAAGCATATTGTTTACATCAAGTGTGTTAACCATGCCCAAATTAATTTAAGTGCCTAACTGTGACAGTATTAATAAAAATTATTTCTAGATAAAATACTAACAATGATAGAGGCCATTGTCAAATAAGTTAACAGTGGGTTTTCTTTTTGGGAATGTCTATGTGAATACGTATGTAATGGAAATAGATTGTACTACATGCTGTCAGGCACACGTCATACTGCAAAAGAGTCATTGCCATTACATACTTCTGTAAAATGATCCAGCTACACTCACACAGTGCTGCTCTGTATGGCAGCAGCAATGGGAGACTGAGGCTAAATTCCAAACCAACCCCTGCACCCTCACTCAGCAGTGCACCACCCACCCTATTGAGTCTGTCCCGGTTATGGAGGAAATAAAAGTAGGGGGCATATTGCCTGTTGCTTCACAGCAAAGGGCAACGCTGATGACCCACAACTCTTAGCATTGTAGGCAGAGGCAGCTTAGATTTGAACAAATCATAGTGCTTTTCTATGGAGAGCTTTTATTGGTTCATACAATTGTGTGTTTGACTGCTCACTTCACTTCACAGAAGCACAATATTTTGCCCTAACATTAAGGCTGTAGCCCTATGCTACAGAATTAAAGATAGCAAAGGAAAGCAGGTCCTTCGACACAACCACTGACAGAGTGATTTATATGTTGTTAATTCTAACCTCAGTCTCTCATTCTTCAGTAGCTGAAATTATCTACCCACTACAGACACCATTACCATTAACACCAACAACAATAACTAAGGCATCCAACAGCAAGCCACAATGGCCAATTACCACAATACTAATGGTGTCCCTCCATCTGGTGCCCACTACAGACTGAGTGGTCTGTCCCCCTTCATGGGAGATGATGACAGTCAGACCCTCAACAATGTTGTGGCTGTGAACTGGTACTTCGATGAGGAGGCCTTTGAGCATGTCTCCCCCGAAGCCAAAGACTTCATCTCCAACCTGCTGATCCGGGAAAGGAGGTGGGGGTGGGGTGATGGTTGGTATGGTTGGGGCGGGGCACGGAGTGGGCTTCCTCTAGACAGGAATGGGAATTTGCTATGGCTGTATGATCTTATTGTCTGAGCCTAATGACCATGTGATTCTCCTGACCCTTAACCCGATGGAGTGAGCTCTTTCTGTTGACATGGATTTAATGTTTGTTTAAATAAATAGTTAGATGTAAAGCTGCTTCTAATTATTAATGATTATCTTGTAGTTATAACATTCTGAATATTTAAAACCAATTTTTGCACAGATTGTGCAAATGTGTACAGTAACTGTCACAAACCAGTCTGCTGTCTCAGTTCATCTATTGTGAATGTGCTGGTGAAAGCCCTACAACCTCCTGTAAAAGTTTTAGTTCCATCTTAATATGACCAGTTTTATTACACAAAGCTTAGCTTTTGCTTCTTAACCATTGTCTCATGCTTGATGAAGTCAATTCCCCTGATGTGTGTTCCAGTGGGCGTCTGAGTGCCACGCAGTGTCTGAAACACCCCTGGCTCAACAGTGCCGAAGACAAAGCCAAGCGCAGCAATATCCTGCTCAAATCCCAGCTCCAGCTCAGAAAATACATGGCCAAGCGTCTGTGGAAGGTGGGACAGCTAAAACCTCTCAGGGAATCTACTGTCCATTCAGGGTTCGAATTATGGGGGGGGGGGGGGGGGGCTAATGAGGGATAATGTAGGATAACGTGCTAGTCTACGTGTCACTACTATGTGGAGCAAAAAAGCAGCTGTTGGCTTTACTTTACTTATTATAATTATTTATTATGATAATACGAATCAATGGTGATGGTATGGAGAAGACGATAAATCCTCTTCTGTCAGTGGATTCAGACCTAACTGATAGTTTATGTCAGAATTTTGATTGTTTTGGTGTGGTTTCAGACACAATGCCATGCCTGCATTAAGTAATTAATCCAAAATGATGATGGACCTAATTCAATCCTCTGCTTTGCCATTTCAGCTGTTGTTTGGGAAACAAACAACCCAAAAAGTACACAGGAGTTACTTTATGTATCATATTGGCATTAGCTTACTTTAATTTCATGCTGCACTTACCAAAATGTTCTGTGAGTCATGAAAACAGTAGTGTTTCATAGATTATATTTTAAACCATAGGGCAAATGTGAGCAAAGCTCTGAATATTTCATAAATTTTATTTTTGGTGCTTATTTATTGTCATTGTTGAGGGCAAATAGTACTTTTCATATATTTCTGTTGTTTTATTTGTTACTTTGAGATCTTTTGCCATTGTAAAATAATACGCTTTTTTGGTCACCTGACAGAAAAACTACATCGCCATAGCAGCAGCAAACAGGTTTAAGAAGATCAGCAGCTGCGGATCCCTTACGTCACTGGGAATTTGAATAAGCCAAACTGTAGGACAATGACCTGCGCAGATAGGCATCCCGAGCCCGAGTCATATGACGCAGATCTGCGCAGGTTTACGCAGACAAGTACAACTAAAGGACCGCAGCTGAACCCCTCCTACAAGCCTGAAGCGTGGAGCATACAACAAGCGGAGAGAGCGAGAGAGGATACTTTGTGCACAACATTATGCTGCATTTGCACACAGAGGACAGTACCTTCGTAACGGCATAATCGAGCATTAACCAGACCAGCTAGTGGAAGACCTTTTCATGTAATTTACATGTGTAGCAACTTTGATCAAATTATTTCATAGTTCATGTTTCCTTAGAGGGAGAGGTGCGTTTCCTGTCTGAACTGCAATTCGCTTTTCCACAATGGAGCAAGAAATTTGTTTCTCACTGCAGGGCTTTCCTGTGGTTAGAGCTTGGTCAACTGGTCTTTGAAGTTTTAAATCAATTCAGTTCTTTATTTTTTGTGGACCTCGGGGGCTCGCATCGGACAGGATGGTACTTTTTGTTTAATGTTAATTTCCCACGATTAGTTGATGAATTTCGGTCAGCTCGCAAGAGTTAAGTGCTGATTGTTTCTTGACTGCTGAAAATCTGCTCATTATGAGTCATATCAGCCAGCGTATTCCTCGCGTAAGCAATGCATTTCGTAAGAGGGACTGTATCTCTTTCTGAAAGAATAAACCAGCTAAAACCTAATGTTGTAACGTCATCTAAGTGATGTAGTAAAACAAAATAAAATGAACATTGTTTCAGAGTGACTTTAATTGTATGGTTGGTGAAGTTAATTGCAGTGTTTTAAAACGAAGTGAGTGACACCACAGACGGAGAGACGCTGACGCTGTGCTGTAAAAGGAGTTGGTGGATCTCTGCACTATTTTTCCTGATAACGCAGCAAGTGCTCCTAAAGTAACAAGTCTCAAGTTCAAGTGAATCCCTGCAATGATTTCCACTACAGGATAGAATTGCTTTCGTGAAAATACAGGGAATTTATTATTGGGAAAGGTAATTTTCAGTCGGTTCTGATTTGCATAATGTAGTTTTTTAAAATGTCTTAATAAGTCGCTATCTACCCATTTACAGGGCTGTCACTCTGTATTGAAGTCCATTATGCGCACCCAATTCACTGAATATTGATGACGCGGTTCTGATTACTGTGAAGTAATGAACATTTCCATAAACCTTTGAATGATGCACTCCCCCTTTACATGGCCACTGTTTTTAAAGGGGGGGGGGGGGGGGGCTTCAGCAATAGAAGCCCTCAAAGCATGATGACAATAATTTATTGGATGCAGTAAGAACAATGTGCCACTAGATGGAAGTATAGAAGGTGCAACACTTTTAATATCAAATTGGGGGAGAGACTATGGCAGACACAAATACAAACACTAAGAAGATGGTAGTGTAAATCCTACCCAGAAATATCCTCCATGACAGTTTAATCAATTCTCAGGACAGGTTTTTGTTAAATGGAATATTGTGGATAAATACGTCAAACACACCCCTTCATACATGGCTCTGTACGCAACATATCGCTTTATTGTCAAAAGGTATTTTATAATCTGCGCTTTGCATTTGTTTCCCATTGTGTGTAGCCTAACTCGATGATCATGCCGCAGTAAACACGCGAACATTTGTTGCATTCAGTCGCAACCAATAGTGTTTGTTCACTGCTGTTCAGTTTGTTTGTGTATATCGTTTTAAACCAGGCATTGCACGGATCTGCTTATCTTAATTTCATATGGATGCATCAACATATCTATCGGAATAAGTGAAAAGTCCAGTCGCTATCCAGTAATTTTACAGTTACCTATATAATTAGCAAATGTTGTCGATGATACAGCATCTTAATAGTCGCCAGCTAAAAAGCGAAATTAATGTACAGTGATACCTCAACCTTCTAGGGCTAGGAGATCCGTAAGATCTACATACCATTGGCTGCGTTTTGATCACAGGCCAGAGTTGGGATCAGGATTAGGGTCAGATTTAGAACAGGGTTACAGTTAGGTTTATGGAGTTGTATGCGGGAAGCCTCTGTAGTGGAGACGTGATAAAACTGTGATAGCAGTTGCAGTCCCTGCATACTGAAATGCAGTTTCTCCAGAGTAGACACCCAACCAGTGTGAGGTTCTTGCTTTAGTATGATTTCTAGGGCTATAGGGTTTGGGTTAGTGTTAAGGTTTAGGTTATGGTTTGGGCTGAAATTAAGGTTGGGCTAGAGTTAAGGTAGGAAGACTGTAAGGGCTATGGACATGGCAATGATTTGTATTTTATTCACAGGCTACAGCTGAGGGTTTCATGGATGTTACGCCCAGGCTGCAAACTAGCAGCTTTAAGGGTGGACTCTATATGTACTAGTGGTTTGGAGGATAACTGGTTTAAAAATCTAGTGTGTACAAGTCCTTCTTATTAGAATTTCTTTGGAAGGCTGAGATGATTCTGTACTTTTGTGATTGTGGGAAGGTCTGCTTGGCCTGGGTGAAACTGGCCTCAATTAGATTTTTTCTGAAAAATCAAATTGACTGCAATATGGTTACACCTGTTAATCAGTAAAACAACAAAAACGGTTTCACTTGTAAAACAATAATGTAATTTTTCGTATATTTTAACTAATTTGATAACTACTGTAATAAATCAAGTAAGGTGATTTTTAATGCATTTTATGTCCGCATACAAAGGGTCTGTTGACACAGTGACATAACTAATGGGCAGCTTATAATTAATTGCTCTAGTTTTGCTTTAAGCTTTACTATGCACATTATTATTTATCCAGATTCAATGGCCTTTCCCATATTTAGATAAATACAGTATCTGCCAACTGTACATTAATTGGTAAAGTGACAAAAGAAAGATCTTTGTTTTAAGATTATTTCTGAGTCCATTTAATAATACAATAACCTCCAACTGCCACACACATCCCTTCTTTTTGCTTTTAAGGATCATTATTGTTAAGACGAGTGTGTTTCTTTACAGTCTATCTCTGCAGTCAGTTGTGTTTTATCTTCTTAAAGAAAACTGAAAGATGTAAATGCTACTGAAAATAATCTATAAATTAATTTTTAGATTGTCCTCTAGTCTCATCCATATTTACCTGATAGATTGATGCAAAACTCTGTTTGTATGGCTGAAATCAAACTCATTTGTAATTTGAGAAGAATAAACTCTGAAGGCTTGCACATGCATGGCCAGGGAAGTATGAGGTAGGACGGATATGTTTGTCTGTTACAGATGTCAGCATGGTTCTCTGTTTACGTCTGTCAAATTCAACTGCAGATTTCTGCTTTCAGCATCTCCCCTAGTTCTGTGATTTGTCTCTCCCTAACACACACACACACACGCATGCGCACGCACACGCATACACACACACACTATCCATCTGCCTGTCTCTCTTGATAGGGAGTGTGGGTAAACTCTGAATGAATAATAGTAGGATAACTTCAGTAACAGACGTAATGTATCAACAGACAGTGATGTCCACACCCCTGAAGACATTGTACCACACCAGCACGTCAGAGCAGGGGCATTGAATTCTGTCTGGTTTATTAATACCCCACTGAGCAGGCCACAGGGGTATCCAGCAGTTGGTAGTGTTTTTTTTTGGGGGGGGGGGGGCAGAGGGGTCACGAGGACTACTGTCACCCACCTTTCTCCTTATTTAGTTGGGAAGGTCTTGCCATAGCCTCGTGGGCCAGGCTGCTCTTCTTGGGAATGCCTAAGAATAGAGTGAAGAAAGGAGGCGGGGCCAGATGGACAAGGAGGGAGGAATGAAGTGCCAGCTGGAGCTGTCAATTAAATAGAATTAAATAGGGCAGTGATTTGGAGAGTCGTCATGGTTACACACATGCACAAATCTACACATACTCACAAACAGCATAATAAACTACTGATGTGCAGTTGGCACACAAAGACATGTGGGGATTTCTGAAATCCATTCATAGTTAGGTTTATGGATAGATGCCACCAGTGGCAGGTGAAGATGTGTGTATTCAGGTGCAGGTGTGTAGACAGAGTGATGTAGAGGTACCGGAGCAACTGGAGTAAAATATTTTGCTCATTGTGACAAGAGCTTACAGATGAAATATCCTGAAGTAGCACCTTCAGAATTAAGAATTATTTAGAACATTTTTTTTCCAAATTTATTGACAAATTGAGTTCTGCAGTCTAAATATTTGCTTTCTTGTAAGACAGTAACTTCTTAGTGTGAACCTCTTAGTTTGCACCATCAGATGTAATACGAAAGCATCTCATAGTCTACAACTTCCCAGAACTCTTTTAACCATTTATATGCCAAACTGTGAATTCATGATGAAGAACTGTTTGGTTACAAGGAATAAAGTAGTGTATGAAGTGTTCACTACATCTGAAATACTCCTAGTTTGATGTATCTCACAGCTGTTGTGAGATACAGTACATCAAATGTAAAGGTTCAAACATCCACAAAAGCACGTTCTGTTGGAGAAAAACAGTGGATGGAAAGGAAACTGACTGTGTGGATCCCATTGTGGCTGAAGGGGCAGGATGGGGAGAGAGGAGTCAGCAGTGGTTCGGCTTGGCTCAACTTTCATCCTCGCAGACTATAGATTCTCAGTTGTGTCACAGATGCTATCTAGTGCATTCTGTCTTTTTTTTGAAATAAGAACAATGAATAACACGTACATGCGCAGATTGACCAAAGCACTGCTGTTTCCATGTGATGGGGGTCACACTGAAAGTGATGTAACTGTGAGAATCTGAATTCTATGGGGATTCATACCCTCCTGTGTTCCTTCTCAGTTGCCAAAATAGAGCCTGATCTGGAGACCAGGCCAAACATGTGCTGCGGCCTGTTTATGGCTGTCCTTTTCGAAGACTCATAAATGCCTTTATAATGGATTAAAATCTTCTTCAAATTACTCTCCTTTTATCACAGCTTTGGCTGGACTTTAAAACATAACACTATGTGCCATCTAAATTAAGATGCCCATCCACACCCCCTATCCAAACACACACACATTATAGCGCCAGCATTGGCTTATATCTAAAAATAATAATAATTAGCTGCAGTGGAAACATAAATCATCAGTAAGTAGACAAAGCCGCCTCCAGTGAGACGACTGCAGATGCGGTTTGTTAGATTTAAGGCTCAGGCACGCAGTGTAAACTGGGTGGTTTATTTGTGTGGTTACCCAGGATGTGTTTTTCATCACCATGAGTGATTAGGGTGTGCTGAGTAACCAAGCATGAATCCATCTCATCTCTCATATGTACACAAACATATATTTGTATACACACTTCAGAAAATGAAGTCTGAACATGTTTTTTGATGGTCTCCAGGAATGTCACTAAGGTGCAAACAGTCTCTTCTTTAAAAAGTGTGGTTGGACTTGTTGCTCCCAGACTTGCAGATCCTCCAGACGAGCCACCATCAGAGCTGGAGGGGTCTACATCGTTTGCATCTTTCTTTAATCATTTTTCAAAGATGTGTCAGACAGCAGACCCATATTTACCATCCGGGCCCTGGCCAACTGGCTGTCAGCACTACCTGTGTGAAGGAATCAGCCCCCTGTCTGCTCCTGAGTCAGCACGGCCATCAGGGTACGAGCGAGGGGAAGGGGCTTCAGAACATGAGGCTCAGGTTGGTGGTTCAGCTTTTCTGAAAAACATCCCTGCATCAAAAATGTTTTGAGGGTTTTTTTGTTACTCATGATTAACAAACAAAGCTGATTCAAATGATCAACTCGTTATGAACTGAAGCTGCTTAATAACAAACTGGTGATTTGAATCAGCTGTGTTGGAGCAGGGAGAGATCTAAAACATGCAGGACAAGAGGTCCTCCAGAAAAGGTTTGGGAAACGCTGCTCTAGAGGACTCAAGAAATGTAGGCCACTGTGGTTTTGAACCCACAGCTTCCTTGGCCAGGGTTGAGTGCTCTCACCACTGCACCACACTACCCTCCTTCAGCACTTGCTCAGTTTGATCACAACCATGAAGAAGAGACAGATCAGGAGAGGGCGAGCACCATCTCATCTGAAACCTGGAAGACAAGGAACAACAACTGACAAAGCAGCAATTGTTGTTAAGCAGAAACATTTTAAACATAAATCACTTTCTTCCCATGTGCTGTCTTAGATATATGGAGGCATGTTTGTTTTGGTTCGCTTACGATAAGATAGTGACCCGGGAAGTTGAGAGCTGGTGTTATATGTCTTTCTCTTGCCGAACGAAGGCCGACGTTCCAACTGTGTGTTAAGATGCCTTTGCTGTATCGTGTAATGGCTCAGGGATATACATTCTGCAAAGCAGATGAAACTCAAGTGTGCTGGATTACTAGGAGAAACCCAATCAGGACTGAGAATGAGGGAGGAGGGGCGGCAGCATGCAGATACAAAGCTAATGCTGTGGTTTGGGGGCCTGCTGGTGAACAGGAGCCACAAAGTAATGCTGAGCCACTTAATCACAGTTAATAAAGTCATTCCTCTCCTGTTCTGCCTCTCCTTTCTTACAGATTGACAGGACACTCTTGTAATTTGGAACCACATCTCTGTTAGTGCTCCAGCTGGCCATAAGAGAGAGAAAGCAGGTAGTTTATGGCAGGGGAAGGAAACCCTGGTCCTTTTATACCAGGGATGTTTCTGTTTTTGTTCCAGTTGAGCTATTTCTCTTATAAATGGACATTGTTATGTTAAATTAATGAAAGTGAGTGAGCTGGAGAAGCTCCATATTTTTTTTCCAAATGTACACCATCACTTCTCATTCTCTCTATAGGCAGGCTCACCAGAGGGGAAGGAGAGGTAGCAGAAGAAAACAAAATGCGGTCTAATTGCTGGATCAGACTGTACAATGGGTAACAACAAAGGGAATGGATGGACCTGAAGACAAATGAGGTCTTCTTGAAACATTACAAAACACACATTGAAAGTGAAAATGCGTTTCCCTTACTAACTTTAAATATTTTTAGCTTGTCTCAGCTGTGTATCAACGCACACCTGACTAATGCAGTTCACTTCATTCGTGATTCTTAAATTTTGTTAATTATATAACCAATGGTCAACAACTTCTTAATTGACCAAACATGGTGGAGAGACTGCCCAATGCTTAACACAAAGCTGTGCACATATGCAAATAAAGAAAGGTAAACTTTAATTTTTAATAGTTTATCCATTGTTGCTATTATGGGGCTGAAGGGAGATTTTCCATTATTTCATTTATAGCAATGGGAGGGGATTTTCAGGGATTTTTAGCTCTCTTTATTGTAGCACCATATGAGGTCAGATTTGACTAGTATTTTCACACTGGGAAACTGGATACAGCATGCAGTGTTCACCTGTGTAAGTAGGACAGACATGGGTTCAGGTGTGGGACATGACCCAGTGCTACAGCTCTGACTTCTTCAGGGGTGGAACCAGCCCTGGATCAGGAGCATCAGACTCAGAGCAACTGCCATGGTGACAGTGCCAGTGTGACCTTGCTGCAGATGGATGGAACAAGTTAGTGTGGGTATGTGAGCAAGTGGACCATGGCTGACCGTGTTCAGAATTTTCTCTTTCTCCCCACTCTCCTGTGTGTCTTTCAGTTTCACTCTCGGCTGATTCTCGTCACTGGATCTCTGTGTCACTTTTGAGGGCACCTCTGAGTGCTGGTCAAAGTCATTCTTCCTCATGCCCCCCCGCATTCCCGCCCCCTGCCCCACCCCCTCATCAGTCCATCTCATAAACAGCATACTGAGACACTGTGAGGTTCATGCTCTCAGCTTCCTAGTTGAACCGCTTCCAAAATAACCTACCCATGTCTCTGCAGTTTTTTTTTTTTTAAATAAATGTCATTGAGACAGCGAGTGGTGTCCTTTAGCTAAATATGGGGAAATGATGGACTCCGCTAGCCATGCAAGAGCCTGGGGGGGCACCGAAGCAACACCGTGATTGGTCATCAGGAGCAAGTGCCCAGGGGGCCCTTGCCCAATCCTGAGTATTTTCTGGGAAAGTGCTTTGGGGTTTGAGGGTACTTATTGAGGGAGTGAGCAGGAATATTAGGCAGAGTTTAGCAGGACATCTGCAGTTTGCATATAGGAGTTTCTGAGGCTTGAGCACTTCTGATAGCCCAGAACCATGGTAAGGACCTCCAGTGCTCTGTGTGTGTGTGTGTGTGTGTGTGTGTGTGTGCAAGGGTGTGTTTGTTAGAGGGAGGATAAACAGCACTGCTCTATTAGCAGTGATTTACTGAAGATGTTTTAGAGAATACTTGATCCAGGAAGGCATCTATCCATATTTTGGCTGCACCCCCTGTCTGTCTGTCTGTGCAAATGTCTGTCTGCTGAGCACACAGTCCTGGGCCCTCAGTTCTGTGGACTCCCTACACACACCTGTACACACACCTGCATTTTGCTCTCAGTCTTCGGTCTCAGCCTGGTCTGGCGGATATATTTATCAGTGGAGATTGCAGAGAAGAATCTGGTCCTGATATCTGTTTGTCTCTTTGTTTCTTTAGTGCAAAGGCTCTCTGTTTGAGGTGTGTTCATAAAGGTTGTGTTGGATAAAGATATTCTTTGGAGTGCTTGTTCTGTTTGAGAAAGGCTAACTGAGTTCCTCCAAGAGTGTGAGTTTGTCACATTGTCAGAACTTTGACAGACAGGTTAGTGATGAAAACTGTAGTGCAGACTGTGTAGTGAAGACTGAATTTGACCAATCGATAACTTGAACCATATGTAATAATATTAATAGTTAGCTAAATTTTAATATCATTTCCAATTGCAATTTTTGAACGCAGCATTGTTCTACTGTTCCTGTTCTTTGCTAGTCAGTAATATTGTCTGGGACACATTGAAAAGCTTTTTAACCTGAACCTGATGTTCTGTTGTGCTGGAAGTTGCTCTGGATGAGAGAATCTGCTAAATGCATGTAATGTAATGCTATGTAACACCACATAGTTTTTGGGGGAAAGAGTTTTGTAAGTTAAAGGTTAAATCCCACAGAGTGGGGAGCAGGAATGAAATATAAAGTGTTTCATGAACACTGATGCTAAAATGAGGTTAGCAACTCTGATGAGGGTTATCAATTTTCCTTGGTTCAGTGGTTCATGCTGTATGTGGTGATCCAGCAAATTATGTTCTGCAGTTCTTTTTGGCAACCAGCTACCTAGTAGCATTCTTACAACATGTCTGCGATGTTTGTGTGATGTTATCACTTTACATCACATCATGGCTTCGCGGTGAGAACATTCCTCGCTATCCGGGTGCTATCTGCTGCATTTACTGTGATCAGCGGCTCTTTCTGGGCAGCAGTGATGGGCAGCAGAATTTTGCTTATTTTCACATATGCTAGTCACCTGTAGCTTAGAGAAAGTGTATGTGTGTGAGAGAGAAAAATGAATATAGACAAAAGCAGCGAAAAAATGAATAAGTGAATGAGAGGTGAGTGAGAAGATGAAGTGAAACAGTGAGCTTTGAAACTGTGGCCAGGCAGGGGTGTGGGGTGCAGGGGGCGTGGTGGTGCTTACTGTATATGAACACAGCAGGGAGTCAGGGTGAGAGAGGGTGCTGAGGTGTTGAGGGCAGATTTGCAGAGCTGATGGGGCGGCTCAGGTGTGTCAGGGTGTGTGTGTGTGTGGGGGGGTTAGAATTAGTGGGGGGACATCAGCCTCAGCTGTGGTTGGCTATCATCAACACCCTCGAGAAAAACAGGTGGGTGGATTCCAGCCAATCAGGGCAGTGACAGTCTCACTCACCCTGAGGCAACGCAGTCTGAATTTACTCTAATTTTAGGAGGACAGCATAGCCTGTCTTTTAGTGGATGATAATTTTCTCTGACAGAGCTAGACCAAAGGAAGGCTTCTTGTTGGACAGAGGTAGCATCATCCTGATACACACATGTATGAGAGAGCCATTAAGATTACCGTTTTTCTCCTCAATAACCAAACATCATGTTCTCACCATTAGAGACATACCAGAGCTGCATCGATTACAACATTCATAGTTACGAACATACCCAGTCAGTTATGAGAAGATGTTTCACCTTTGAAGTACATATGCAATTGCATGTGAGCAATCTAGTCCAAATATAAAACTATAATATACAGACTTGTGAGGCTATTGATGTTTGAAGTCACCTCTGGAATTCAACCTGATTTAGACTATCCTGCCCTCCAGAAATCTAATGAAGAACTGTCACATGCCCAGTCTTGTGGGTCAGAGAGTGTAGTAAGAAATTTGGACAGATCTGTCTTTGCAGCATATATGTGTAGGTATGTGTGTGTGTGTGTGTGTGAGTGTGTATATAAGAAAGAATGTACCGTGATGGTAAGTGTGGTCAGCTATGCGAGGATTGTGCCCATACCTACCTTGTGGATGGGAGGTGATGACAGGTCGAGCCCCTGGCGGCCAGCAGGCCACTCTGTGCCTCACATTTCTCATTGCAGTGGCAGCATGTTAACGGCTCTCTTTACATTGCCTGTCTAGTCTGCTGTGACGGCCTAAATCTCTGCTGCTGCTCATCACAGTTTCCCCCTGCTTGCCTTCTTCTGTTTCGTTCTCTTTTAAAAGTTGTTGCTGATCTTTCCATAAAATGACATAGTTAGTAGCCCCCATTTTCATTATATTTGATACATATTCTATCTACATCAAAATTATACACTAATCTGTTACAGGAGTTGCCAGTTTACGTATTACCGTTGTCATTATTATTTCTAGTAGCAGTGGTAGCTGTAGTAGAAATAATACCATTATTTTCACACATTTTATATGATTTTTGACAGAGCTATTTGCGTTGAGTACATGGAACCAGCGTACAGTAGCAGGGCCTCATCTGAATATGGAACACACAGCCAGCTGATTGTTATGTTCTTTAAACACTAGGCTACACTGCTGCCACATTGATCATTGTGATAATAGCAATGATACTGAAGTGAGAAGACAGACAGTAACTACAGATTAAATGCAGCTGTTATCAGAATTAAAACTCCATTTGTCATTCTGCTTGTTTTTCTTGTGCTTCTCTTTTGCCAGGTCTTAGAGGTTACCGTACATTGCATCTTGTCCAACAAAAGCTTGAAGTCCAGAGCAAATATAACATTTTTTAAATGCCTTTTATTGTAAACGGCAAGAATTACATTACAGAACAAACTGAAATCCTGTGTGGAGATCCTCTTTAAGCTTGTATGTGTTCAGGTTGTCACTGAATTAAGTGTCCCTTGGCTAACAAATGGCTGGCAAAACCTTGGAAAATAATTTATGTGCAGCAGGCTCTGGGGGTATTTTGGGTATGTGGACACTCTGTTAAAATTGTGTCATTAGGGAAAGTGTGGCTGATGTGGTCATGAGCTTTCTTCCTAACCACTGCTGAAGTTCTAGCTTCCCCCCCTTATTTTATGTAATCTGATCAGATGGACCATCAGAATTCAAGGAAAAGTGCTGCTAGCTGCTGTTAGAGATTGCTGTCTTCAGAATGAAGCATCCAGACAGATGAGCATCAGACACACGTAGCCACAGTGACTAGGTCAATGTCATTGGGCTGTTGTGACTGTAGCTGGCTGTGTTCACAATGTTTTCTCTTTCGCCTTCAGCCCACCGACGCACAGACTGACGCTCGCTCTTTCCTGAGTGAGGAGATGATTGCCGGTGAGTAGCTTCCAACTGTTTACTCAATGCTTTTATCATAGGAATGATTACAAGAAAGGTAATAAGATGACCAGTACATCTACACTCAGTTCACTGGTTGTCTGTGATGGACTTGTGAAAACTTGCCTGTCTTCCAACGTTTGCCAACTGTATTCTCCCAGAGTTCAAGGCCGCCTTTGACATGTTCGACACTGACGGTGGCGGTGATATCAGCACCAAGGAGTTGGGTACCGTCATGAGGATGCTGGGCCAGAACCCCACACGAGAGGAGCTGGATGCCATCATCGAGGAGGTTGATGAGGACGGTAAGGTCAGAGGTCACAGGTCATATGCAGTGCTGCTTCAACACTGCCACAGTCACAGGACGTCTGTGTGTCAGCCCCGGAGGGAGACAAATGGATGGACTGTGCCCAAGTCTGTCACTGATATGTAGGTGTTTGTGAGTATCTATTGCCCACAATGTGTGTGTGTGTCTGTCTGTCCTCATATTCCCCTGCTCCAAGGCAGCGGTACCATCGACTTCGAGGAGTTCCTGGTCATGATGGTCCAGCAGCTAAAGGAGGACCAGGCCGGCAAGACTGAGGAAGAGCTGTCAGAATTCTTCCGTGTGTTTGACAAGTATGTCACCTACATTTCCAATAAGGGAAGGGCAGTGCTCTGTCTCTTAACCCCCCTCTCTGTGTCTCTTTCTCAGACACGCATACACACACAAACTCTGAACCCAGTCACAACTGCTCTACCATTGCATAACATTTAAGGCAACCTTGGAGCTCCTATGAATGTTCATGACAAGGAGCTATGAGTTCTATGAGCCCCCTTTATTTGAATTCTCTTGTGATTGTTCTGAGACAGTGAGCTCTGTGCTATTTGTTAGCACCCTCTGACTGCACTCTGCTGTGACTGTTCTGAGAACAGTTCACATCTAGTGTGTTGCTTTGGATAAAAGCATTTGCCAAATGAATAATTTTAAATGGAAATGGAAAAGATGGAAACAGAGACAAAGAAACAAATTGTGTGTGCTTGATTATAAGAAAGTGTAAAGGAGAGACCATGTGCAAGAGAGAGAAACGGAGCTAGCATGTATATATGTATGTTTCAGAAGGAGTCGGAGTTGGGGGGGGGGGGGGTCCTGTTCTTCTGACACCTTTCCCCACCCTCAGGAATGGTGATGGCTTCATTGACCGGGAGGAGTTTGGGGAGATCCTGCGCTCAGCAGGGGAGCCAGTGACAGAGGACGAGATCGATGAGCTGATGGCAGACGGGGACAAAAACAATGACGGCAAGATAGACTTTGATGGTGAGACTCACACACGCACACGCACAGTCACACGCACACAGGGGGTTGCAGTATTCCAGTATTCTATAACTTCACAGTTTAGATTCTGTAGTTCTTCTACCCATATCTAATCTACACTATAATGAACAAAAGCAGGCTATCAGAATCTATAACTGTAGATCAGATTGTTCCTGCTATCAACAAAAAGTATCTCAGCAGTGCCCCCTTTAGGAGACTAAAATCTCTGTCGACTTTCTTAGCAAGAAATTGTGTATGTGAGGACAACTGATTCCTCAGCTGAAAGCCTTCATTCCTCACTTCATCTCTTAATTGGGATATGAGGTATGAGGATAGGTTGCATGAAAGGATTTGAATCCTACTCATTTTATGGGTTTATTAGGCATTTGAAAGGGCACAGACAAATCAAAGTAGAAAATGGTATGTGAAACAGAAACACTACCATAATATATATGTGTGAATGTATGTGCATATTGTAGAGAGAGAGAGAGAGAGACAGAGAAAGAGAGAGAGAGTGAGTGTGTGCGTGTTTCAGTTGCTTTTTTTCCATCTTTCTCAACATTTTTTACAGAGTGGCTGAAAATGATGGAGAACATTCAGTAGAACAGAACACATTCCTCTACAGCTCCCTCTGCTGGATAAGATAGAAACAGTTCCTCCAGTCTCCAGAGAGGGGATAGAGTGCTGAATAACATGGAGAAAAAAAAAAAAAACAGAAATCAGAGAATGGAAGATGGACCTCCCTCCTGCTGGTGCCAAGGGACTTTGAGAGGAGTATAAATATCAGCTCCAGTCCTCTGTAAGGAGAAGAAACCTCCCCCACCCCACCCCCAGCTGTCCTCCTGTACACCTGCTGCTGCTAAAGACCCCCCCCCCCCCCCCTCCCACACACCCACCCTGGACAGAGTGCCTTGCAAATAAACCTGTTTCTAGCTTTGCCTCAGACCACTGTGGCTCCTTGTCATGTTATTATGATTTGTAATTTGGGGCGGGTGTGAATTTAATAATTTCTCTTGTTGTTTCTTGGTTGCTCTTGTGTTGTTGTTCTTTGTTTGTCTTAATACATGTTTTCATATTCAGCTGAAAACCATGATATTTCCTTTTCTTCTCCTTTTCTTGAAAACACTGATGAATTCTAGAGAGGAAAATATCAAGAAATAAACCCATAATGAAACCCGGTGAAACCTGTAACAGCTCTTGAGAAAGATAGAATTCCTCCATTCTCTTTTCTGAAGCAGGTGACCAGAGATTCTCCAGGCATTGATCACAGTTGCAGTGAGCAGTCTTCACTCCTTCATTTCTTTCCAAACTCCTCCCTTTCATTGACCTCCTTCTTGCTCAACTCTTCTTGTCTCCCTCCTTCTTTCACCCTGTATCACAGCGGTTGTACCCCCCTTCCCCAGGTTTGTTTAGCAGCAGCGAAATGTTCTTACCACTCGTCACAACATTTTCAAAACCTTAGCCACTTTCAAGGATCTGTGCTGGAATATTGTTTCGCATGCCAATCTGGTCCCTTGATTCTAGAGTATTCCCTCAGTAGTGTGTGCATGTGCCTTTCCCCCAGCTGCCTCCCCATTTTCCTCTCTAACTGGAGGTCTGACAGCATTTGCCAGATTCTGCACAGCAGGTAAGATGCAGATGAGAGTCTTTAAAAAGCTGTAGTTTCAGCACTTGGGATGGAGGTGTCGAAGGTTCTTAAAACTGCAGCTGTCGCACGCCAACTTCGGTCCCTCCTCAAAAAGCCCACACAACCCTTGAGTATATAGCCCCTGACCCCCACCCCCTCCTCCACTACTCCCCCACCCCCATTTCTCTGCTCTCCACTTGGGGGATATCACAGCCAAATAAGGAAAGTCCAAAGCTCATGTTTACTGCAGCATTGCTCTCATGGCTCCACATACCTGTGAGACAGAAGCTATTCCTGGCTCCTTGCTTGTGTAGCACAAGCACTTTCTCGAAGGCTAGAGTTACACACAGTTACGTTAAAGTGCCTCCACCACAGAGCATTATTGCATTTCTGATGCCACCACACACACCTGCTAATAACATTAATACTAACTCCTACTGCATAGGTGTTTCTTCCTCTTTAAAACTGCATTCAGACAGGAACATCAACGTATCCAATGTTTCTACGGTAAGATAATACAACCCGCCCAACCAACCAAAAAATTATGTGAAACTTCCTGGTCGATCTCCTCCAGCTTCTAGTTTGGCAGGATCGTTTGCAAGGAACGCTGCAGTCCAAAGATCCTGAATGACAGATTGCACTTTAAATCCGGAGCAAGAGACGAGTAAATTAACCACACACCTAAATCCACAACATACCGCAAAGTCCAAAACGCACGATTAGAAAAATCAAAATACCGAGAAGTTTCCGACATGTAGTCTCTATGCCCTCTCAAAGAGTCAAATGACTTTATTGCTACCCCGGGTCCTTTTATAAATGCTACAGTGTGTGGCTTCCCCTTTTTTGTCCCGCATTTCTCTGTGTGCGAAGTGGACGCCGCATCAAAACGATGTTGTGAGACTCACGGCGACCACCATTCGTTCCAGAATTCGATTGGCTTGCAGCCGCTTCCGAACCCTAAAAGTTGAAGTTTCTAATTCTGGATGCCAGTGCATGATAGGGGGCGTGTCTCTGGTAGCCAGTTTTAAGTGAGTCTGAACTCCCAAGCTGACGTCTAGTCTTTCTGTTCAGGTGCACGCGGACTGACCGTCCCTCTGGCTTTTTTCCGTGGAAATTTGGGGGAAACTAATCAGCAGCCATGGTAAGCTTAACTCACCCGCGTTGAGGTTTACCTAGGGCTTTCTTGGGAGAAAAACCGTGACAGACAATGAAATTGATTTCAATAGGGTTGTGAATATGAATTATGAATAAAAAATATAGAACGATATTTTGGCTCTATCATTCTTTTGCATTAAAATTCATGTACGACAATGTATGTCAACTAGTGTCACTTTAGATAAAGTTACAAATCTTAAGTGCAGAAGCATGAAGAAAATTTCGTCATTAGCCCAAAATATCAAATTAGGTGTAACTGCAAAGAGACTTTATAAACTTTATATGAACTGAATAAAAGTGCTAATTAAAAGTGACATTTATGGATATAATCTAATATTAGGCGTATAAAATAGGCTATTTTAAAATCTAGTTTCGGGCATATATCATATAATGTCATGTAAGATATTGCATATTATTACGTATTCTTGTCGAATATTTTCGACATGCACTGTTAATTTCTGGGTATCTAAAAAAGTAAGGAAGGATTACGGGAGATTTGGCAGTTGTTGCAGGATGAGTGCGGAGGGGAGAGGGAATTGGCTGGAGCGCGAGCTTTAGATGGCCCGGCTGCTCCGTCTCAGGCCACGAGGATTATGTGCTTATCAGGCAGATTCCGCGGAATTGTGTTTCGACACGGCCATTTAGAGCCAGAGCAAGAGAGCTAATGTGTCGGGTCCCAGCTGGGCGCGGAAATTTTCCCACAGAGGGTGTCATGTAATCCGACTGTCGCTGGCTGTATTTATAGCTACAGAAATGACCTCTATACTACTGAAGTGATCATCGGAGCGCTGGTCGGAATTCCCTACTAATATAAACCCGTATATTAGCGTCACAATGGTAGTAAAGTCGAAATTGCAGGGAAGATAATGTGTATCTCCTGGCCTCACTGCATTGGGGTGATGATGATGATGATGATGGTGATGATGCTAATGATGAATGTGTTATGGTTGTTATAGAGTGAAGCGCAAATGGAGGCCCGCTCTTACTTGAGCGAGGAAATGATCGCCGGTGAGTGCACGTGCAGTCGTCCATGAAGTTTAAAGAGAAACGCAGGGGCTTCATAAAAATTATCATTGCATCACATTTCACCAGAATTTTATTATTAATAAAAGCAACAGGATATCGCATTGCTGCTGCTTCTATCAGCATATAGTATAATTATTTCACTTCTGCTGCTTTGATGTTGATTTCTGAACATTTTTTGAAGAGCAAAGTACGAAACCGTAAAAATGGATTCAATCGGTGATTGAACAGAATTTTAAAATACCTACACAGATAAAACAGTAAGAGTCTCCCTGTAGTTAAGCGCAGAACCGTTACCAGTCCATTGGTTTCTGAATGTTCTCACCACGATCTCCCAGAGTTCAAGGCCGCCTTCGACATGTTCGACACTGACGGTGGCGGTGATATCAGCACCAAGGAGTTGGGTACCGTCATGAGGATGCTGGGCCAGAACCCCACACGAGAGGAGCTGGATGAAATCATTGAGGAGGTCGATGAGGACGGTGAGTGAAGTCTAATGCACTTTAAAAACCCATTCTGCGCCGAAAGGAGACACATTCTAGAGATATAACGTGTTAACCCCTTAAAGTCCGGTTTGACTACAGTTCCACTCAAAACTTTGGACACACCTGATTCTGATAATGGGAAGCATGCATTCAAAGACATTTTGATCTGAAGACGTATGCTTAAATGTTTCAAATTTGTTTCTTAGACAAATACAAATAGCAAAGTTGATGCCTATGAATGAATGAATGAATGAATGAATTTAAGAAAAATTTTCTTAAAAAGTTGGCCTATTTTGAAGAATCGAAAATATAAGATAGTTTTGATCTGGTTAACACTTTTTGTCTGCATAATTCCGTGTAGGTTATTTCATAGTTTGAATGTTGTTACTATTATTCTAAAATGTGGAAAATGGTAAAAATAAATAAAGAAAAGTCTGTCCAAACTTTTGATTGGCACTGTATGTGCCACTGTGTTTTTGGAAGAACTGTACAAAGTACTCTTCATTTGGGCAACATCAGACATCAACAAGTTCTGGAACGCATGCAGTATTATTGTGTCAGTCAGATGACTGAGGTGAATCCCTTCGCCCCCTTCATCACAGGCAGCGGTACCATCGACTTTGAGGAGTTCTTGGTCATGATGGTCCGACAGCTAAAGGAGGACCAGGCTGGCAAGAGTGAGGAGGAGTTGGCAGAGTGTTTCCGTGTATTCGACAAGTACGTTACCTCACCCTCTCAGGTGATTGGCTGTCTGTGTGCCCTTTGTAGCCAATGAAAGGCTACGATGCTTCAAACTCATGTGGAGCTTATATGGTAATATACAAACTTGCAGTAATTTCATCACATTATTTATTTGTGCAGAAAATACTCTATATGTATGATAATGATACCTGGCTCCAGGGTTCATTGGAGGGCAACGCTCCATGGGAATCGAATTTGTGATCTCCGGTTTCAAGCCCCATTATACCACAGTAGTGACTGATAGGGCTTCAATTTACGCCTTTCCTATCTTAAGTTTATTTAAATACTTCTGTCTGTCATGCAAAGAAGACACAGGTTTTGGGGGCAAGACAATCCTCTGACTTCAGGTGGCTGTTGTTTATGACACCCCAACCAGTGCATTAGAAGAATCACTACATCATGGAGTTCTAACAGTCCGTGACCCTTACCCTCCCCTCAGCCAGTCATCCATGTGATTTCCTTCAGGGCTGCAAAAAAGTTCTGCAGACACTTATATGACAGAGATAGTGCTGAACTTAATATCCAGTTACAGAAGCCTTGTGGATCAGAGCACCCATATATAAATTATAGACTCAAGAAACAGACGGGCCAGTTAAAACTGAGAAATAGAAATAATATGTAAGCAATCCAATAATAATACAAGACATACTGTGCGTCTAAACAGCTACAGTTTAATTTGAAATATTAAAAAAGCATACAGACTGTATATAATAATAACAAATGTACTCATGACAAAACCTGACATTGACGGCCTTCTATGTCTGTGATAGAAGAAGTGCAATGGCTCTGTTTATGAAGCTCTAGACAGAACCGTCTCCAAAAGGTTTTGCACAGCGCCTCACATGTTTTCAAGTGAACAGCCTATTCAATGTCGAAGTGTTTGCTGCATCAGGGAGCATCGTGCATCTTAAACTCGCTGCTGTCTCTTGCAGGAACGCTGACGGCTACATCGACAGGGAGGAGTTTGCTCTGATCATGCGCAGCACCGGGGAGCCCATCACAGAGGACGAGATCGATGAGCTCCTGAAGGATGGAGACAAAAACGCAGACGGCATGCTGGACTTCGATGGTGGGTCCCGGGGCGACGGCATTGTTGTCGGTCTGTGGAAGGAACAAGATATGTCTTTTCCCTACAATTAAATTGTTTTACCATTGTTGTGTTTTTTTTGCAGAATTCCTCAAGATGATGGAAAATGTGCAGTAAAACAGGGACTCAAGGACATTCCTCCTCCCCACGACCCCCTGCTGACCCCAATGACCTCTAACCCAACAGGCCTGTCCTCCTCTCTCACCCCCACTCCATTTACAGAACTCGGCCTCTTTGACAGACAGACACCTGGATGAGGGTCCTGTGCGCTTTGATCCCCTTTCCCCTCTATAGTCACATCCAGGGTGGAGCACTGCATAAAGATCCTGGCCTAGAAGCTATGCTGGGGAGTGCAGTTCATACTGCCACATGGGGTGCGCTTCACAATCCCAAGACACCTGGCGCCCCTCCCCCAAGCTCTGTTTCATCTAGCTCAGCAGTTAGAGTTTGATGCTTTCTAGACAACACCAAGTCACCATGGAGACTGCGCACTAATGCTTGTAAAGGTAAAATAAAGAAATAATAAAAGAACACCTGGCTTGTGATTAGTTGGTCTGGCATCTGATCAGTCTGTATGTTGATTGAGGAAAATCAATAAAATTGTTTTTTTCCTTTTCTTCCCGTTTTTCCTTGGCTCAAAGCAATCTCCTTTTGATCATTCATTCTGTCTACCACGGGAACTGCTGTTGGTGGTGTGAGCTTTTTTTTTTTTTTTACAGTATAATGCTACTGTACACCTTTGTTCATCCTACTAGGGCCAGTTGAAATTTGTGCTTCTAAAACTAGATACCAAACATGAATGACATAGCAACTGAACATTACAGACAGGTCAGACACACCTGACATAATCCTGCAGGATTGACAAAGGAGGAGGATGTCACAAGTCCTGATGCCAATGATTCTAACAGAAGAATTTGTACAGCATAATAACATAATGTTTTATATACTTGGGACACTTGGGGCGGTGGACATGCTGTGGAAGATAGTTTATAGTAACAAAATGGCCATAATTCCAAAATGGCCCAGAATAACATGTCACATCTCACACAGTACTGTTATTGTTATTTACATGTACAGATATGTCTTTCTTAATACATTTAGAAAACCATGTACTTGTACCAAAGCATTTCTCACTTTATTCAGTGAATTTTTATGCCATAGGATGATTTGCACCCTCTTGTATACACTAGGTCAAGGCTGCAAGATATAATGTGAATTAATGTCGCCCTCCTCAGGCTGTAATTGTACAACACCGACTTGCAGGTCATGTGCCACAAACCTGCATACTGTACTATTGATTACAGCATGGCTTAATATCGCGTAATAGCGTAAAACAGGGCCCTGGTGTAGGTTTTGCCGTGTATTTCATTTTTACTACTTTCCCTACTCCCTAATCTAAAGTATGAAAATGTTTTGATCGATAGGACCCCGTTAAGTCTGCTATGGACCTTTTTGATGAGTAGAACTGCAGACTATACTGGAAGAGCAACTTCGGTGAATTTTTGTTATTTTTCATGGGCATATAGGCATCCTGTATTCGTCTGTTATTTGGCTGGACCTTAGTGTCCAAAAGGCACCTTATTCAAATGGTTTAGTCTGTGAGCTTCAGAGAGCACACTGTTTTTATATTCCTTGCACATATTGCTCTGTGGCTTTCTCGCTGCACAGCATTCCAAGGTATCTTAGTTCACCCATTGCCCATTCAATTGAACCGAACCTTCTTTCAAATGTCATAAACAACATACACAAATAATGCAGTTTCATTTCTCTTTTTTTGTAAAAGATTTTTTAAATATACATCATTAGGTCATCATCAGATTTTTAAGCTAATTTACACAGAATATGTTGTTCATTTTAATGAAGGTAGCTGTTTACAACTGAATGGATGTAGATGTGAAGTGATGTTTTCTGTGTAGACGTAAATGTGATTCATTCTGTAAGGCATTGAGTTTCGGAATCAGAAATTACATTTATTTAAAAAACATGCGAAGACTGAGTACTGATGATTGCTAAAAAGAAATCTGTACAGAGCATTGCACATCAGAACAATTTCAGTCAGAAAGGAGTTGCATTATCACACACTGCCACCAGTTACTGTGTACATGTATGTGTGCGCATGTGTGTGTTTGTGTTTGTACGTGAGTGGGTCTTTACCTCTGCACGTATACCTCTGAGTGTGTGTTTGTGTTTGTACGTGAGCGAGTCTTTACCTCTGCACGTATACCTCTGAGTGTGTGTTTGTGTTTGTACGTGAGTGAGTCTTTACCTCTGCACGTATACCTCTGAGTGTGTGTTTGTGTTTGTACGTGAGTGGGTCTTTACCTCTGCACGTATACCTCTGAGTGTGTGTTTGTGTTTGTACGTGAGTGAGTCTTTACCTCTGCACGTATACCTCTGAGTGTGTGTTTGTGTTTGTACGTGAGTGGGTCTTTACCTCTGCACGTATACCTCTGAGTGTGTGTTTGTGTTTGTACGTGAGTGGGTCTTTACCTCTGCACGTATACCTCTGAGTGTGTGTTTGTGTTTGTACGTGAGCGAGTCTTTACCTCTGCACGTATACCTCTGAGTGTGTGTTTGTGTTTGTACGTGAGTGAGTCTTTACCTCTGCACGTATACCTCTGAGTGTGTGTTTGTGTTTGTACGTGAGTGAGTCTTTACCTCTGCACGTATACCTCTGAGTGTGTGTTTGTGTTTGTACGTGAGTGAGTCTTTACCTCTGCACGTATACCTCTGAGTGTGTGTTTGTGTTTGTACGTGAGTGAGTCTTTACCTCTGCACGTATACCTCTGAGTGTGTGTTTGTGTTTGTACGTGAGTGAGTCTTTACCTCTGCACGTATACCTCTGAGTGTGTGTTTGTGTTTGTACGTGAGTGAGTCTTTACCTCTGCACGTATACCTCTGAGTGTGTGCGTGTTTGTGTGTGTACACAACATCGATCTCTCGGGGGGTGTGGGTAGGGTTCTGTGCTAGGTGTTTGGTAAATACTGAGGATGTCATAAAGAGGCAGGTGGGTTCAGCCTCACATGAGACGAGAGTGAGTGAGGTACGAGTGAGGCAACATACATGGAGAGAATGGGGAGCAGTGTGAAGAGGAAAGCCACAGCTCGGCAGCATAAGGCGGAGGTGATGATCGCAGGCGAGCAGCTCAGGTAAGAAGTGTGAGAATCCTTCTCTGAGTGTGTGTGTGTGTGTGTGTGTGTGTGTGTGTGTGTGTGTGTGTGGGCGATCACTGTGGAACTTTGTGCCATTCACAAAACATTAAGAAAAGACACAGCTATCCATGGCAATGACTACTGTCCATGTACTGCAACATTCTGCAACATTCCCACGATCACGTTTGCGGAGCTGTGGGGATGTCAAAAGGAACACAGCAATGTTGTAGCGCTGTTACCACAATGTTCAGAGTGGTTTTTTTTTTTTGTTTTTTTGTTTTTTTTCGGGGAGTTCCTTGCTTGAAATCTGAGTAACACTCATGGAATCTGGAGTGTTTCCTGGGAGCAGAAAGTAGATTGGAACTATTTCATTTACTTACTTGCATAGCAGACACCCTAATTTAGGCATACACGGTTTACATATCAATAAATGAACAGGGTATTTACTGAAACAATACAAATTAAGTCATATGTGTCCAGTGGTACTGCAGCTGTACCTTAGCCAGGATTTCCCAAAGCACCACACTCCACAGTGACCCTGAATGACCAGCACAATCATGTTGAAATTGTGTTGTATGCCGTATTTCACTTCCAAGGTTGCGGCTGCATGACAGCAAGCTGATCAAGGACAGGAGGTATCACCTGCGCACGTACCCAAACTGCTTTGTGGCCCAGGAATTGACTGACTGGCTGATCAGCCACAAAGAGGCACCAGACAGAGGCACGGCAGTTCGCCTCATGCAGCACCTCATGGATCATGACATTGTGCACCATGGTACGCAGACCCTCCAATCAAGGTGCGCCTGCACATCGCCAGTCGCAGTTCTTCTGCACTGTAAGGGTGGCCATGTTTTTTCCCTGCTGAAAACAAGCTGACCACAGCCCTCAGGTTTTAACACTGGAATGATGTATTCACACTGTATTCATTATCTTTTCACACGCTGTTCATACTGCATTCAAACTCTACTCCTGCTCTGTTAAAACTGCTTTTAAATCCTGCTCATGATCTATTTAGGATCACTGCCACAGGATAGTGAGTAGTGATTTGGTTGATGTTGATTCTGTCCACTGGTGTGACAGCCTCAGCAAAGGTTATTGTACCACACACAGAGCACTGAGCCCTCCTTAACTTTTAAAATCCCTCATTACAGCTAAAGCTGAATTATGGTAGTGGCAAATGAGTCATGGTGCTTGTGGGCTGGACAAGAGGCATAGAAAATCACAGCTTTATTTTTATTTCCTAATTTTGGTTTGTGTGTGTTGAAGGAAATTCAGTCTGTGCATGTCTGTGTGTGTGTGTGTGTGTACGTGGGCACGTTATTACTTTTTGTGGACGTGTATGTTTGACTATTCGTGTGTGTTCTGTGCCTCTGCTTCAGTGTGTGACAAGCGCTCTGCTTTCAAGGATGCCAAACTGCTATACCGTTTCCGTAAGGATGATGGCACTTTCCCCTTCAACACTGAGGTGAAGGTCTTCATGCGTGGACAAAGACTCTATGAACAGTAAGATCAGTGTCCACTCACAAGGTGTGTGCATGCTTGGGAGTGTGTCTACGTGTGAGAGTATGGTGTGTGTGTGTATGTGTGTGTGTGTGTGCTGTCTGTCTCTGTCTCTCACAGCGAGTGTTCATCTCCAGGCTGATCTCTGGGCGGAGCTCTATCCTGCAGGTGAGGGAGGAGCAGGGCATGTCTTACCAGCGCTCCTTCCCTGGCTGCCAGATGATCGACTGGCTGCTGCAGAATGGGGAGGCGGAGAGCCGGCGGCAGGGGCTGGAGCTGTGCCGCGCTCTGCTGGAGCACGGAATCATCCACCATGGTGAGGACGCATGACCTTTGACCCTTCTCCTTTAGTCCTCAACCGTCACCCCCAGAGCTGGCTCCAGCTCTGTTACTGAGGTGGGGTCAGCTTGCGTACAGGGAAGGCCAAGCAGCCAAGAAGAAGGACAGTCAGTTAGAGATTGCTGATGTTGGTTGGAAATGTAGATGGGGCCAGGTAACACTTCATTTTGTTGTCAATGACTGTGTGGTTTCTTACTTGTCCCTATCCTCTTAGAGTCACCCTAGGGTAGTGACACAATGTTACAGGAGGTTAGGCAGAGATGTGTTTACTCACCGTGGTCATTAAAGGTCCCACAGGACTCTAACAATCGGGGAGGGAGCCCAGTGTTCACGCCCCACTGTGCTTATAGCAGTTCAGACAGGTAAGATGTCTCAAGTCAAAAGCTGTCAAATCCAGATTAGTGTTCAGTTAGCAGCTCAGTGAAACCCTACTGCGAGAGCTCCGTAAGAGTGAAATCCAGCATGCTAATCCCACAGAGCCAACACAGGGAATTTGCATTTTACTGTACATGCCCCGGTGTCCCGTCCCCATGCTGTCTGCGTTATAAGGAGAACTGAAGTCTCCTCACTGTCATCTCCCTGCAGTGTCCCTGAAGCACCACTTCTTCGACAGCGCTCTGCTTTATCAGTTCTGCATTAACTTCCGCCGCCGCCGCCGTCTGGCTGAGCTGCTCAGCGAGAGCGAGGGGGAGGGGCTGGGACTGGGCAGGGCCGGAGAGGCAGGGTCTCAGATGCAGGAGGACTCCACGGACAGCCCCTTCGTCCTGCGCAGGACCCCGTCCCAGGACGGCAACAGCACTTTTCTGTCTGGTACTTAAACACGGTCACACAGACACACAGACACACACACACACACACACACACACACACACACAAGAACACATAATAAACAGTGGCAAATATACAAAAATTGACAAACACATAACCAATGATACCTCTAAAATGCATGTGTGTGTGTGCTCCTCCTGCAGTACAGCCCAGTAAGGAGATCAGGGTGGTGTCGTCCAAACGGCGCGGGAGTTTACCCTCACAGCAGAATGGCCCTGGCGGATATTTCCCCCCGGCTGCTCTCTCCTCAGCATCGCTAGCTAAGTGCAACCCAAAATCAGGTCAGGGGCTGCCTGTGCTCCCTACACAGCACTCAATCTGAGTCAACAGAGGATGTCTCTGCCTTCTACAATAGAGAGTATGAGAAGACTGCTCCCGGTCATGGATGTTGTAATTATCAGATTAAGGATTGCATTAAGATAAACATATCCTTACCACTTTCTGTTTTTCTGCACTGTATTTTTTTGTTTTAAGGCATTTTAGTGACCTTCCTAGGCTGACTCTGATTGGCTGACTCTGATTGACAGTGCTAAGGAGGAGTGTGACGTGCCAGGAGCTGTTGTCCCCAGGGGCACCCTTTATAAAGAGGGTTCTGACGGTAAGGGAGCCTCCTGAATGTGGTGAGTCTGTGTGTGCTTCTCATGGCAGCAGTGCCTAAGCAGTCTCAATGCCTAAGTGATGTCATGTGTCAATGTGTATCTAAATGCTAACTCCTCAGAGTATCGGTTTTCCCATAACCAGTGTGATAGTATCTGCATGCCAGAGGGTATCAGTGTAATTATGTATTTTGTTGCAATGTTCTCAGTGTGTGGAGGCTTGAGCATCTGTCAGTATCCTGTACAGTGCACCATTTCCACTGTAGAGCTGGAACCAGGCTGGCTCATTATATTCCTTCTCATTGTACAGCTGGAACCAGGCTTAGTCTCTCATTGTGTGAGTGTCAGTGCTGCTAGTTTTTCAGTGTGACAGAGTGTTGAAAAGACAGTTTGTCAGTATGTCAGATTGTCAGAGCGTCAGAGAGATAAGGTCTGTGTCTGCAGGTGGTGGGAGATGCTGTGGGCTGGGGATTTGTTATTCGTGGATCACCACCTTGTTACATCCAGGCTGTGGATCCGGGGGGACCTGCTGCTGCTGCAGGAGTGAAGGTAACACACACACACACACGCACGCACACACACATATATCCACACCACACACACACTGGCTCACACACACACACACCACACACACACTGACACTCACACATACCTCACACACTGACACCTGCATATATACAAACACACACACACAGATAGAAAATCAGTCGGTAATGTAGTGTTTCTGAGTGCCCCTGTGTTTTTCCCCAGGTGCGCCAGTTTGTGTATCAGGTGAATGGCCAGTGTGTCCTCCACCTGGACTACCGTGCAGTCACCAGACTGGTCATGACGGGACCGCGCACAGTTGTGCTAGAGATGATGGAGCCCTTGGACTGACTAAGCATGGCCTCAGCTGCCATGAGTGTGCCTTCACAGACTCACAAACAGCTTCTTATTTTTTATTTTCCATGGGTAACTGTTGCTCCTGGGCACTCATTTCTTGTGTTTTCAATTTTTACCTGCATTTGTCATGCAGTCCTGCTCCGGCAGGTTTTAGCTGGCTGTCTCACTCCCAACCAGTGCCAGCCAGTGGGCAACAAACAGCAGAGACAGAGAACTTCCTTTGAAATTGTTAATGGCCCTGAACTGTTTTTCATGATGAGCACGTACACCTGTTTAGGTAAGGACCCCCCCCCCCCCCCCCCATCAACAGCTGAGTCCTTACTCATTTGTGCTTTAGGTTGTATTGTTACATTTACATTGTGCATTTTAATTTAAAGCCAGTTGTTTTTTGTTACTGCAACTAAAATGATTTCAGTCATTTCATGTGAGGAGTACCGTTTAACAACATCACAGATGCAATACAATAAATCTTAATCAGCGGCCTGTGGATGAGCCTCATTTAAACTTCCATTATCATATTCATGAATGTGATCCTTTAGGAGTATGTTTCTCACTGTTAATAAGATTAGCTATGCATTTGCATAGGATACAAAGACAAGTTATGTTACCTGAAACACACTTTTCATGTTATAGTACATCATGATAAGCTGTGACCTTAACGCAGGTTAATATCACTTGGCACAGTTACCACACATCCATATAAGGATGGAAAGACACATGCTGACCCAACCACTTACCTGAGTCTTTCTTCATCTTGTGCATGTAAGCTTTGATCTGTCTGCCATACCTGGACGTCCAGCTACCCATGTCATTGATACAACTGTCTGCTTCCATCCTCTGCTGTCTCTGTCTCTTTTGTACCCTTGACCTTCTGTCAACAAACAACCCATTACTCCTCACCTATGTATGCATAACATGTGCAACTCGAACTGCCCTTGAGTAAATAAAGATTGACTACACCATCTATGACTTTAGCAGCCTCTTTCACCCAGGTTGACTTACATAGCTTTCTTTACCCCTTTTTATCCATTCAGACAGCAAGATATTCTACAATAGCAATTCACATTATGTACTGTGCACAAGAGTACAACAACACTTTACTACCTGAGATTAGATCACAAAACCTTGTGGTGACAACACATGCTCTGTAACCACTATACCATAATGCCACCCAAATTTATTGACTGATTGGTACTGAAGAGAAACAAAAAGCCAAGAGCAGGCCACAAAGAGAGAGAACTGTTAAGTTTTTATTATTTTTAGTTCAAATGACAGATTGTCCATTGCTTGTTTATTTAGTGTTTATGGTGGAAATAACAGCCCTGGGTTCTGGACTGTGCTCTGCGGGCACCTGCATCCCTCTGCTCTAACAGGGAGGTTGAGGGACACTATGCAGTCTGGGGTCACAGTAAGGCCAGTGTGTCCTGTTTTAGCAGGACCAGCCCTGACACCTGCTCCACTATGGAACTCTGGCAGTTTAGGTCAGTTAGTAACTTTGATTGCTAGACCATGGTATACAGAACTCTCTACTGAGCTGGCAGTTCTTAGAACTTATTCACAACTGATCGCAGGACAATTTGTTTGGACAGTGGCATTAACATCAAAGTTTGTTTGGGAAACAAACTGAGCCCAATCAAATCTGTGTGTGCAGGAAAAGGTCTTGGCATCACTGCTGCGATGGAGCAAAAGACCTCCATAGTTGAAATGTTGTTTGATTTTGATACTAAATAAATGTTTTCACTAGCATTGCAACAGCATTTGGGTTATATTATCATTATTCATTTCTATTTTAATGAAAGCAAACCAAGCAATTTTTGTGGGAGTGAGAGGGGTAGGGGCAGGACACAGTGGCACTTCTTGTGATGCAACTTCTTGTGATGCAGCAATTACACATCACAAAAACATATCATGGTTATTGCGTTTGGGAGTGATAATTCCAAATCCTGCATTCAAATGAGGTGTTGTGACTGCACATGTGGTTTAGTCCTTGATAAGCATTTAGGGTCTGTGCTGCACCCCCTTTAATTTACATCCTGGCAAGGAAACAGAGACACTTGCCAGGGTGTGAAGGTAACTGAAAGTAACTGTAAGGAAATCTCTCATCTATTTGGGTTGCAATCACTCTTGTTGTTTGTATAAAATTGTTTATATGAATATTAATTGTCTGTGAAGAACTTTGTAACAATCACTTTGTCATTAAACAAATACTGATTGATTGAGCCTCCATTATTTTCTACAGTAGAAGTCAAACAAAAATATAATGATAGAGCGTAGAGATCATTTCAGTAGATTTTTTCGTTAAGCAGAGGAGTCAGCTCTTCATCTTTCATTGGAGGATACACTGGGGGATAAAGATCTGAACCAGAAGCTTAACGAGAATGCGCCCAGACCATCTGAATTATTAACTCTGCACAAGTCAAAGTGTTGTGAAGTACCCTGCAGATAGTGTATGTGTGCCAAAAATATCCACATGACAAATTTAAACCAATCCCAAATGTGACAAATGAGCTGCGATTTCTAAAAGGCAGACTAATTAGGTCTTTTACAAGAGGATGGCTGACACACATCCCATTGCTTTAGTGCAGACGGGGACAACCTTAACAGCAGTTTGTAATGGAAACCTGCGTGTAAACCCTGCTGATTGGTCAAGCTGAATTGTGTTTTTAACACTCAACTGGGAGAGCTTTAACAAAGTACATAGAGTCCTCCAAAACCAGGACAAAAAGGACACCATTATCCCATCTCGACCACTTATGGATGACCTTATACTTGACCCCAGCTGTGGCACGGGACGGGTAATGCCCCCCAGGTCTACGGAAAGTAGTCCAGGTGGGTTTCGCGCTATGTTAAGCACTGCGCCACCCAGGGTTGTTATGAGGCACGGTGCACATCCGATCTTCTGCCGGAGGAAGGCGCCAGCAGCAGCACCAAACGTCTCGGCGCTCCATGTTACATGTCAATCTTACAGCCAGGACGCCCCCTACTGGTCACTAGCGGGTACATGCAGCTTTAGTCTGTTTACCCCCTCTTTGCTAGGCACTACCTGTAACTGCCCCAGTCTCACGTCGTCGGACCTGTCGGAAAACTGGAAGCCTGAGGTAAGTGAGGAGCATTTGTTCACGTAAAGGATGGCGTGCGGACCCCTGGGTTCCCTACCGCAAAGATTTCTTTGCTCAACTACTCTCTCTGTCGGCACAATGAGTTGTTTTATGCAAATCAAATCTACATGTCACTTCCGCTCTTTTTCATACGCCATTTTGCACGGACTACAGTCTGGGACATAGTGTATTGTCCGTGTCAAAAATGCGAAACAAATACTGGTGATTTGGAAGTAAGAGAATATGTTACTGTTGTAGATCCAGCCTCACGACATGCGCACTATTTTGTCCGCTCCACGATCTCTCATTCCCCCCGTGATAAGCATTTTGATATGACTGTCTTTACACCTTGCTATCAGGCTAGATGAGTTACCGCAGCACTTCAGCGCCGGCAGCCGAGGAGAGAGCCGCTGCCGCAGCTCCGAGACGGACAGTGAACGGAAACGGTGTGGCAGCCAGGGGGAGCGTACGGTAAAGCGGCTCATGCTGGCTGCCCGGTGAAGGGAGAAGAGCGGCCACGGTTCTCTGGCACCCGCTGGCTGTAGATCGCCCTAAAAACGGAGTACCTGACCGCGCCAGGCAGGTAAATAAGACCTGTGTAGCTAGCAAACGAACGTTGGCTAGCTGATTAACAGTGTCGCCTCATCATCATATTATTTGAACATATTTTCCAGGGTGCTGTCTGAATGCTTAAGGACAGTTAAGGATTGCGGGTAAACCGGGGTCGCCGGTTCTGGCTGGCACCTGGCAACGCATCTCAGTTTTGACATTTTCCTTACTGATAGTAGGTGCCGCTTTGCTAGGTAACAGATTTGGTTCAGTATTTATTAACTTAGTGCATTAGCGGCGTGCATGGTCAGCTATCTTAGGTTAACATTAGTTAGTTGCGTTTTTTAAGTTTTCGTACGATCAGGTAGCTTGCCAAGAAAAGTGTGGTTGGCTAGCAAGGGATGAAGTTAGCTAGCTAGTTAGCTTGTCAGGAGAATGCCCGGGCATCGGGGATTAGTTTGCGGTATTTAAAGCTAACGGCACTGCGTGATCTGATTGCTATATTATAGCTAGTAAGCGCTGAATGAGCTCTTTCCTATGATCGATCGATTTAGTTAGCCAGCTGTCCCCTGCAATCTTAGCTGGCATGTAGGCAGTAGTGGTTTTGTACTTAGTTCGCTCACTGATGTCTAAGTCTATCTTGATACCTCGCTATAAATGAATACACCTGATGCGAGTGGTTGATCAGAATAAGATAACGTTATCTTACGTTAGCTGTCTCCTAGAAGACGGCAAATAGGTAGCGTGTGTGTAATAACTAATTTCATCTCTCCACGCTGGAGGTGGAAGAAGCTGGCTACCTGTAATAGCCTTTACTGGTGAACTTTTGCCTTGATTTGCCAAATTTGATAATATTAGCATGTGTGTCATACAGTTTTCTTGTCGTACAGAAGCGAAAAGAAAACCATTTCTAACACAATCGCTCCAGTCGCCTTCGAACCAGATATTAATACTTTTACAGAATGCCTAATTTCATTGTCTCACTGTCTTTTGAAGTAGGTGGGCGGTTAACTTAGATGGCATCAGTCGTGTGTTCTGTTGTGTCTTCAAAAGCTAGTGTAATTAGTGAGCTAGTTTTACTTGATTAATGTACAATGTTGGTCGTGAGCATGTAGATCATGCATTGTAATGTCTCACCGCCAATCCCCTATTCACTGTTTGTTATCAATGAAAGGTTATAATTTGTGTGTAGAATGTTGGTATGATAACGCCTTCTGCCAGCTGAGATTTATACGCCAGACCGGGTAATTTGATTCGTTTCAAAGTGTGTAACAGGGACAGGGTTCGGTTTCCTTCGAGCAGAGGAACGCAAGTGAGCTGTTGAGAGTCACGACTACAGCTACGACTCTGCGTCTGCTCATTGTGTGTGTATGTATGTGATATCAGCGACAGGGAGAGTCGCTGCAGACATGTTGTGTGATGGTTTCTATTGATTCAGTAGGAGGCGCCATTCTGTGACCATTGTGCGAGGCTGACACGACAGAGAGGGAAACCTTACGTAACGCTCTGTAGCGCCCTCTATCAGCTAGAACGGCAGCAGTGTAGTGGCTGTTGTGATTAGTGCTGAACATTGCACACCTGGTGCTGGGAGGAAGCATCACAGCTTGGTGGGGTGTAAGTGTAGGGAATCCACAGCTGTGTGCATTAAGAAGACACTAACAGCAACATGATCTGTACAAGTCACAGCATTGGTTTCTGGCCATCAGGGCAGTGGGTTTCAATCTGGGTGGGGGGAGCACTGGTGTTTACTCTACAGAGCTAGATGCTTTACCACAGCATCTACAGCTGCGTGAATGGACTATGAAGTGCATGTGATGTATGGCTGCTATCACTATAAGTCACCATGTGCAAGAGCGTGTGTAATGCATACATGCCCAGAAAAGAGGTCACTTCTGCTGGGAGTAGAGGCGCCTGCAGCACATTGTGGAGAGCACTGCTGCAGACAGAAGCCAGGGGAGATGGAGGCTGGGCGTTAGGGAGGCAGTGGATTTGCCCAAGCCTCTTTGAGCTGCTGGCCCTCCGGATTATACACATACATGCAGCACAGACCTCTCTCCTTCAGATTTTCTGTCTCACTATCTGGTTACATGGCTTGAACCAAGGCTCACAGGCATATCATGAGATCAGAGTCAATATAAATACCAGGCTCTATGACTTAGTTTCTTCCTGTAACATCAGGATAAGTTCCGTATGTGAGGATCTGTCCCTCCTGCCACAATTGTTTCAGTTGGAATTGTTCCAGAATTGTTCCAGCTACACCCACAGATTTCAGTAAGACATGGACAAGTTGGCCCTTGATATCCAGGGTCAGCTGATGGGTCATCTGCTACAGTGTTTCTCAATCCTACACCTGGAGGCCCACTGTCCTGCATATCTTCTATTTATCCTTGCTGCTTGATCAAATCTAGTGTGTTCAGCTAATCAAACGTGCCACTGATGAGTTCAGTCAGGGAGGACAGTGGGTCTCCAGGAGTAGGATTAAGAAACACAGATCTACTACATGTAGCTGGTTGCATTTCTACTGTGCACCGTTTGCCTGAGATTCAGAGATAGGGTTGAAAACCAGGGTAAACAGCACTGTTATCTGTTATGCTTGTGTACTGCAGTGCACTGTGTCTGAGATGTGGATCCAGACTGGCGGTTAGCATAGCTATATTGCTTGTATGGGGAATTAACGTCACATGTGCTGATGTGGAGGTCCCCTGTCTCCCTGTCTCAGGATAGCTGTCCAGGTTCAGCAGCTGCACTGTGACACGCTGGCACCCTTTATGAAGGGGACAGGATCCCAGCCTACTGTGGTGCAACGTCAGTCTCGGCTCTGTATCAGGGAAACCCTGAAGGCTGTTGGAGCTGAGCAAGAGAGACGGCCTCTGCTCTTGGGATAAATGAGCTCTATTCTTTTGGCTGGCTCAGCTGAAACAGGCCAGGGGTGCGTTTGTTTGTGGTGACCACAACAGAAGCACATCTCACAACAGAAACCATGTACACAAACCATGGCACCGCTTGGAGCAGTTTATGTACAGTGACTGTCCTGTTAGAGCAGTCTCTGCGCAGAGTGTCTTAGCAGTGGGGAGGTACTTGAGTGATGTGAGCACTGGGCAGGGGAGTGATGCCTCTCTTTGTGTTCATGTTTTTGGGGACAGCCAGCATGTTCCAGCTGCCTGTGAACAACCTCAGCAGCTTGCGCAAAGCCAGGAGAAACGTCAAGAAGGTACTGGGGGACATTGGCTTGGAGTACTGCAAGGACCACATCGAGGTGAGTGTCCTGTGTTCATGACCATGTTGAGGAGAGCGGTCACCGATCTGGTCTTGACTTTGTTAAGGAGATGATTCACTGACCTGGTCTTGAGCACATGTAGTAAAGCATTCACTGACTTGGTCACAACCCACAGTACTTAAGGAAAGGGAAACTCCAGGGTAATGTAGTGCTTAATGCTGGATCAGATGGAACATGAGTTCAGATCTCAGGTGGGACTCTGCTCTTACACCTTTGAGCCAGGTGCATTCAAACAAGCTGAAATACTTATTGCTCATATGTAAAGATGTTTTTCGCATTTTATATTGCCCAGTAAAATAATGTGTAATACAAAAATAAGTGTAATTATATCGAATCCCTCCTTAAAATGAATCACAGACAGCATTCACTGAAGCTCATTCTTTATCCACAGTGTTTTGTTTAAACTGCAAATCTGGTAAATTGTTCAGCTGTGCCTGTAAAACATGTAATATATAGTGAATTGCAATGTGTTCATCTGTGTGTCTAAATGGGTTTTATTTGAGTCTGCGTGTTTCCCCTGGCAGGATTTCAAAGAGTTTGGCCCAAATGAGTTCTATGTGAAGAACACAAGCTGGGATGATGTATGTATGTGGGATCCATCATCAACAAAACCACAGGTGAGATGCCCACTGGCTCATCTGTTCTAGCACACACTTTCACTCCATCTTTGTGCTCTAGTACTGTTGAGCACAAACTGAGACTCTCAGCTTTTGCCTTAGGATACTAACCGACCCCTCTGTACTAAAAAACAAATCTGTGCTCTATGCTCTAAAATGCATAATGACATTCTTTTTTTGTGTTCTGAAATACACGGTGATGTTAATTTTTCACGTTCTGGAACACACAGTGACATCCTATTCTGTATGCTAAAATACACAGACACTTGTTACATCAGTGCACAGTAGCCCACGGACATTTCCCGCCTCAGTGCCTGACAACACACTGGCTTCACCCATTCTACTCATTACTGGTCTACACTCTGAAAAGTGGACTGGGGTCCCTGCACTGAATTGAGAGAGGTCTGAATAGGCTATTGATTCAGTTTCACCTCCTCAGCTGGATCCTAGACTGGCTTTGGAAGCTGAAGTTGGTCCCAGAGGGCAGAGTGTTTTTCTAAACTGTTGTTTTCCTATTTCCCTTGTTCTTGCATGGTTGGAAACTATGAGAGGTATAAAGAGAATATGGGCTGTTAGTCAGCTAATATCCTGTCTGTTACTGCAGGGGCAATATGTGCAATAATATATACCTGAGGCTATCCCATTATTTCTATGTGTTAGTGGTTTGAGTGGATAGAGTGTAGAGGTTTTGTGCTGTGACTTCAGCTGAAGTTCTCTGTGTCTCCTGTGTCTCTGCTGTAGGAGTACCGCTCCAAGCCCTTCTGCTGCACTGGCTGCTCCTTCTCCTCCAAATTCTTCTCGGCGTACCACAGCCACTTCCGCAATGTCCACAGCCAGGACTTCGAGAGCCGCATTCTGCTCAACTGCCCCTACTGCACATACAACGGCAACAAGGAAACCCTGGAGACGCACATGAAGCTGTTCCACGTGTCCAATAATGTTTCGCGGCCGGGCATGGCCCGGCAGGGCGTGGCCAGCAGCCTGAAGGACGGCGGCCGCAAGCTCCGCCCTTCGGAGGGGGCAGAACAAGCAGTGTACTACTGCAGGAAGTGCACGTACCGAGACCCGCTGTACAACGTCGTGCGCAAGCACATCTACAGGGAGCACTTCCAGCACGTGGCCACGCCCTACATCGCCAAGGCGTCGGAGAAGTACGTGAATGGCGCGGTGCCAGCGGGCTCCGCCCGGGGCGACGCTGTGCACTGCAAGCGCTGCCTGTTCATCCCGCGCACGTTGGAGGCACTCGTGCAGCACGTCATCGAGGACCACGAGCGCATCGGCTACCAGGTCACTGCCATGATCGGCCACACCAACGTGGCGGTGCCCAGAGCCACGCCCCTCACGCTGCTCTCCATGAAGGCTCAGGAGAAGGGCGTTGCGGGGACGACGCAGAGGGGCATGGCACTCTCCAATGCCGTCCGTGTGCTGACCCCGCAGCAGCTGAGCCGACTGGCCCCCGTGAGGGCAGGGCTCGTGTCCCCCGCCTCCCTGAAGCAGGGCCCGCTCGCTCTGAAGGGCGGGGTCATGCAGGCGGGCACCCCAAAGGTGCGCATCACGTTACCTGGCAACACGCAGGTGTCTATCCCAATCCAGTCCCACGCTGCCAAACAGCAGTCGCCGGCGGGCGCAGCACACGTTGCCGGTGTTGGGGGAGCGGCAGTGCGGCTCGGCCTGCAGACGAGGGTATCTTCCTCTTCTACTTCCTCTTCCTCACTACCCTCCAGGGTTCAGACTTCTATGGTTGCTAAGAAGCCGGGGGCCACCATCCCCAGCACCTCCTACACGCAGAAGTGGAAGATCTGCACCATCTGCAACGAGCTCTTCCCCGAGAATGTGTACAGCGCGCACTTCGAGAAGGAGCACAAGGCTGAGAAGGTGCGGGCTGTGGCCAGCTACATCATGAAGATCCACAACTTCACCAGCAAGTGTCTGTACTGCAACCGGTACCTGCCCAGTGACACACTGCTCAACCACATGCTGATCCACGGCCTGTCCTGCCCCCACTGCCACGCCACCTTCAACGATGTAGAGAAGATGGTGGCGCACACGCGGCTGCTCCACCCGGACGAGACGGCCAGCCCGCGCAATGACACCCCGCTGACCTTCGATCTCACGCTGCAGCACAGCAACCCCAAGAACGTCCAGCTGATCGTCACCACCTACAACATGCGCGACGCGCCTGAGGAGTCAGCTGCGTTCCACGCTCAGAACAGCTCACCCCTGGGCAGGAGGGTGCTCCCTAAGGTGCCGGATGGCCAGGATGAGGGCCCGGCGAAAACCCCCCTGCGGGCCGCCGTGCCCTACAAACGGGACGTGGGCAAGACGCTGTGCCCGCTGTGCTTCTCCATCCTGAAGGGGCCCATCTCGGACGCGCTGGCGCAGCACCTGCGCGAGAGGCACCAGGTCATCCAGACCGTGCATCCCGTGGAGAAGAAGCTGACCTACAAGTGCATCCACTGCCTGGGCGTGTACACCAGCAACATGACGGCCTCCACCATCACGCTGCACCTGGTGCACTGCCGCGGCGTCGGCAAGGCCCAGAATGGCCAGGACCGCTCGGCCGTGCCGCTCAAACGCGAGCGTGAGCCCTCAGACGCGGGCGCGCCTAAACGGCGCCGCCTGGAGCAGGAGCAGGAAACGGGGGAGCCTGTCACACTGGCGCTGGACCCCAAGGGACACGGGGACGAGTCGTACGAGTCGCGCAAGGCCTTCCTGACCGACTACTTCAACAGGCAGCCGTACCCAACGCTGCGCGAGGTGGAGAAGCTGGCCTCCAGCCTGTGGCTCTGGAAGTCCGACATCTCCAGCCACTTTGCCAACCGCCGGCGCACCTGCATGCAGGACTGCAAGACCCGGAGACCTGCTGTGCTGTTCGGCTTCAACATGCGCCTGCTCAGCCGCCTCAAGCACTGCATGAACTTTGAGCCCGAGTGGTTTTTCCAGGACAGAGATGAGGATGAGAGCCGGACTTCCAGGACCTCTGTGGGGAGATCGGCGGACTCCATCAGCCGGCGACTGGAGGAGAGCACTGCCACCCAGCCCCAGCAGGGGGAACCAAACCAAAACAACACGATGAAAGAAACCTTGGCAAAGCATTCTGGGAATGATACAGAATCCATTGTGGTAGACACAGTGAGCAGGTCAGAGCTCAGGGGGAGTTCTGAAGACAGCAGGACTTGCGTAACAGAGCTGAAGGTGCTTGGAAAAGGAGGAGGAGAAGTTGGAGGAGGAGATACAGGAGGGGGGGACGGGAAGCAGATGGAGGAGGGCAGCCTGGGGGAGGCCCGCAGGAATGTGGCTGAAGCTGTGGAGGGAAATGAGGGGGTAGAAGAGCAGGGTTGTCCAGAGTCGTCCTGGCTAAAAGAGGCATCCTGTGGAGAGAATGGTTACGGGCAGGGCAGCTTGTCACCCTCAGCGAGTTTGCAGGGTCAGAGTGGGTCACATTCAGATGTACAGGAGCTATCAGGCGATAGGTGAGACACTACCACAGACATTCTTATAGACACAGTTACACAGTACCTGAAACTCAGGCACAGCTCTCGGTCCCCAGAACTGATGACAGAACTGTCCGGCTTGGAAAGGCAAGGCCAATCTCTCATAGTGACAAATGGGCCACCTCTAGAAAGACAGAAAATTACATTTGTGTCAAAGGACAATTAAGCTATACTACAATGTCCTGCTGTGACAGGATAGCAACACAAAGGTCAAAAGAAAAAATGTAGCTTGTCTAGTGGACAAGGATCACCATTTTGAGGATGCAATCTTGGTACAATATGTTGTGCCTTCTTAAAAATTGGTATATTCAGATACTTTCTCAAAGAATTTGTCACCAGATTGTGACAAAGCTACTGGTTACCTACAGGTCATTATGTTTTCAAGAAAAACGTAAGTCCCTCATTTCATTTCATATAGTCATACATAATGGTGTATATTTGTACAGTCTTTTAAACATATTTGAAGACTTGTTACTTTAGGTGCTGTATTCTCTGCACAAGCTTTGCATTGGTCCTCTATGGATAGAACATGCTTTAGTGTCTGTTTATTTTAACTGATTAAAAAACTATACTATTTTGCACAAACAAATGTATAAATGAAGTGCAGACAAAAAGAGCATAATGCCTTGCCTGTATTTTCATTTTGTTTGCTTTTATTTTACAGTTAAGGGAATTTTTTACCCTGACATAAAAAACCTGAGTTCTGATGCAGCCAATCTGGCTGGCGGGGTTCATGAGTAAATTTAACCTTGTGGTTATTCTGCAGGTCTGTACAGTGTATTGGGTCAACACCAGGTGTAGCTTGGTCTATTCCATAAGTGTGGGTCAGGACTAGGTTTAGCACAGTTCTGATAGGGCTGTGCACCTTTCTGACTAGTTTTCCTTTATTTTAGACAGGTTTTATACCAATACCTGGCTTTATTAACATTGATCATTAATATATGACTTGTTGTCTGTACATGTTAATTTGTAATATTTTTATGATTTCCTTTTTTTTTTCATTTAAGCACTTATGAACAATAAAGTGAAGTACTGTGCATTGACCTGGTTCTTTCCATTGGGTTGTTGTAATTGTTTTTTTAACCTCACTGAAGAAAAGCTCTGCAAGGACTGCCCCACCACCCACTCCATGCCTACAAACACACCTTATATTTAACTCTTTACACATTACATATAGGCAGAGGATTTGACTGTGTATGTTTGAAATATTTCTAACCATTTAATATGCCATATATGAACTGACAAGGATATTAAGTTAAACTCAGTATGATCTGGTCTGGAGGTTGAGATTCTTCCCCCGCAGCTCTTTAGTGATGGTGTGGTGATGGATTGTTCAACTGATTGTTCCTGCACAAAATTCAGGGACAGCACAGTTAAGGTTTATAAAGGACATCATTACACTGGTGACCATATGCGTTTGGAGACATTATTTAAACAAAAACCAGAGTCTACTCCTGGACTTACTGGACAAGGGTTGTCTACTCCTAGTCTTAGGTTAGGTTTTGCCATAGGCAGTACACCAGTAGCTCAACACATCAAAAGACATTATTATTCCATTGTTCATGTTCTACATGTTTGATGAACGGACAGCCACCGTGGTTACACTTTAAGACGCAACACTGGTTAAACTAATCCCATATTTCCCATTAAGCTTTTGTTGTCTAGTCGTAGAATTCTAACCCCGGATTTTTCAGGAACGCCCACTATAAATTGATGTACTGTAACTTACTAGTTGCATAAAACGACCACAAGATGACACTATTTTTCACATAACAATCTGTGCAATTCATGCGAAAAAATTCACTGTAATGCACTGTCATAAACAAAAATGCTTTCAGTATCTACACTTCATTCTTAAAAAGTCAATGCCTGCACTTTTGTAAAATAATAATAATAATAATAATAGTAATAATTGTCACTCAAAGTGTTGAAGTGAAGAACAAAAAACGCCTTGATTTTTCAAGCATGTAATTTTAAAGGCAGCATCCATTTATTCTCCTTAAGTCAGTATAGATGTGTAAAAGAGCTCCTTCATTTAAAGTATTGATGACACCAATTTACAATCCAAGGCAGCTCTAATAAACAGGTGAGGATAACAAAAACGCAGATGGCCCCTGCTGGCTTTCCTGCCAAAAGGCGAACATTATTTTAACCTTTCAAGTCACAGAGCTAAAATAAAACTGTTTATCCATAAAAAAATTACTGTATGAAAGTTTACAGTATGATGAAGCGTTATGAGCAGCAGCTCCGTGATATGACACAAAGGTTTGTAATTTCTTGGTTTACACTGTTAGCAGAGAATATATTACCTGTCTTCTGAGCTTTTAGAACAATGCCCTCTCTCTGAGGCAAGTGGACTTTGGATGAATTTGGATACTTGCATTTGATGATGGCGGGTGCGCGCATGTTGCAAACGAGGCTGGGGACGGGATTGGTTTCCTGGGTGCGTACAGCGTCACACGAGCAATGAAAATACTGTGTGTTAACTAGCTTGCGTGTTTGGGAATTTGAAAGCAGGTTGCTGTCAAGCGACACAAACACCCAGGGGAGGACACTAAACGCCGAAGTGTCTGAAAGACATCAATAACCGGACACCCCGCAGCTTGGATTGGTTAGAGACGTTGTTTGAGGTCTAACTCAGAAGTTGGATTGCATCCGCCCCGCAAGAGGACAAGAGCTGTGAAATATCGGCGTCCTGTCCACGAAAGATGAGCAAAAACCACGGAGAGCCGAGCAACCGAACTCTGAGCGCCGTGGAGGTGAAGAGCAAGGTGCGTAGCCTATGCGGTTTGTAGCATGTGATAATTTACAACGACACCTGTGTAAAATCCATTGTTCCTTTTTCCCTGTAGTTGAGACCATGTTTTAAAAGTTACAGGTGTTTATGCGGGTTTTTTTTGGGGGGGGGGGGGGGGGGGGGGGGGGGGGGGGGGGGGGGGGGGGGGGGGGAGGGGGGGGGGGGGGGGGGGGGAGGGGGGGGGGGGGGGGGGGGGGGGGGGGGGGGGGGGGGGGGGGGGGGGGGGGGGGGGGGGGGGGGGGGGGGGGGGGGGGGGGGGGGGGCGAGCAACGATTTTCTTCCTCCCGTGTTCTACATCTTATTACGAACTGACAGGTAGACACTTGACGTGATTTTCCATTCAAGAATCACTGTATAATACGATCTTAATTGAAACGTGAACTTTAGTTTAATCCTGCGTAATACTGTCTAATGGTAATGTACGAATGTACAGCAATCCCGGAAACTCTTCATCAGGATAAGCATTTCATGCCTTGACAGGTGCTACCAATACGGAAGAGAAGGGAATGTGACTGTTTTCCCCTTCATGGTGTGGGTGTGTCCCTTGTTCCGTGTGTCAGCAGGTGAACTGGCCTGTCTGATCTCTTCTTCCTCCCAGCGCATGGTTAGAAAATTTGCGTAGTTATCCTTTTCTCTATCATTTTGCGTCCCACATTCGTCGCGCTCATCAACGATATAGATCCTATTATTGTGTAATGTAGACAGCAGTGTTAAAATAAACTTAGAGGCTTTATGATGATAAACTACATCAGGGCCAGTGGCAGGCATTTATCGCCAGCTGTGTGAAAACAAATATGTGCTGGGTTGAGTTGAAACACCCTCGAGGTGTCTTGTCATACGCAGAATGTGACAGTATCAGATAAACAGTGTAGCATCCCCTTTGTCTTCTGTTCTCAGATTTGAAACATAAGTCATGATATAAGTAATATGACAACTTACACTTTGATAGCATCAAATATAATTCAAACTGTTAACCTTGTAAAACACACTTTCAATGTTAAACAATGGGTGTACATACAAGCAAAGAATACACAATAGAGAGTGAAGAGAGTGAACAGGATATTCAGGTAAGTAGAAAAAAAAACTTATCTTCACACGGAAAGGGTGGGAGTATACTCACGCAGGCACAGTGGTGGTGAGAACTAGTCTCTTACCTTAGTGCTGTCTGTTGTGGTAAATATTTGTTCATTGATTTTCAGTTGGTAGGTACCCTTGTGTGGGGTGGCTTGCCTAGCTTACATTTTACACATCATCTACTTTATATATGGGTTTGGTGCCTCTGAAAAGCCCTGTAGAGCAGGCACAAGGCTAACACTTATATCACCAATATCTGCCAGTATCTACCCCACCCAGCCTCGAACTTGCGTCTTCGGGGTACCAAACTGCAGCTTTGACTGCAGCCAGGCTCTTTGGTGTGGCAGTCACAGCGCATACTCAACCATAGTGACAACACTCTGTCACACTGCCTTCCCCTTCGGGAAGTGCGCGCATGCGCTTCACGCACAGAGGCATACCTCGTGCATTCCCCCACTCATCCCAGGGTGCCCCACTCACTGGTGCTTCACCCATCTCTGGGGTCCCTCACACTGGGGTCAGCCTAACCTGGGGGTCCCTCATATGGCCCACACACTGGGCACGCCTCCAATGGCCTCGCGGCAAGCCATCCCACTGCTCACACCATATGTAGCGAAGGGCGGGAGCAGTCACCCCACTTGGCCTTGAGCCTGGGTCTATGGGGTATCAAACTGCAGCTTTGACCGCAACGCCAAACAGCCAGGCTTGTTGATATGGCAGTTACAGCGCATACTCAACCATAGTGACAGCATTCTGTCACACATTCATTATAATAGGGTCCCTGACAGGGAACAGCTCAGACCTCACTGACTTCAGCTTCGTTCATAATGGTGAGATTGCATGAATGACAAACTTCTTTGACGAATGCCATACCAGTCCTTTTTCCTTACCTATCTAACTCCTGACCACATTCTTCTGTGCCTGCCGCGGCAGTTTGGTGCAGAGTTTCGGCGGTTCTCCCTGGAGCGCTCGAAGCCCGGCCGATTCGATGAGTTCTACGGCCTGCTGCAGCACGTGCACCGCATCCCAAACGTGGAGCTGCTGATTGGGTATGCCGACATCCACGGCGACCTGCTGCCTATCAACAACGACGACAACTACCGCAAGGCCATCTCCTCCGCCCGGCCACTGCTGCGCCTCCACCTGCAGAGGAAAGGTAAGCTGGGGGTTGCATCATTTGGAATTGAGGAAAAATTGAGGAAGAGATTCGCCACACCTGCTGTTCCAGGCGCACACCAGATGCTTCTTGAGTTACCACCCAAGCTGCTGCAGGTTATACCTGGAAACCAACTGAGGAGACTCTTCATCCATCCAATGATTTAAGTTGATCTATGATGTGATCAAGAGATCTGTCAGTGCTGTTTGCTTAAGACCCTCCGGGCATTCCAAGAAACAGGACTATTTGTATTTTAGATGGATGAAGTAGGCAGCCATATTCACAACCATTTTTCCTACACTACAATATGTATAAATCATCATGAGCGTTTCTATTACTCCTCAGTTCAATCCAATGGTGCCTGTATATGAAATGGTCCGTATAGAATGGACAATCCAGAATTATGGCTCTAGGGCTGAGTGTTTAAGCTCTTGGACGGGAGAGTATCACCCTTAGTGGCTGAAACACTGTCACAAGGGGATTAGGGGCAGTGGGGGTGCAGATGCAACAAAGCAGTGCTGTGGTGATTGAACTGTTCCCAAGTGCTCCCAAACCTTCCACAGTGAGTTTAACAGGGTAACTGAATAGAGCGTGTGTGTCTGAAGAATTGTTTGCGTGTGCATGCATGTATGTGTGTGTGCATGCTTGTGTGTGTGCATGGCGTCTTTTATGCGCGCCGTTGGAGGGAGGCCAGGGTGTGCTGGACTGACAGGCTGCATTTCTGTCTCAGTTGTCATGGCTCAGCATGTGAATGTGTTTGCCCAGAAAATAGGTGGAGATGTTTTAAACAATGAACGCATTCCTGAGGTGTTTGCTTCATTGGGAGGGGGGGTGGTGCTCTTTGCTGATCTCAGCAATAATGGCAGAGACACAGAGAACACATTCTAGATCATGCTATGGTTCCGGGACAGGATGTGGCTATTGTGGTTAATGTGAAGAAAAGGAAAAACAACAACACAAAAACAAATGTAAGTGGTTTTAAATCAAAGAACTATGACTGAGGGAGAGCAAGAGAGACAGCAAGAGTGAAAGAGAGAGACAGAGCAACAAGAGACAAAGAGAGCAAGAAAGAGAAAGTGTGTGAGACTACAGTGAAAATCAGTGTGGGTTTAGAGGCAGTAAGGTCTGTAGATTGGAGTGGGTATACTATGAGGTAAAGGTGTAAAGTGTATAGTTTGCTATTGTAGAGTGTAATATATCATAATAGTATGCAAATACTTATAATTAAGAAAATCGTAAAAGCAGAATAAAACAAAATACACAGAATAGGATGTCTAGTGTAAAAGCATAATCTGGGGTGCATTTTTGTGAGTGAGTGTCCCTTAGGCTGTGGCAGGCAGCTACATACTTGTATACATGTGCATAGTGGTTCATGCGGAGCTGCCCAAAGCTGTGCACCTCTGGTCCTCCCCCAGGAGGACGTGAAGTCTATCCATGTCCTGCAGGGTAGGGAATTACGGGTAGAGTTGTGCAATTTCTTTTCTCCATCATGATCTGTGATGGGTAGCTTTGTTTGGACCTCTGAGGACTGTAGTGTGAACACAGACAGTCTCTATTGCCAGGTACTTAATTTACACATTTGTTTGCTTAATTCCTTTCTCCAATGACAGATAAATTACTGGGTAGTGCTTGTTTTTGTCCTGATACAGTTTGCTGGTGTGTCTGTTTTGGGATGATGCTGTCCTGAGGCTACCTGGTAGTGTAAGGACTCACACTGAACTCCACGACCAGATAGTGGAGGGTACTCTTTTCTGGGCTCAGCTATTGGGAATTGCTGGACCTTGTGGTGATGGTGTTGGGGGTGTCTGTTTAGGTGGATCCATTACAGAATTTTCTCCTCCTTCCGTCTTGTTGCCCCTTTCTCCCTTCCTATCCCTCCTTCTCACACTCGCTGTCTGCTCCCTCCCTCTCTCCCTCTGTCCTACAGCAGTTCTCCTTGTCAGAACAAGCCTGTATTTATCCTTATAGTGCCAGTGAGAAATGTGCGTGGCTCCCAGAATAGTAGCACTTCCCTGTTTTATTAATAGTTCTTCCTGTCTTCACTTGTGATGAGTATTTATTAAGAGCTCAGTGGAGACTATCCAGATTCACTGGGGGGTTCAGAGAGCAGGAGACGCACCCAGTCTGATCAGATCTGGATGACATGGTTCTTCCTCAAGGGAGGCATCAGTACTTTTGTCTGGAAAACATCAGAAGTAAATATCTGAGGCATCCACTGTGCCCTAACAAAATCTATGTAGTTCTGTAGCATGTGTAATGCTGTAATCTGTTTCTGTGTAAATGTGACATCTGCAATGGTATGCGGTGTGTGAGAGGAGAGTTGAAGTATTTGAGTATGACGGGGCTGGACTGCATTATTGAGAGACTGCGTGGTGCACTAACTGTGTGCTTTCATTATTGTCTCCCTGCAGAGGAGGCAGATTGCTCGGTGTTCGGCTCCAACGCGCGGAAGAAGAAGGTGCTGCCGTGGCCCGACGGTCAGCGCCGGCGTCCGCCGGTGATCATCAGCGTGCCGCGTGACTTCCGGCCCGTCTCCTCCATAATTGACGTGGACGTCCTGCCCGAGACGCTCCGGCGCGTCCGCCTCTACAAGCACGGCTCCGATAAGCCGCTGGGCTTCTACATCCGGGATGGGTCCAGCGTGCGCGTCACGCCCCACGGCCTCGAGAAGGTCCCAGGTGTCTTCATCTCACGCGTGGTGCCCGGCGGTCTGGCCGAGAGCACCGGGCTGCTGGCCGTCAACGACGAGGTCCTGGAGGTGAACGGCATTGAGGTGGCGGGCAAGTCGCTGGACCAGGTCACAGACATGATGGTGGCCAACAGCCACAATTTGATCATCACGGTCAAGCCCGTCAACCAGTGCAACAACGTGGTGCGGAACAGTGGGTCGTTTGGTGGCACGGCCGGCAGCATCGGCCAGCAAGGCTACTCCTCCACTATGGCTACGCCTGACATTCTTGTCACTCAGAACTTCTTGCCTGAGGAAGTGGAGTCAGACGAGGATGAGGAGGATCTGGTGGTGGAGATGGGCACACCCATTCAGGACGACACACCCACAGTGCCCCTCTATAGGCCACACTTGGGCCTGAGATCCAATGGCAGCTCGGTCTCACTCAGTTCACCCAGGAGCGAGGAGGAGGGGGCAGTCATAACGCTGTAGACACACACACACACACACTCACGCTCAGACACACCTCAAAATGTACACACACTTCCACTGTGTGTAATCAGGTAATTACGCTGGGTGAACTGATTAAGAACTAATGCCTGATATAATGCCTGATTCATAAATGTCACATGTGAACAGCTGTAATGAAATGCTGGGAAACACTTTTAGGATCTGCACTTCTCAGCAATGATGCAGACAGTGTCAGTGTCTGCTTCCAGTGACAGACGTTGCAGTGCCTGCTTCTGAAACGTAAGATCAGTCAGTGCAGTTCTAAAGTGTCCCTTCCTGCATCTGATAATGTACAGGTAATTCAACCAATGGGCAACACTGGTAGGATTTTATTTCATAGAGGGGATGGATGGTAAGCACCTAACCCCAACCCCAACCCTAACACATTTGCAAGTTTTTAGGAGAAACTTGTGAGGAATCCACACACATGTGTGTACACACACTGTACACAACCACACAAAGAAATCCAGCCATAAATGCATACATGCACAAAGATACCGACACGCCTAGCTATGAAAGCACACACAGGCTTGTTTGACTGAGGTGGAGCCCCTATGTCTCGCTTTTGACTCCTTTGACTTACTGCTGTGAGGAGCTGAGCAGAATGTTCTTGCTGCTCATGATTAGGAAGAGTAACCTGGGAATGCTATCCCTCCTGTTGAGTTTCTCAGGAATGGTGAGTGTTCTGGGTGTGGAATTTGGGAGAACCGAGCCATTGAGAAGGTACGTCCTCTGCTCCTGTTACAGTAGTGCTTTCTGCACAGCACTGATCTGGCCGTGTCTCTTATCATTAGCAGTATTACTGCCAACATTGTTACTAGCATTGTATTTGTTTTTATAGACGATCACATGATATAGATATTCAGCTGGTGACTAAGCACTCAACACCCAAAGCAAAGATAGAAAGATATATACATTTTAAAAGCTTTTCCCCTGTAAATAACATTTGTTTGAATTGCAAATTACACATTGGGCATATCCCACAGCAACAACTTCTGCAATTATGCAATACTACTGCAAGAGATAAATGCAGTCCACCTGCATGCAAGCCAGAGGCTATTTTTCACACTATAATCTGACAGTGTATCACAGTGAAGTGAGTGCTTATTGGAGGATATCATCTGACAAACTTGCTGGTGCCTGACGAATAGCAGGGTTTTTGAGAGTGATGAGACAACAAAGGAGCCAAAATAGGAAGGGAAAAGAATGGCAAGGCCCAGTTTTGTCACATTGCGTTCGTAATGGAAAAACTTGAAACACTAAACCGCAGACACAGGGAACATACCAAGGCTCATGTCACTGTGTCCACTGTGCATGGAGTCACCCGCTGGTGTCTGAGAAGAGGTAGCACTTCATCTTTTTCTGCCCTGCCCCAACTCTGTCACAGATTTTATAGGAGAGTGGCACTGTTGCCAGAGCACCTGTTGATATGGAACCATGCTTTGACAATGCTGCTACAGTAATGATGATTGGCTAAGGTGCAGGAACACATATATGTGAATATGCATGCGTGGAAGAGCAAGAAGACTTAACTTAGGAGCAAAGGAACACAAACTGAGTAGCACTTAATTATATCCTGTGTTTTGAACTACAAACTTGGACAGCAAAAGGGTCACACAGAATACATTGCGATTGTCTAACAGCATTTTAAACATCACAACATTGTTGTGAGGAACTTAGATGTCAGTTTGAGTGATGGTGCTGGTGGATTAGACTCCACAGCTTTGACTGTCTGATTTTAGCTCAGGACCTGAACACAATAACCACTCTGTGGGGAATGTGTGTGCATGTGTGCAAATGCTCTATGATTATTATAGAGCTGTTGCGGAGAGATCATAAAGTTGCTGTAAGGTGTTTGTCTGGTGGGCCCTCGGCATTCATCGGTAATCATGTGGGGGAAGTCCTAGTGTGCCGCATAGCTTTACCAGAGGTGTGTCCTAGCCAGCCTTCACCTGGTACAGAATGTTTTCTCTGTGTTCTCAGCATGGGATGTTATTGTCTTGCAGGCATTCACTGGGTAGGTGCTTATCAATGGCAATTCATTTCTATGTATAGAATTTAATTAAAATTACCATACCTTTTCTTCCTCTGTTTTCAACAGTCCAAATTCTGTTGCCTTGAAACTGATCTGCCTGTATGGTCATGAGAAGAAATGTCTGTTATGAACTAGAAGCACAATGGACAGGAAACTGGGAATGATTTTTAAGAGATTAACATTTATGGCTAACCAGCCCCCACACACAAGACAGAAAGTTTGAGCTTTTCATTTTATCATAAACATTTTTAGGATTTGATGTTTTCATATAATAGATGTTGTGTTTGTTGTGTGTCTGAATTGGCATGCATACTAAGCATACAGGTATTTTCTCACATGTCTTCATGTTGATCTCAATCATGAGTGGAATTTTCAGACCAATGGGTTTCAAATACCAGTTACAATGGAATACAACCACACTACCATTGAGCAAAGTACTTATATTTCACTTCCTTATGTGCAAAAGCACTGTAAGTTACCCTGGATAAGGGTGTGTGATAAGCATTGGAGTGATGTTATTTAACACCGTAATTATAGGCTAAGGGATTGCTGGGGAACATAGTTTTATGTTTGCAACAAATTGTGTTTATTGCCATACTATGAATGTTCTTATCTCTGAAAGTGATCTGTGTGTCACAGAAGATTCTTTAATGGAATTTTTACAATTCTTACAGTTTCTCTCAGAGACTTTTTAAAATGCAAACAATATCTTAATATTTAAATTGTACTGAAAGTAGTCTAATAGTAATCTAAAAAGGTACATTTGTATTACAGTATGTTTTGAATTGAAGGTGTGTGTGTATGTATTTGCATCTACATGTATTAAGGCAAATGGAATGGGCAGAACTAATTGAAACTAAACAGTCATGTCTGGCTTTAGCTGTCTCATGAGTTGTATATGCACAGACATATGTACAAATGTAGTAATGACATATCACCACCCTCTGGCTAAGATATGTAATTACCCTCAGCACTCTAAAGGTCACAGAGCAAATTTTCAAGCTCATTTCAAACGTTGCAATCATATGGTATTATTAAAGAAGTAATAATATAACTTATGTTATCACTCGAGTAAAGGAAATTGATGTTTCTTTACAGACGGCAAGCTTTGGAATGACCTTCCTTTAAGTATATAAAGCCTTCATAAAAAATTCAAATATCACTAAAAATGTAAAAAATTCATGTCACCTGTCAAAATTCTTTTATACATTTTCTATTACACTTGTTTTAAAAGATGTGTATGGAATGTAGTCTGTCTTATCTAGTTGTCTATTATTAATGAATGAATAGTTTATATTGATTGTATTAATTTATATCATTTCATTGGACCTTCAGGAAAATAAGGGCAAATGCTTCATTGTGTTATTCCCATTTCCCGTTTCCCATTCCCATATATTTGAAATGGCTGTTTTTCATCACCAGATACATTCAAAATTAAATCTGTCTTCAGAAAAAAAACTTAATTTATGATTTATAACTTCTCTCAGAGATGCCAGTTTGAGCAGATGGGGGATGAAACCTAACGTGGTAGTATTGGAAGCATATACTCAGAGTTTTTCTCATCCGACTCACCCGCTATCTACTTCTCCTTTCACTGCTTATTTTGCCTGAAGAATATGACAAAGTGTAAAATCATACAAAATCCTAAAAACATATGTGCTTTGTTAAATTCTCACCCTGCTGAGTGGCTTGGGTGCCCAGTGTCATTTCTGCTTTGTTAATATAATGTGTTTTTTTTTTATTCTTCACAAGGCCAGTGTAAGTTGTAGGATATTAATAGGCCTACATATTTTTTAGGTTTCAACTGGATGCTTTCAGACATTCATGGCATAACTACATTTTAATATCCGATATCAGATCATCAGACCTTACAAGCCATGCCGCCATCTTTACCATAGACATACAAGCACGTATGAATCATAGCAAGATTTGAGCGTTGTTGGAACAAGGACTGCCCTTAGCTATTGAATAATAGACCTATTTTACCTGACACTCGATTCTTGCCCGCATTTAAAAACATGACAAAAGAATGACTGCCAAAAGATACTAAGAGAAGATGAAATTTTATTATCTTATGATCTTACTGAAATGTGTGGGTGTAGTGAGCCTCATCGTGTCTACACTACAGCTAAAGCATGACCTTTCTATACAGTTTTCTTAGCATACAGAATTGCCCCGTGCTAGATTCCTTGACCCCTAGTGTGCTAACATTGAATAACAAACACATCTAATATGGTCTATTTATTGTTAACATTAGTGTGGGTGCCATTATTTTATGCATGCATTCTCCATGGTGACAGGTTCAATAATTACTGTGTACATATATCATGTAGGCCTACCTTTAATATTTCTAAAATTAATAATCAAAGCATGGGACTAGCTGGCTTGAAAACTGATTTTGCAGAGGCAGTAAGTGAATATGCTCCATGCATTTACTGTTTACAGCAATGTTTTGACCAATTGCTTTAATCGACAAAACAAAAATAAAATAAAATAAAATAACTGAGATAATTAGAAGACCCTAAAGCTCCAAATACAGATCCCAGGAGTGAGAGGATATTGTCTGAGGAGTTTGCTTCTATAATTTATTTTTTAAGCAAGGGCAGTATATTGTCAGTGGGCAATATAGGCTATATATATTATATATAGCCATCTAGCTGCTATTGTCCGGCTTATTTGGAGCTGTTTTACAAACTACCTACATAATATTTCATAAATCTATCATAGCATACTTTGAGAATGCTAGTGGTATAATGAATGAAATGGCTGAATTACTGTTTTCATGCAGTAATCGATATAATTAAATTAAATTCAAAAGTAAGATTGCAATGACAATGTATTAGCCTACAAACAACGCAAGGTTTGCATAGAAATAATAGAAATAGCAATGAGCAATAACATTATAAACATAAAACAAATGAATACATCAACTAATAAATACATAATAAATGCGTTAGTTTAATGTATATTGATTTAATAAGTAGATACAAATTAATTAAAGTGTTGGATTTGATTGCGTTACATATGGTGTTTATATTGCTGGATCTGTACGTACAAGTACTACATTAAATGTCTGAATTAATAAAGCCTATTTTTAAATAAATAAATGAATGCATTACTGGATTAATATATCTGAAGTGGCCGCCTCATAGTCTACTATGGCAATGGTATATATTTTATTGATATTTTTATCAATCTGACAGGAGATCGAAGGGAAATCTTGCTACAATATTTCCGTTTAAATTTCATGTGATTGGTTACATGACTTGACAGGGGGGCGGAACTTAGGAATTTATATGACAACGAAACTGGCCAATCACAAATCTAGTTGTGCCAACCTTCTTGTTTCAGTAGTAGGAATGTCGGATATGTAGCCAGCTAGCCAGCTCGCATTCCCGACGGCCAGCTATGTGTTGGTAAACACGGTCATGCTGTTTGATGAGGTTGTGCATTTAGAATTGCTAACGTAAGTAACGTTATATCATATACTGATCTGAGTAGCTCGCTATGGTTCATGCAGGAAAAATATTTCTTGTGTCGTCTGCTGTCATAGTTAGCCTAGCTATATTTTGCTAGCTCGCTTCCTCTCTGGTTGGTTGCCTAGCTAGAAAGATTGCTAGCTAGCTAGCCTACGTGGGCAATTGTTCATGTAGCTAGCGTTACCTTTTCTGGCTAACCTTAGGTGACACTGCTACCGCGATTCCTTTTTGGAATTAAGTATTATCTGGGAATTTAAATTGCATATTCGGTTTATCAGCTAAGACTGAATAAACTGGGATATGTTGCTCATCGAACGCATATAATTTTACTACAGCTTGAAAAGCAGCATTAGCTAGATGGCTAACGTTACATGGTTGAGTAATCTACACTGTACGCGTCAGTGGATGTATCGTTAGTTCGCTAGCTAGCAGACTAAAACGCATTATGGTCGACAAGTAACGTTATCTGAGGAAAAATCAAAAGCGACGTTGAAATTAACTTAGACTCGTGTGTTATGGAACTCCTTGGTGGTGATGGTCTGCATTTATTACATTACTTAGATGATGGGTAAGTTCGCTAGATGTAGATGTGTTTATTGTGACGGGTAGCTAGCTAGCTCCAGTCATAGCACAAGGCCAGTCAATTTTGTAGAACTACGAATGTGCGCTTCTGTTATGAAATGTACGGTAGGTATGATTGGGAGTGGGGTGCATCCTATCGTTAGATGGGAAGGCAGGGCCTAAACACAGTACAGCTCGCAAAACGCAGGTTCTTTTTACTCTCTGCCTTTAGGTTTTGACAGCTTTTGGTCTGTCAGTGAAGATCTGGATGCTTGAATTGGGCAAAACAAGTGCCTCGCTAACCATTAAATGAAAAGTGTGTCCGTACAACATTGAAGGGTTCGCTGTTCAAGGTAGGTGATCTTGTATACTTCACCTTACACATTTAGCTAAAAAGCTAGCTAAGGATGGCCAGGACACGTTGTTGTGACTGTTTGTTGGATTTCATGGCTGTACAGCTAGCTAAGGGAGCTATTTGGCTATTGCACAATATTTGCGCAGGCGAACCAGCTATCGAGCCAGCTGACGTTAACGACGTAGTCGTTAGCTAGCTAAACATTTTTCAGAGCTGTGCTAGTATTTAGCTTGCTCGCTAATTGGAGCATAACTAAGAGTTTGTTCTGATTCCCACCACGTTAGTTAGCCTTATTCTGATGTTAGAAGCAACTAATGTTAGCTCGTTGTTCAGCTGTTTTAAAAGTTAGCTATATTAGGCCAAACATATGATATACTGAGCCATTTTTATTCGCTTGCAAACGAAGTCCGCTGTTAGCACCTTGAATGTTGTCATACTCATCTTCAGGTTTCTTCTTGTCACATATATCATTTACTGTCACCTAAATCATTATTGTTTCAGGAAGTCATGCTTACTGACGTTCAATCCAGCTTAATCCCAAAATACTTCAACAAGTAGCACGATTGCTACGGTAAAGGATAACTTGGTTTTGTGGATAACCAAACGAATATGAGCCACCCTGGTTTCCTGTGCATGAAATCCCCACCCATCGCGCAGGTTTAGTTATTTTCCAGTAGGAAACATTGCATTAGGGTAGTGTCATTGGTGCGCCTTTAATACTGCTTTGACCTTTCACAGTGGGAGTTGAATTGCAGGAAACCATAGCCACACAAATAGGTGGTTAATCAGTAAAGTCACATAATGCATTTCAGTTTCCATTTGCTCTGAAATCTGTTAGGCTAGGTGTCCTCTTGTGAACAGTTTAAATCAGACAGTTCCTAGGTTTTTAAACTGTCTAGTTAAAGGTGCATTGATAAGGATGAGGTTTTTTTTTTAATTGCAGTCACACTTTCAGACAACGCTAATGAAAAATGGTTCTCTCTTAGGCATGCCTTGATATCTTTATATGTAAATTGACTTATTAATCTATCATAATTGTCATGTCTTCATGTTGTTTCAGAACTCCTTAAACTTTTCCTTTCCAAGCCATAGGTGGTCCATGTAAAAATGACTCATGACTTGATGAATGTACATCTTACTTGGCTTGTTCTCTCCTTTTGATGTAACCCCAACAGATTGCAGTGGCACAGAAGGACATAGACCAGAGCCAGCCACTGAGACGTCCAGGAGGGGGCAGTAATGAAATCGACAGTGTGAGGTGTCGAGAGAAAGAGAGAGAGGGAAAGAGGGGTGGAGTCGTATCAGGAAGGGAACAGTGAAAGGAGAGGGGAATCACAAGAGCCAAGATGTCTTACAGCAACAGAGAACTGGTGGTGTTTTATATAAGCTATAAACTGTCACAGAGGAACTATTCCTGCAGCCACATAGGACTGACGAGTGCAAGCGGGGCCAGAGAAGAGCAGGCGGAGGGCGAGGAGGCAGCTGGGGCAGGGCACGTGAACGGGTCAGTGAACGGGGGGAGCCTGGAGCCACCGCCGTCCCCGCGTGGCATTGAGGCGGTCAAGGAGGCGCTGCGGGACTCCGCCAACGAGTTCGAGCTGCGATACCGCCGTGCTTTCAGCGACCTCTCCTCCCAGCTGCACATCACACCGGCTACCGCCTACCAGAGCTTCGAGAGCGTGATGAACGAGGTTTTCCGAGATGGCGTCAACTGGGGTCGAGTGGTGGGCCTGTTTGCTTTTGGCGGGGCCCTGTGCGTGGAGTGCGTGGAGAAGGAGATGAGCCCCCTGGTGGCCAGGATCGCTGACTGGATGACCGTCTACCTGGACAACCATATCCAGCCATGGATCCAGCTCCAGGGAGGATGGGTAAGTGTTTCATTGAGGAAGGATATACGGTGGTCTCAGGTCCATCAGGTGCTGCAATACTCTGGCAGCACTGGATCAGGGGTGTGCAGTCCTGCCACTAGAGGGTGAGTCCAGCACGGGCCCCAGCTTTGTTTAATTGACCCATTTTCTCCAGATCTCAGTGGCTGCCACCTATGTCCACCTGGCAGAGTGAGTGGACACATGAGTCTGTGGGCAGGCAGGAGTATAGAGGGGCAGTCTTCTCTCATGGGGGCAGACCTTTCTAATTGAGTGGTCCTTGCTCATAGGGGATAGTATTGAGCTACAGAATGGTAATTCCAATTTTTTTAAGATTACACTGTATTTATTGTTACATTGTTGTGATTTAGCAGAAGTTCTTCTCCAGATCAGCTTACATAGGTTACAGCTTTTACATATTGTCCATTTATGTAACTGGATATTTACTGAGGCAATTCTGGGTGAAGTACCTTGCCCAGGGTTACAACAGCATCAAATCAGAATCAAATCAGCAACCGTTTGGTTACAAACCCTGCTCTTTACCACAATGCTACAATGCCAGAATATTCAATTACTGATGTTCCAATTTCTGGAACTTATTTTTTCCAATTCTGATTACACAGAAGAAAAAGCACAAAACTGCATTTAAAAGTATTTCTCAAACAGTCTGTTATAAAACAATATAACCCCTTCTTATAATAAAGCTAAAAAAAAATAAAAGTATATTTATGAAAATACGGTCAGCAATAAAGTAATAAAAATATATTGTTGCCATAATTTACCTTATTGTTAAAGAATGTTTAGTGTTTTGGATTGATTCTGATGCGTGGAAATGCTCATTACCAAGTGATACAAGCTCAAATTACCAAGTGGGAAATGCCCTGGATCAAGTAAAGCAAATTTCCCTCAATGCATTGATTGCCAGTTTCATCAAAGTCACATGTGAGTCACAGAAGAAAAACTGAGACTGGTGGGAGAAGACACTGGCACAGAAAGCCCTTTGCCTGTCCTTCGGGTGTTTTTCTCCTCCTCCTCATTTTGTCAAGGAGAACAAAAACAGCACTCTCACCGGAGACTGTTAAGAGTTGTGGTCATATTGTAGTCCTATTGTGGTTATAATGTGCAGTTCTGTTGATCATAGGTGAGGTTGATGGTTACACCTGTGGTGTACTGTGCTGAATTTGATGTCTGAATCTGAACGTAACATGCCCTCTACATATGGGTGATTGTCGCTGTAATATACAGTTATATACCATTATGGTAAAGTTCTGCGTGGACCTGAAACTAAAACCTGATGCCTGACCTGACCCGTGCATTTTAACACCTAAAACAAATCTGTGATTCGACCTGACCCAGCCTGAACCTGAACTAATGGGTGTGTATGTTGGGGGAGAACCCTCCTTTTTGGTAAAATGCAGTGCTCTTAGTGAATAGTGATCTGTACAAAAAACAAAAGTCCCACAGTAACATTCAGCGGCATAACAAATGAACACAACACAGTTGGTCTTTGTTTTGAAAATGGTGCACTATATGTTGAGTAAAGTCTGTACAAGTAAACAAAAATCTGAAAATTCAGCTCAATACCTCAATGAAATAATGATTTTCAGGAAAATGAAGGACACAAGCAAAAATAAGTTATTCCTGTCTAAGCATGTTATCCCCCATTTAAAAACTTAATATGGCAATTACCCATAAAAAATGGTATTTCCTTTTGTGTATATGTCATTCATTAAAAATCAGCCCAGTTTTTGGACAACACTGCATTAAAAACTGACATCCCGAAATGTTGAGCCTTCTCGACCCAAACCCAACTGCCATAATGCAGTATAGGTCCGAACTGACCCAAACCGAACATTTTTTGTCAGGTATGGTCAGGTTTGTGTTGGGTTGCAGGGCTTTACATTATAGTTAGTGGTGTCTCCTACCCCTGCCCCGTTGTCACCATGCAGCCTTCTACTTCCATCCCACTGTCCCCATGTGACTCTCTCCCTGGACCATTGGCCAGGTTGATTCCATTTGACATATTGACAATTTCTGCTCTGGGTAAAAATCCACTAGACACTTGCAGACCAGCACACAGACCCACCCTAAGAGCACTGTGCAGTTGTGTTGTGTCTGTCAAAAGTAAACTATATATATATATATATATACACACACATACACGTATGATGTCTCCATGCAAAGCAGATTCAGATCTCTACTTTTCTGGAAAAAAGCTGCAAAGATTCGGCACATGTCTACTGATCCTTCGCTGATATGGATCAGCTCATATTGTTAACACTGCACTAGCCGAGCCACTAACCCTAACCCTAACCCTAACCCTGACCCTGACCCTAACCCTAACCCTACTGATCCTTCGCTGATATGGATCAGCTCATATTGTTAACACTGCACTAGCCGAGCCACACAGAGTAAACTCATCGTTTGTCTTCTCCCTTTGTGAGAAGCTGACATGTTATTGGACACAGACAGAAAAACCACAGGCCCGCCCAGCCCACCCCACCCTTACCCGCCACACCCCACCCTTACCCGCCACACCTGCAACTTCTCTGCTTACTCAGTGTGTCTTACATAGGTTACATTTTTTCATATCATCCATGTAAGCAGGATGGTAACTGAAGCAGTTCAGGTTGAGTGCCTTGCGCAAGGAGATTCTCCTGGGCTTGCTCCCAGAAGGCTGCAGTGTGGGTTGGGTAAGGAGCTACTGTTGTAGCCCGAAGCAAGGTGCAGTTTACTGGAATAATGTGCGCTGTCTCTCATAAAGGCAGCCCCTTGAGATACTTGTTCTAAAAGCAGCTGATCCGCCACCCCACTCTGTCCCCTTTCCCACAGTAACCTGGAGATGAGCAGAAGTGAAATTATTATTTATTATTATTATTATCATCATTTAGCAGATGCTGTTATCCAGAGCGACTTACATGTGCTACAGTCTTTACATGTCATCCATTTCCACAGCTGGATATTTACCAAGGCAATTCTGGGCTAAGTACCCTGCCAGTGAGGTTCAAGGTGGGTTACACTTGGATCATTAAGCAAAAAAGGAACAGGTCTGTTCTTTCCATCATAAACAGAACATGCTTGTCTCGTTCAGCAAGACAATGGACAGATGTGTGGGGGCTGGAGAGTGCCAGCCTAGTGCCATTTGACCATGTTTCTAATGGTTTCTGCCTGTCCAGCATTAAATGATGTAGTTTGCTTCCTGCTGGTCCTTTGGGAGTGTTGCAGCAGGATACAGTTATTGGCATGAGGGAAAGGGACCCTGACCATGTCTCTGGTTGGGTTTAGTGCTGAATTTGTCTCCAGCAAAATCACATTTTTAGTCTTCCAGAAAACCCCAATATTTCCAGGAGCTGGACAGGACCTGCTTGGCTTGTACCCACATAATCAAGTTGTATGTGAATAGTCTGAAACGCCAAAGATTGATTTGGACTGAGCGTGAGTGTGACATGCAGCGTATGAAAGTAAACAGGCTTTTCCTGTTTGTTGTTAGGGCTGGGTCTCTTGTATTCCTCCAGAACACCCCTCCTTCTGTCTGCAAAGCCTGAAAGATAATGGTTTTCATCTTCATGACCTTTGCAATCCAGCGTGGAGGTCAATATTGAGATCTTTGATTGATTTTTACCTAGGTGGAAGTGCCTGTGCATGCCTTAGTGTTTGTCTGTGTGAATTATTCAGCAGGGCACCTTCACTTGCAGTTGGAAACAAACAGAAAGATGAAGAAATGTGTTGAGGTTCCTCTTCTAGAAAGTTTCCACACTGTCTGTTCTCCTGTGTTCTGGCTGAATGAGAGCATTAGGTCACAAGTGATTTCACACCTTCCTCACCAGTGGGTGGGTTTAGAAGAAAATGGTCACATTCCATCTGAGTGAATGGTGCCCTCCACGCTGCAAGAGCTGTCTTCACATGACCTTCTGTTTTCTGTGTAATCTCCTGGCCCAGTGCAGTTTTTTTTTTTCCTTTTGCTTGGTGATTTCTACCTTCCAGAGTAAGAGCCCATCAGTAAGCTTGAAGACTAGCCAGAGCACCCAGGATCCTGAAAAGCACCTGTGAAAATGTGTGCTCTTTAGGATCCTGGAATAATACAGCGCAGTAGTCATGGCTCTTACCAATGAACAGCCGAACTCGCATTCATGTACGTGTAGGTATATAGTTGTTACCATTTGCCCTTTCTCTCTCCTTGGCCTCTTTGCTTCCTGTCATACAGTGAAGCTGCTGTTCCCTGTAATTCATATGCTTTGGGGAGGTAAAGCACTTCTATGGTGAAGATGAGCATTGCAGTTGTGCGGACTGCATAAATGGGACGTGATCTCTGGGCATGAGGGGCCGGATGTAGGTCCCTCCAGCCACTGAAAGCCATGACTTTCTGTCCATATGTCTTCTTTGTACATCCCTTGGATTGATAAATGCAGGTGCAAAAAACTGAAGTACAACAAGAAGCCTCAGGATATGTAGGGAAACTAAACGAGAATCTTTCTGACAGAGTCTTCTTAGATTTTCCTTCATCATAAAAGGCACAACTGCAGTGTGTGATCTCAGAAATGGCACTGCCTGCTTGCTTTTCTGTCTCTCCCTCCTCTGGCTCTCCTTGCTCCTCTCAGACACATGTGCATGTATACGTGCATGTGTGTGCATGTACAGACATAGGTCCATGTGAAGTGGCTGGACAGGTGCACTTCTTGCTCAAAAGAAATGCAAAAGAGGATGAAGAAACTTACCAATCACTTGGCTTATTGGTTTTCAGATTGCAGATGCTAATGGCACAGGGAAACTCCACCTCAGTGATAAAGATCCATTGTCTTTCTTCAGTTGCCAAAGAGGAACTGCTGTGTGGCTGTACTCATTTGAACAGCAAGCCAGCCAAAGTGGGGAAGGGCAAGGAGAGAGGTCTTCACACTGGACAGATCCACTGAGACTTTTTAATAATCCTGCTTTAAAAGAATATAGCAACCATTTTATCACCTGAGCATGTGTTGTTCAATCACGATCATTCAGCACAGCGGTGAAGTTATGCACTAAGAATGTGAGACAGCTGTGCTATTAAACAGATGGATCCAAGATGGCCAAAATTTCTATATCTTGAGTTCAGTTAGAAGTGGATTTGTATTAATTGGTAAGGTAACCTAATGAAGCTTTGGAGGAATATGGCTACTATCCCTTTGTGACATCATCACTGTGTGCAGGCCCCGCAGTTGCAAGAACACCTTAGGTCTCTGCATGTTTATCTAGATGACATGTGCATTGGCGGCAGACTGTCAGCATCATTGTGTTTGTAGCAATGCAGCAGTATTATGAGATTGTTATAGGAATGTTTCGGGCATGTCTTGATCTTAAGTGGGGAGGCAGAAGGGGTGTAAAGCTGTTCATAGTTTGCTTTGTTGTTTTATCTCTGCTATTTTTTTTTTGGTCGCTCTTTGATAAATAACTCCCTTGTTGACCGCGCCCGCTTGGTTTTAGCAAACCTTTCCACACGGTTGCTCTTGGAGAGAGATGATTACAGCATGAAGTTTGCCCTTGAATAACCCATTCAGCCAATGTGGCCTTAAAGCCACGTGAGGCAACATTTTGTGGTCTCGAGTGTTCAAAGCCCTCTTCCCCACAGAACACGTCACTACAGGCTTGTATTTTACAATGGAATGTCACCGAGGTTCTTGCCCACATTTGTTATGCCCTGCTCACCTGGGTGTGCGTGGGCTTACCTGATACCAGGTACATGACAACACCACGCTGCTCTCTGTCCACGTCTCCTCTCTGCTGATATCTGCACATCCTGCTCTTTTAGTCTCGGGTGCAGCTCTGTCCTCTCTTTATTGGGCAGTAAGCAGGATATTCAATATTTAAGTCATTGATGTTGCCACCCTTTTCTCTTATTTATTTCACTGGACTCCTCTCCCCTCTGGAAATGTCTCGTTTTCCTGGAATTACCCTGCTGCGCAACGGAGGCAGGGGCGGGGGTGGGGGCCGGGGCGGGGGCGGGGGGAGGTGACTTCAGCAGCAGATTTCACTTCCTCTCCCAAATGCCAGGAATTCCTGCAGAGAGTCATAGGCTCTTTGTCATCGTTTCTAGAAGCTGGGGCCGCGCAGGCTTACTGTGTTTCCTTTGCTGTGCTTTCTCATTATGCGTTTCAGCTGGAGAGCGTGCTGGTGAATGCTCCTGAAGTTACACTTTACAAAGACCTCTTCAGGAATCAGGAGCTCCGGACTGATGCCAACTAGTTGAAAGTGCTGTGTTGATTCAGGAGAGGGCACAGCCAGTGCTGGATGGCTTTAATCATTTACTCAGCTTCTGCCACAGGGTGGTGGGTATTCCCAGGCCAGTGAAATTGAAAGAGCAGTTTTTATTGTTAGGTATCGTAGAGGCGCATAACAATGGCAGGGGATTACCTGTACTCTCAGTCTACCATGACCATTCACTCACAGACACCAGCTTGGACACTGGTCTCTGTGCAACTCACCTGTGAGGTATCTGTACATAGCAGAGATGGGAGTCTGGTTATGGGTAGATGGTAATGTGCTGTCAGTCACTTAGTTGCATTCACCCACCAGACGTGGCTTTTCATGGCAAAACATCTTGATTAGTTCAGATAAGTCAGTGCCCCCCCCCCCCCCCCCCCCCATTTGGGGACTCATGAAGCCTCGGTCTCAGTGAAGGGAGGGGCCTCACGCGCAGCTGGACCTCTGCTCAACTCACACACACAGCCGCGTCACATCATTGACTGCACCACACATGCACAAGGCCAGTCAGAGTGCAAGCAGAGCCTTGGCTGGAAATGCTTTGGGAAAAAGAAGTGAGTGTGAAAAGCTGGAGGGAGGATGGTGGGGCGGGGTTGGTGGGTCCTGCCACGTTCCATCTCCCTCTTTCTCTGTGTCGTTCTGCAGGATCGCTTTGCTGAGATCTTCGGGAAGGACGCAGCGGCGGAGTCCCGGCGCTCCCAGGAGAACTTTAAAAGATGGCTGCTCGCCGGAGTCACGCTCGCCACCGGGCTGCTGATTGGCTCATTCATTGCCAGCAAACGCCACTGAGGTAGTGCGTCGAACAGCGCCACCGCCTGGCAGCCCTCCAACAAACATGAAGGAACGTTGAAAAAAGAGAAATTGCCAAGTGTTTCCATGTTTACTCGTGTCCCACATCCTAAAGCACTGAGAGAGAGACAGACCCAGCTGCTGCTCCGCATCATCGTCTGCATCGCAAAGATGTCTGCTCACCAGTACCCACAATGCAATGGGAGACTAACGTCACACTACCCACACCGTACCAAACACCCGAAGAGAGGACTGAACGCAGTGTTTCCTCTCTCCTCCCTGTCTTTGTCCATTCTCTCATGGTCATGTAGATTATTGTCAAATTTATCTTAAGACTTTTAAATATATTGCATACATTTTTATTTTATTTATTTTTGTGTGTGGGTCGGGGCAGTGGAAGTGTGCAGCGCTGTTTCTGAGTGAACGTGTGCTGTTTGGTATTCTTAGAAACTGAGGGAAGGAGGACAGAGAGGAGATAAACATGGCTCCTCCTTCACCCCAGTAAGAACCCTCGATTGTACTGTTCCCTCTCAGACAGAAGGGGGAAGCACTGAATAGGTAGGTTTTTTTGGCTTTTTCAACCTTTTCCCTAAAGTATCTTAAAGATGTTTTGAGCATTGTGGTCAGGCATATAGAGACGTCTGTATGGAAAAACATCGTATCAGAGGATGCTTTCTGTCCATGATAATGGACACCCAACCTCATCCATGCTGAGTATGTTGAAGGACCGATCAAAGCATTTACTGATGAGCAGTGACCAATTAAAGCATTTGTTGATGAGCAGGGACCAATTGAAAACACTGTTGATAAGAAGTCTTTATCATACAGAAAATTGCCACAAAGAGACAGATTGTGTGATGTTTTCTTTTAGTTTACTTATAGGTTTTCTCTCCCTATTACAAAGTTCCCAAGCGCACACACATACACACACACACACACACACACACACTGCTCATGACATACCTGACATCTCATACCATGGCTTGTTTTTCTCTTTTGTCTGTTGTCTTGTTTGCTGTCCAAAGTTCTATCTGAAGTACTTAATCTTGTTTACTTCCAGTATGCCCTGATAGGTTTTTGTGACTCCACACATGCACTCGCTAATTTGAGTTCTAAATAAGTGTAACGGAGACCTTTGTACGTTTTCTCTATAATAAGTGAACTCTGTCTCTTTGTGTTTCTCATAGTCTTTCTTATGCTGCCATAATTTTGGAAATTTAAAAGAATGCCAGTTATGGGGAGAAAAAAAGCAAATTTTCATGTTTAAAAAATGTTGGAGAAGCTTGTTTTTTTTGTTTGACATGCACATTTGTTTTCATGGGAGCATTGCCTCCTCCTAGTGGTGTGAGGTCTTCATCACAAAAGACTGCAAATGTAAGTGAAAATGAATGCGGAAACAGAAGCAGAACTCCAGCCAATCAGCAAAAGCGACCCACTCTCCTGCTCTTTCCCAACTCCCACAGACCGCTCCTGCTAAAATGCTGTAATTTGAAATGTGTGGGTCAACAAGCTCTTCAGAGGGGTCCTCCTGTCCAAGATGTCCGTTTTGAGTAACCCCTGTCAGTGCTGTGTGGGTTTTTTTCCATATCACTCAGCAGGTTTCAGGGCGATTGAAGTACATAGTCAGCATGTTATTGACACAAAACCTTTTTGTACCTCGCAACCCCTGGTCTTTGTCCCAAACAACTTCAGCTACTTAGGTAGTGTGGTAAATGCCCCTTAGAACTGTGCCCAAATCAGCATCCATCTTCAAACATTCTGTATAAGTGTTAGAAGTAGAGGTGGATAAGCAGATCCTGGGTTACTTGTTGGGACAGGCCTGGGATCTGTCTGTTGAGGTATGGGACCTCCCGACACGTGTGTTTCCCCAGCACTCTCATAACGTTTTCAGAACGTTAGATTTTCATTGTCAGGGTTCTTTTATTGGTGTGCATTGTCTGGACTATATGGTGGCAACTTTACTTCTCTTTGTTTTTTTTCCCCTCCATTTGCGCTATAGAAACACACATTTGACCCCTGTAGTCACCTACTTGCAGTATATTAGCAGGTGTTTTGGTTTTGTTTCATTTTGTTTTTGTTTGTTTTGTCATCATATATGTTGAAACAGTGCTAATATGTATCATTTTCTTTTTAATAAAAAGATATTTACAGAAAACTCCTCATTTTTAAAGGAAACCCTGTTCATCTAAAGAATTTTTGTTAGGTGTGTGTGTTGAATAGAGGAATCCACAGAACTGCAGTGAATCTCCCCAGGTGTGGCCACGCCCCTCCCTGACGGGGTGGGGTAGGCAGGTGAGGTCTTTGAACGTGCTGCAGGACCCTGGTTAGCATTGTAGCACAGGTACTGAAAGTCCCTGAAGCTGTGAAATACTTTGACCTTTGACCCCACCTTGGGTGTTCATGCCCACTGCTCTGGGCGTGGCCTCGTTATCATATGACGTTGCTTTTATGTTGTCTCATCTTTCTGTTAATGCTTCGTCCTTCCAACGTCTTAATAGGTTTGGTTACTGTTCTGATTAATTGAAACATTTTGTAGACTTAGACCAACTGAGGCACCATGTGAAAGTGTACAGGCTTTGTTCTTTTGAGTTCTTTTGGTACTTCTAGCCAAGGAGTACCTGCTACATGACCAGGCGCCAAGATTAGCTGAGGGTCCCTTTTTTCTACCTTGTACGTTTTATTTAGTAGCAAATGAGTAGGCCTGTTTGTCCCATTCAGGCCTCATGGCAAATTGTGACCTGTACTATGGACATCCACACTGCCCCACCTGAGTGTGCGTTAGTGTGCATGTGTGTGTGACTGCAAGTGTGCGTGTGACTGCAAGTGTGTGCCTTTACCCATTCGTGTATGTTGTGTGCCTTTACCTTTCTTTGTGTGTGTGTGTGTGTGTGTGTGTGTGTGTGTGTGTGTGAGGGAGAGTGTATGCCCATGTGCATGTGTGCATGCTTGTATGTGTGCGTGTGTTGATATTGTGATAAAAAAAGTTGTGGCTCAAGTTTTAACAGAACTATTCTTGTCACAACATTATGTATATTAGTTAACTTAAATGACAATTAGAATAGCTTTATTTAGCAACATATTTAAAACTCTTGAGAAAAAAGCAAATATTGAGGGTAAAGCATTTAGTGTTTGCTCCTGTTGCCTTACTCCCCATTAGTCAGTGTCTGCTTAAAGTGTCCACGTTCCTTGTGTTGTTTTCAACAGAAAATATTTTTTTAAAGTTTTTTCCATTATTATTTGATAAACTGTACATTTAAGTCTTAGAAAGAACACCATTTGATGAGCAAATTTGATGTCTTAGAAGCCTGCTTTAATGTTTGAAATAATATAAAACTTAATAAAGACAAGCTATCCAAGACAGATACTTTTGGTTTTGACTCTGTTCTTTTTTTGGGGGGTGGGGGATGAGGGATTAAAGGTCCCTTTGAACATGTCACATCAGATAGAATGCTTTCAAGCACATAATATATTAATTGGCAAGTTTTTATTTTGTAAATTCTGTGTGGCTGCTATGGCACAGGCCTGGCAATTTGTAGTATTGTGTAATTCAGATTCTAATCCTGTTTGCTATCATTATTGTTATTATTGGTATTATTAACCTCATTAACCTTGCTCAAGGTACAACAACAGAGCCCTTTCTCTGGATTAAACCTGCAGATTGTTACAGACTCGGGCCCCTCAGCACACTGCTCTGGGGTGCTGAGTCTAAGACTGTGCTGGTTGTACTGTATTCCAGACACTAGAGGGAGCTACTCTCCATGTATGTGCAGTTGGAGGGTGCGGATGTGAGAGCTGTGCTGTCTCTGAAGGATAAACTCCATCACTTCTCTGAAGTTCAGTCCTGCTCACATATCATGCAATGGCTGACATGCTGTCATGAGATTCTGGTTTTAGCAGATCAAAACACCTGAGATCCACTTCCAGCATATTGCTTATGAGTAACATGCTGGAAGTATTTATAGGAGTATTTATATGACACTGGACTTAAGTTTAAAATTTTAACAATCAATTTATTCATCTATTTTGTAGTAAATACTTTAAGCAATAAGTACTTTAACCTTATCTATATAATTTAATTGTTTGGTTAATCTGACTTGAATGAATTTGCTGCAGAGGTTTGAAGACTTCATAGCCCATCTCCACACTAAAACCTTTCTCCTTTGCAGAAACATGTCTGGTTAGTTCTGTGTTTCTCCCCACGCTGCATGTTGCGTGTGCTGTTTGTCACCTGGGTGGGGACTTCAGCTGGCAGGAGGAGTCCTGACAGGCAGCATTGACGCAAAATAGAAATATATGGAGAAAATGTTAATGGTGTGCGCTGATTTGCCATGGTATCTGTTTGAAGTTTTCCTGCTGTCAGTCTTATAAGGCAGCAGTGAGTGTGATTGGTGGGTGGGGTGAGTGTGCTCTCTCTGGTGGGGCAGGGTGATGCACAGGGACTCAGTTGCTGTGAGAGCTCAGAGGTGAAGGTTTGGCTCTCTGCTTGGCTTTGAGGTGGATTTGTCTGTGCTGGTGAAGATGGAGAGCTGTCTTCTTCTGTTCTTCTTCTCTCTTTCCTCCCTGCTCCTGCTCTCCACAGCCAGTAAGTACCCACTTCATCATTTTCTACAAATACTCTGCTTTCAGAGAATAGGGTTAAAGGGGTTCGGGTTAAGGTGTCAAAGTGGTGCTCTCCAGTCAGGGCAAGCTTTAGGCAACACAGACGGAGTTCTGAATATACTGTTAAAACTGCTTTATTACAGATTATAGTGTTATTTTAAAAATGTGCTGATATTTTGGTGGTGTGTAGGTTTCCTAGGTATATTCATCTCTGTTAGAATGATGCAGATAAGAGAAAGCAAATACAGTGCTTTGTTATTTTTTATAGTTTAACTAGTTCTTTTCAACAGCTGTTTAAAATCACTGTTACTGTGAAAGATAATGAAAAATATTTACATATATTAAATGGCAATAATATATGTATTTTTTCAATGTATTATTTTAGCTAAAAAATGTAGTCTCTATAATATATCCTCAATATATTCTTTTTGTATGGGACGCTACTGAAATACTTGAAATGTCATCATATTCTCATATTCGTAGAGATCTTAGTAAAGTCTTCATTACCAGTAAATGGTATAAAATTGTGTGTGTATATATTTTTTATTTTCATCCTTTAAAGAATTTATAATTTATTAACATTATTCATATGAATTAGAGAGGCATTTCCATGTTTTGATGTTTTCATACATACTGAATGTGCAGATCTGGCGTACTTCATAACTGTTGATGATCAGCTGCAGATTAAAAGTACTTTTTTGCTTGCACTTCAGTGCATTAGTCGCAACACCTGTTTCAACCTCAGAGCCCAGAGGCAGGGTTATAATAGCGCTGCTCCAGTCAGGCTTCCTGTGCAGAAATTCTTAAAAAGGCAGACTGAGTGTCAGCTGATAAGATCCATAACCTCTGGTGGCAGCAGCCGCAGTGAAACAGTCTTCCATCTGAAAGCAGTCCTGAGGCCTATGACCGTGATGATGGTTTTACATATATTTATTAAAGTATGAATGTCTTTAAATGATTTTAGTAGTTTCTTGTACAGTCTGTTGTATGCTCCTTAATGCTTTTCTGCACTTAATGCTTTTATCCCGTCCTGGATGAGGGCATATTATTACCGGCACTGTTATGACTCCAATGCTCCCACCATAGCATTTAATAATATGGTATTAATAATACTTTTTGTACTAACAGCAATACTAGTAAATAATAATAATACTGCTAATAATAAAAATAGTAAATATGTTTGGAAGCACTGATTATGGGGGCCAAGCAAAAGCAAAGCAATGTGTCTGCAAAAACATTACAGAGGTATTTCTGAAGTTATGTGGAAATTATGTGATTCTAATCTTCAGATCACAACCTGAGTTCCTTTCATTATGCCACCAAATATGCTACGCCAATCATGCATTCTGAATTCACGTCCAACTAAGCACACCAGTTTCATGTTTTAAAGACAGGCACAAAGCATACAATAATGTCCGACTGGAAAGTCATTTATCATAATACAGCTCCATAGGTAATTATCTAATCTATAATTTTTTAAACGACAATAGTATTATTAAAAATTCTAGCAAAAATGTGATCGGTTAAAAATAAATTATTTCACTAACTCTTTTAAATACAACAATATTGCAATACAGCAATAATTTATATAAAACCAATCACTCAGATTTTACCAGCCACCGGTGAGTGGTAATTTTTTGTCATTCACTAGCCACTGACAAAAAAGATAATTTGCCACCCTGCGACCTCTCAAAATGTATTACCCATAATGTATAGCTGATTTAATTGTGGCATGAAATTCCATATTTATTGAGAGTACACTCAATGGTTATTATATTTAGATCGTATTTACATATTAATCATATTAAAACATTAAAAACACATCTCTCATGACATCACCAAGAGGTCAAATTAATGGCATTGTGAAATGATGGTGACTCCAGTATTGTAACATTGTAGTGTATGCGTAATGCTGTGCATGCTATACATATAGTGAAACAAGTCAATAGATGTACGGATGTCTGTCACGAGAACACTGAATATAATAGCTTATTACCCTTCAACCTCTTCACAAGCTGTAGCCATACATAAGGAGGAATTACACAGATTAATGGCATTTTACACATGTGGAGAACTCCATAATGAGCAACAAACATGAGAAATTTGTTGAGGTTTTTAATGACTGTTTGTATATCATACTCATTTCTCCAAATTTCCATTAAAAAAGAACACAGATAAAAGGGAGTCTACACATGGTGCTGATTGATACTGTAATGATAACAAATAGATAATAATAACAGTTTATGTTTTGTATAAAATTCTAAATACAAACACAATGAGATTACACCCATTCTTAGCATGTTTGTATGTAACAAAGAGAGAAAGTGTTTTTTTTTCACACTTATATTGATTGAGCCTGTATGCTGTGGATTACTTTGTTTCCCTGTTTCTTGGTGAGTATTTCAGCAGGACAGAATGGTGGGCTGTTATATAGCCATGCTTTTCACATGATCTCTGGTCCTGAAAGCACTGTAATGTTCTGTAACAAGTCCATCATTGTATTTAATGAGGAACTCTGTGAGCGTTTATGAGAAATGGCCCTAAACTGTCGGTCTCTCACTCCTGTGTGTCCAGGCAGTGGTGATTTGAGGCTGGTGGATGGTGGCAGTCCCTGTGCTGGGAGAGTGGAGGTTCGCCATGGAGGACGCTGGGGGACAGTGTGTGGTCATCTCTGGGATGAGAAAGATGCTACTGTTGTTTGTAGAGAGATGGGCTGTGGGGCTGCTGCAGAAGCACTGAATTATGCCCATTTTGGACTCGGGTCAGTGCCCATTGTCAGGGCTTACATGGAGTGTACTGGGAAAGAGTCTACGCTGAGAACCTGTCCCTCATATGATGACGGTACGCAATACTGTACTCACAGTGAAGACGCTGGAGTGATCTGTTCAGGTAGACACATCATCTCAGTTATTAATTTATTGTCCTTGTCACAGTGACACACTGTGTTGATTGATTGATTTTAAATGTTTGGAATATTTTAAAGAGAATATTAATGATAAATTACACATTCCCTTGCTGAAAAATGTTGCACTGAATGCTGTATATGGAATGAGGTGCAATTCATTACCGATTTTCACTGGTTATTCCCTGTTGAACCCCAGGGCATCGAAAGGTCAGGCTGGTGGAAGGTACTACCCTGTGCTCTGGGAGAGTAGAGATGCTCCACGGGAAAACCTGGGGCACAGTGTGTGATGCTGACTTCGACCTGCAGGACGCAATGGTTGTGTGTCGGGAGCTGGGCTGTGGGGTTCCTGTAGAGGTGCAGGAGGCGGCAGCATTTGGCAAAGGTGGGGGGGAGGTGTGGCCAGAGGAGCTTCAGTGTAACGGTGATGAATCTCATATATCCTTCTGTCCAAAATCATCCAAAACAAAACAGAACTGTCGCCATGAGAGCGACGTTGGACTGGTGTGTTCTGGTAAGAGTCTCCTGATTTTTGTTAGTGGATTAGAGACTTCAGTTTAAATAAAATGATCTTTATTTTCTAGATGTAAATATATGCTTTGAATAATTACACCTACATCTTTATTTAGTTAGAAATTATGAAATGGTGGTGACTCCAGTATTGTAACATTGCAGTGTATGCGTAATGCTGTGCATGCTATACATATAGTGAAACAAGTCAATAGATGTACGGATGTCTGTCACGAGAACACTGAATATAATAGCTTATTACCCTTCAACCTCTTCACAAGCTGTAGCCATACATAAGGAGGAATTACACAGAGCACTCAGGGATAACACGGGTGAAATGCTAACCTTGCTCCTGTGTCTGTAGGTTACACAGAGTCCAGGCTGGTTAATGCCTCTGACAGATGCTCTGGTCGAGTGGAGCTGAAGTACCTCAGTAACTGGGGCACAGTGTGTGATGCATGCTGGGATATGAGAGCCTCCAATGTCCTCTGTCAGCAGCTGAAGTGTGGGAATGCAGTGGCAGTGCTGGGGCAGGCCTGGTTTGGAGAGGGGGATGGGCCAGTCTGGGCCGATGTGTTTGGGTGCAAGGGGAACGAGACGCACCTCTCACAGTGTGCTGTGTCTCCATGGAGCCGAGCCAAATGCTCACACAGACAGGATGTTGGAGTCATCTGTTCTGGTAAGGATCAATATCCTTCAAGTGTTTTTGGGTGTGTACAAGTAAAAATGTCACAACTTTCATTAACCATTTAAGTTTGTTAGGTTTTCTTTCTGAACTGTTAGCCTGTTTAAGTGTGTGTGGCATGTTTGAATGCACATCAGTAAAATTTGCCCCAGTGGCCTAATGTATAAGGCACTGGCTTCTTAAGCCAGAAATTGTGGGTTCAAGTCCCATCTGGGGTGTTCATTTGGGGCAGCAGTGTAGCACAATGGTTAAGGAGCAGGTCTCGTAACTGAAACGTTGCTGGTTCAATCCCTGCTGGGACACTGCTGCTGTACCCTTGGGCAAGGTCCTTAACCCACAATTGCCTCAGCTGTATAAATGGATAACATTGTAAAGAACTGTAACCTATGCAAGTCACTTTGGATAAAAGCATCTGCCAAATGAATAAATGTAAATGTATACAGAACCAGACATGTGCCAGTTTGATTCCCCACTGGGGCACTGCTGCTGTACCCTTGGGCAAGGTACTTAACCCACAATTGCCTCAGTAAATATCCAGCTATACAAATGTATAACACTGTAAAAAAAATAATAAATAAAGCGTAACTGATATAAATTGCTCTTGATAAGAGTCTGCTAAATGCTAGTAATGTAAAATGCAGAGTAGCTTCTTTAAGTGTAAACATTTAGCCTATTTAAATGTGTGTTAGTAAAGTGATTATTTTGAGTATAACCTGTTTACCTGCATTTTAATATGTGTGCTAGGAAAATACATAAAATGTGTATTTTGAGTATGAATTTTTAGCTGTTTTAAATGTGTGTTGTCTGTTTTACTAAAACACACAGTGGGTGTTTTTTATATCTGCAGGCTCTACACTCTCAGGTCTTTATGGGAGGGTGCAGCTGTCTGGGGAGAGTGAGTGTGAAGGCCAGGTGGAGGTGTACTTCCAGCAGACCTGGAGGAGAGTTCTCCTGGACTCCTGGGGCTTCAATGAGACCTCTGTGCTCTGCAGACAGCTGGGCTGTGGCTCTGCTGTGAACTTCTACAGCTCCTCTCTGTCTGGGAAAGGGGAAAGTGACGTGTGTCTGACAGGTTTTCAGTGCTCCGGGAGAGAGTCTCACCTGGGGAACTGCAGTATTCCACATAATCTCACCTGTGGCTCCAGGCAACAGGTGTCCATTGTCTGTTCCAGTGAGTACAGATTACTAATCCTGTCTCAAAATTTTTCATGTATTAGTATGTTATTGGAAGATCTGAGTTCCAATAACACACCAAAACTGACTCAATACTGATAGCAGGGACCCTAGTGACATTCAGCTCTTCATTTTTACGGACACATCCATCTCAGATTATTTGAAGTTTGAATGTGCATGTGGTAATGTCAGTGGACAGTAGGGTGGAGGGCTAAGGTTTGGTTGAAGTTTCTTGCTTCCTTTGCTTTTGCTAGTGAAGAAAATGTGAAAAAGATTAAATATATTTGATAAAGCTGAAAAATACTCTACTGGCATTCTGCTTGCCTTTTAGCTACACGCATATACTAGATGAATTTTCAAAATTCAATTTAACGCAAGAAAATAAGTAAAAAAAAATTACATTGTATTACTGTATATTGACATTCTGTACAATATTGTATTGTAATATTATAACAATGTTATGTTATTACATATACATATAATTTATACAAATATAAACAGGTTTTGATTAAAAGATCTGAGCTGATGATATCATTTATGAATGAATATTTAAAACAAATGTAGTAGCTAGCATTATTTAAAATTTTGGAAATATTCAAAATGGTTAGTAAATTTTATCATTTGTAAATATTTTTATTTTTCTTAGTTGACATTTCTGACATTTCATTAACATTTTTTACATTTTCTAAACATTTCATATTTGATCCTATTTGAAAATTATTAATAGATACACATTCACTTTCTTTTAAAATAGTGATCAGCCCTGTCAGAATATTAAAAGAATAATGAAGGATTAATAAAAAAATTTAAGATCAATGTTTTAGTACTATCAGTTTTCAAAATTCAGATATTCTAAACATTTAGTGAATGTTTAATATTTACCATTTTTAATGTTTTTGTATGTTTCATTTAAAAGATATTTCATACATTTCACAAATGTATTACGCAATTACTGACTGTATCACATCCCTCTCCTTCCCTCCCTCCCTCTCAGAGCACAGGTCCCTCAGGCTGGTGGGGGGAGGGGGGGACTGTGCAGGAAGGCTGGAGGTGTTCCACAGGGGCTCCTGGGGGACGGTGTGTGATGATTCCTGGGACCTGGAGGACGCTCAGGTGGTGTGCAGGCAGCTCCAGTGTGGGACGGCCCTCAGTGTCTCAGCACCCTTCCCCTCCGAGCCAGGAACTGGAGCTATCTGGATTGATGAGGTGGACTGCGTGGGGAACGAGACGTCCCTGTGGGAGTGTCCCTCAGCAGAGTGGGGACAGCATGACTGTGTGCACAAGGAGGACGTGGGGGTCCATTGCTCAGGTACAGAAGAATGTGCTCAATGTCAATCTGCTCTGCAGTAATCCAGAGGGTGATCTTTAGCTCAGAGGCAACAATGCTACATCAGCACAATGGAGTCACCAGGTCAGAAGTACATAATGCACGACTGGTTAGACTACTAGTCTTATTTTAAAACAGGAAATTCATGTTGTAGTTATGAATTATAATATTGACAACAGATAAAATGAAAATTGAAATTTAAATTGAAATGAACGTTGTCTGTTCCATTGCCTTTGATCTGAATGAAGTAACAAAATAATATTTATGCAAATATTAGATGAAAATTAAACATTTACAGGGAAGGTGAAATACATGGATATCCAGCTGAGAGCACACAGTTCAGAGACGAAACCAAACCAATAATCACGAAACTTATTAGACTCGAATAAAACAGATCAACACATGAGATCTGACAACATTGTGTCATAATCCAGTATGGCAGTTCACCTGTTGGTCTTGGCCTGTGATGAATATTGCTACTCCCACTACTCTAATGACATCTGTGAATTCTACTGGCTATTTATAGCACATTTAGTGCAAAGGTGCAGGCATCACTGGCAGCATTTACAATGAGATGAGTAAAGATCCTCAGATAATATACTTAGAATTGTAATTGCTATCCAATGGTTCTTATTGTACCCATGGTCAAAGGTGGCATGTGAGTTGGTTCTTTTCTGAGGTTTGCAAGGCAAAACAACATAATTTTTTACTATATTCCATGATTTACATGATAAGAGGGACATACTACACCCAGGTTGTGCTAGTCTAGCCTTCATACTCAAATATAGGTCAAAATACGGGTTTCTCACACATTTTCCATTTCTGGCATCTTGGGAAAGTCAGTGTTCCAGCTGAATATTCTTAACTCCTCTGTCAGTTCCTCTCCATCACAGGAGAACTTTCTTCACCAGGTTTAAACATTAAGGTTCCTCTGTCAAACTGACAGTTCCCTGTTTCTGCAACAGAGTTCAAGCAGCTGAGACTGAGAATGGGAGGAAACACCAGTGCCTGCTCAGGACTGGCAGAGGTTTACTACAACGGCACCTGGGGGACCGTCTGTGCCAATGACATGGCAGAAATCACAGCCACGGTTATCTGTCGCCAGTTAGGCTGTGGGGACATGAAAACTTTTGATATGGGACCCACTTCTCTTCCGGCTGGATCTCCCCGATGGATCGACAACATTGAGTGCAGACGCCACGATACGCTGCTTTGGCAATGCCCCTCTTCTCCATGGGGTCACAATGACTGTCAATTCACAGAGGCTGCTGAAATCTCCTGCACAGGTAAATACCTCCAAAATAGGCTGAATTACTTGCTTTCTAGTGTGATGATCTATAGAAGGCAAATCAGATCTTGGGTCAAATTTAGGTGGTTGCCATGTGACAGTGAAATTAATGATGGCTCTGACAACAGAGTGTAACACGCTTAAATATGTGATTGGTCTATTTTGGAAGGTTCCACGAAGAAAGTTGTTCCAACTGATAGGTCAGCTCACCGCAATCACACCCAGGTGCAGCATTGCCCAGGTGAGTTTCACGTGTCAGTTCTCCAGTATACTACCAACCCTCAGCTTAGGAGAATCAGTAATCCCCGACCCCCTGTTCTATTCCAGAGCCTCCAGCGTTGCGATTGGTCGGCCCCAGTAAGTGCTCAGGGAGGGTGGAGGTGCGGATTGAGGGCTCCTGGGGGACCGTGTGTGATGACTCCTGGGACATGCGGGAGGCCCAGGTGGTCTGCAGACAGCTGGGCTGTGGGGCAGCCGTGAGCATACAGGGCAACGCCACATTCGGGAGGGGCAACGGCACCATCTGGCTGGACGACTTGGACTGTAGCGGAGATGAACTCCACCTGTGGGACTGCTGCCGCTCCCCTCTGAACCAAAGTGACTGCTCCCACAAGGAGGACGCCGGGGTCACCTGCACGGATAAGACCACTCCAGGCGCAAATACCATCTCGAAGACCGCACATGCATGTTCTCCCCTTGATACCACATTACAGAGAGCAGGATGCTCATCAGCTTCCACTGAGCTAACCAATCACTGTTCCCTCCTCTCACTTTTCATATGGAAACAGTTACTGCCCTCTGAAGCCTGGTCTTCGATCAGACTGACAGTTTTTACATTTACATTATTCATTTGGCAGATGCTTTTATCCAAAGCAACTTACAAGTGAGGCAGACTACAACACAAGCAAGAAACCATAATGAGTCAATTTCAGCCTTGATGGTTGGGGTTAGGATTGGGGGTGAGAAACATGATCTTAGAACTGTTGTAAAGGAGAGAAAGTCAGTACAGCTCTCTTGCCCCTCAGGTGAAAGCAGCCCCCCTCGCTCCCCGGGTGAGACAAGGCTCCCCACACAGCCTCTGTCCATTCCTGCAGTGGCCTTCCTGGTGCTGGGGGCGCTGTCCTTCCTGCTGCTGGTCGGGCTGGTTGTGCTGGTGTCCCAGAACAGAATGCTGAAGAGAGGTAGAGACAGACGGTGGGAGAATCATAATCACTGGGATATTTGGGCTGTTGCAGACCTATGACTGGCTCTTTTATTTAATCAATCTCTTGATAAAGCCAACAGCAATCCAAAGTATAAGTTACAATAACTGACTGCCATTCTGTGCTCTGTTTTTCATGAGTGAATTGGATACCTGGGCTGGGAGAGGTGACAGATACATGTGTAGCCTCCTGTGCAATATACCTGTGTTGACCTTATGAAGAGAGAGAGCTGATCCTGAGAGATGACTCTGTGACTCTGTTACTCCTCTCCCACAGCCCTGTCTGAGGGAGACCACGCCCCTCTGCAGGAGGCCGTCTATGAGGAGATTGAGTACAATCTTGCCAAAAGAGGAACCTACAGTGCTCCACGAAGGGGTGAGCGGGTCTGATCATTCCTCCACAAGCTTAGGACAAAAGGGACATTCCTTCTAAACATACTGACAAACATAACCTCACAACTCTTTAAATAATCACATGGTCACGATTTCAGCCAGAGGGAGGAGCATTTTAAGTTCCATCTGAGAAGTCTCCACCCACAGGGTGAGACTGTAGAGCAGATAAGTGTTGACCCACTTGAATGGTTACTTGAGTGAATACAGAATACAGCTGTATACATCTGATTTATCACCTTTTACTCCAACCTAAACAGGGAGTGCAGGGGACAGGATTCAGTCTTAGAAGCAAAAAACCCAACATGATTAATATGAAATGAACCATATTAACAATAATAAATGTGTAGATACCCATATTACTGAAGTAGTCTCTCCTGTTCTGAGAATAGTTACATTTCTTCTAAACATACTGACAAACATAACCTCACAACTCTTTAAATAATCACATGGTCACGATTTCAGCTTTATAATAATGACTACACACAAACAGATGGACAGACAGACACGCATACACACATGCACACACAAACACACACACTCACCTGCGGAAGAGGAGGAGAAAGACAGCTACCTCAGATCACACAATGAGCTCTGCTGGGCCATTCTGAAATATTTTGGAACTGCTAATCTGAGTATCTCCTGCAGATTGGAATATCAAAACTTTGATTCATAGAATCTGATGTATGTGCAGAAAATACACAAGAGGTGATGACAGCTCATATGTGTGTATGACCTGTGTGTGTGTGTATGTGTGTGTGTGTTTGTGTGTTTGTGTGTGTGTGTGTGTGTGTGTGTGTGTGTGTGTGTGTGTGTGTGTGTGTGTGTGTGTGTGTGTGAGACTAGCTTATGTCTGGTGTGAGCAGAATCAGGACTGATCTTCTCTCTGTGTCACAGGAAGTGTCCTTTCTGAAGACCCTCCTTCTGGGTATGAAGATGTGGGGGACAATGAGGGAGATGATCTCTCAGGTAACAGTTAGGCTGCCCTCTAGAGGGCAGACTGTTAAACTGTTAAAACTTCAGTTATAATAGTAAGGTTTATGAGCAGTGACAGTTAAAAGGCCATCTCACATCTGTCTTATTGGAATCATTATAATAATGTCCCTAATGCTTACAGGGTTTTTCTGTTACTAAAAGCCATGTTTCAATTCCTCATATTTAACCATGTCTCCATGGCCCCAGCGCTTCGCAAACATTATGTTATTTCCAGCTCCATAAAGGCCATGACGTGTGAGCCCCTGTACTGCCCAGCTTCTCTCACAATGATGTACAACCAGCAACCAGTGCAGCTGCTAACTAGCAAACTAAAATTCTAGCATCTGATCACAGACTAGCACCTGGCTGGCTTGCTACAAAAAGCCCAGCTTCACAGATTCGAATATCGACCTGCATGGTTTGAATTGCATTGTGCTCCTCTGGTCAGCTTTGAAAGTAGTGTAAATCCATGGCTGAAGTGTCACTCTGTGTGGTGTTGTTCTGTTGTGTTCAGGAGGGTCTGGGAAAGAACAGAGGGGAGAAGACTATGATGATGTCAACATGAAGGAGAGCAGAGGCAGTTTGTCAGGTGTGGGGAGTCTGTTGTGTGAATAACAGCTGAGTATCAAGGTCCTAGAAGGGATCTCTGCATGGCAAACAGGCTGAAAAACTTTTTGTTGAAATTGGTATCCTCTAATGTAAATTAGACAAATATATTCTCACTGGCGGCTCAAGAGCTGTTGTGAATTACAGCCATGACCCAGCAGGCTCCTTGCTTTCCTGTGTCTGTTTCAGGGGATGTGCTGATGGAGGACACACCTGACAACTATGATGATGTCATCACTGTAGATCACAGTCCAGAGAGTGTGGCAGGTTAGTGTCTGTTTTGATTGTTGGGATGGGTCAATATTTTCTCCTTACTGAACATACTAAAAAGGTATTAGACACAAATCGTGACTTCTATAGAAATTGATATTGCCATTCTGATGAAATTATACTGACATGGTTTAAGAGAAATCTATTGCTTTTCTGAGGTGATAAAGCTCCTTTTTATTGTGCTTAGTGATGTGTGCTGTATGACCAGTAGGGTTATATAGGATTCATCACTTTTTGTGCTTTTTGGAGGAATAGAGCTTTTACATGCATGAAATCCTTTAATTACAAATCACTTATTATCTAATATTACTTGTTTTGGAGTTGGAGTCATAACTGAGTTTCACTGTGTTTCACTGTGTTTCTGCTACTATGTCAATTCTAATAAGCATAACCAGTATAACTAGTATAAGCAGTATCAATTATACTAGTATAGGCAATATAAGCAATTTGACTAGTATATGTAGTATAACTAGTATTACTTCTGAAACCACTGCTTCTCTGTTTCTCTTTAAGGGGAGCTGCTGAAGGGAGATGCCACAGAGTACTATGATGATGTCATCACCACGGGAGAGAATACAGACCCTGTTTCAGGTAGGATCTGTCTTTACCTGCAAGTGTTGGAGTGAACTGCATTTTTAACTTCAGGGTTTAGTTGCAGTTGTATTCATGCGAGCCATCACTCTGTTTGTGCTACCCATCACAAGTGTCCTGACTTCCAGTAACTATCTTGTGTCACTTTCTGCCGGCGCGCTTTTTCTTCTTTCCCTGTAGAGGTACAGCAATTACTAGACCTTTATACTTTTTCCCTGAAGTGGATTCTAAATCTATCCATTGCATATCTATGAATATTTGAATTTTTTTCTGTTTTTACTTCACCACGACAAATTGGACAAAAGGTCCAAGACATAAAAGTAACTTATGTAATGTAAATCATCCAGGGAAATTTACAAAATTAGGGTTAGGGTTAGGGATACTTTTTTCATATATTATCCATTTGTATATTTGTTGAATGTTTACGAAAGCAGTTGAGGTTGCGCTCCTGATTATTTAAGCCCTGTGCCTCACTGTTGCCTACACAGTGTAGGTTATAGACATGCAAATTACATACATTGGCTCCTTCTATCTTCTTACATGTTTTCAGTGGTAGCATCTGGGAATGTGTCTCTCTGACTTGTACCCCCTACATTGTCCCTGCAGTGGAGAGACTCCTGGAAACTGAGGTTCCTCCAGATCCTGAGGGGACAGAGTATGATGATGTGGGGGAGGAGCTTCTTGAAGGGGGAGGAGCATTTTAAACTTTGTCTGAGGAAGTCTCCACCCACAGGGCGAGACTGTGGAGCAGATAAGGGTGGTTCTGACCCAAAGCATGTGAATAGAGAATACATCTGTATACATCTGATTTATCACCTTTTACACCAACCTAAACAGGGAGTGCAGGCAACAGGAGTCTTAGAAGCAAAAAACCCAACATGATAACTGTGAAATGAACCATATTAACAATAATAAATGTGTAGATACCCATATTACTGAAGTAGCCTCTCATGTTCTGAGAATACTTAAGTCAGCATCACATCCTTTCAAACCACCAGACCCCCAGATGGTTTTTGATCTGCTGCAGATCAAACTTGCCAATCATCCAGCTATTGTAATTGTTAAACTGTGGTGTACGAACAACTAATGATCCTTAATGATGTAAAAATGCATCAGTCCATCAATAGACAGGCTAAGATTAACAGATAAAAAAACAACTATCTGGTAGATATTATTTGCTGACATTGTGGCACCTTACTTGATGCAACATGATAGAATATACATCTCAGCAGGTAAGCCCTTCAACAACCAATACAGTGAATCACAGACTTTATAAAAGTAGGTTTCTTAGCTAGTGAATACATTTCAGCTGTGGAAATTCTGGTGCTTGTATAGATTTGGTGCCACAGCCACAACTGTCACAGTTGGTGCAGGCTTCAGATAAATAAATGAATTAATCCTTAAGACAATCTATATAAATTAGACAGAAGCTTTGGGACAGTGTGTCTGTTCATATTTGCGTGTGGGATCACATATACTCCTTTGATTTTGGCCTCTTTGCTAGCCACATGGTTTGGGTCACAACTCTGCCAGGTGTGGAGTTGTGCTATTTCACAGCCAGAAAGCACCTATTCAACAATGAGAATGTCTCTTCTAATTTTCCCCTTGAACATTTAGGATCCTTTGGAAGATTACTATTTAGTTTATGCAGGCTTAAGTTTTTTTTTATCATTTTATCCTTCTTTGCATCTTTGCAGAAGAGGAACAGTAGAGTAACTGTGTACTGATTACGTGTTTTTAATCACATCCAAGTGATTGTAGTGCCCAAAAGTAGGGTTCAGTGAGCAATGGGACAGCTTGGAAATACAGCCAATTTTAGCATTTTTTTTCATGCAGTAAATTCCCCTTCATTAGTTTTCTGTGGGTGTTTTAAAATGAGTAATTTTCACTATGTCAATATATACAGGAAAAGTGTAGAATAATAACCAGTAGGTTCATATGGAAACTCTATTCCTGATTTTGTGTGTTTTTGGTGAGAGATGAGATGAGAGAGGAGAGGGGCTGTGGGACAGTGCACATGTGTTTTTACCTTTCAGTGGTCAACTTTATAGTTTATGCTTTACAATATTTTAATTATGTTTGTAAGAGCCTTAGTGATAATGCAGTTTTCTAGAGCCTTCGACAGCTAGACTTTCATGGATATAACATTTAACATTTTGCTGGAATGTTCTTTACATAAGATTGTAAGCCTTGCTGTTTAATGTTTAAAATCCTATTATTTTCCAATGTGGCAGCAAAATGTTATTTACACTTTCCATTTTTAAATCCTTGATTTGAATCATTTTCAAATAAAGTATCTTATCTATTAAATCTATTAAACTGAATGTTTATCTTTTTTTGATTTTGCTTTTATTATTATGCATTTGTGTACTCACATGATCCACATGCAGACCTCTGAGCATTTCCAAGAATCTTTAAAATCATCCTCATAAAATCTTGGACATTTATACTGAATGATGTAGAGAAGCAGCTAATGTAGACAGATATTTTATATTTCATTCATTCATTCATTCATTCATTCATTCATTGATAATTGAATTTGAAATATCTGTCTACATTAGCTGCTTCTCTACATTAGCTGTATTCTAGCTGGTTACTTTAACAACTGAAAAATATCGTGTGAAAAGGGTGTAATAGATACATATTAGCAATGCTACTGACACCTAGTGGTACACCAGGTGGTGGGACCCTGGTAGCACATATGGTCCTCATTGTACTGCGGTAGAAGTGGGTTTGTTAGCAGGGTCCCTTCATGTTCAGGCACTGTGCAATTTATCAGGTGCCTCTGAGGCTGTCAGGTGATGTCGGTGGAGACATGCCTATCCTTCAGATGGTGCTTGATTCACCTCTATTACACTGTTACACTTGTAAAGTGAAAAGTAGCTGTTGGCTACATTTGAACATACTGAAGTATTTCATTCCTCTTGCTTCAGCTCTCTGAATGAGTGCAGATTTGGTCACAATGATACAAGCTTAATTGACCATTCCAAAAATGATTGCATAAAGGGGGAAAGGTTAAATAAAATTAGAGTATCCTAACAAATATCAGCCCTAAATAAATCAGTGAACTATGGTTTAGGATTCTCTCGGTTGAGAACCGCTACCATCAACATTACATTACATTCACATTACATTTAGCTGATGCTCTTATCCAGTGTGACTTACAGCACAATAGAAATAAGTGGATCCATTCAAATTGAATGAACAGTGTCAGACTAGGCTAACAACACTCCCAGACCAGTGAGTGTGAGCTTCAAGCCCTAAGCAAAGTTAACTTGTGCAACCTGACTAGAGAAGGGAAGCCAAGTGTACTACCATACATAAGTCACTAGATCCCATAATCCAAAACACATGGCAATGCAACATTTAAAATAAACAGCAAGTACTGTAAGTAGCAGGTGTTACGGGGGAGGGGCTGAGGTGGAACCAAGATGCCGTCTGAAGAGGTGGGTCATCAGTCTGCGTCGGAAGATGCCCAGTGATTCCTCTGTCCTGATCCCGGTTGGGAGTTCATTTCACCACTGAAGGACCAGTACAGGCAGGGATCATGTCTGACAGGAGTGACCCCATTGGGATGGGACAGTCAGTTGCCCTATGAATGAAGATCATAATGATCTTGGTGCAACCTAGAATTAAAAGAAAGATTGTCGGTATGAGGGGGCTGTCCCATTCATTGTCCTGCATACCAGCACCAGGGTTTTGAACTCGATGCGAGCAATAATAGGAAGCCAATGAAGTGAGGTGAGAAGGGGAATAACTTGACTATGTTTAGGGAGATTTTAGACAAGACGTGCAGCTGCATTCTGGATTAGCCTTGTTGGGAATTTTCTCACTTTGTTGGACCAAGTCGGGACCAGCGAAGTAACACACTGATAACCACTCTTCAATTGAAAAGATTTATTTTGATGCGCAAAGGGGGACTCGCGTGGGAGCAGCGACAATGCATTCTGACCGAGATCTTCAGCATAATAGCCACGAGGAGCGTTTAAGTACCTTGTCCGCGGTGTACCACATGGCAGGTGTGAACATTCCCATCCGGAAGTGCATGTCACACTTGGGGACACCCACTGCGTCAGCTACCGGGGACATCCCTTTGAACCCTATATGTGGCGGGTTATCTCTAACAGTCAGAGGGCTATTGCAGAGTGTGTGTGGGAACATAAAAACAAAATGTAGTTCAAACAAAATGCAAGCTAAATAAAATGTAACTGGTTCAAACCTATCAGCCTGTAGAGGTTTGATGGCACAGGCAGGAAGACAAGCAAAGAGGGAGTTACAGTAGTCAAATTGTGAGAGGACCAGGGCCTGAACTAGGAGCTGTGGAGAATAATGTTTGAAGGGGATGATCCTTTGGAAATTGTACAAGAAGAATCTACACACTCAACCGCTGCAAACTGAGAGGAGAAGGACAGTTGGCTTTCAAGCATTACACTGAGGCTTTTGACGGTGCTATTGAGATAAGTCTTGTACAGTTAAGTCTAATGGGGGGGGGATCTTGAAATGGGGCAGACCTTTATGGGATGAAAAGCATCTCAGTGTGGTCCACCATTCACTGTGAAATGTCTTTCAGGCAAGCTGAGATCCGTACAGAAACCAGTGTTAAAGAGAATGATGTTGTTTTCTGAAAGTGAAAAAAAAAGGCTAGCTCACTTTCAGAGGTTCAACTGAAATCTTGTACACCACCTGGCAGATTGTTTTCCACTTAGAGAAAGTGAATTTTTTTCCTCTGACAAATTTGGAAGCCTGTGCTACACTGTGGCTGCTGCTTTTCAAAATTGACAAACCTCAGATGTGATCATGTGACATAACTCACCATGACATCGAGGATCCGCTCCAGTTCATACTGTAACCACAGCACCCGTCCTGCTCAGCTCAGCTGTGCTTTTATCACATGGCTGCAGAGGGAGCCTTTTAATCAGAGAGCTGATTTTCTTATCTGCAAGAGATGCACAGATAAGTAAACTGTGCCCATATACTTAAGCATGGTACAACAGCACTCAATATGCATTTTGCAATTTGTAAACAGCAGTACTGATTTTCCTTTGTTGGCCTGTGTGTGTGTGTGTGTGTGTGTGTGTGTGTGTGTGAGATTGTGTATGTGCGCACGTGTGTGTGTGTGTGTGTATGTATGTATGTGCATGTGCATGTATATCTCTGCGTGTTCATATGTGTGTGCATGTGAATGCAGATACTCCCACATGCATTATATATATTCTGATTTAGCTCAAAATCCATAAAAACCATTTCCTTTTTAACATTACGTATTATATTATAATATAATAATTTTTGTCATAATAAGATTTGGTCAGTAAACTAAAATGCTCTTGCTGAAGTGCTTTTGTGAGGTTTAGGAGCTCCTTTTTTGTGTCTTTTATTTGTTGTTTGCATTTTTGCATTTCTCCCGTTTTCGCACAGCTGTTTAAAAATTGCCAATTTTATATTTAAACTTGTTTCTACAGCAATGACCAAGTTTTCTGAACTCATGGGTGCTCAGGTGAGTGCCAGGGAGCTGAGAGCAGAGTGATGAGGGCACCCTGGCTGATGCAGCAGTCCCAGGGCTGGAGTCACATGACCAGCTGTGACCTGCACTCTGGGCCTAAGGTTGGCTGAGTGTTTGTTGTATTTGTGGGACCAGGGATGCAGCACATTCGCTGCTCTCAACTCCACCCAAAAGGCATACATTTTTCTTTGTTTAGATTTGATTTTAAGTATCTGGGCAGGCTCACACAGGCTCACACTGGAGTAATTTGCCATTACTCCAGTTGATGCTTGATCTTCTGCTGTTTTCACACTTCAGCTAAGATGCACTGCAGCCCATCTGGGCATACTGACCAATGACACAATGACTAAGAATATGCTGATGTCCAGAGTTAATGATTGCACACTTACTTGCAGTAAAACACAATTGGACTTGACCATAAATATGAACCAGTGGAGCTCCATGACTGGCAATTGTAATAGTCTGTGAATTGTGTTGTTGTTGTCCATCAGGGAGTCACACAGACAGGTAGCATGCTTTTTTGAATCCTCTACATGTTGTACTAAAAAGTGTATCCTTACCGGTATTCCACTTGAACTTCTGACATCCTCCAAGTTGCCAAGTCTGAGACTGTGCTAGTTGTACAATATTCCAGACACTAGAGGGAGCTACTTTGCATGTCTGTGCAGTTGGCAGGTGTTGATGTGGGAGCTGTGCTGTCTCTATGGGCTAAACTCCATCACCTTTCTGAAGTTCAGTCCTGCTCACACATCATGCAATGGCTGACATGCTGACATGCAAGTCTGGTCTTGGTAGATCAAAACACCTGAGATGGACTTCCAGGAACATGTCGGGTATTTATATGAAAGGCAATTTTTCAGAATTAAATGTAACGCTTTTAAAAATCGAATAATTAATGCACTGACTTTGCACAATATTATTTCAGCCTTCGGTTTGACTCATGTGAGATATTAGAGCTTCAGTGTACTTCCATTTACAGCCCAATTTCTACACAAAAACCTTTCTCCTTTGCAGAAACATGTCTGGTTAGTTCTGCGTTTCTCCCCGCACTGCATGTTGCGTGTGCTGTTTGTCACCTGGGTGGGGACTTCAGCTGGCAGGAGGAGTCCTGACAGGCAGCATTGACGCAAAATAGAAATATATGGAGAAAATGTTAATGGCGTGCGCTGATTTGTCATAGTATCTGTTTGAAGTTTTCCTGCTGTCAGTCTTATAAGGCAGCAGTGAGTGTGATTGGTGGGTGGGGTGAGTGTGCTCTCTCTGGTGGGGCAGGGTGATGCACAGGGACTCAGTTGCTGTGAGATCTCAGAGGTGAAGGTTTGGCTCTCTGCTTGACTCTGAGTTGGATTTACCTTTGCTGGTGAAGATGGAGAGCTGTCTGCTCTTCTTCTCTCTTTCCTCCCTGCTGCTGCTCTCCAAAGCCAGTAAGTACTCACTTCATCCTCTTCTCCATCTGTTCTGGGCTTCCAAACTAGGGGTCGAAGGGACAAAGTGGTCAAAGTGGTGCTCTCCAGTCTGGGTTACAATTAAAACAGCCTTGAATTTGCAGTTTGTTTTGGAAATTAGTCTTTAATTTTGTCATGTGTAGAATCATCTCTGTTGGAATTGTGCAGTCAAGACAAATCAAAGCATTTGGTGTTTTTTTTTAGAGCTGAACTGGTTTTAAAGTGTTTTTCAATAGCTGTTTAAATTGTTAACACTATTACTGTCAAACATGGAGGAATTTCAGACATAGTAAAGCTACAAGATTAGCACTGTGTGAAAGATAAAAATTGTGAATGTCTGAAAGGGTTAGAATGAATATATTAGTGAAACAATATTGGAGCGTTTGTTTAGGTTCTTTGGAAATATTGCATAATTTGTCTGCTTTTCCATGCATTCGTAAATTAGCACTTGATGGCCATGAGCAATGAGCAGATAATATCCGTTGCTCCTAAATGTATCCTCAATAATAACGTAAAACAGCTATTTTCATGGATGTTATTTTCATTTTTTAACACTGTGTGCTTAAAACTGTATTTTTTGGAATAGTAAGATGCATCTTGAAATTTTAGTCATTTTTCATCTCTTTTCGGATTTAACACAAAGGAAACGTGACATAGTCTTCATAGAGTGGTACCTTTGGTTGGATTGCAGATGAACTCAGAATATACGTAGAGACATTAATGCCAGTAAATAGTGTGTGTGTGTGTGTGTGTGTGTGTGTACGCACACACCTCTGGTGGCAGCAGCTACAGTGAAACTGTCTTCCTTCTGAAAGCAACCCAGAGGTCCACAGCACTGCTGATAGGTTTACTGTTATGTATTAGGGTATTAATGTCTTTACATGGTTGTGGTGGCTGCGCGCGCACACACACACACACATACACACACATACATATATATATATATATATATATATATATATATATATATATATATATATATAGGCCTGGGAGCTTGAGGGTTCTGCACATCTTCGCTGTTCTTCGGGTATGTTCGCTGTTCCTAGTACCGTGCTCTTCTGGACTGAGAGCTCCGATGTTGTTCCTGGGATCTGTTCTAGCCACTCTCCCAACTTAGGTGTCACAGCTCTGAGGGCATCCAACACTACTGGGATGACTTTGGCTCTTACATTCCACTTCCGCTCTAGTTTCTCCTTCAATCCCTGACATTTCTCCAGCTTCTCGTATTCCTTCCTCTTGATGTTACTGTCATTTGGGATCTGCTGCTGCTGGAGTTATTCTCTTAGCAGTTCATCCTTGGGAGATGTTTCACTGATATACTTGTGGATGCCTCTTGTTTCATCCAGGACAGTGGCCTTGACGGTCACTAAGCCCCGACCCCCTTCTTTCCGGCTGGTGTACAGTCTATATATATTCTACTTGTTTTCTGTACCTCATGCTTTAACTTGTCCTGGATGTATGCATTTGCTCAATTATATATAAATATTTAGTATCACTAAGTGCTGTGGCCAGGTTTCCATCCCCGCCATGTCATCAGCCAGCAATGACTGGGAGATGACAGCAGCAGAATAAATGGGCTTCTTTCTGCTGAGGGATACAGGGGAGGGTAGGTTGGCCAGCGGCTCAGTCCACTCTGTTGCTCATCAGTGATCCCTGCTGGCCAATCAGGCACCACCAAGTCTCCCTGCATGTAGCTGCACATGAAGTGTCCTTTGACTCAGGTCCATGGGTGTTGTCTATGCTTTGTGACACAGGTTGTAGTGACAGAAACATTACACTGCCGATGAGAACTGACCTTTAGCAATTTGCTTTTCTCCCTGGTGTGTCCAGGCAGTGGTGATTTGAGGCTGGTGGATGGTGACAGTCCCTGTGCTGGGAGAGTGGAGGTTCACCATAGAAGACGCTGGGGGACAGTGTGTGGCGATGGCTGGGATATGAATGATGCTACTGTTGTTTGTAGAGAGATGGGCTGTGGGGCTGCTGCAGAAGCACTGAATTATGCTCATTTTGGACCCGGATCAGTGCCCATTGTCAGAACTTACATGGAGTGTACTGGGACAGAGTCTGCATTGAGGCACTGTCACTCACCAGATTGGGATCTGAGCTACTGCAATCACAATAATGATGCTGGAGTCATCTGTTCAGGTAGGCACATCACTTCAGTTATTAATTTATTGTGCTTGTCTCAATGAGAGACTGTTTTGATTAATTGATTTTAAATGGTTGGAATATTTTAAATAAAATATTAATGTTAAATTAAACATTCCCTTGCTGAAAAATGTTGTACTGGATGCTGTATATGGAATGAGGTGCAATTCATTACCGATTTTCACTGGTTATTCCCTGTTGAACCCCAGGCCATCGAAAGGTCAGGCTGGTGGAAGGTACTCACCTGTGCTCTGGGAGGGTAGAGATGCTCCAGGGGAAAACCTGGGGCACAGTGTGTGATGCTGACTTCGACCTGCAGGACGCAATGCTTGTGTGTCGGGAGCTGGGCTGTGGGGTTCCTGTAGAGGTGCGGGGGGCAGCAGCATTTGGTGAAGGTGGGGGGGAGGTGTGGCCAGAGGAGCTAAAGTGCAATGGCAGTGAATCTGAAATTAACTTCTGTCCAAAATCACCCAAAACAAAACAGAACTGTCGCCATGAGAACGACGTAGGACTGGTGTGTTCTGGTAAGAGTCTCCTGATTTTTGTTAATTCAGAAAATACCAGTAAAATTTCCCTTGTCTGGCCAAAATTACATTTTTATTTGGTTAAACGCTGTAAGATAGTGGTAACATTAATGTTGTAATATTGTAGTGTTAGCAATATATAAGGTGTAAGTAAAACATATAGCGGAAAATTGGTCATTGGTCATAAGGCTGTATATCATGAGAAAAGTTGATAGAACATCTTATAACTCTCTAACCAGACAACATGCTGTAGTCATGAAGAGGTAGAACACAGAGCTATCAGGGGCTCCAGGTTACTGGGTTCAATTGTGTATTCTCCCTGGGTCCGCAAATGTTAGATAACAGAACTCCAGTTTCCTTTCAGCAGTCCAAAGACATGCATTCTGGCTGCTGTGTTGGCAGTTCTAGAACTCTCCCCTTATTTAGAGATGGGTAGATTTCTGAGATAAATAATCAGACCAGGACACTCTATGTTTCAGTATTCTGACTTTTACATATCATACAGTGGCTGCCAGATTCACCTGAGAAGAAGTAATTTGTGCTGCGTTGATGTCATCATGACACTGAAGTACAAACATTAGTGAAATGCTAACCCTACTCTCGTGTCTGTAGGTTACACAGAGTCCAGACTGGTTAATGCCTCTGACAGATGCTCTGGTCGAGTGGAGCTGAAGTACCTCAGTATCTGGGGCACAGTGTGTGATGCATGCTGGGATATGAAAGCCTCCAATGTCCTCTGTCGGCAGCTGAAGTGTGGGAGTGCAGTGGCACTGCTGGGGCAGGCCTGGTTTGGAGAGGGGGATGGGCCAGTCTGGGCTGATGTGTTTAATTGCAAGGGGAACGAGACGCACCTCTCACAGTGTGCTGTGTCTCCATGGAGCCGAGTCAAATGCTCACACAGACAGGATGTTGGAGTCATCTGTTCTGATGAGGACCGACATCCTTCAGGTGTGTTTTTGGGTGGGCACAAGTGAAAAACATCACCACTTATATTCACCATTTACGTGCGTTTGGTTTTGTATATGAACTGTTAGCCTGTTTAATTGCGTATTAGCAAAGCACTTAAAGTGAATCTTTTGTGAATCACGTGAGTATAAACTGTTGGCCTGTTTTTATGTTTGCTAGTAAAATACATAAAGCCGGTATTTTCAGTGTAAACCTTTTGCCATTTTAAATGTGTATTGGTAAAACACAGCAAGGGTAATCCGAGCATAAACTGCCTGTTTTACTAAAACACATTGTGGGTGTTTTTGACATCTGCAGGCTCTACACTCTCAGGTCTTTATGGGAGGGTGCAGCTGTCTGGGGAGAGTCAGTGTGAAGGCCAGGTGGAGGTGTACTACCAGCAGACCTGGAGGAGAGTTCTCCCGGACTCCTGGGGCTTTAGTGAGACCTCTGTGCTCTGCAGACAGCTGGGCTGTGGCTCTGCTGTGAGCTTCTATAGCTCCTCTCTGTCTGGGACAGGGGAAAGTGGCGTGTGTCTAACTGGTTTTCAGTGCTCCGGGAGAGAGTCTCACCTGGGGAACTGCAGTATTCCACATAATCTCACCTGTGGCTCCAGGCAACAGTTGTCCATTGTCTGTTCCAGTGAGTACAGATTAGTAAGAGGTCAATAGCAGGGACCGTTGTGGCATTCAGCTTTTCATTTTTATAGAAACATCCATCTCAGATTATTTGATGTTTGAATGAACTGCCATCATTTCAACATACTGACTTTAGGGACTGTATTTAGGCACTACCAATGAAGCTTTCCACTTCCTCACAAAGCCCTATTTGGCAAAATATATGTAACAACTTAATTAGTGATATGTCTATGAATGTTTTCCTAGTTAGGAAACATGAGAAAAAGATAAAATATGCTGACAAACACCCCAGTGGTATTCTGAAATATTTAAGATCAATGTTTTAGTGGTATCAGTTTTCAAAATTCAGATGTACTAAAAATTTAGTGAATGTATAACATTTACCATTTGTCAAATGTTTTTGTATGTTTCTTTTAAAATATATTTCGTACATTTCATAAATGTATTACACATTTACTGACTGTATCACATCCCTCTCCTTCCCTCCCTCCCTCTCAGAGCACAGGTCCCTCAGGCTGGTGGGGGGAGGGGGGGACTGTGCAGGAAGGCTGGAGGTGTTCCACAGGGGCTCCTGGGGGACGGTGTGTGATGATTCCTGGGACCTGGAGGACGCTCAGGTGGTGTGCAGGCAGCTCCAGTGTGGGACGGCCCTCAGTGTCTCACCACCCTTCCAGTACGAGTCAGGAACTGGAGCTATCTGGATTGATGAGGTGGACTGCGTGGGGAACGAGACGTCCCTGTGGGAGTGTCCCTCAGCAGAGTGGGGACAGCATGACTGTGTGCACAAGGAGGACGTGGGGGTCCATTGCTCAGGTACAGAAGAATGTGCTCAATGTCAATCTGCTCTGCAGTAATCCAGAGGGTGATCTTTAGCTCAGAGGCAACAATGCTACATCAGCACAATGAAGGAGTCACCAGGTCAGAAGTACATAATGCACGACTGGTTAGACTACTAGTTTTATTTTAAAACAGGAAATTCATATTGTAGTTATGAATTATAATATTGACAACAGATAAAATGAAAATTGAAATTTAAATTGAAATGAACGTTGTCTGTTTCATTGCCTTCGATCTGAATTAAGTAACAAAATAATATTTATGCAAATATTAGATGAAAATTAAACATTTACAGGGAAGGTGAAATACATAGATATCCAGCTGAGGGCACACAGTTCAGAGACGAAACCAAGCATGAATAATCACGAAGCTTATTAGACTCGAATAAAACAGATCAACACATGAGATCTGACAACATTGTGTCATAATCCTACTGGATTCTTCACCTGTTGGTCTTGGCCTGTGATGAATATTGCTACTCTCACTACTCTAATGACATCTGTGAATTCTACTGGCTATTTATAGCACATTTAGAGCAAAGATGCAGGCATCACTGGCAGCATTTACAATGAGAAGAGTAAAGATCCTCAGATAATATATTTAGAATGTTGAACGTTATCCAATGGTTCTTAATGTACCCAGGGTCAAAGGTGGCATGTGAGTTGGTTCTTTTCTGAGGTTTGCAAGGCAAAAACAACATGCCATTTTTACTATATTCCATGATTTACATGATAAGAGGGACATACTACACCCAGGTTGTGCTAGTCTGCCCTTCATACTCAAATATAGGTCAAATCAGGTTTCTCACACATTTTCCATTTCTGGCATCTTGGGAAAGTCAGTGTTCCAGTTGGATATTCTTAACTCCTCTGTCAGTTCCTCTCCATCACAGGAGAACTTTCTTCACCAGGTTTAAACATTAAGGTTCCTCTGTCAAACTGACAGTTTCCTGTTTCTGCAACAGAGTTCAAGCAGCTGAGACTGAGAATGGGAGGAAACACCAGCGCCTGCTCAGGACTGGCAGAGGTTTACTACAACGGCACCTGGGGGACCGTCTGTGCCAATGACATGTCAGGAAACACTGCCACCGTTATCTGTTGCCAGTTAGGGTGTGGGGACAGGGGTACTTTTGATATGGGACCCACTTCTCTTCCGGCTGGATCTCCCTGATGGATCGACAACATTGACTGCAGACGCCACAATACGCTGCTTTGGCAATGTCCCTCCTCTACATGGGGTCACAACAAATGCGAGTCCACAGAGGCTGCTGAAGTCACCTGCACAGGTAAAGATCTGTACAGTCTGCTTGATTTTTTTTTTAATGAAAGCTAGAAAGAAAAAACAATCTTTTGCCAAAGTCACAGGGTAGCACAATTAAATCCAATTAACACTAGCTTTGGCAGGAGATAGTAATACCCTTAAACAAAACAGTGGTCTCTTTTGGAAGGTCCCAGGAAGGAACTCCCAAATGATGGATCAGCTCAGCGCAGTCAGAGACAGGTGCAGCATTGCCCAGGTGAGTTTCGTCTGTCAGTTCTCCAGTATACTACCAACCCTCAGCTTAGGAGAATCAGTGATCCCTGCTCCCTTGTTTTCTTCCAGAGCCTCCAGCGTTGCGATTGGTCGGCCCCAGTAAGTGCTCAGGGAGGGTGGAGGTGCGGATTGAGGGCTCCTGGGGGACCGTGTGTGATGACTCCTGGGACATGCGGGAGGCCCAGGTGGTCTGCAGACAGCTGGGCTGTGGGGCGGCCGTGAGCGTGGAGGGCAACGCCACATTCGGGAGGGGCAACGGCACCATCTGGCTGGACGACTTGGACTGTAGCGGAGATGAACTCCACCTGTGGAACTGCTGCCGCTCCCCTCTGAACCAAAGTGACTGCTCCCACAAGGAGGACGCCGGGGTCACCTGCACGGGTAAGACCACTCCAGGCACAAATACCATCTCGACGACTACACCTGTATGTTCTCCCCCCTGACACCACATTATAGAGAGCAGGATGCTCATCAGCTTCCACTGACCTAACCAATTACTGCTCCTTCCTGTGTCGTGGTGTAGGCAGTTACTTCCATTTGAAACCTGATCTTGGATCAGACTCACAGTTTCAGCCTTAATGGTTGGGGTTAGGATTGCGGGTGAGAAATGTGATCTTAGAACTGTTGTAAAGGGGAGAAAGTCAGTACAGCTCTCTTGCCCCTCAGGTGAAAGCAGCCCCCCTCGCTCCCCGGGTGAGACGAGGCTCCCCACACAGACTCTGTCCGTTCCTGCAGTGGCCTTCCTGGTGCTGGGGGCGCTGTCCTTCCTGCTGCTGGTGGGGCTGGTTGTGCTGGTGTCCCAGAACAGAATGCTGAAGAGAGGTAGAGACAGACGGTGGGAGAATCATAATCACTGGGATATTTGGGCTGATGCAGACCCATGACTGACTCTTTTATTTAATCAATCTCTTGAGAAAGCCAACAGTAATCCAAAGTATAAGTTACAATAACTGACTGCCATTCTGTGCCCTGTTTTTCATGAGTGAATCGGATACCTGGGCTGGGAGAGGTGACAGATACATGTGTAGCCTCCTGTGCAATATACCTGTGTTGACCTTATGAAGAGAGAGAGCTGATCCTGAGAGATGACTCTGTGACTCTGTTACTCCTCTCCTGCAGCCCTGTCTGAGGGAGACCACGCCCCTCTGCAGGAGGCCGTCTATGAGGAGATTGAGTACAATCTGGCCAGAGGAACCTATGCTGCCCCACAGAGGAGTGAGTTGGTCCGATCATTCCTCCACATTCTTAGAACAACAATGAAAACCCCTTACAAACATTCTGACCTTACAACTCTTGAAATATTCACACAGTCACTCAGCAATACAAAATTGAGCACACACACATACACACAGACACATGTGCGCTCACACACACACACACATACCTGTGGAAGAAGAGGAGGAAGACAGCTAGTATAAATCACAAGCTGAGCTCTGCTGGGCAATTCTAAAATATTTGGCCACCTTTTACTTATCTGAGTATCTCCTACGGACAAGAATATCAGTGCTTTGAGCTTTGCTTCCCTCTGAAAGCATCTGATCAATGCACAGAAATCTCACAAGAGGTGAGAACAGCTCCTGAATGTATATGTATGTGCATGTGTGTGTGCTTATATGTGAGCATGTGTGTGTCAGTGTAGCCATCTTAGCGTGGTGTGAGAAGACTCAGGACTGATCTTCTCTCTGGTTTACAGGAGCTGTTCTGTCTGAGGACCCTCCCTCTGCGTATGAAGACATTGAGGGCAGTGAGGCAGATGCTCTCTCAGGTAATAGGGGACTGCGCGGTGCTGCTATCAGTTCCTGGTTACTATGGGGGTTAAGTTACAGGATCATATGTTTCATCTGTTTTATTGGAATCATTATAATAATGTCCCTAATGCTTACAGGGTTTTTCTGTTATTAAAAGCCCTGCTTCAATTCTTCACATTTAACCATGTCTCCATGGCCCCAGCGCTTGTGGGTTCATCTAAAACAATGCATTATTTTGAGGTGCTGTCAGCTCCATAAAGGTCATCATGTGTGAAACCCTTTACAGCCTCTCTCACGATGATGTAAAAACGCCAACCAGTGCAACTGCTAGTTGCATCTGGTCTGGTCATTTACTAGCAACTAGCTGGATTGCTAACCAAAGGCCCAAATTCAAAGATTTGAATTTCCACCTCCATTGTATAAATAACATTGCGTTCTTCTGGTCTGCTTTGAAAGTAGTGTGAATCCATGGTTGAAGTGTTACTCAGTGTGTTTCTGATTGGTGGTGGTGTTCTGTTGTGTTCAGGAGAGTCTTGGAAAGAACAGAGGGGAGAAGACTATGATGATGTCAACATGGAGGAAAGCAAGGGCAGTCTGTCAGGTGGGGGTAGTCTGTTGTGTGAATAACAGCTGAGTATCAAGGTCTTTGAAGGCATCTCTGCATGGCAAAAATGCTGAAAAACTGGTATCTTCTAATGTAAATGAGACAAATATATTATCACTGAATGCTCAAGAGCTGTTGTGAATTACAGCCATGACCCAGCAGGCTCCTTGCTTTCCTGTGTCTGTTTCAGGGGATGTGCTGATGGAGGACACACCTGACAACTATGATGATGTCATCACTGTAGATCACAGTCCAGGCAGTGTGGCAGGTGAGTGTCTGTTTGGCTTGTATGTGGGGATGGGTCAATACTTTCTCCTTATTGAACATTTAGTAAGGTATTAGAAATCTTTTGCTCTTCTATGGTGGTGAAACTGCTTTTTATAGTGTAGTATGCTTTTTGGAGGAGTAGAGGTTTTACATGCATGAAATATTTCAATTACAAAGAGCATCTCTTGTTTTTGAATATTGAATATTACTTGCTTTGGAGTTGGAGTCATAACAGAGTTTCACTGCATTGCTATTTCGGATTTAATAAGCATAACCAGAATAACCAGTGTAACTACTATTAGAAGTATTTGTTTGACTAGTATAGGCAGTATAAGCAATTTGACTAGTATATGTAGTATAACTAGTATTACATCTAAAACCACTGCTTCTCTGTTTCTCTTTAAGGGGAGCTGCTGAAGGGAGATGCCACAGAGTACTATGATGATGTCATCCCTATGGAACAGAGCCCAGACCCTGTTTCAGGTAGACTCTGTCTTTACCTGTGATTGTTGGAGTGAACCACTAGACTCTCAATGTTTTTTATAGGTAACACAAACATCAAAGCTGGAAAGCTAATTTTTAGCTTATGGGTTTAGATTGCAGTTATATTCCATGTAGTCCATCAGCCTATTTATACTAGCCATCACAGCAAATATCCTGATTGACAGTCACCATCTTGTGTCACCTCTACTGTGAATTTTTTTGTAGAGATATAGCAATTGCTAGATAATTTTAGACCATCCTTAACTACTCTCCTGCAATGCTTCCTGTACAATGTAGGTCAAACTACACACACAGATGTTATATATCCATGTTGCTTCATCTCTTTATATCTTCTGAAATGCAATCAATGACTTTCAATAATTAAATAATGACATTCATGTCAGTATCATGCCTGTACTGTATTTTAACCTGTCTGTGGCTGTGTCTCTAACTTGTATCCCCTACATTATCTTTGTAGTGGAGAGACTCCTGGCAACTCCAGATTCTGAGGGGACGGACTATGAGATAATGTGGGGGAGGGGCTTCTTGAAGGGGGAGGGGCATTTTAATAGTGACAATTCTGTCTGAGGAAGACTATAGAGCAGATAAGTGTGGTTCTGACCCAAACCATGTGACTACAGAATACAGCTATATACATATATGATTTATCACTTCACCTTCTGCACCAAACTAAACAGGAAGTGCAGGGGACAGCATACAGCATGCAGTACAAAAACAACTGATTAATCTGAACTTAACCAACATTAACAATCAGAAAGGTGTAGATAACCAAGCACTCTCTCATATTCTAAGAATAGCTAGATAAGAGGTTTCGCATCACATCCTTTCAAACCATCAGACCCTCAGTCATTTTTGATCTGCTGCTAAACTTGCCAATCATTCAGGTGATCTAGTTGTTAAACTGTGATATATGAGCAACTAATCTTCTGTAGTAATTTTAAAAAATGCATCAGTCCATCAATAGACAGAGTATGGTTAACAGACAGAAATAAAACGTTCTGCTAAACTTTGATATTATTTGCTGACTGTGTGGTACCTTACTTGATACAACACGATAGAAACCACATCTTAACAGACAAGCCCTTCAACAACCAGTGCAATTAATCATGGACTTTGTGAATGTAGGTTTCTTAGCTAGTGTATATATCTTAACACTGGAAATACTAGTATTTGTGTAGAGTTGATACCACAGCTACAGCTGGCACTGAAGCAAAAAAGCAAATAATCTGCTTTTTTGATGCTAATCAGATCAGATTTTTTTTTTAAAAATTGAAACTAACCACAGTTAGCACAGTCCTCTGATGAATAAAATACATGGACAAAATCCATGAGGCAATGCATATAAATGAGATATAGAAGCTTTGTGACAGTGTGTCTCTGGTCTAGTTCAGTGTGAAGTCACATATACTCGTCTGACTTTGCTGTCTTTGGTAGTTACATGGTTTGGGCCGCATCTCTTCCAGGTATGGATCGGAGGTGTGCTATTCCAGGGCCAGAGAGCACCTACTCAGCACTGCTACTATCTCCTCTTGCTTCTACCTTAAATCTTTTCATTCCTTTTTAAAATTACTTCTAGCTTGTTTACTTTTTTAAAATTCTTTTTGTCTATACAGAAGATGAGCAAGAGAGTAACTGTATAGTGGTTACTAGTAGTAGACAGTGCACATATCTATATTCAACCTTTCATTGTTCAGCTTTTTAGTTTATGTTTCAGAATATTTTAATTATTTTTATAAGAGCAATGCCCTAGCAATAATGCAGTTTTATAGAGCCTTAGACAACTAGATGTTCATGGATATGACATTTGATATTTTGCTGGAATGTTCTTAATGTAAGATTGTTAGCCTTGTTGCCTTGTTTTTCAGTGTTTTAAAATACCATTATTTTCTATTATGACAGCATCATTATTAAATCCATGATATGTATGACATATATTGTCAAATAAAGTATTGTTTGACTAAAAGTAGTGGTTCTCTTTCTTTACATGGTTCTCTCTCTGGTGTAGAGAAATAGCTAGTGCACAGAAGTCAATACAGATATCTCTATTTAAAAAAAAAAATATATATATATATATATATATTCTTTTTTTTTTTTTTTTTTTAATTATTTTTAAAATAGAGATAAATTTCTAAAATGAGACAGAAACAGGACAAATATACCTGTATGCACAAACGTTATTAAAATTACACCATCTAGGGCTCCTGAGTGGTTCAGCTGGTAAGGCACTCATCTTGAGTGCAGGTTGAGTCCAAAGACCTAGGTCTTATCTCATCTTCATCTATGTTATCAGCTGACAATGACCAGCAGCCCAGAGGGGCACATATTGGCCTCATTTTGCTGGGGTAGGGTTGGGTATATCAGCAGGGTCCCTCTGTTACATCACTCCCAGGCACCTTGCAACTTATCGGGTGACACTCAGACAGCCTCAGTGAAGCTGTCCACATACTCCAATTGGTCCTTACTTAACTTGCAATGCACTGTGGGACATGTGGTTTGAAAAAGGCTGCTGGCTGCATACTTGTGTACTGGATGATTGCATTTGTTTCGCTTCAAAGCTCTTGCATGACAGTAAAAGTTTTCACAACAGACAGGCCTATTGTACGACTTCCAAAATAGGTTCCATAATCCATAATGGAGAAAAGGAAAAATATATACAGTCTATACAAATATTAATCATCCATACTAATTAAATCAGTCAAATACTGCTTAGGATTCTGCTGAACCCCATCATCTACATCTTGGTTAAAAAAAAAAACAGCTCACAATCACACAGAGATTGAACTGAAAGATTGTACTTCACATGACAGCTTATTGCTTATTTAGAGAAAGTGAGTTTTTTCCCTCTGAGAGATTCACTGTGGTTGCCTGCAGTTCACAGATAACAAACTTCAAAATGATCATGTGACATAACTGACTGTGACACTGAGGGTCTGCTCTAGAATCAGACTGTAACCACAGCACCTGTCCCCCGGCCCACCCCACCCCCAATACCACCATAGCCCACCTCTGCTGTGCTTTGCTCACAGAGGGAGCATGTTTACAGCATGCCTACAGAGGGAGGCCTATTAATCAAAGTGTTTTTTTTTTCATCTGCAGGAGATACAAAGATAACTAAGCTGTGTCCATATATGTTAGAATTGCACTACAGAGTTCAGTGTGTTATTTGTAAACAGTAGTAGCAGCTGTCTTCCTTTTATCCAGCAGGTGTGTTTGTGCATGCGCATGAATGTGAGTGTATGTGGGTATGTGTGTGCATATGCATATGTATGTGCATATTTGCACTTGTATATGTGTGTGTGTGTGTGAATATTTGTATGTGTGTGTGCGTGTGTGTGTGGGATCAATTCAGTTTCAATTCCGTTAATTCAGGAAATGAATTGAAATTTAATTAATGGATTGAGAATCGGGCATCATTTACTATAAAGAATTTCAGTTATAAATAAAATTCAGTTGAATTTCAGTTCATTTCCTGAATTGACAGACTTCAAATGGACCACGTCTTTCTCTTTAACATTTTTTGTGAATGAATCACAGCATGGTAGGCAAGGCAACGATGACCAACATATCCAGCAAAACACTGGCCATTGCTGGCAGATGGCAGGGCAAGTTTTTAACCTAGGCCACAGTGGGAGCTCAAGACCAGTGCTTTGTTGATTGAGCAACTCAGAACCTCTAATTAGTGCTCCATATTAGCCAGGTAGGAAGACAGAGCTCACTGGTTTCTTTGTTGTGCTTTCCTCTCTCCATTGTTCTATTTCAGCCCAATGTTAATATCTTACATTTATTATATAGATTTTTGCAGCAGACAGAGATGCCAGTTTGTACCTCTCAGCCTCATACATATGTACCAGGAGGCTTTTCACTGGTTCCCAGTCAGCTTGAAATAGCCAGATTAGCCACTGAGTGTGAACCTGGCAGAAGTGCCCTCCCCCACACACTGATCATTGATGCTGAGTTGCAACTTTCACTTGACAAATGAAAAAGAAACCTAAGATACTCCATATGTCAGTGCACCCTCTTTGAGGATATGACAGCATTTGAGTCTATATGGAAGTTGCAGTTATAGGCCTATGCTGAAAAATATGCTGACTTGCTATTCAGCTGAAGGTAATCAATTTGTACAAAAAATGAACTAAAAATCATAACCTTATAAAAATAGCTACAAGAACCCACAACTTTATTTTCTAGATGATGGCCAACTATTGTTGTGTGAAAACAAACCCAGTTCACTTCACATTTTCATAGGCCAGACATACAGACAAACTGATTACTACAAGAGCTTGCTTTGTTTTCACAACAGACACAGTGTTGGAGTGGTACAACTATTTTACATTACTTCCATGTTTAAAGGATTATCTTATCCAGCGTGACTTACCCTACGATTACATTTTTAAACAAAAGAGTTATATTTTCTTCGATATTATGTCAGTTGGACAACAGGTACCGCACATACCTCTCAGTCTGAACTACACTTCCCAAGAAGGGACGTTGTAATACGGTCCTCCTTTGAGTAACCTGAGTGGTCCATAATCAATAAATTGAACTTGGTAAAAACATATATGCGTTAGTGTTATCTAGTTATATCATTGAATATTATAGTGTTGATGTTTTTTTTTTTTCAAAAACCTGTCATACATTCGGATTTTAGTTGTGTTCGAGTCAAAATATTTGATCGGAACTAAGATTGCTACCTAACGCTGGTTTCCCTCTGAGCAAGGAGGAATACACTTGCTGTGTCATTTCAAAATGGCGGACAAGGAGGAGGCAGTGAAGCAGTTTGTTGCTGTCACCGATGTAGATGAGGAAAGAGCCCGCTTTTTCTTAGAGTCCGCCAGGTGGGATTTACAGGTGGGTGATAGTGGCATCGTCTTTTGAGGAAAATTAAATGTGCCGATCCTTCAGAGTCAAAAAACATGAATGACAACAGCGATGACAACAACCGTCTCTTAGGCAGCTACTGAAACACTACCTAGCAAGCAGTGCTAGCTGACGGTGGGCACATAGCTGCTTTGACCATCGTCACAGCACCATACCGGCAAATTATTTAGCTAGCTAGCAAATACAATAAGAATTGTTCATCCTTGTGTCTTTGTAGCTAACGTTTTAAATGTGGCGTGCATTTAACTAGCTAGTATGAATTGAAATGTAACGTCACATCCATCTTTCTGTAATCAGTTGCTTGGGAACCGTTTTGGCCTGCTAACGTCAGATAGTGAGCCGCAGTAGTGCACTGAAAATTTGCGCATCGGGAGAAGGAGTCATTTGTCAGTTATGTGATTTGTTCAAACTTTATTAATGTCGGTACCTGGATTTTTAGATTTATCAGCCAGCTAAAGAATCACTCTTGTGTTATAGCTGGTTAACAGTTAGCTGAAACCAGTGACCCGTTAGCCGTTAGTGGCAGTTACCTTTCCAGAATAAGTTAATGTGGCTAACCTTAGCCTACAGTTACCGTGGCTTGGCTATAAGGCATACCTCCATCACAGTGACTAGCCAGCTATACGTTTATAATGTTCTAACATGACCTCACTGGGAATGTTGTTACTGCGAAGTATCAACAGATTTCTAGCGTATTCAAGGCCCTTCTTGTTAGTTTGCTAGCTTTCTTTCCTCTTGTGACGTTAGCGAGGTTGATTAATCCAGTTATGCCTATACCGGTATTCGTGCCTCCGTTGAACTTAGTATGTTTATTATTTATTTGTCTGAAGTTCATTTCCAGGGCTACAATGCTTAGCTTCCTGGTTAATGTGGCAGCCATAATCCTAACCCTAACCCTAACTCTAACAACAATGTAGAAACATAACCGCCAGAGATTCAGTAAAGCGAGGCATATAAATTAAGAAAAACAGTGCTAGTGCACACAGAGGGTAAACGCGGCTGAATGCTGCAGCATGTTGGCAACACAGGAAAAACCTTCCTGCTAATCCTATGTTTGGGAGGAGAGTGAAGCAGAGAGAGCAAGCCAGCAGACTGCTCTTGCATTATGATACTGAAGCCACCGGGCTGGTGGAGAAGGGCTTGTGAGTTGGCCCAGAGAGGGTAAGACGGTAGACCCCGGGGAGAGTGGTACCAGGAGAGAACAGTGCACCGCCTCGTTCAGCAGGTCTATGGGATAGAGAGAAGTATTGGCATACGAGAGCATCAACACTGTTTGGGGTCAAATATCCATGTTTAGTTGAGTGCCCGTAGATGGGCTGAGAGTGGAGAGGCTTGAGTAACTTTGGTGCACCAGTTTGGTGGGGTTGCAGTGATGAGAGTGGTTGTCATAGTGTTTGGATGAACAGACTGGAGTGGAATGAGAGAGGCATGTATGGAAAGGTATGGGGGAAAGGACAACACAAAGATGTCTGAGTCTGGAGTCTGCTGCGGTGGAGCATAATTGTCTCCATTCCATCTGGATAGCTTGGGTTATATCACCTAGGGTCCCCTCTTTCCACATCCCACCGGCCCCCTCTACCAGCTCAATAAGCTTAATATTTGTACAAGTGGAGATTCCGAAGTCAATATGAAAAAGGGCAAAATGCCTAAAATAGAACAACTGAGCTGTTATCTCAGTTTTAAAAAACGCTTGTGGGGGTTTTCTGTGTCAGTTGATTTGTAGTGAGGTCAGTCTTGTCTTGTATTACCAGGTTTGTTGAGCAGTGCGGATAATCACAGCCCTGTGATTTTGTCGTGTCCTCTCTCTCCCCAGCTTGCCTTAGCCAGTTTCTATGAAGATGGCGCTGACGATGACATTGTGACCCTACCTCAGCCAGAAAGCGCCTCAGTGTCACGCCCTGCTGGTCCAAGGTACTCATTATTGTATCATCCTTACCAGCATCATCATCATCTGAACATGCTGTGGTTATGATAGATACACACCTCAACTGTTGTCCCAGGGTTAGAGTATTGCATGTGGCAGAGAAGTATCTCTGTCTGTTTTCCAGCATTACACGGGACACAGACCCAACAATGTTTTACCTTTTTAATTAGTTATGTTAAAAATAGGTTAATCTCCAGCTGCATTTTTTGATTTTGACTAATGTCACATTTACAGTATTAACACACAATTAAAACTGAATTCCAGCAGCCACCTGAGTATATCATTATATTATTTACATGGAAGACTTGCATATCATCCATTTGTACACTTTGTGTTGAAGCCATTCAGGCGTTGTATCTTACTTAACGTGGAGCTGAGCAGAGACAAGTGCCAGGATCAGTCTGCTGACTGTGGGTGCAGTCTTTGTAAGTGAGATGCAGTGGCCCCAGGCCAGGCATTTTGATGGAGCTGTGCTTGCAGGTGAATGCAGCGCATTCCAGTTCTGTTCAGAGTTAATCTGATGCGGCATTGAGTAACATTTTTGTTATGACAGCACAGCACCAAGAGACAGGAGCCCCCACTCTGTAATATATTTTGAATATAATGTGTTCACAGTATGTTCACTATCTTTTTTTTGGCACAAGCAGATGGAAGAAAACTGATTTGTGATGTGAAAGTAGCATGTTTGTGGTGCACTTGTGGAGCATTATCTTTCGTTGTGTCTAGGAGCCAACCCAGAGTGACTTCCTTCAGGGATCTGGTGCAGGAGCAAGAGGAGGAGGACGGTGATGAGGAGGGGCAAAGGTCAGAATATTCATGCATCTGCTGGAAAAAAGGATCAGTGGGTTTGAGTGGTTTATCTGTGTGTCCATTCCCTTCACTTGCTCTAACATCTTCACTCTTTTGGCTACACTACATTAATAGGTCTGTTGTCATTGTTATGTTTGGTATTTGTGTGAAAATTTTCTTAAACACTTTTGCAGGGTGACGTGCAGAGTATAACATGGTAGAGTCCTGGTTTAGGTAAAGCGGGCACAGATTTAACACAATTTAGATGTTGAGAGTTGTTGGGAAGTCTTTTCATGGATGCTGTACTTTTTTTTCCTTAGTTTTCATTTAGTAGATTCTTGCTAATTGAAAAATGAATTTGACAGCTGGAGTTTGATATGTGGAGTCAGTGTGACTAAGTACAAGGACCTAATACAAGGTGATGCCAGTCAGAGAATGTAGGAGGATTGTATGTTCCTGGCTTTATGCTGCCCTCAAGTGGCCATTTCAGTGTATTGTATGTTTGTCATGCTGCTGTTCTGGAACATACCCTTACACAATGGGGGTGGTAGGGTCCTGTCCAAATCTGCTGTGCCAGCAGGTTCCACAGATGTGTGCATACATGTGTGAGTGTGTGTCCAGTTACCAAAATATCTGTCTTCTAAAGTTCATTAAATTCTCTTTTGGTTTTGAAAAGGAGATGAAAGAAGATTGTGTTGCATCAAGAATTGACTTGCTAATATCCAACAAACTTGGATATCTTGTGTCACTGAAGTGTTTGCTGTGGCTCAGGCCTGATTTTCTGAGATTAGTTATCTGTGACTCGTTGTACCGGACCAATCATTGTTTTGCGGTGGAGAGCAGAAAGTTTTTGTTAAAAGTAAGTTATTACCAGGTCATTTGTGCTTTTTACTGTGCCTGTGCAATGGATTTGACTCAGTGCTGCCCCCCGCAGGTTTTATGCTGGCGGATCAGAGCGCAGTGGGCAGCAGATCGTGGGTCCCCCTAAGAAGAAAAGCTCCCATGAGGTGGTGGAGGACCTGTTCAAGGGTGCGAAGGAGCATGGGGCTGTGCCTGTGGAGAAGGCAGGCAGGGGCCCCGGGGAGCCCAGCAGGGCGCAGGTACGAGGCCACGCCTTCTCTGCATTCTCTCACACAAACAGGTTTCTGTGCTTTCGTCTTAGCAGAAGAGGTGGTTTGTGGGTAATGTCCCTGGGAGGCAGGGTTGTCCTTTGTCTCTCTGTTCCTCTCGCTCTCTGTATTTGTGCGTGTGCATGTGTGTGTGTGTTTGTACATTTTACATTTACATTTACATTTATTCATTTAGCAGACGCTTTTGTCCAAAGCGACTTACATAGGTTACAGTTCTTTACAATGTTATCCATTTATACAGCTGGATATTTACTGAGGCAACTGTGGGTTAAGTACCTTGCCCAAGGGTACAGCAGCAGTGTCCCAGCGGGGATCGAACCGGCAACCTTTCGGTTACGAGTCCTGCTCCTTAACCACTAGGCTACACTGCCGTACATGAATGTATGTACCTGTCTGTGTTCAGCCATTTGTAGGTGGGGGCTATCGGCTGGGCGCTGCCCCGGAGGAGCAGTCTGCCTATGTGGCTGGAGAGAGACGGCGTTCTGATGCAGCACAGGATGTAAGTCCTGCCCCTCTCCACTTCTGTCTTTCTCCCTGTGTGTTCCCTTCTCTCTCTCTCTCTCACTCTCACTTCCCCTGTCTCTTGTGTCACCTATCTTTCTACTCCTCTTTATTTATTTTGTCTCTCACTGTATTCTTTCACTTCTTCTCCTACCCTCCTCACCTCTCCTCTCTCAAATTCAAAGGCATATTCAAAGTATGTTAAATTGGCAAGACTTCACATGCAGTACTGTATTGCCTAAATGTGAAATATCTTTAGTGATAACAGTAATTGACAAACACTAATTTACAAAGTAAATATAAATTTGACTGCAGTTTTAGTAATAATAAGCACATATCTGTCAAATAAAATGCATTGTAGCACTGGCAGTACTGTCAATGATTATTCTGTGTGAACCATGAATCATTGTCATGGAAACAGGTGCACGTGGTCCTGAAGCTGTGGAAGACAGGGTTCAGCCTGGATGATGGAGACCTCCGGAGCTACTCAGACCCTAACAATTCCCTCTTCCTGGAGTCCATCCGCAAAGGGCAAGTGTGCAGGGAGAGGAAGGGCGGAATTGTGGGCCTGCATTATCGGGAAACCTCAGTTAGATGTTACACGTAATTTGATAGTATTTAGGCTGCATCAGTGTCTGAAGGGTAAAAGCTGACAAATAGCTATCATAGGGCAACAGTGTAGCATAGTGGTTAAGGAGCAAGACTTGTAACCGATAGGTTTCCGGTTCGATTCCCTACTTGGGCACTGCTGCAGTACCCTTGGGCAAGGTACTTAATCCACAATTGCCTCAGTAAATATCCAGCTGTATAAATGGATAAAAAAAAACCTATAACCAATATAAAGTCGCTCTGGATAAGAGCACCTGCGAAATGAAAATAATGCAATGTGATGGTGTTTGGTATTAGAGTGGCTACAGTACCCTGTATGATGTGAGTAATTATGAGCCCCCCCCCAATCTGTCTTGATCACCCCATTCAGGGAGATCCCGCTGGAGTTGAGGCAGCTGTCCCGGGGGGGCCAGGTTAATCTTGACATGGAGGATCACCGTGACGAGGAGTTCAACAAACCAAAGTCTGCCTTCAAAGCCTTCGCAGGAGAAGGGCAGAAGCTGGGGAGGTGAGGGCAGGGCGGGGTGGGACAGGACTGGACAGGTAGAGGGTGTGGTGGTTTAGGTGGATTTGGAAACATTACAAGTTGTCTTTACATTGTATACAAGTTGTTTTTACATGCTTTGTGTGTCTCTTTATGACACCCCACCTCCAGTGCAACCCCCAATTTGGTATCAGCCACTGGAGTCTTTGGCGGGCAACAGGACCAGGTGGCTAATGAATCCCAGGCCAGCGCCTCCGTTGCTCTTGACGACACGCAACCGACAACGAGCATCCAGATCCGGCTGGCTGATGGAGGCCGACTGGTGCAGAAGTTTAACAACAGCCACAGGTGAGCCCCACCTCGGCACACCCTCCTCCTCCACATGTTCCACTCACTCAGGACATGTTTGTCGGTGCCTTGCACCTCTCATTTAAATTCATGTGCGCAAACACGGACGTCAGTCGTCTTCCATGGCTTTACCCATGGTAATCAGCTATAAGACAATCTCAAATGACATGAATGAATGACAGACTTTTGAAAACCATTCTTCACTTCAGACAAGCTCCCCTAAGGTTTTTTCCTGTTTGTTAACCTGCCAGTCTCCAGCAGATGGCACCATATCTATAGGCCATACATCTCAGCTGCCGTCTTGGATTGTGTGCACATGGGGCCTGGCTTCTTTTTGATCCAGTCATTGCAGCTACATTGTCAGTTTTAATTTCAAACACTATGAATTGGATAAAGCTGAAGGAGAAGCTTTAACAGTCTAGAGAAGATGACAGCCATCATCTTTCTCTCTCCTCCCTCTTTTCCTCCCCCAGAGTGTCAGACGTGCGTCAGTTTATAGTGGGTGCTCGTCCTGCAATGGCTGCTGTGGAGTTTGTGCTGATGACCACATTTCCCAACAAGGAGCTAACAGACGAGAGTCAGACACTGAAGGACGCCAATCTGCTCAACGCTGTCATTGTGCAACGGCTGAAGTGAAGGCGCCCCCCTGCTGGCCGGGCTGAACCATAGCATCCAGTCCTTACCAAGGAGACATGGACTGGCGGACTTGCACTTCCTTTTTTGTTACCTTTTTAGTGATGCATTTCCCTCCTCAGTGGCTTGCAAAACAATATGTTTTCTTCCAGGTGGAGGAGGGTGGGCTGTCGTGAATACTTTAATGCCGATGGTGGCAACAGTGGAGGAAGATGATGGTATAAGGAATAAATGGTGTGAATAATTTTGGTTGAAATGATTGCTAGTTAAATAAAACATTTTTAAAGAAATTGGATTGGTTTTTACCTGAAGCATTCTTTCATCTGGTCACAATAGTGCCCCCCCCCCCCCCCCCCCACACACACACACACACACACACACACACACACACACCCCATGTCATTAGCATTATAGCTTGCTTTAAGGGCAGGTGGAGAGGCCCAGACAGAATTAAAGTAACAGCTCAGTGAGTTTCTAATCTCTCATGTGTACAGGGTTGTTAGTAACAATGCATGGATATGATGAGGGTAAGAAAATGAGTAAGCTTACTCATTTTCTTCAGTCGTGATCAATCACGATATTGTCAAAAAAGAACAATTAAGTTGTTTACAGCCATGCATAGTAATTTTGCTTTCACAGCTGAACTGTATAAACTCCTCTGCAGTGTTGCAAGAACTGGAAGGCTAAGACGCTGAAGAGGCTCTCATCAATGAAGGGCACTAAAAATGCCCCTTACCACTAGGTGGCACTACAGAGGGACAATTATTGTGTTGGCTGTGGAAGATGTGGCTCTGTCCTCCACATTACACATGAAAATCTGCTGTCCTAGCGCACATCACATAACACTTTTTAGTTGGTGGTCTTTTTTGTTTCCTTTATAGCACACAAAAATTACAAAATGTTTCGTTCAATATCAAGTTTTTAGGCTGGTTGAGCAATTACCTTTATTAGTTTGAGTTATTTTTCCTCCACCCTGAGTTCAAATTTATACATTGAGTTGGAGGTCTTGGTTGGGGGGGAGGTGCACTCTAGTCACCTGCTTGGAGATGGGGATGGCCATGTTGCTGGATGATGGATAGCTGGAGCTTACCTTACCTGTAGTCAGGTCCCACACTGGCCGTGTCGTTGTCAGGTTGCGGTTCCATGGTGACGGTTTCCTGAGTGTGAGACATTAAATGTAACCTGCCCTGCGCAGGCGTAGTCTGGCAAGGTGAGCAATACCCCTGTGTGAGCTCTCTAAACCTGGGCGAGCGACTCCATATACATATAGTACCACTCTGGGTGTGCCTCAGATGTCTGTTCCTCTTCCTGATTGGACAAAACTCTCTGAGGAGGGCCAGTGTCACAGGTTTAGGGGTTTGGGTGGAGCTGTAGTTGTCGTATTTCTTTTGGTGGCGTTCCTGTGTGTTCATTTGGCTGTCGCCACATTGAAGAGCAGGTTAATGCTGAACAGCAGAACAGGAATGGTTCAAAAGGAATCGGCGGGCGTGGCGTTGGTTGTCTGAGCTGTGGCAGAGCAGGCCTCATGCCAGGTCAGGGGGATACAGAGAGAAGAGCGGGGACCATGGCTCGGGGGGGCCCTGTGGAAACACAGTGCACTGGGGATCTGGAAACAGGCACTGCTGAAGACGCCCATGGGGCCACAATTCCTGTGAGGTCCTAAAGTTCAAAACTTTGATTATTTGGTAGATTATTTGATGTTTTTTTCTGTTTTACATATGAAGACAACTATTTTCTATCTACTCTGTAGAAGAAATTGTTTTTTTTCTTTTTGTCCTTTTGAGGGCTCAATATATTCTGTTCTGGTTTGATTCCTTGTTTTTAAAATTGTTTCCTGTTGAGATTTCTGGGCACATGTAGGGGAAATGAAACAATGCAATTTTCTCTCTCTCCTCCCCTTCTTTCCTCCCTCTCTCTCCCTCCTATCCTGTCCCTCCCACTCTCTCCCCCTGTCATTCTCTCTTCTCTCTGTAGAAACCTGCCATAATACCCTTGTCCAGAAAGCTGTGCTATGCTATAGGGGGTGCGCCATATCAAATGACAAATATTGCCCTGGGCTTCTCCTTGCAGATTTTTCTGCTGGATGTGGTACAGGTGAGTGTTTAGGCCTAGTCACCCCCACTTTCCTCACCTGCCTCTGTTTACCTGAGACACCTGTCCTGTCCCTATGAAAGGTTGGTATGCTTCTCCAAGGTACAAGATTCAGCTATTTACTTTTTTCAAAATGTCCCAGATTGTTGAAGACACTCTTAGAAAAATATACAAAGTAAGATATTGATCCTAATTAGGTCCTGATCTTCACATATTCTGCAGGTGGTAGGGGAATGTTTCATGACTCTTTAATCCCTTTTCATAACTTTATGATATATCTGTATGACTCATGGAGCAGAGCTGGGTTTTGAGTTGTTTTGTTGCTTGTTTTCTGAACTGACTCTGTTATCCAAGGTAAGCTATTGTATTTTTGTATCCTACAAGATGCTGAAGATTCCCCAGCACATTTAAAACGTTGCACCTTAGCCAGGGAAGATACAGAGATGCCCAGCACACAACCATCATATTCAAAATCCAGCACTCTGAACAATATGTTCTTCTGCTTCCTAACTGTTGTCTAGGCCTTATCCCATTTTCTCTCATAAGAGATCTTACAATATCTGCAATACATAATGAATTTAGAGGAATTTATAGCCAAGCTTTTATTTGGCCAATCAATGACCAGTGTTTTTGCCATCTCTGTCTATACAGCTGGACGCCTTCTATGTCTCCCTCATCCTCTTCCTGGGTCGGGCCTGGGATGCTGTCACTGATCCCCTGGTAGGCTACCTGGTCAGCAGGAGTGCGAGGACTCACATTGGAAAGCTCCTCCCATGGTGGGTTGGGGGAAATGGGTTGTGGGGGGTGGCAAATAGGATGTGGTGTGGTACTGAGAGCAAACTACAACTGCTTTCAGCCATGGTATTGTTTGCAGTTGGGGCCAATAGCTGTAGCTGTTATCAGTGCTTGGGCTCCTGGAGGGTCTTTTGAAATCAGTGTGGTTATTGGTGCCGTTGTAATCTCAGTGATTGTTGTATGGTCTGTTGCAGTCTCTGTGGTTTGTTGTAGGGGCTGTTCTAATCACTGTAAGGTCTGTTCTATTGGCTGCTGTAAAAGCTGTGGCTGTTGCAGAAGCTGTTGCAGTCGCTGTGGTTTGTTGTAAGGACTAATGTAAATTCTGTGGTTTGTTGTAGGGGCTGTTGTAATCACTGTAAAGGTTTATTGTAGGGGTTGTTGTAATCACTGTAAAGGTTTGTTGTAGGGGTTGTAATCACTGTAAAGGTTTATTGTAGGGGTTGTTGTAATCACTGTAAAGGTTTATTGTAGGGGTTGTTGTAATCACTGTAAAGGTTTGTTGTAGGGGCTGTTGTAATCACTGTAAAGGTTTGCTGTAGGGGTTGTTGTAATCACTGTAAATGTTTGTTGTAGGGGCTGTTGTAATCACTGTAAAGGTTTATTTTAGGGGTTGTTGTAATCACTGTAAAGGTTTGTTGTAGGGGTTGTAATCACTGTAAGGTTTGTTGTAGGGGCTGTTGTAATCACTGTAAAGGTTTGTTGTAGGGGTTGTTGTAATCACTGTAAGGTTTGTTGTAGGGGCTGTTGTAATCACTGTAAAGGTTTATTGTAGGGGTTGTTGTAATCACTGTAAAGGTTTGTTGTAGGGGCTGTTGTAATCATTGGTGGATTGTTGTCCTCAGGATAGTGCTCTCCATGCCATTTGGCGTGTTCTCCTACATCATGTTGTGGTTCACACCACAGGGCGCCACATCTCCAGTCTTCAGCTTCTTCTGGCACCTCACAATGAGCTGCCTGTTTGAGACCTTCATGAGCGTAAGAATCGCGTATTCATCTGTATTCAAGTATTCATCTTCTTCATGTATTCATCTGTCTCACTCACCCTCATCCTCATTCTTCCTGTCTTCGGGCCAGGCTGTTGGGTTCAGTCTTTTTCCTGTGCTTGTAGTGTTACCACAATGTCTCTACATGTCCTTCCCTGCAATGGTTACTATGTTTCTCACTCCATGCAGTGTTACCATGGTTACCGCATCCCCTAATCTTTGCTCTGCAGTGTTACCATGTACCATACTCTTCACTCAACATGTTCCTGGGGGGAGACCAGAGGGACAGAGATTCAGCCACAGCCTACAGTAAGACACACAGTCCTCTTAGTCTCCATCCCCTATAATAATTATCTTTAACCTGTCATCTCAGATTAGCAGTGTTTCAGTAAAGGGGAAATGTGAACTATAATGTATGTAATGTTTGGAGGTTGAAGTGTCAGCCGTGCAGAAAGGAGGAAGTGTAGTCAGGGAGGAATGAGTAGCTCAGCCCACATTTACATTATATTACAGTTGCCAAGCAGACACTCTTATCCAGAGTGACTCACACAGCCTACACTATTAACATGTTATCCATTCATACAGCTGGGTGTTTACTGAGGCAATTCAGGTTAGGTGCCTATCCCAAGGTTACAACAGCAGTGGCCTGTCTACGAATTAAATGGACAATCTTTGTGTTACAAACCCTGCTCCGTAACCATCATGCCACATTGCACTTCCAGGTACTCTCAAGAAGCAGTCCTTCTGTGAAAGGCTTTAATATTTCGGTTTTTAACATTCCTTTGCATTGTGTACTTGCTCTGTTTCCTGATGATCTGTTCCTTCTTTCTGCTTCCCTCTCTGTCTTTCTCTCATTATGTATTTCACCCACCTGTTCTGTCTGTCTCCATTTGCAAACCCCCCCCCATTGTCTTAGGAATGGGGGTGGAAGTCTTTGCCATGCTGGTGGGGGCGCTAATACAGGGTCAGGTCATGGCTGTTCTAAACACTGAGAGGGATCAGGCCTGCAACCAGCCGGACAGGAACGAATACCTCTTCCAACACACCCTACCGCCCCAGCCTGGCACCCTGCGTGACACGGTATAGTCTGCCTCAAACACCTTCCGCTTAACTGATACCTGAAACGACCTGTTCTGTTCATGGTGCGCAGTGCAGGATAAAAGAAAAATGCTTTTCAAACCCACACTGCGAAAGTCAAAGTGGTTAAACTGCATTTCCCTGTCAGCCTCAGGGATCTCCAATTTCCCACTAATTTGTTGTTCTTTGTTCAATGCATAGTAATCTAAAGCTTCTTTTGTGTGCTTGTGTGTGTGTGTGTGTATGTGTATGTGTGTGAAACTCTCTGTGTTGTGTGTGTATGTGTGTAAATGGGCTTTTGTGTGTATATTTGCGTGTATGTGTATGTATGTGTAGTGTGTGCACATGTGTAAATGTGCTGGCGTGCGCTCGTGTGTGTGGTGTGTGTATGTGCATAAATGTGCTTGCATGTGTGTGTGTCATGTGTATGCACGTAAATGTGCTCACATGTGTGTGTATGGTGTGTGTGTGTGTGTGTGGTGTGTGTATGCGCATAAATGTGCTTGCATGTGTGTATGTATGTATGTGTGTGTGTGCGTGGTGTGTGTATGTGTGTAAATGTGCTTGCATGTGTGTGTGTGGTGTGTGTATATGCATGTATGTGTGTTTGCATGTGTGTATGTGTGTGTGTATACTCCAGCGAATGGCCTTCCTGATGTCAGCACTGGTTCTGGGGGGGCTCTACTCCCTGTGCTGCCTGCTGCTCTTCCTGGGGGTGAAGGAGCAGATAGGTGAGTGACAGGAAGGGGGATGGGGGGGGGGGGTGTTTGCAGATGGCGTGACTCCCTTGTTCATTAGGATATGAGAGGCAGCTTTTTCTCTGGTTGTGTTCACTTTTTGCTTTAAAATGTTTTCATTTGCACCCCCTAAGCTCCCCTTAGCTCCTTGGGGTTGACACGTACGCCTTACCTGGCCGGCCTGAAGAAACTGCTCAGACACGTCCCTTACCTGTGGCTTGTTCTCGGATTCCTCTTCACCTCACTGGCCTTCCAGGTGCATGTGGTTTGTCCTGACCAGCTCACCACACTGCTCTTTTGACTTCAGTAATATGGTGCCTTTAAGGGACAAATTTCACCTTCACCCAGTCAGATGGGTGGACACCATTATAGAATCTGTGGTAGAGCTGGCACAGTCAAATACTAAACAGATAATACTCATAAGCCTTTCAACCCCGTATGCCCACAGACTCAGACCTTGACTGCTCATTGGATAATACAATGGAGAGAATTGCAGTGGCCAAATGAGAACAGTTTATTCATCTGTCTCTCATCAGATCTATCAGTGTATCAGTGGAAAAAGACCACTCAGGTCCATATGTTCATGAGTACCAACATTATATCACAGACTAAGTGGAAAAATATCACAGAAAATTTAGACAGGTCCCATCCAGTGGGCAAAAGTGATGAGTAAAAGCAATGAAGCATGAAAGGGGGGAGAACTGCATGTCCTTTTTGCATCAGGAACAGAAGAGCCTACTGGCATGAGCTGTTTGCTGCCTGTGTATCTGTTCAGGAGCAGCACAGGGCACATCAATTGGAATTGTTGTGGTCAGTCTCCCATAATTCTTACCTCCACCTGTTCCTTCTGCAGACGTCACTGGGGAACCTAGCTCTGTTCTTTACCCATGCTGCTGGGCTGGGTGCCGACTTCCAGTACTTCATCCTCGTTCTGCTGGTGAGTGAGGTATCATCCCATTGTTGTACATCAGTAGCAGGACTGTAATGCTCACATAAGCTTATGGGAATGTTAGTCTTTGAGTACATCGTCAGCTGAGCTCTGGTAAACAGGTACTTTAATTGGCCTTTTGTATTGTAAACATACTGTACCCCTGAATCCCACTGCACAGCAGATATCACTAAATCCCACCCCTGCCCGTTTCCAAGCACAAAGCAATCTCTCACTCCATTTTCATTTTTCATACCATTTAATTTCAAGAGAACTATCTGCCCCCCACCCATGAAAGTCTCCCTGCAGAATTATAAAAAATTTCACACAATTGGTGCTTTTTTGTAAGCACCAATGCACTGGTAAGTACAGGCCACTGCCTTCAGTAAACCCAGCAGTATACTACCAGGTGGCATGTTGCTTAGACAGGAAGAATGGAATACAACTTGCTGATCGTTGACCTTTCACCCAGATCTTGTTTTTGTAGGTGGTAGCCACCTTCTCTGTACCGGTGTGGCAGATGCTTCAGGTGCGGATTGGGAAGAAGACCACACTGTTAGTCGGGCTGATGGTGAGTTCACTGCACTGTCCATAGGACTGATGATGAGTTCACTACACTCTTGATTATGAGCAACCTCTCTCTGACCTTCAGAGGTAAAAGGTCATTTGAGCTTATCCATGAACAGCAATGAGGTCATTCAATTTTTTACTACAATGCCCCTGTTTTGAAACCACAATGAGTGCTTTAATAACAAATGAACAATGGAATTAATGAATAGATTAGACGAGTACATAATTGCTGCCTTAGATGTAATTATGCTCTTCACACCTGTTATTGCACAAACAGCAGTGTGGTTATGGAGCTGGGCAGGTTTGCAGGTTTGAGCCCTTGAAGGAGCACTGCTACTGTGTCCCTGAGGCAAGGTGCTTTGCCTGAATTGCCTCAGTAAATATCCATTTATATAAACGGACAGCATGTGTAAGCCTCTGCTAAGCTCATAATAATGGGAAGATTAATGTTTGTGGTGTGGGCATTGTCTGTGTTCCTGTAGGTGTTTCTCCCTCCTCTGGTGCTGATTCCCTCCATTCCCAGCAGCCTACCAGTGTACATGGCCATGTCTGTGCTGTGCGGCTCCAGCCTAGCTGCACTGTTCCTGCTGCCATGGTGAGACCCCAGCAGGGGAGGAGCCAACACACTCAGCCTCTGCTGCAATGTTCAGTCATACCACTGCAAGAGGCTGTAGTTGCACAGCTTTATTGATGTTATTGATGATGATGATGATGATGATGATGATGATTATTATTACTAGTAGTAGTAATAGTGGTACTATAATAAGGTGCAAAAAAAACCTTCAGGAGACCTGAAAATAAACTCTTAGGCTGACTCTCAAGTCAAGACTTTATAATGTTGCTGGCTTTCTGCACAGAGGTGTGCTCTGATTGGCTGTCCTGATGTACTGTGATTGGTTCTCTCTTGGCTGTGACGTGCTCTGATTGGTCATCGTGTCCTGTTCAGGTCCATGCTGCCAGATGCAGTGGATGACTTTAAGGTGAGGAACCCCAGCTACAAAGATCTGGAGCCCCTGTTCTTCTCCTGTTATGTCTTCTGCAGCAAGCTTGGAGGAGGGCTCTCTGTTGGGATCTCCACCCTGGCCTTGCAGTAAGTCTGACCCACCCCTCCATTTCACCTATCTCAACCACTCCATTCAGCCCCACTCTTACCCTGCTCTACCTCACCTGTGTTTGTTGCATTTATAAGCATCTTGCTATCATAATTCCTCTACAGAGGATCACTCACCAAGACTGAACATGATGGCTGTGATCATAAGCTTTGTCAGTTGCTCTGCTAAGAAGAAGATCTGCTAAGTAAATGGAATGGAATGGAATATTGAAGGGAGAGGTGCACACACACCCACAGATTTGTCTAAAAAATGCATTTTCATCCAAGCAATCTCATCCACACCAAAGCATAACTCACCTTCCCCTTATTTATATAGTTTTATTTAACGTATGTGTAGCACATATATTTTAGTGAAACATGAATATATTAGTTATCACAGCACTGTGGAAGAGGCTGGTGGATGTTCAAATGTCATCAGCAATGTCCTGTATGTACATTTAACGATAGTTTATTAAATACATTTGGTTCTTTGTAAGTGGCTCTGGATAAGCGCATCAACCAAATGACAAAAATGTAAAAATTTATTGTATATTATTCAATTGGCTGAAACACTCTTCCAAGACAAAAATCAATGCACAAGACAGACATATATTCCTCCTACCATGTCTGATTTGTTACCTCAAGGCTACTCACAACCCCCCCCCCCCCCCCCCCACTTGATTTTCTAGTATATGGAGATTTGGAGTATGTATGAAATAATTATCAATTGCTACAGCAGGGCAGGTAAACAGTGAACATTCCCAAAGTGACTTGATGTGATGACAGATAGCCATGCAGTCAGAGGACTTGGCTGATAAAGCTGAGAAAGCTACATGTATATACATGATATTGCCATAATCTGCCATCGTGTATAATTTATTTAATTATCTGAAACTAAGTCAGAAGGAATGCGGCCAAGACTTTTTCCTCTTGACCCCAAAACGAGAAGCAAGATTTATTCTGAAAGTAAAGCCCCAGCTTTACCGTAAGCTTCATATTAACATTTTCTACATGAGTTGTTTTACTAAAGGTTGTTACTGTGCCAAAGCCCATGGGACTGCATCACTGTTTCAATTTATTTATTATCCAGGGTAATTATGGGAGCCTCAGGCAGGAATTTAGATCAACGGAATAACATGACTTTACTTTTGTCAACATCAGGTACGAGCTTCAGCTTGTTCTGATTGTCCTGAATAGTATTAAAACCAAAACACTGTGCCGTGCTACCACCCCATGCACGTCTGCTATCCACCCAGATCCATCTCCTCTGAGTGACTCAGTATGTCCGTCCTGCCCCCAAGCTTTGCAGGGTATGAGCCGGGTGCCTGCAGCCATGGATCAGACGTGGTCACCACCCTGCGTGTGTTGTTGGGCCCTGTGCCCCTTGCCCTGCTGTTCACAGGAATGGTGTTCTTCTATCTCTACCCCATCCGTGAGGAACACCACTGCCAGGACCAGAGGGAGCTGGAGAAGACTGGGTGAGTCACCCTTTGAGAAAATGCACACTTAAGTAAGTCAAGAAATCAAGTAATCCAAAAATTTACCAACCAATCAATCAATGATGGGGTCTACAAAACTGTTCTTATTATCACAAATTGCTCTGAATAGAGCACATTTCCAGAAGAAATCACAAAAACAGAAAAGCCTAAGCCAATTGGAGAGAAGCTGGGAAATGATTCCTTGACCTCAGGAAAAGGTGGTTTGGACAGCATTTCCTTGTATTGAATTACATTACATTATGGTCATTTAGTAGATGTTCTTATCCAGAGCAACTTACATGGTGCATCTAATAAAGTGGTATAAAAAGTTGCACGGACAGGACACCACTACCCACACATGAATGAGCATCAGTACCAAACATAGTGCTGAGATCACAAATGTGTGCCTAGATTGATATGTAAATGCAAAGCAATATGTACAACTTAAGGACTATACCATTCCAAATATAATGCTGACACATACCACACACATGCAAGTAAACCTCCACATACCCAATTACATAAAACTCTGAAAAACATTTCCCCATATATAATTGCACATGAACTTCTTGTCTTCATGGCGAGCATTTCTGTAAGTGTGTGTTGTGTTGTGCTCAAATTCACTAGAATGGAGTGTTGGTAGCCTGGTCTGACACTGTTGCTCATTCAACTTGAAGGGATACATATCTGTTCTTTTGTGCTGGAAGTCACTCTGGATAAGAATGTCTGCTAAATGAATGTAATGTAATGTGTGCAAGTGTGTGTGTGTGTGTGTGTGTGTGTGTGTGTGTGTGTGTGTGTGTGTGCGTGTGTGTGTGTGTGTGTGTGTGTGTGTGAATGTGTGGGAGTGTGTGCATGTTACAGGTAATATACAATACAATACAGGTATTGTATGTATGCACTGTATGCTGTGTAAAATAATTGTCTTTGCATTCTTCTGTCTTGACAGAGAGGAGAACATCAACTTAGCTGCTCTCACTTTACCTGGCATGAGGTCTAGTCACCAGTCACATGCTTCCAGTTACCAATCACATGAGTCCAAAACAAATCACAAATCTGAAGTCACTTGGATCTAGCCACTCAACTGAAGCTCCACATCACTGCCCTTAAGGCCTTACCTGGTGGTACTGTGCTACACTCCTCCATTAAAACATTAGCAAGCTCCACAAGTGAAGAGGGGTACCCAGGCCTTGCCCCAATTTTGCATTCCATTTGATCCCAAAGATATTATGTTGGGTTGAGGTCAGGGCTCTGTGCAGGCCACTTGAATGTTCCAATGTTATTCTCTTCAAACCATGTACAGTGGCACAGATAATCACACCCATTTTTCTGCAGTCAGATGGAATGTCCCCTAACATCTGGTAAGATATGTCTGTGTATAGAACACACACACTCTCACACACACACACACAAAGAAAGCTATGTATTACTGAGTATCATATCCTGATGAGTTGAAAAATTTGTTCAGTCTATTACATCGCAGACTGTCAAAATAATGTGCTCTGTCAAAATAACTTCCTCTTTTTCTTTAAGCCTGTTAGCTCATTAATTGGTTGGCAATATTGATCTCTGTTAAATGCTAAATGACAGAGGGTTTTATAGCAACTAAATGTGTTTCACAACTTGATTGTTTCCAATGTGTAATGCCATTGGTTTGCTTTTTCTTGTCTGATTTTGTTACCTGATTTATTGTTTAATAAATATGGTTTAATATTAAAATAAATATTGTTGAATAAATAAATATTGTTAAATATCATATAGAACTGTATGGATTTATTTTACTCCTGTTCTGATGACTTGTTGATCTTTGTGTATTTATTTCACTTTGATGTTCTTATCAAATGGATAGTAATAAGATGAAGGAAAACTGGATGAAAAAACTGAAACATTTCCTTTTGTTGCACATTGTCCCCACTGGAAGCTAGTGAACACATTATGCTTTATTGTATTGTCATTGCTAGGATTATTTATCTCTAGAATGAGGTTATGCATGAAAATCTATAGCTCCAGCAATATTTCCTGCAGTACTGTCACTGTAGTCACTTTTTGCATCCATAAAACATGAAAACCAAGCCACACCAGAACGATTCTGTCATAGACATCTATGCAAGTAATTTTCCCCTCATCATTTCCCCCTAATAAGGCTGAGGTTTTCAACACATCAGCAATACCAATGTTGGATACAAGTATATCCTTACAAAAGTCAGATAAGCATCTGGATGACAGAAAAAAAATCAAGTCTGCAGTAACAGACAGTTACCAATCATAGGTAAGGGAAAGGCAAACAATAGAAAATACTCCATAATAAACAGCAAAAAATGAGAGAAGAGCAGAACAAAAAATCTTAGGGCAATGGCTGTATACTGTATGTACACCATTCATAGAGACATCTGTGCACAATCAGGTGTGAAGCATATGGACACAAGAAGCAATATCTGAAAGATGCAAAATATCTACAAAGCGACATAGAAATAAACTGCAGGTAGGCAGGTGATCCACATGGCATCCCATATCCCCTGTCATCTGCCACCTTTCCAGCCAATCACATGCTAAGGCACGTTTGCCAAACATCTGTAAGAGTGCAAAAGCGGTACCTATACCTAGGGGATTACGTGGTATGCAACTAAACTAGCAAGTATTGGTCAAACTATGTGAAAAGTATGTTATTATACAAGTTATGAAAGGGTTTCTGCTGTGAAAGATTAGTATGTAAAAATAGGTTTTCCACCATAGTTAAACTGATCCTGATTTTTTTTCAGATTTTCACTGATTTTTACCCAGATCATTCCCTCCAAAGTTTGAAATCCACTTGAATGCAATGAAATCCAGGTGCAAGAGGGTTGTGGTAGGGTGTTTTCTCTCTATACTTATCTCTTGAATACATGAGTTCAAGGTACCTGCTTCTCAACGGTACAGTTAACATTAGTTGTGCCAATGGTATCAGCTTGTCAACATATCTGTCTGCCAAATATCCACAGCCAGATCTGGCTACTAATGTCCCGGCCCAGTACCTTGGTAGGTGGGAAAAAAGAAAAGATTCTAAATGGAAAAAACTTGTATGTGTCACTCACTGAAAAAACACTTCTAGTGATAAGCCCTCCATATCTGAGCAGGAAGTCCCTGTAGTTGCTCAGGCCTGATATCTAGGGTGGTACTGGACTCCAGTCTGTATTGTTCATAGGAAAATCAGTAAATGGTATCATGAAAGAGACTGCTGTTCCAGTGCTGGCTCACACTAGCAGGTCTTGGGTGACTCTTTACTTGTACTCTATGCTTTGATGAGGTCCCTGTCAGGGTATGGGCACATTCTGTCTGTGAACTGCACTGAACATCAAGAAGAGAGGCTGGAGAGAAAACAGCACATGGCTGTGTGGATCATTCAGTCACAAGGATCCCACACAGTTCTCACTCTCCCATGTCTGAAGGAGTGATGAGTGGATGCTGCAGTGTCGCTGCTCAGACTTGCTCGACACCTCCCATCCTCCACACTGTCTCATCCAGAAAGGGACTGGCACAATGAGGCACAGGTTATACATCTAATCATTGTCCTGCAGAACAGTAACACTCAAGTGTTCATGTCTGCATACTGCAATCAGACAGTACAACAGTATCTAGAATGCATCAGTATCCCTTAAGATATATTTCATTATTTCTGTATTATTTTTCATAGTTTTACTTCAAGTGTGTGAAATGTCTCGATTCTGTCAAATTGTGTGTGGAAGTATGTTGATATTTCTTGGTATGTAAAGTGCAGATTTTGTATTGTTTTGTAAAATGCTGCTACTAAAAGTAAAAGTGAAACAAAAAAAAAACGCGCGGATGAGAAGTTAAAATCAGGAACTAAAAACATGTAAACAACAAATGTCTGAACGATAGGTAGTTATGTATTCATATTCTTTGTTTGGATAATTATATTCATATACTTCCTGATTGCTTGTCTTGCAAAGGTGGGGGCTAATGGGTTAAATTTCAAAATACCACCCCCACTAGCTTTTTTTCTTTTTTCCTTTTTCCGACATGGGACGTAAATGCAGCTTCCGCTGCTGGTTTATGAAGGGAGCCGGGGCGCGGAGCAGACTTCAGCACGGAGGGAGCGGAGAAACATACTAACGAACAAAATGGGAGTCGAGATTGAGACAATTACCCCGGGCGACGGTAGGAGAACATTAACAATTTGTTTCGCTACTAATTTTTTTCCGATGTGCAATCAATAGTTGATGTAAATTCTATATGTTTTAAGTCAGCTCACTTGCTGCCTTTACAAAGCTTTTTTTGTGAGCGGCCGCCTTCGCTTTCCTCTGTTTTCACAGGAAGGACTTTCCCCAAAAAAGGACAGACGTGCGTGGTGCATTATGTTGGTGAGTGAGCTTCTTAACAATCCAGCTTGCCTTTATGCGTTTAGGGGTGGATTCGTGTAATTTGGGGAAAGGGTCGAAGAGCAAACCGATCTCGGTGGCTCGCTGTCATGTAGCTAGCCATTTAGCTAAGCCATTAGCAGGATAGCCCCTGAGCTAACCTTGCGTATAAAACGGGTATCCGCCACCACTCGGCGCCTTGCATGCATTTGTCATGTTTCAACCCAAGTATCTGGCTTGGTAAATTCAGATAACTAGCTAAACTGTCGCGCAAACCACAACGTTCGCTAATGCTACTCCCGCCGGAAATTTTTGCTGGCTGATCAGTGGGAGGATTATGTGTAACAAATGGACATAACGTCTTGGTGTCTGCTTTGCGTGGGTTGATGAAGTGAACGGCACAGGGATTGAAACGAGGCCGCCGGATTCACTCTTGTGAACAGGCCGAGACAGACGGGATGGTGAGGAATTTGGCTAATGGCTCATCTCATTTCCTCTCTTTGTTGGGCGGGCGGGGGTGGGGGCTGGGGGTGCTGGTTGAAGGGCAGCTCGCCAGTCAAGTCAATGGTGAGCCAGCTAGCTAGTAAGCTAGCGAAGTAGCTTTTAAACACAGTGTCCCGTTTTCGCCGTAAAGCTCATCTGATCAGACAGCAGACTCTCATTTCACTTGTTAACAAAACAGTTCGTTTACCAATAGAGCGAATCACCAGGATCTAAAGTGGGAGCAATACATTTGTATTTTCTCTATAAAAGCTAACGTTGCTATTGGACAAGCTACTTGTATTCTCAACACATGAGCTCGCAAGAGCATTGGTGTCTGATTTTTAGCTGTACTTTCATTCGTGTAATAGCGAAATGGCGTTTCAACAGATCTGACGCTTTTGCCAAGGTTTGTAAGGCTGATTAGCTAGCTAATGTTATATTGCGTAGCTAATGGGTTGTGATTAGCTTAGCCTGGCTTTGTGTTGATCTTGTAGCAAGTCAGAAATCCTTGTAATACTTGTGTAACATTAATGCACTTTCCAGCTGTTACAGTCAAACCAGATTTTATTTCGTTTGGTTAGCCAGCTAATCACCCAGCTAGCAGTTTAAGTCGGCTAATTTCATCCTGTCCTTACTTATGAACTTATTCTAGTTATTTGTCACGTTGTCACTGTGAACGAGAACTTGTTCTAAGTTGACCCCCCCCCCCCCCCCCAATTAAATAAAGGATAAATAATAATGCCTGAGATTGTGCAGACTAATTGCTGAAAGAAGATATGCCTGAAATGGCAGGAGTGAGATTTTGATATTGGTGATACAGTGAATAAAATCAGTGCAGTAGTTGCACTTGCAAGCTACAAGTCTGAGGAACCTCTTGTTGTCCCTGCAGTCATGAACCAGGCAAAATTTTGAAAGGATAACCAGATAATCTGAAAATGAAATCCTTCACAGAGGCTTGTAACCCTTCATTAATTGACAATTTATCCAGAAAGTACCATATTATTTCTAAGCGATTGTGGAATGGGGTCTTCAGGAAAACAATGATGAAGTTGCAAAATTGTAATGTTCATTCATAATTTCTTTTATTTAAAATGCACCCCTCCCATTACGATGAAAGCAGATATCCTCAATGGCTTGTCCATGCATATGAAAAATAAGCCTTGCGTAAAGAGATCTCCAGGTCTTGGAGCCAATCGCATCACTTATTTTCATGTCACACAGGCACTACTTACTTGCTAACAGCTACATCAATTCCTGTTTTGTGGATGAGCTGTTTCCACATCAATGTCCAGAATGTGACCATCCAGATAATGTAAAGATCTGTGGATCTGTGCAAATGGCTGTGAGCGGTAGATAATCGTGCTGTGCAACTGGGCCAAATCGTTCAAAGTCACTTGGACCGCTGAGGCTGTGAGAGTGGACCTGACATAATGAGTGTTGCGTGGGACTTGGCAGCTCTGAGTAAGATGCATGCGCATGCATGGTGTTCTCCCACCATCACTGCCTGGCAGCAGCCCTTTCTCCTTCACATCCTGTCCTTTTTTTGAAGGGGGGATTGCAGTGCGCTCAGTAGAGCGTTCGATGCAGGGAAATTCTGCCGCAACATTTAAGCACGCTGACCCTCCCATGGTCTGCCCAAGGCAGTGCAGTTAAGTATAAGCAAACAAAACGGCTTGAGATGCTGCTGGATGCAGTTACCTTCTCACAAGGAAATGCACCTTTTAGATTTCTCTTCAAATTGATGGTTTGCTGTAGGTAATGCACTACCAACAGGGACACGGTGTCATAGGTTTGTTGAAAAATAATTACACTTGTATCTCTTTCTTTTTTTCGGTTTATGGCTAAGCGTATCATTCTGGTCTCGCATAGATTGTTTCCTCTGTCCCAGTGCTCTTCCCTTTTTTGAGCTGTCCTTGTTCTTGGCCCAGCGGCGCGATCTCCGACGCTTACATCACCCTGATTACTGACGCGAGTGTGGTGTCCCCCCACACTCCGTCCCGTTCCCACGGCTTGTCCCGCTTAAAGACAGCTGCTGCACCTATTCCTGCGCTTCCTGGAATCTCTTCATAGCTTTTCCAAATATAAACGGGACTGGGGGGAATTGAAGTGTCTGGCTGCATTTAGATAAGTATTTGCTAAATGTTCTCTCCTGTCGGTGCCCTGGCATTAGGAAAAGCGGGATGTATTTCTTTGTCAGTGATGTCCTCCTTCTGACTGACTGTCCCATTGTCTCCACACAGGCTCCCTGACAAATGGACAGAAGTTTGACTCCTCCCGTGACAGAGACAAGCCATTCAAATTCAAGATAGGAAAGCAGGAAGTGATTCGTGGTTGGGAGGAAGGAGTTGGCCAGGTATAGTCTGGGATGACAGTGTGGGGGTGGAATACCATTTCCAAGTGATTCCCTCAGTCAGCACCTTAATGAAGGGAGGGAGTTGACGGCCTACTCTCAAATAAATGGCCAATGGAGGTAAAGTAAGCAGAACTGTGGGAAGGGGTCTTTGAAATGAAATCCCACATCCAATGGGAACTCGTTTCAGATCGACCTCCCAAACAGGAGGTGGCAGTAGTGTGCTTAACTGCTGTTTCAGTCTGATTAAATGAACATAATTAAAACACAATACATGAAATCACAATAACAATTGATTTCTATGTATTTATTAATGGGATAGGTATTGAGTGATTTTTTTTTTTTTTGCGCATGTATATTAGTTTACGGATTCTTTACAATGTCAGAGACCACAATGACATTTCAGGATTTCTACACCAATGGCAGAAATTTTCATGTGGTTAAAAATGGTAATTCAGTGGTGATTTGTACACCTCTTGCTTTTCCCATGACCTTTTCTGAGATCATTTTCTAAGGTCTCTCAACTTGCTATGACTTCTGATTTTGTACCCTGCTGGTGGGACAAAAATAGGACCCCATAGGTAGGACCCAGACAGTGGCCCTTCATTCCAGCCCACAAACCTCACAGCAGATTGTCAGCTGTATGACCTGGTGCATTGTAATGCAGCAGTGGTAGCAATGCTAAATGTCACAGATAAACTTAGATTTGGGATACATATCAGGAGATTACACTCTGATCAACTGGTGAAAATGGTGTTGAAACACAGGTGCACCATTGGATGGTAAAGGAGAGGGCAAACCCGCTGAGAGGATGATGATTTTTAAGGTTCCAGAGCCGCTCCCTCTCATGGACACTGGAATGACAACCCACATTGCTCCAGAGAGAATGTGGGGAATAACTCTGGAACCCATCTTGGGAACAGCCAGTTTGTTTGTATTTTCTATGTACATTTTATGAATTTTTGGTATAAAAGCCTCTCCTCTTTTAATATGAAGTGCTCAAAACAAATCATTGATAAATTAGAAGCCAAAGCACCAGATGCATTTCACAGGTATGGCAGTGTCTTTGTGGTACTGATACGGGTGGCTTAGTGAAAGCTGCCTAGCTATACATGATAGTGATGGGTCTGGCTAAGTGAAAGCTGGCCTCCAGCCCGTGATAGTGATGGGCATGGCTTAGTGGAAGCTCTGCTCTGGATTTCCTCTGGGTGTCTTTGTGCTCCAGCTCAGCTGAAACAGGTCAAGAGATCTTGTGCAGAAATGATGCATTTCCTCAAAGACAAATGGTAAAGGAGAGAGAGTAGAACGCAGCTATACTAGCGAAATAACCATGTAATATCCTGGTAGATGTCGTCACAGTCCCACGACAGTATCGACACTTTTTTTTTTTATCGCGATATCGCAAAATTTGATATCGTTACATCCCTAGTGGCCGGTGGTTTCCTCACCTACAGCTGTAAGGTGCTAAAATGTGGTCAATGATACACCATGGTCATGTTTCTGTAAGACTGGAGCTTTGTTTAGAGAAGTATGATTGGCAGTGTAAAATCTGGCTGGCCAAGAGAATTCCCTTGCAGGAGGTGGAATTAGAAGATTCAGGGTTTCAGCACACTGACCTTTTGATCCTTCCCTCCATTTTGCCCTTGTTCCCTTTCAGATGAGTGTGGGTCAGCGAGCCAAACTGACCTGCTCGCCCGATTTTGCCTACGGGAGCAAGGGTCACCCCGGGATCATCCCACCCAACGCCACCCTCATCTTTGACGTGGAGCTACTGAGCATCGAATGACACGCCCCACCACACTTTGAATTCTGGGTATGTTCCCGTGTGTGTGAGAGTCTAAAGAGTAGACATTGCCTCTCGTTGTCTAAATGACTTTGCTTAGTCATTTATGTTTTGAACACATACTGAATAAATAACTGAATCGGAACACAAGTCTCTTTTCAAAGTGTACTACAGCAGTGGCCTACTGAGGTTCAAACCTGCAACTTTGTAGTTTTAAACCTCTGTTTCGTAGTCAGAATGGCACATTAAGTCCTCTCTTGAAGCTCTGTTGCCACTGGAGCTGAGTTAAATGACTTCATTGTTTCAGTGTTAATGAATGAGCATGAGAAACCATGCTGGGTGTCTGGTGGCCTACTCTGTGAGGGACTGAGTCAGTTGAGGTGGTTTATCTCCTGGTTACTTTAGAATGGTCCTGTATTGTCAGTAATCATTTTTACATTCGCTTTTGAAATGGTAAGAAAAACCGATATTCTTTGGTAAGTCAGAAATGCTGAAATTTGTTTTAAAATTTGAGCCCTACAGGTTCTGTCTTAGCTAAGGCAAGCTAAAAAGGCAATTTAGACGGTTAGAGGTGAGATCAAAGCTAAATGGTTGTCTTGCGTCTGCTGATTCACTTTCAGACTCTCTCCTTCCTTCTTCTTGCAGGTTGACTCCAACCTTGGGGAGATGCACCTGATTCTACAAGGGACTTGAGTCTATAGTTCCACCACTTTGGTCACTATCTTCTCCATATTGAAAAAAAAAATCTGTACTTGTTAGTGACCTTTTTTTTTTTTCCTTCTCCACACAACCTTCCTTAAACTATGGGCCATAACCTTCCAAACCTGGTGATGTTCTTTCATCTTGAACTTTAAACTGTGCTTTTTGTTTGTTTTTTTGTGTAGAGTATCTAAGTTGTGCATGATCAAGAGTACCAAATGAAATCGAATGAATTTAACAGAAACAGCGAGTGAAGGCACACTAGCAAATCCTTGTCCCTGCCACGCACACATTGGCATCACTGTGATACCAAACCACAAACCTGACTTCAAAAAAAAACAAAGATAAAAGCGCATGCATGGGCTTTCATTCTCTCCCAGTTTGGCAATGAGGGGAAATTCATTGATTAGTCTATGAAGGTCTAAAATTATAATTTAATATGTACTAGAAGAATTATGGGTTGTCTTATTGGTATGGAATTCCAGTGAAAACACTGAATTCCCTCATTCTTTGCATCAAAGCAGCAGTTAAATTGCATATGAATTACCACATTTCACAGTCTGTGTTTACGCTTGGAACTCGTTACTAGGCAACCTAATATATCCAGCTGCAGTAAAGTGATGTACAGCCTTAGTCATGTCTGACTGATCCAGGGTCAGCACCACTACTACATGTCCTTGCCAAAGTGAGGGAGATGCAGGATTGTCAGCTTGCACAGGTTAAAAACCTGGTTTGAGTCATCCTTCCTGTTCTTTTTAGTTTTGACAGCCTTGAATCGGAGACCACAGATGGATTGGTCCCTGTAATGAATGCGTGTGCACGCACACACATTAAAATGCAAGGTTTTTATTCAAGAATTGCATCTTAAAAAAAAAAAAAAACCTGGGACTGTGGACCTCATAAATGATCAGTTCTTAACCCTCACCCTCCCTGCACACCTACACGTGTCTCCAATGCTGTGGTCTATATTTTTCAGATGCCAACTTTTGAGCTCAAATAAATCCTTAAACCCTGCAGTGGGCTGTGTTCTAGTCTTGCTTAATGTTGCTTGTAGTGTGGCCCTTGTTGCTTGGGGGCTTCTTGTAGGGACGCCAGAGGTGGCTGTTTTAACCCTGAACTGGAGAGATGCTCTGGGGAAATGTGAACCCAAGCAGTAGGAAACGGAAGTGAGTGCTGGTCATCACTGCTCTCCATCAGACTCCAGTCTAGCATAAAACGTGGGAAAATTCCAGTCAGACCATGCGTAATTGTGCTTTAGCAATAAAAACTATTGAGGAAACATGCCATTTTTTTCTAAGAGATTGACAGACCAACAAAAAAAATCTGCTTTTGTATTGTATCCAATACTTCCGTTCTACTCCTTGGGTGGGCATTTGCTTTTTCTCAATGGCACTGTGGTAGCTGAACTTCCAATATTAGGTTCTTTTTTATTGAAAAACTTGAATGGATACTGTTAAGAATGAAACTGACTTCTTTATCAGAATTTCCCTGTGGATCAAAGTAATAGAGTGATTGTATCCCTGCTCTTAAGATAAATGTAATGTGTGCTATCACCTTTGTAACACTAGAACAGCTGTAGTGAACTGGTGAACTGCTGGTCTGAGTTATAATCCCGATAGATGCAGGCTCGCAGTGCTTGCCAAAGTAGAGGTGACCACTTGTGTCATTGGCTGTTACATTACCTATTGTACGTAAAGGTGTACCCAGAGCATTCAAGTCTCATGAGGGATACAAACTAAAGGCAGGAAAAGATTACACTTCCATTGAAATATGGATCTCGTTAGAGCCGATGGACCCTATCCTGGACTCCGTTGGATGAGCTTTGGTAAGTGCTTGGTAGGGCTTTTGGTGGGGAGCAGTACTGACTACACATCTGGCATCCCGCTTGCCACTGGTCATGTGACTTTGAGCTCATTCCTTCGCTGCAGGAAGTTTTGTCATAAAGTGAATGCACCTGATTAAAGCTGGTGCAACAGGTGAACGTGAATGAAAGGGTAGAAATGCACTCAGTGCTACTGTTGCTGGCTGCTTGTGTCAGCTGTGTGTTGCAGAGGTGCGGTCCTTTCCTATCAGAACAGTTCTACATGGTAGCACCTTTCATCTAGGCCTGTGGGTTGAGTTGGTTTTTTTTCCATCTAATATGGTTAGACTTCAGTTTCTCTGATTCTAATTTCTCTGGTTTTCTAACATCTGAATTACTACTGCACAGGCAGTGATGCCTTCAGCATGGCTCCTCTCTGCCTTCCACGCCCAGCATGCACAGTGAGGTTGTACACAACAGAAAGAACACAGTGCATTCTGGGGTATGGAACCTGGCTGCTGTGATGGACTTCGTTATGGAGCCATGGAAGAATGTCATGGTAGCTTGATTTATTGCATTTTTTATTGCTTTTACTTCAGTTAAGGTGAGGAACAACATAATTAGTAAATTATCCTTTTAGAAAACCCACTGCCTTGTTTGCGGATCAGGCACAAAATAGATGAATCAGGGAAGCAAACGCCACCACAGCCACACCCAGAGTGAGCTCGACTCACATGGATGATGGTGAATTTACTTAAAATGATTGGAGCTACAATGAAAATAAATGCCCAAAGGTTCCCACACATCAGATCTGAGAAAACTCACATTTGCATTTTTGTTCACCTCTTAAAATTTGAATAAACTACCTGAAAATCAAACTGGACAAATAGCAGTAATTAATGAGCAGAGGACAGTTTTGCGATCTTCATTTAATGCAATGACATCTTAGTCTCCCTGAAAGCTCATTTTAATGGATTTTTTGCACTATTCTGTTGAGGATTTTGGCAATGGAAACATTTTGCAGGAAATTTCCTCAGATTGAGGCTTCCTAGACAATGATTAATTCATTCATATCTTTATTTAGATTCTTTATTCATTCATTCATCCATCCATTTTTATTACATTCTAACTTGATTCATCTTTTTTTTTTTTTAATTTTCTTACAATCTTTATTCATTCATTCATTTTTTATGGTTTAGGATTTTTGACTTGTACAAGCCAAGTGCTTGTATTTCCACAGCGAGGAAGCACACACCATTGATAAACAGTCATACTTCTACAACACGGCTCTCAAAAAGGATTGTCAAGCACAAAAAAACAGCAGCAGACATTTACAAAAAGAAAAACAAACAAGGCAGTTGCTATTTTAGAGTTTAGAGACAAAGCTTTAAACTGTCTTACCCACAATTCACATTGACAACGTACTGTATAGCACGATATAGACTGTGTGCCATGACAGCTATCAGATAAATTTATCTATTATTACTTTGTTTTTACTAGTTTTACAATTATGCATATGGACTGACATCTTGGTCTGGAACTATATTCCAAGTAAGAATATTTGCTCCCATGAGGTGTGAATTTAGAAACATGCAAAGCCATCTAAACTTCAAGTAGTAACCTCACCTCATAAAGTGAATTACAGTGCAACCAAAAAACAAAACATAAATAAAATCATTTTCTTACTTAAGGTAAATAACATTTGTTCCACATCCAAGCTTTATTTTGTCAGATTTGTGTCCCATTGAAATGGACACTTGGTAAAAATGAATAAATAAACAGAAAATAATAATCATTCTGTATTTCAAGACTTCCTGGGTTTGTTTTAACCTCCTGTGACATCTTCATTCCTCAACATAACATGGGTTGGTTTGGGACAGCATTTTCACAATGAAACATGGCTATAAATATGGCAACACCAATTCAGAAAAGAGTTACAGAGAAGGGAATTGGCCATCTTCACTTACAATTTACTCTCAGCTATAATTTTATGTATTTTATTCCAGAAAAAGTGCAACAGCAAAGATCAAGGTTGTTAAAACTCAGAAATTAACTTTCTAAGCTTCATCACCTTTATCATCATCATTATCATCATCATCATCAGCTTTGTCCTTTTATATCCACCGTTTCATTTCCTGATCAATGATAAAAGTATTAATATTAGGCACCAAAAAACACATATCTTACTCCAGATCTTGCCTTAAGACATAGTTGAGCTGACAGATTCTGCAGAAATGCACTGATACATTGTGGGATTTGTGATGAAGATATGATTAAAATCTGATCCTAAATTAGGAACAGTGACAGCCAATGTGTTGTGAGGCAGACCTGGAGATGATGTCAGGTGTAAGCCTTTGCCTGACTGACAGTATCACATATACCTGCTGTCCTCACCCAAGTGCTTTGGCTGCACAGCACTGAAGTCTCACACACGCACCCGCACGCCAAACATTAAACCCTCTTACCTTAACCACTATCTCTGACAAATACATGGATGAAGGGAGTGATAAGACAGTCTCTCCTTGCTGCATAATGCGAAGAAGTTACAATCAGTGTCAGAAACACAATCACATGATGTCTGTCGGTCCTGGAGAGGTGAGAGATAGGGGTAAAGGTCAAAGGTCAGGGTTCAGAGACTGAATGAGAGGTTACTTTCCCCTTCCAATCTGCTGAAAGGGGGGTTACCCCAAACCAGGACAACAAGGTGGAAGGTTTTGTGGGTGTGTCATATCTGTGTCCCGCCCCTCCCGCTGACAGGGCCACGCCCAGGTGCGCCTGTTCTGCGCAGAGAGTGCAGGGCAACAGCGCAGCAGCTGCGCAGCAAGGAGCTGATGTTGTAGATGGGCTGGCCGGGTCGGCGCGGGCCGCGGCAGAGCCAGGCCACTGCCGGCACCACCGGGACCACCACGGCCAGCAGGTCCACCAGGAAGTGCCTGCTCCAGTAGCTCTTCTGGGGGGCTGATGATGACTGCTCCCCTGCGTCTGCCCCACCCACGGCTCCTCCTCCTTCTTCCTCCTTCTCCTCCTCCTCCTCCTCCTCCACCACCACCACTGTCACACCACCTGGCTCCACCTGTTCTACTTGCCTTTTGGGCTGCTCCGTAACGCCGCCTGTGGGCAGGACCTCGACAGCGCCAGGACCTGCCATCGGGGATGCGGGCGGCAGGGGATGGGCGGGGCTGCTCATGGCTTCAGCGGCTTCGGTGGCTTCGGTGGCGGTTGCCGTGGTGACGGTTTCTAGGTCCTCGCCCTCCTCAGAGATCCAGGTAAAGGTGGGGCTACAGGACTGGGACTTGGAGTCGAGGTCCGGGTGCAGGCGGGGCGGACTGTGCTCCGTCTGGATGGCGCGCTCCTGCAGATGGTGCAGGTACAGGTGGTGGTGGGAGAGGCAGGGCTGGCTGCTGCTGCTCACCTGCGCCACGGGCAGCACCGCCTCTCGGCTGCACAGCTTCTCGTAGGTGAAGGAGCGCGGCAGGGGGGCGTAGGGCCCAAGCAGGGACACGGAGGGCGGCTCCTCTGACAGGAGGGTGTCCAGGAGCAGGTCGGCGCGGCTGTCCCCGCACACAAAGCCGCTGTCCTGCGTCTCCTCTCCGGACAGGCCGGGGAAGTCGGCGCCGTTCCCATTCTGGTCTAGCAGTGCATCGTTGCTCAGCTTGGTGTAAGTGGAGCTCCGGGTGAGCGAGCGGGCCGGGGAGCCCTCGCAGGACCGTGAAATTCTCGGCCGAACCGGGCCGGCGCCGCCGCCTCCTTCCCCCTCCTCCTCCTCCTCCCGCGGGCCTCCGCCCCCGATGCTCCTGTCCTGGTCCTCCAGGCTGTGCAGCAGAGTGTCCAGCTTGCGGTTCTGGACGCTGATGTCCTGGAAGTACTTGTGCACCTGGCTGGTGTCCTTGCTGCTCAGGTTGGTGCGGACCACCTCCACCACTTGTTTGAGCTGCCTGATCTCTCGCCGCGCCTCCTTCAGAGCCAGCTGCGCCTCCACGCGGTGGCACTCCTCCTCGATCCAGTCCTCCTGCATCCGTGACAGCTGTGTCCGCAGCTCCTCTATCTCCGAATCCCTGCGGGGAGAGGGGGGGGGGGGGCATTGCTGCTGACTCTGTATCTCATTGCTTAACATCAGCACCTGCAGAAGCACAAAGTGAGGGAATACATTCCTAACTAAAACTGCAGCTTTGTCTGAGGTAAAACTGTGCAGTGGTGCCAAAAGGGTGAATTGATGTGCTACAGTAACATTAAAAGGGTAATGCTTTTAACAGTGGAGTATCCAGCAGGTGAACTGATACCAGAGCAGCTGTCCCACCTGTCCTGCAGCCTCTCGATGTTCTCCTTCAGCTTGGCGCGCAGGTGCCGGATGCACACCTCCTTCTGCTGCAGGGGCGTGAGGTACTGCTCAGGGGGCGGAGGCCGGATCCCATGGTTGTCACTACAGGATGTGTACTTCACGTTACGCCTGCAGAGGGGGAGGGTTGATCAGTGCGCCTGTGGAGATACGCATGTCATACCTAAAGAGGTTGGGCCTGTACTAGGTATGTGGTACCTGGGCTTGGTGAACACCTTCTGTAGATTGGAGTCTTTCTTGTGTTTCAACTGGCTGTGAGGATGTGACATGAGTGTGAGGTTCTGTCTTACCTGGTGTGTATGAGTGTGCCTTCTGACTTACCCGGGTGCAGACTGTGTTGTTCCTGGGTGTACCTGTGAATGGGCTGTCCATTACCTGGGAGTGTTAGTGTGTCTTACCTGGGTGTGGCTGTGTCTCACCTGGGTGTGCCTGGGTGTGGCCTGGCTGTAGGGCTGCTGTCGCTGCCTCTGCATGAGCCCGAGGTGCTGCTGCTGAGAGAGGAGTGGCCGTGGCCATCCCTGGTACTAGCTGGGACAGCTGTCCGTCTGCGGCAAAGACACAGTAGGGGCAACACTGTCACTCTAACAGAGCCTCCCTCACACTGAAGACACATATGACGTCACAAAGGTTAGGCCCCCTTCCTTTAAATGCATTTCTTCAACATCCACTAGAAACACAATACAGTAACTAAAACACGTGGGAGGAAATGAAGATCTGATCGAGAAGGAGAGGTGAGAACTGCTGAATCAATCAAACAAGAAAACCCCCAAAACAAAAAAAATACACATTTAAGCTTGAAAATGTCCTCTCTCTGGAAAAACTTATAACAGAGCCAAAAATATCATAAGCATACAGGATACATACAGAACTTAAAATGCAGAAGTGAAATCACAGATCACAAGATCACAAAACACAAAATCAAATACATGCTCCAGTGAGAGGAAGAGACACAGATTGAGGGGGGGGAGAGAGAGAGAGAGAGAGAGATGCTAACCGCCTGTGTCGCTCCGGGGTTTGTGGCGGCACATGTCCATGAGTCGGGCGCATTGACACCATGTAGCCTGTCTCCATGGGAACACAGTCTAGCTCTATATACCTGCAATAATTAAAACTGAGCAGAGGTCAGAGGTCATTATAGAGTGACGTTTACCGCTGGAGCCACTGCAGGGATCCGGCTGATAAATCCAACCAAACGAACCGCAGCAGAAAAGAGGTCAAGGAAGATTTATGGTACAGCACAGTCTCCGTCCCCCTTTCACAGAATGAATTACTGTCGGAATACAAAGGAGAAGACAAACATCTGCCTGTTCCATTTCCATTCCGTCTCTTCCCCAAACCGGGTCCATTTTTGATTGAGGTGGTAATCTAGTGCTCTGTAATTATAGCATCCCAAACTGAGATGAAACTCATGATTAAAGTTGTGGTTGAGGAGAAATGGGGGTAATCTGCAATCTCTCCCACGCACCTGACCTCAGGGTGGGGAACAGAGGAGAGACCAGGGTGAGGAAAGAGGGACTGGATTACCCTGAGTCACCTACTAATACAAGAACAGAACTCAATAAAGAATGCACAGGGTTTGGACCAAACCTGATATGAGAGGAAAAGCAGAAATTGAACTCCTTTTTCTGGACAAAGAGAAGAAACAAGGCACAGGCTGCTGGAGGGGAACAGATGGAGGGGGTGTGGAGGCGGGAGAGGGGATGGAGGGATTAACAAGGAAGGGAGTGATGGTGGGAAAAAAGAAGGGTGGAGAGGTGCAGTACCTGCGAGATCCTGCAGAGGGCCTCCGGTTGACAGGAGCAGACATGGGAGCACAGCCTCTCACTCACAGCAGTGACCTCAGCCGCAGACAGACTGAAGACACAGCACAGACACAGCCACACAGACAGAAAATAATCCAATCAGTTTTAGTCTTAGTGCTTTTGAAACCAACATATCCTCAGACACACACACACAAACTTCATTTAAACAAGCAGGTACTGTATGCAGTTAACACTTGCTGGTAGTTGTACAGAAATAAAAACCAGTCTATGCACATCAACGTAATGACAAGAGCTAATATTCAGGCTCCCGACTAGCTCAGTGGTTAAGATGTTCGTTGAATGCAAACTGAGCTCAACGGCCCAGGTTTGACCGGGAGCCCACAGCAGCAGAACATGCTGACTTCATTTCAGGGGGGGCGGGGGAGTGTAGGTCGGCCAGGCTGTGCCTGTATCACAGCTCTCAGGCACCCTGAGATACGCCAGGTGCCTGTGGGTTGATCAAATTACGCCAGTGGAGTAGCGCCTGTCCTCTCTTGAGCACCCATTCTACTGCACTGCACTGTATGCCTTGGAGTTTGATAAAATCGCCATTGGCTACATGTAAGCTAATACAGTAATTGTCCCTGTGAGATGATACAGCTGCCGATTCACAAACAGGGTCATAAGGCAAAATATTCTATGTGCAAAGCTGGCCAAGTGGTCTGAAGCTGTGTTGATGGTGAATTAGCTGGTGAATTTGATATTATGGGCAAATTAGCAAGCACATTTACAGCTCTCAGCACTGAATGTGTTTCATAGCTTGAGAGACACCAGCTCTTGGTTCTTACTGATAAAATCAGTAAACTCATCAGCTGGCTACTGAAAATCAGAATGGAAGCGCTGTATTCAGTCTATTTCCAGCACAGTGTGAGAGAACCCTCAGCATGTGGCCGTGACCCTCTGGCCCCCTGAACCTTTGGGTCATGGCCTTTGCAGGTGACAGAGCTGCAGTGTGGTGCTGACACTGGCACTGGCCTGAGACCTGGCCTGGGAGAGAGGGCAGGATGGACACCCCCACATCATGCAGCCAGCAGTGTGTCAGAGGTGTGCAAAGCTACATCAATATGTCAGAGGTTCCAGCATTGTGTTAAAAGTATAATTCAACAGTTTTCTAACAGTCAGATACACGGTTTAGGCAATACTCCATAAACTTTGCCTCTGTCCTCCTGAAGCTACAATAGGTGGTGGTAGGGAGACTTAAAAGTACTGTAGTAGCAGGAGTAGAGGAGGGGTAGGAGTAGTGTTGTAGTAGGGGTAAGGGAGGCAGTGGAGTACTGTAGCGGTGGGAGTCGAGAAGGTGTTAGAGTATTAGGAAGCCACAGCACAATGCTGCAGTTCTGACTCATCATCTCCACAGACAGACAGAACCCACACGTCTCCTTCTAATCACTGCACTGCGCACCCTCTCCATCTCACACACACACACACACACACACACACAATACCTCCTCAGTTCTTGGCCTTGTGTTCATAGTGGAACAAGCTCAAGCTCTGTTATGCAACCTGATGCAATCAATCAATGTCAACGTCTCTCTCTCTCTCTCTCTCTCTCGCATGCAAACACATACTGTTCTTCCTGTGTGAAATCTGCAATACCCCATCCCATCCCCCAAACCATTTACTGTCCAGCGGGGTAATTCACCACAGAGACACCAACAATCACATTCCCCTACATCCAGGTGCACAGCTGACCCTCTGCCCACAAAGCCTCATTCAGCATCCTTTAGTTCCATCACTCACACCCCACCCACTCTCCTCTGACCACTGTGATGTCACATCCCCCTCCAAGCAGAGAAGCATCATATCTCAACATCCAACAATGGAGCTGTATTTACCAGCATGCAACATGTTTGATTATGCAGTGATTCATCTTATTTAAAACCACAGACTCCTGTCTGCTAGTCTCCTATCTAGTCCTTCAGTCATTCTCTCTGTCCTGTGGTTTTCCTCATTACCACCATTAATACATCCATAACTTGCTGTTTATTTCCTTAAGTAACAACACCAACGGTTTAACATCTTACACATTCGGTACCAATTTCTGTAGATGGATTTTCATAAAAGTAAATGAAGTAAAACCTGGGACATAAATGCACCACTACTGTGCATTATTTGCTACTCCACACCTCTGCACAACATCCTCAAGTCCAGAGTTCAGCACTGCAACCACTACTCCATCCTAGCAACAACGCTCACAAAACACTATCAAGCTTTATGTTCCTACATAAAGGCAAGGTTACAAAGCAAAGGTTTTCAATTAAATTGGTACTATTTAGCAAGGAAATGTTTTGGCCTTGATTTTTCTTAGATTTTCTGAGTTTTTCAAGCTATGAGAGCCAGAGGAGTCCAGTTAGCCAGAGCCAGAGGAGGCAGAGTGTATCCCCTTACACTGATACTGATCCAGAACCTACTTTACATCATGATCACATTAACAGGCTGGATGGGATTCCTCTTCAGCAGCTGATTGATCACATTGTTAATAATTACGCAAAAGACCCCATAACACATCCAGGAGGATTACCTAATACAGGAGAGTTACCTGCTGCCTATATTTGTAGCTCATTGGCTGTGATGTTGCAAGCACAAGTTATGCCTTGTTGGGTAAAGAAACTTATTGGTGGTCTGATGTGAATTGTTTTGTCAATGAATGAAAGAACCGATTCTGAATGAAAGATGAGATCTGTACCCTATCAGCAGTTTTCATGTTGCTAGGCAACCTACCCCCCAGTGCAAATTCTGTAAAAAAAAAAAAAAAACACCCACAGTAAAACAAAGGAAAAATCCTGAGTGAAAGCTCTGAGGCCAGACGGCACGTGTCTGCTGCTGCTGCTGACAGAAAACCGTTGTGACAAAAGACAGCAGCGTGCGGCATGCCCCCGAGCCGACACAATGCACAGAGAACAAAGGCATAAAGCAAGACAAAACCCACAGCTGAGCAGCATGAAACAGACCAGACACGTGCAGGACAACGAAGCAGCCAACCAATACCAAACGCATGCAGCTGGGGAGCACACTCATGCACGCATGCGTACACTCATGCACGCATGCGCACACACGCACATGAATGGCAGAGAACAGATGAAGCCTGGCAGTTTTGAATATTCTACGAATGTGGAAATATCCCTGAAGATTTCTACATGAAATGATCTGCCAGCGATCAGGTCCCACAGATCTGAAGCACTTCACTCTGCAAAAACACAGATATACAGGAGCCTTTCTAAACCAGGGCAAATAAAAGGCATTGACACAACCACACATACAGCTGCTGGAATGGCAACGTAACAGGAACCCAGGAGAGAGAGATGCAAGCAAGAAATGCTTCTTCTGTGTGTCTCCTCTCAGGGAGAAAATGATCCCTTCGCCTCTTCCTCACAGCTGTAATTTAATGGAGCTGAGCGACAGATGCTGCCCTGATTTCCCATCATGCACTTCTTCCTCCCTGATGAGGAAGGACTCGCTGATGCAGCAGTCAGAGGGGATATCTATGTGGGTTCAGCTCAGGACAAAACAGGACAGTGAGGCACAACATAGAACACAACAGAGCACCTAGGCACCGCCCACAGAGCAGACCTGCCCTGTTCATGTCATGTGTCCGAACACCTCCATCTAGAGAGCCGAATAATTTAGTCTTCCACGCTGTGCTTGCATTTAATGGGGTGTGTCCGATTGTGACTGGCAGAACAACAACCAAATACCTCGGGCAAGAGCGAAGAAAGGCACAAACACAAGCATATTTAGCCACTGTGATTGGACCATGGTTCAGGAAGGCATGAAACTGATCCCAAACTGGGCAGGTGAGAACGCTGCAGCAAAACACAGCAAAGTGCACCCACATTACAGAGAATGTGCAACACTGTAGTATAATCGCACGTGCGCGCGCGCACACACACACACACAGTGCAACTAAGAAGGAAGAAGGAAGAGAAAAAAACAACTGTTGACAATAAGCGAAAGTCCTATCTGTGTGTGTGTTCAGTCAATAAAGAGAGTGACATTATCAGAGCTAAAACAGGAAGGACTGCAGATCGACTCAAAAATCACTGTGATACTAGCAGTGCCGGCATGCATTTCTCTGAGCCCTACAGTTTCTAACATAGAGCACTTTCAGAACAGTATCATTCTGGAAAAGAAAACAAATGGAGCATAGACAATCCTAAACATGAGGTGGCAGCTGAAAGCTGTCAGTCCACAGGGTAGGGAAGCATTTTAACAATACTAAACTGAGCATTTCCTGATTATGATGGGGAAACACACTCCCTCTTCACTATCAGGCACTCAGTGTTATCCTGCATTCTCTCTATATTCCACATCCCCTGGTTTCAGGTGTTGGAGCAGGAGGTGGCACTGCAGCAGTTGAAGGGTACAGTCTGTACACTCCAGTAATTCACTGCCTGTGTAGAACATAACTAGTCTGTAAGGATGACATGCAGCACCCACCACACAGCAGACTTGCAGCACACCGCTGTCTACAGGCCCTGATGAAATCTTGACCTGATTCGGGAGACATTTTAAAATCATATCTAGCAGTTGACGCAGACAGAGCACTGCTTTTTGCAGGTTTCAAATCAGCATTCATGCTGACTGAGTGAGTAATCCCTTTAAAAACATTTTTTTTCATCTGTACTTGCTTCAACAGGCTTTTACTCAAAGTACTCGTGTTCATACTCATACACTAGTCCTAGTTTTTTCACAAGGAAAAGACATCCTCACCCTCAGACAGATGACTCTCATAACCAGAATTCACCCAATTACTGCCGGATTTTGTTTTAAGTACTGGTAGAACACATGGTCGGGGCTAATGATGAGCACTTTCACAGTCTCTCTGTGTCAGATGCTGTGTCCCACATCCACCGATACATTCATTTCCACTTTTGAAAACCCTTAGACCAGCACAAAAGCGCTCCTTCCCTCTGCTTCTGCTGTGAAAACCAACAATACTGTGAATCCTGTCTGCATCTACTAAAGTTCAGGTCCCTCTGCTCTAATATCCATCCAGAGTATGCTTACTCTTAAAGTTGACCTTGTTTGCCTTAAAGGGGACAAAGGTGGGATTTTCCTCTTTTTTCCTCAGTAATGTATCAGATTTTTTGACCTTGCAGGAACAAATTGCCTCTACTGTGCAGTACAACAGTTCGTGAAATATGATACAACTGTACGCATAGGATTACTAAATTAATTTTTACACAGCTAAAAAAAACCTTTCCATAGATTAATCACATCTCACTTCCTTTATGCTGTTAAAATATCATTTAAGGTATATCTGACAAAATATTATTTCTTAATATGAAGTGTGCTTCTGAGGCACTCTGTTACATTGCCTTTGAATGCACTATGTCAAACAAAATGTGATTATTAGCTGACTGACATGCGTACAGGGCCGTAGCGATGTAAGGACACAGAAGAGTTTGTAGGAGGGCACGACATTAGAGAAGATGAATTATTTGCTGACCATACACCAGCGTGACTCTCACATCTTAGATTATACCCACAGTCTCCAAAACAGCGGGATCTTTTCTACAGTCACTCCCAGCTTAGGGTGAACAGCACTCCAGCAACAGCACTGCAGAACTGAGAGTTTGCATACTTAAGGAACAAGGTGATGATAAATGGAGACAGTAGGAAAAGTGTCAACAGAAGACTCACTAGAACCAAAGTGCTCACAGTTTTAGATTTTTGACAGCATCATCCTCAGCAGACCACTGCAAGGAAACTGGGGGCAAGAATGGCTTTCAGATCAGAAACCTCCAAGCAGAGCCTTCTGACTTCTGACTTTCTGAGCCGTGTCAAATGCAGAGCTGAAGCGGAGGACAAGTCCAGCACCTCTTGTTTTCACAGGGGATCAGAAAGTAGACTGTGCCACCCTGGACCACAGATGGGGGATGGGGGATGGGGGTTTGGAGGGAGAACAGGGGGCACCCAACACATGTGCTGGGGAACAGCAAAGAAGGAAACAGAAGAAGGCAGCCTGCTCCAGGAGATGATCACCTGACCAGCAACCCCTCAGAGACAATAACCCCTGACGTGAGCCTCACCAGAGTCACTAAGAGCCCTGAACACTGACTGAACTGTGACATTCAAAAACCATTCCCACCACAAGCCCTATAGCTGAACCACACCACCATGATGCCAGCCAAAGGGCAGAGAATCAAGGCTGGAGACAGGGTCCCTCAATGCCAGGCTTTTTGAAATGGAGGCAGACATCAAGTGTAAGATGAAGAAGAGGGAAAACTTTTTTGATTTTGACAGCCCAAGTCTGAAACTAGAGCAGAACATTCAAAGAAAGCCCATCTCTGGCAATACAAAACAAAAGCAGACTAACTTGTGCTTGACTTAACCTTCACAAGCTTTCTGGGAAGTGGAGAGTATTGGGGAAGGTCATTACAACTCTGGACAATGGAGGGTTTTGGGGCAACACTGTGGAAATGTAGTCCTGGTTAAAATCTCTCCCCAACTTGAAAAATTGATCGTTCCCTTACAGCAGCCCTGAGTACTTTAACACCTGGTTTAAAGCAGGTGTAATTAAATTCAATTCAATTCAAAAGTGTGTCAGTACTTAATCTCATGTTACCTCTCCATGGCAAAAAAAATAAATACAGAAACTGACATACAATAATGTACACATTTATTTATTTGATCTATGTAGTTTTACTGTTCTTAGATGTTATGTTTGACTGTTAGTTTGAAATCATTTGTCCTGTTATATTGTGAAAAAATGAAAAGTTCTGTATCTTCCACTTGAGTGGTTAGTCGCATACGTGACGTTGGAGATTATTCATCCTATTGAATATCAGACTGATCACATTCCTAAACAAATGTTCACTCACACACCTTACAAGTATCATCCATATTTATACAGTAGGCTACACATATAACACCATGAAAATGAACAGATACCTTTTTCATGTTATCCCAATTTTAAAAGTTCCACTGTTTCTAGGAGTCTCTTTAGCTGCCTTTTCCAGGAGAACAATTTTCCATTTTTTTCCCAGTTGCCCTTGGGTTTTCAGTCTTTTTTAACTCCCTCTACAAAATGCACTGTGTTCAGTCTCAATGGAAACGACCAGACTGCCACCATAACCCGGAGGTACAGGTGTAAAAAAAAAAAAAAATTCTGATTATGCACTAAAGATCGGACGTGCGTCTCCAGGGCCCGATCAGATCGAGCGGGACACTGGACCACACCGACGGACGTGACTAAAACCGCGCTGGGGTGGAAACCTCGTTACTGTTGCTGGCGACCCATGGTGGCACACAGTTTGAGAAATAGAACAGCTTTATCGAGACCTATATGCAGAGTGCCAACGCAGGACACGGTGCAGTGTATTCAATAATAAACATAATCGCTTTAATACGAAATGTATACATTTTTACAAAACCTTTTCAGGTAAGACATATTTGCCAACATTCATTTTATGACATCAACCATATATGCGTGATCGCCTCGAAAAAAATTAAAGTAGGCCTACCTTTCAACATATGGAAAGAATGTATGCAAAATATACGATCCTTAGCTCTGAAGACATAATTCTGGTACAATTTAGTGACATAACCTAAAATGCATGCACCGCGAAATGGAATGCCGCAATCAGGCAGCCAATGATAAACATCAGGTGTGCAGCTATGCCGTAGCCTACTTGGTGGTCGCATCGGTTTCAGTAACAGGCTCACAGTACTGTGCGCAGGAGGACCGTGTCCTGATTTTGTAGCTACATTGCCAAGCAAACCCTGAGCATCACACAGAAAATATAGCCCAAAGGTTTCCATGGTTACCATTTTAGCGAACCTTCTTCAAAACCCATTTTTCGACACGTACACTTTAACATACAACCGTCTGCGCACTTATATTTTACGTTTGGTCAGTATGCCGAACTCACCTGAATGCCACAGAAAGACCACCAAACGGGGCGCAACACGTAAACCGCTCATATAACGTGTGCTGGACTACAGTGCAGAATCAATCATGACTACACGACGTAGTCTATACAGTGAAGTGATGGGATAAAACCAGCAAAAAGAGCAATCAATTAAAATGTTACACTTAAACGAAACTACCATGCCCATTTCTAATGTTGTGCCGTGTGCTGCAGTAGAACGCCATGTCCCATTGCTGTTTTCGTTCGCAAAAATATTCCATTGATGCACGCACCTCCCGGCGATTGCTCCTACTCCTTAATATGCCCTACATAACACAAGCATCTTCCGCGAATTTAACTTGTCAGCCTTTGCTGTGCTGCGGATGAAACGGCAAAATGGAGTAGTGAGCTAGACAACATAAACTGAAAACGCAGCGAAGCTTTACCGATTTTCCCCTGGATCCCATGATTCAACCACCCGTTTCGTGGAGTTAATCCCCAAGCGCTGCGGATGCCACCCGGTGCCTGTGCGTCGACAGGGTTTGCAAGATGAGTGTTGATAAAGATGCGTGTGACGTTATTATAGCAGCGTTCATGCCGAGATACGGGCGCAGAGCGGCAGTGTTTTTGCACTGTGAGGGCAAGATGAAAATGGGTGTGTCTTATTGTTTTGGTCACGTTTTCTGGCATGGGATTGAATACTATCTGCACGGTCCTTCTGCGGTGGTCTGTCAGATGCACAGCAGACTTGAGGCCCTTGTTTTCGGTAGCAAACGATGCACAGCGGTGTGGCAGCATTTTTTGGAATACGTCATGGATTCTGGGATTCAGATAACTTCAGGACTTTGATTCAGTGTTTGTTCCAACTTTCCTTCTGTGCATCCTTTATAACCACTAGAACATGCATTCATAATATTGTCATTTCATGAATATTAATTTTCAAGGAATGCTCTAGCTATTGTACTGTTTTGTACGCGTGGGGCAAGGAGCCACAAAATAGTACACAAAACCGATGCTGGTGCAGCGAACTGTAAATCATTACCCTCTGCGTTTCCACTGATATCAATCCTACTCGACACCTGCCAGATTCAGTTCTCTCTTTACCATTCCTTCAGGTCTTCTGCGCATTGCGTAGTGCTGATCCTCGTGAATACGGAACACAGCCCAGGCAGAATGGGTTTATATATATATATATATATATATATATATATATATATATATATATATGCGTCAAAGACTTTATTCATTATTCAAGTTTGTCAACTTTAAACAAATCCACAGAACCCACGCTGACGTATACCACCATCTGTAACCCAAACCTTTTTAAATGTGTAACAGCATTCACATTAAAATTAAAGTTACCATACTACAGTCTGCACCATACTACTTTAGGTGCATGTAAGAGAAGATGGGAAATGTGATGAACATCTCAAAATTAACTCATTTACACAGTGCAGCAAGTTACAAAATGCTAGAGAATAGTATGTGTTAATTTGACTAAAGGAATCAACTGTGTAAATGTACGTTTTGCATAAGAAATGCAACTTTATATTTTTTCAAAAAAGATTTTTTTTCACCCACAATGTTGCCTGCAGAATGATTGAAAATACAGTGCTACCAATCCCTTATGTCCAAAACACTGCATATGGTGAATGTGTAAAGGAGAAAAGGTGATTTTCAAGTAAAAATCTTGTGTGTATTTACTGAAGTCTTAAGGTAGATGCATTTAGCCAAGAGCCTTCAGTGACAATACACGTCAGCTTAATGTCTGCAAGCCTTTCTGCAGAATAGGAAACATTCTGCAGTGAAAGAAAGAAAGAACAGGACAAGTGCAGGACTTCTTTAAGGGATGCAGTGAAATGCCAGAACAGGAAGCCAACCGGTCAGCCTTCAATAACAGAAACCTCAGCATATTTGAGTGGTTGCCAAGAAAATGTATCCCTCTCAGAATAATCAAGTGTTACAGAATGGAAAACGGTTCAAAACATAAAAACACAGTTCAAACAAGGTCCAATAAATAGTTATAAAATACAACTTAAAAAAACCTACAGTAAACAATGTGAAACACTGCTCTACAGCAGGTGAAATGCAGGTCCAGGTGTGGCAGTGATATCAGCGTAGGGTACATCCTGACGCAGATCCAGGGCCTTCTGTTTCTTCAGTACCAGGAAGCAGTAGAACGTAGCGGATGCCTGCGACCGACTGCACCTGCCAATGAGCTCCTGCAGGCTGAACGCGGTACTGCGGCCCGCGCTCTGACTCTGCACATGCACGCAGGACGACACACAGGTGGAAGGAAAGAAAGATAAATGGACACACAGGCACAAGGACACTCAAGGTGGACAGACAGACAGACGTGTGGACACACAGATGGAAAGACAATGCACAGACAACGGGTAGACTGACAGGCAGGTGAACATGTGAGAAAGATGCAGGTGCTCTGCTCGTCCGTGCTGGAGGTGCCCTTGTGTGTAATTGAAATGTAGTTGCGTGGATCCCCTCATCTCTACATCACACAGACGGCCTTGTATCAGTCCCAGGCCAGATTCAGCGCATCCAGAAAAGGCTTTCGAGTCTTGGGAAAGTGGATAAATTTGGGTTTACTGCTTGTGCAGATGTCAGTCTGGGACTGTTTGAGGGAAATATTTCCCAGATGTTTCACTCAATACAATGAACAGAAATATGATGGGTGGATTGTCAATCGAGCAAATGACACACCAAGTCAAATTTAATAACACAGAGGTTATTTTAACTTGATAGGTTGACCTGCAGGAGAACAGCATCATTCAGGTGGCTGTGATCCCAGAATGAACCCCTCCCCCTCAATCCCTTACACTGTGTGGCTCTCTCTCAGAACTCAGGCTTTCATTTGTGATCCGTAATCCTCCTGATTAACTCCCCTGTCCCCAATGACACATCTCTGGGCTCTGCTCTAAAGCAGGCATCCCTCCCCTTGATCTCCCAACACCATCAGTGTTGCAGAACAGAGTCTGAACGACAGGATCCTTTCTACCTATAAGAGAAATGCAGCACACCACAGTCTGAGGCTACACTGCCACCTTGCAGAATCCAAGGAGGTTTACAAGAAGAGACCACAACTCCTCCACCTGTCCATCCATGTTATAAGTCCCCTTTAAATATTTGTGATCGTATCCCTTACAGTGGGAGTAGGTAGGCGGGGTTTTATCAAAGTGGGCGTACCTCAAACAGCTCTGCACAAATCAGTGTTTGTGTGGGTCCTTTTATACCCTGACTGGAACATACAAATATGGAAGGACCAGGAAACAATGCCCCCCCGCCCCAAGCATGGAGACTAAGTAATGCAGAGGTCTGAGAAGGTAGGTTCAGGAGGTTTGAGAAGGTACTCTGGGACAGCAGTGTAGCACAGTGGTAAGGAACAGGACTCATAACTGAAAGGTTGCCAGTTCGATTCCCTGCTGGGGCACTGCTGTTGTACCCCTGGGCAAGGTACTTAACCCAGAACTGCCTCAGTAAATACCCAGCTGTATAAATGGGTAACGTAAAAAATTGTAACCTATGTAAGTCGCTCTGGATAAATGCATCTCCTAAATGCCAATAATGTAATGTAACAATGTACTCATTAAACTGAATGGGTGCTACACTGATCCAGTATAAATTTTCATAAGAAAGACTGAAATCAACAGACAGGATATCAACACAAGGAGCAATCAGTCACTGTGGGTGGAAACAGAAGGACCTGATGTGGGGTTAACGTCTCTCCTCTGATAAACCTCCTGGTTCAATCCAAAAACAAACTCTTACTAAACACTGTTACAGCACACTGTAGAAGCAAAGATGCACAAAGAACAAAGAAAACAACATGAGCCGAGGCATTTCGGTTTCCTTTGAGAAGGGCGTGGTCTGAAAGGCGCTCTTACTCTGAGAATGTGAAGCAGGTTCTGAGCCCTGCTGGTGATCCTCTTCTCTTCCAAGTCCTGACTGTCCAGCGCAGACTGCCCACAGTGCATATGCAACCAAACCAGACCGCATGTTATTTAAGCGCCCGATTCACTCTGTGACGCTTTAAAAGAATAAAATGCTACTGTTAAACGATACTACAAGTGCAAAACATTACACACCATTTCCATGTCAGAGGCCCCTTTGTTCCTAGGTCTGATTATGCTTTTGCTGTATCAGATGATACATTACAGCCTAATTAATGGCACATTTCCCTTGTTTCACATTTTTTTTTACAGTCCAACATGCACAGAAAAGGGTATCTGAGAAAAATGTTAGGAAGTTGCCAACATGGTGGTAATTTATGACAGAAGCAGAGGAGGAACAGCTTATTTTTCATAGCCTATTTTTATCTAGCACACCTGCTGTGTGAGCCTCAGGTCTGCCTACACTTTTGGCAATCAGTGTGGAAGGACTCAGCTGCAGAAATCTGCTAGTGACAGTTTCAGATATGCCCCGCTCTTTCCAGTTCACAGCTAACTTTATAAGAAAATTTAATTTAATATGAAATTAATTTTTAATGCCCAGTGAGTGATTATGTAGTAAACAGTGTCCTCTGCTGGCGAAATGGGGAAACCACATGAACAAGAGTCTAACATGGAGGGTGAAATTCATACTTAACTGACAAAGCTTACCCCAGACAGCAACACCATCAAAGCGTGGGAATGAAGTACAACTCACTAAACATCCCTTTACTAAGCTGGTACAACTCATCTTTATTACCTGTCTCTGTTTATGTGGGTAGAGCCTTCTACAGACTGCTGAAGAGTACGCTTTGCAAAGGACACTGTGGCATATGCTTCGTAGCTCAGAAAACTCAAACATTTGCTGTGGTGAACCAGCTTCTTGTCATCTGTATCTCGCACGCAGATGCAGGTGAGGACAAGTGTGAGGTGCAGTACCTGAGACTGGCTCAGCAGAGGTTCTCTCTCCTGCCCAGATGGATGAACACACATGGAGTCTTCTGAGGGGGGAAGTGAGACCTCTGTCACGCTCTGTTCCTGAGAGAGAGTGATATTAAGGGAGACAGAGAGAGTCAGAGAGGAGGGAAAGGGGGAAGGCAGACATAGAGAGGTGGGGAAAGGAAGAGGGAGGGAGGTGAAGGTGTAGGAAGGAGCAGCTCCCTGTATTCCATGTGAATATATGTTTATCATCTACGTAACTCACTAACCTAGGGTGGCACACTGTTGCCAGGCACATATGAATGAAGTTGCTGTGGTTTGTTTGAGACCAAACTCGGGTAAAGGTGGCAGAGGCCTTTTGCTTACACTTTCCCTGTGCCGGTCGGGTGTGGTGCGTTTCTTGCTGCCAGCAGCAGTCTGCAGGGGTGTGGCCTCCAGGCTGCAGAACGTGCAGTCCCGGTCCCGAGTCTCCTGCAAGATGCTGGAGTTGTCCACCACTCCCAGCATGCTTTGCTCTGACTCTGTGCAGGTCAGGAATCAGTCACATCAGATTAACATTTTATGTGACTTTCCATGGTTACGGGGGATATATAAGTAACATTTTTTTTACTGCCTTGCTAGTCAAAATTGTAGGCAATTTTGAGGATGGAATTGTGATTTAAATACATTTTGAAACACATTACATTGACAAATTCTTTGCAGACAACACTACAAGATACCAGTCTCCAAGAGCTTTTGGAAACGGGCTTCATGTTCCAGTCAATTTGAAACACAAGCACTCTGACACAGCTGGACTGGACGAAATCAAGTAAGAAACACAGATGAGATTATTTTTTTATTGTAATTACACAACACAATCAAATTCTCTATGGATTTGGACAATTTTCCATACCTTATCATAGACAATGGTTATACAGGACGAATTCCTATGGATGAAAATATTTCCATGGGATGGTGGCAGGCAGTAGGTGGCAGTGTGGCCATTACAAAAGGGCAGCCTCTATATAGCACCCTTTATACTCAGACTCATTTATCTTTTCCTGTAATACTATTACCATCATTAATGCGGTTTTAAATCGGTCTTCATGTTTGTGTGATTGTCATGCAAGCTGCCCTAGACAAGTCACATGGGACATCCACAATTATTCACTTGGCAGATGCTTTCATCCAAAGCGACTTACAAGTGAAGCAGAATGCAACACAATCAAAGCCGTATAAAAGGTGTCATCAATATTAGGAGCGCTGCATGACAGAGGAGACATGACAGCTGTGATAAACATGATGATGATGATGACGATAGTGACAGTCTCTGTATGTAAACCTACTGGGACCTTCCCTCACCATGTAGGGTCCTCATCTTCTCTGGCTCACGGTCCTCCGCACCCCCCTCTGTTCTTCCTCTCCTCGGCAGCATGTTCTTGGGGAACAGCTGCAAAAGCAGGAAGGGCTGCTGATTCATACAGAAATTCAGTGACCGGGCAGTTACTGTCTGCATTCAGATCGGGCCACACACTCATTAACACAAGTAATCACAACGTGATTGTGGGTGGTCTGTACGTATACACTGACGTGTGTGTTACCTGTTGTACATGTGTGAGTTTCTTGTTGCAAATGTGTATGAGTGCGTTACCTGTTGCATGTCTGCCTGAATGTATAACCTGTTGTGAGTGTCTGTTACCCGTCAGATGAGGGTGAGGTGTGTATTGTTTGTTGCATGTGAGGTTGTTAGCTGTTCCAGTTGTACGTGTTACCTGGCACAGGTGTGTGTTACCTGTTTCAGGTAGGGGTGTATGACAGGCACGCAGTGGTGGCGAAGCAGCTGCTCTACCCCTCCGGTCTCCTTCCACTCCATGAGCAGGCGAGTGGGTGGAGCCATGTCCAGCGGGACCACCAGGTCGGAGGAGTCTGCAATCTGGTTTCGGATCTCCTCGTTCGAGAGCTCCTTCTCACGGTCCACCAGCAGCCTCCTCTTCGTCTTCACCCTCTTCCTCTCTGAAGAGGCTGAGAAACACCCAGGCGTGTGCATTCTCCTATAGATCTTATGCTTCCCAGTCAATAAGGCCGACTGAGGATTACTCAGGTATCCGTCATCATTCCATCAATAATACGGTGTTTGAAACAGCACACGTCCGAGTCATGGATTTACACTGAGTCACTGCAGACAAGCGAGAGGGAGCTTACGCGTAACAGATACTGGCTCCAGAGCAAAACCTTCCTCCTCGTTCGCAAGCAAGGTGGTCTCATCCAGCGTGGAAATTTCTGCATTGGGCTGGGGGTAGGGTGCGTCAGGATGTCCTTCTAGAGGTGTGCATGAAACACATGGTTACAACACTCAACAGAATGGGGGGTACGCGACAAAGACAAAGTGCCTCCACTTCCATGTGTACTTCATCAAACAGGCAAAGCAATCACCCATAGAAGGCTTTCAAATTGTTGAAGCGCGACCAAAATAAGACAACAGAGAGCAGGCTTTACAGATGTACCCGATTCTCACCTGCTGTGCTCCGTTATTGTCCTTTTGACCTGCACCGCTCAGACTCCTGCCTGTGTACTACAACTTACTGCCAGCAGAGCCCAAACCAGAGAAAGCCAACTTGTTTTTTATTTTTTTGGACTACATGAATTGCACATCCAAGGAAGTTTACAAGAAGAGACCACAACTCCTCCACCAGTCCATCCATTTTGTAAGTCCCCTTTAAATATTTGTGATTGTCTCCCGTACAGTGGGAGTGGGTGGGGGGGTTTTATCAAAGTGGGCGTACCTCAAACAGCTCTGCACAAATCATTGTTTGTGTGGGCCCTTTTATACCATTCATCCATTAGGGAACTGGGGGTATATATGACAGATTAAAAGAAACACTGGTAAATCACTAAAGGAGCAAAGGCAGTATTACCCTCTTTGCTGACAGCTGTTGGAGGTGGAGTTGCAGGTATCTCATTTTTGGCATCATCAGGAGTAAAGACGAGTGGCATTGCATCTTCGGTGGTATATGCCATAAAATCTGATGGTTAAAAACAGCATGGGTATTTAAACAGCAGGATTACGAGCCATGGTGTTGGTATTACCTAATAATCCTACGGATAAGATCTGGGTGGCCTCCTGAGGGCTATGTGCATCGTATCGTATTCAGCTCTAAACTACTTAACTGCCTCAACCATTTAGGAAATAGCAAAATGCACTGATCATTTGGAAAATGCAAAGCTGTGAATGTATGTGGCTTATTAACTACTAACAAGTTTAAGGCAGACAAACTAGTTATAAATGAGTTGAGAATGACACTCCAGACTCCAGATAGGGCTGTGCATCATTGGTGAAGGAGGGCTACAGGAAGCAGGTCAGAGAAAATGCCCTGTTCAAGGAGCTCACACTCTTCACAGCACAGCCTGAACATGTGACAGGATTTATTAACAAGATGCCAGTGACACAGAAGTTGTCGCCCGATGTGTTTCAGAGCATCATGACACTCCGCAAAGAGGAAAAATGTCACAATGCAACTAAACCAAGACTCAGTATTTTTCAGGCATGCAATGCTGGAGTCCCCTGCCCAGCAGACAGACATGTTGTATAGGACAGTTACTTCTCAGCCTGTGTCAGTTTGGCCTATTACATCATAAATTAGACCAGCGTTTCCCAATAACCATCATGTATGTTGGTTTTCCTTCCAGCTGAGCTCTGACCTATTTACATTTGAGTGGGCTGTTAACCTGAACATCACAGTCTTTATTTGAATAAATACATGTATTTGTTTAAATCTATATATTTAACCTGTACACGCAATGAATGAAATCTGGTGATACAGATTTCCTTCTAATATGAATAAAGAAAACTATTTGTTCAACATTTATGAATATCTGCTCCTTGAATAAATCTATTTCAGCTATCCCATTTAAGTATAACTATTTGTTCGATTTCTTGATCTAGTGCCCATTGAACAGCTAACTGCACCTTATCAATTATGATGGATACTTGTTTGCATTACTTATTTCTTTTAGGAACCCGAATGGAAATATCTTACATAAATATCACACATGTACACTTCTGTTGAAGCATTCACTTCCAACAACCCATATCTATAACAAAGATCTGATAGCAGATATGCAGTCAAATACAGAATACTTTTCATTTAACAGCTCAAGAGAATGACAACCTGTGATGAAAACCAGCAGTACAGTAGGCCTCAGGATCAGGATTGGGAAGCCAAACGACATTCACTGTTTAGCCTCGGGATGCCGTTTATCCATCATATGGTTAACTCTCTGAGCCACAGCCCAATCACAACAGCTTAATTTAACCCTGCCTTTTTCCACCCTTGCCAAGAGGCAGGCGTGACTGACAGCAGACACCGGACACCTCTCTTACAATATAAACAGTGCCAAAGGCCAAACATTAACCGCAGCACTCTTTCCAGACAAAGGTGTTTTGACATGTGACATCAGCATGGCAGGCTAATTCTGGGCATGCTAATGCTGGGGAGGCTAACACTCGGGAGCTGTGGAGGGGTGCTCAGATGCTGCCCTGAGAGGGCACTGGGAGGACATGGCACTGGAATAGCCTGTGTGGAAAGCCCTACCCAAGAGTCCCAAGCCCATCTCTTCATCCCCAAAGCCATCGCCAGGTGTGGCCAGGCTAGGGAAGCTCACATCAAACAGGCCATCCTGATGCAGGTGTGACTCTTCACCTGCAGAGGGCAGAGGAAATGAGCAGATAAAAAGACTGGAAAAAGAGAAACCACACAGATGATTGGTATTATTGTCAATATAACCAGTGAGAATATCCATTAGTGTTAGCAGTACCACAGTAGGCCCACAAACAATCTTCTCACTGCAAGTACTTGCACTGAATCCCAGTTTGTGCATCATTCACATCATTTTAATGTAGGCTCAGCCCTTCAACTGAATGTCCACATATGTTTATAAACATATCTACTTCTGCGTACATGCATGTGTTCATGTGTGTTCAACGACTATACGTCTTGAAAATGTGTGCAAACTAGCTTTTCCATACAGTGAAAAGTATTGTCCATAACACAATCCATGGACGCCAGCAGCAGCCACAATAGTTACCAAAGTCAGTCTCAAGAAGGAGGAAGCTGTTTCCCAAGTCCTCTTTCAGAGTGATGTCCTCTGTCCTGCACTGGTTCAGGGAAAAGTGGTCTGCAACTTCAATCGCACTGCAACAAGGGAGGAGTCACCACTGCCACTAGCATCCATCAGTCACCAGACAGGTTTAACACACAGGCATGATACACTGGTGCATGACATAAACTGACAGAAACTGCTCCTTGTGTGCTCTTCTCTTTTACAGTGAACACTTAATTGCATGGCAAATTTCCAGACTGGGTGGCCAAAGGGACCTGATCAATGTTTTAAATCTTCACTGGACAGACTCTGAGTGCAATCTATTGTGGGAAGAAGATCTCTGTAATCATCCCTCAAGGATAGGAACTGTCCACACACAGAGTTACTAGAGCCCATCCCTCTGAGCCCAGCAATCACACGCTGAGTCTGGCAGCTAGCCATGCTAGAGAGGAATGATTTCAATCAGTAAATCTGCTGAAATTGAGGTATGCCAGGGAGCTCTTCTGTGTGTGTGTGTGTGCGCATGTACTAAGGACATAATTTTTGGACAGATCAGATAAATATAACCATTTGATCATTCTCATTTTCTGGAGAGCTTTCCTGTATGTTAGTTGTAGTACCAATTACTATGTTTAAAGACAACCCAATCAGTTAATTATCTGCATATATTTACACTGATGCATCCCCGCTAACACCACCACCAAAACACCAGGGCAGTGATTTAGAGCTCTGCCAATAATATAGGAGTTCTACAGCCTGGCCTTGTGTCCGAGCCTTATCACCTCACTCTGTAAATCAAGCCTAAGGTAACTTAATCTGACGACAGCCAGAATACCCAGAGCCAGGTTAAGTTTTACACACTTTCAAAAGATAAACAGGCTAGGCAATGGTACACATACTCCCATTAGTGGCATGGTGCAGCAGACAGCCACGGTCACAAAAAGCATTCACCGCCAAAACGCTGACCCAGAATTATGTGGAAGAGAAAAAAAAACAACAAACATTTGGAGGTGTAATCAATCTCTGTTCTCTGTAATTTGCCTGAAACCTAAAACAGAAGAACAGTAGAGCTGCAGGAACTCTTGGCCTGCCTCAGAGACATCGTACTAGTTCTGTGTTTAACATCTCCACAGAAGAACACTGAGTATGCACTGCTCTTTTCGGTGCTTTGTAGAACAGCTCTCTTGGGGTAGAATACTGACACCAAGTTCTAGGAATAGGCTACCTCCACCGGTGTGAAAATGTTTTGGTGAGAGATCTGCAGAGTGCTCAGCAGAGGACAGTCGGATTAACATTTGCACAAATACATTTGAACAATGGGAGAACAGGGAACGTCTGATGCAAAGGCCGGTGCAGTACTTGACGTCCGGGAGCTGGGAGTCAAAATCTGGGAACTCCTCAGGCAGGGTGATGGCTTTGAAGGTAGCCTCCATATTTTCACTGGGGAGATCAGTTTGACCTGTGGGGGAAAAGGGGGGGTGTTACGAAGGACATGGCTCCCCCCTGTGGGAGAGATCAGGGCACTGACTCTGCTGTGCCCTCAATTAATTACATGTCACTTGGCAATGTGATTAAATAACAGAATAACTAATTAAGCTCAACTGAGACAGTCACAAAAAATCCCTTAAGGCTTCTTAAGAGCCAGAATTAAGAAACACCCCACCAGACCTCACTGTGGTTTTCATACTGTTAGAACATAAACATATTACATTACGAATGTAATTCAGAGAACTCACTGGAGTTAACCACCAGTGGTTGCATGCTACTTAAGCATAAAGATACTACATAAAGACTAATGAGCTGAGAGCTCAGATACTGTGATGAAGAGTCTGAGCCATTGTCTTTAATGTCACCTGCCATATATATATCAAACTGGAGCTTAAATTTTCACTGGAAAAGAAAGTGTTTGAATATGACCCCGCCGCAGAAAGCGCTTGCTTGAAGTTACTACACAAAACAGACGTATGGATGTTTGTCTTGTCCAACTGAGAATTTTCCCACACATTTCAGTTTGTCATAGAATGAGCCAAGTTGCCTTTGCAGCCAGTTTTATGCAATATTCATGATTTTATTTGGCAGCTAGCTACAAACTCCAGCTCAGAGGAATACGGAGGCAGCAGGCCTGGTCTGATAACTTAGGTCATCACTGAAGTTGGGTTGACTGAATCTGTCTGGTGACAATCATGCTGTAAACTGACATAATGTGAAGCAAAAGGCAGAGCAACCAAAAGCAGCGAGTGTTCCACCCGCTAAATCAGCACGCAGGACATAAGGGATGAGAGGATGAGAGGGAAACAGACAATGCTCCTCCCTGCAGCTCATGCATACTTATCTCAGTTTAGCACAAAGCTACCCCCAGAGTTGCATAAAGCTAGCTGAACTCCCCTGCACACAGCCGAGTTGTCGTTTTGAGGCCCTACACGACGGCACAAACAAGTTTTCACCGGGGCAGTTCTCTCTTTTTAGTACAGAAAAATTCATACAAGAGAGTCATTTTTCAGGCTACAGTGTTAAGTGTATAAGATGTTGGAATAACTGCTCTAAACTTTCACAAAGACCACCATGCTGAGCTAGAGATGCACAAACCAACCCTCCAAACTCCTATTTTAACTACGAAAAGAAGGAACAAAATAAAAACCAACATGTGTGTGTATTATATTGGGTGAGTCACACACTAAATGCATTTCATGTTCCATTTGTTGCCATGGACATACCTGCATTAAAGCACTGAAAGGCACAATTAATTTTAGAAGCAATAACGGTAAGGAATAAAGATATATAAACATAACCTGGACGAAATGCCACTTTGATTTTTAGCACTGCATCATTGCAGTCAGCCAGAAGGTACTTGGCTTTTCGGGAGTAGATCCTCACCACACCCAGCAACAGATGTCCTGACGTCCGCAATCCAATTTTGACCTGTCAAAGACGTCACAAAGGAAAGAAGTAGGCCAATAAAAAGCCAAAGTCACCAAAGGCTTTTAAAGGCCAGCACCTCATCTCTCAAACGGACTCCGGCTTATCAAACAAAACACTCCTTATTTACTGCAAAGCCTGAAAAACTCTGATGTGACCTGAAACAAACAAAACAAAACAGTTTTTAATCAATCAATCCATGTGACCAACTTTAAATTCATTTATTCTAGTGGTTTCAATTGCGGGCACTCTGAAGGCAAACCACCTTCAATAATGGATGGATTCTTCACTGCCTAACAAAGGTCAGACATCCTTCATTAGTTAGGGTAATAAAAATGTAACAGTAGAGCGAAAGACCTGCCCCGCTGACGCAGTTACCTGTGGCGACATTATGTCTTTGATGGTGGTTTCCAGGTTGCACTCGAAGACGTGGGCCTTAGTGATCTTTTTCTCCCAGTGGGCTGCTAGCCAAATCTTAGCCAGCGGCCCGCGTTTCGACATGAAAAGCTGAGTGTAGAACATATTGATCCAGGAGATCGTTCTCTTTCTCAGCCCTTTTCCTGTGAATCGAGACAGGTGTGCCTTTGCTCCTACTGGGGGTCCAAGGTAGGGGAAGCGGCCGAGGCAAGCGAAAACAACAAAGATGTAAACGTAAAGAAAACAAACAAGTAGACAAAAGATATTTACTATAGCCAACGAGCTTACAGTCTCCTTGTCAGTACTGGCTAAACTACCTGGCTAGGAAGAAACAAAACAGCCAGATAGTTACATTTACAGAGCTAACGTTATGTCTAGCGTATCATTTTAGAAAAAAAATGTGTGTTCATTTCGTGTGGTTTGTACCCTTGACACAGACTCTGGAGTGGTCAGCTAGCTTGGTGTCTACAACTTGAGTGGAGTCTTCATGACTGTATTGCTTTAAATGGGTCTTTTGAGAGACTACCAAAATACTGTAGCTAACATTACGCTAGCTCGCTAATAAATTTGAAGGAACATGAGCTAGCTAGTCTTCTAGAACTGAACTGAGTCTTCTAGAGATTAGAATTGAACACTTAACTACCTTACATAGCAAGGTAGTTTTCATTTTATATTTTTACAAATGTTGGGCTTTGGTGTCACCACGAATACGTTCATTTTACAAACGGAAGGATACGACGTACGAACGGTTGGCGGAGTTTACATTGCTAACTTACCTCCTACTGTTCTTCTACAGCCGAGTAGCTAAAGTTCGACAGACAGCGTAATAACTCATACTGCGCTGGCGAGCTCGAGTCTGCGCGTCCCGCCATTTCATGCGCGAGGGCGTCTTCCCGAGCTGCCCGCCAAGCTCCTTTCCCTGTGCCCGGCCGCACGGTGCCATAGGTGATGTCCTCATGGAGAATAATCCGATAGCTGTTTTAATTAACGGGGGATTGAATGGGAGTTGTTGTTTGTAGCTCCAGGACATATTCTCAAATAAGCAGGCCACCAGCCCATTAACACCATTCAAGACCTGTGCAGTATGCTATTTGCACCTGGCGATACTTGCCAGCAGGGGGCAGCAACTCTGATACTCGTGAGAACTTTACGAGTGATGCCAATGAATTGCTAGATTCTTCTTTGACAGAACAACCGCTTTAAGGTCTGACTAAAGGACTCGAAGGTTGTACATTGATGCTGTAAACGTCTGCAGTAAGAATTTAAAAAGGAAATCAGATAGCCATGAATCCATTAAGTGAAACTGCAAGATAGGAAAATCAGTACAAATAAAAAATCTGTTACGTTTTCATTGATTAATCCGGTAAGCAAACAGTCCCCAAAATGCACGTGCCAATTAAAGACTTGTATGTGTTAATGTTTAGTCATCTGAAGTGACTTTAATATTATGGATAGATGTGTTGGTACAAAAATTGTCCATAACACAACTGAAAACGAAGACAACGTTACGATTCACATACTGTCACACAAGTGCAATAGTAATTGGGACAGCACAAAACGGGTCTGAAATCAAAGTGCTGTTGCAGCAATCACAAAGTGCTCCAGTAATCAAGAACCTGCAATGTCAAGCATGTCAATGCTCAGAATGAGGAGAATTTGTGTTCAGGGAGGTCAGATGCTGTCTGAAGAAGTGGGAGTTTGAAGCTAGCCACAGCTGTTTTGACTGTTCTGTACTACTGATACTTGCAATCTGACACTTGGGTCAGCAGTGAAAATGCTACACCCTTTCAATACTTTTTTGTGCAGTTCAGTGTTCAGCTAACAGGAAAATTCTGAAATACAATTGAAGGGTCTGTGCAAGCAACAAGAATCATCAGATAATCTTGCTGCATAACTGGTCAAAGCCACAAGAATTTTTTTTGGCTGTGAGAGTGCGCCTGGAAACACGAGTTTCAGAAACTGAAAGTAAGACTGAAAGAGAGGGACTGAAAGCTTGGGTGTTGGCAACCCTGGAACATGGAAGATTGGATCCAAATGTCAGCTTCAAAACGAACAGGGATAGTAGCACTCAACAATGGTGACATCAAATCATCTGAAAATATCAGACGTGGTCATGTAGAATTGGGGGGGGGGGGGGGGGGTGTTGTTGAACAAACAACAGTGAAGTCACAGATGGAAATAAGGATGAGTCAGAGCCAAGTTTTATTCCACCACAGTAATCCCCCCCCCTCCCAACACACGAATGCACACACACAGACACACACGCACACACACCCCTTCTCTTTCACTCAGTCCAGGGTCTTTTGATGTCAACTGCTTAAGCCCACAGAAATTAATTTCTCTTTCATCTTATTTCACCCCCCCACCACCACTCAGTACAGTACCTTTCAGGACCATCTCCTCTCTCTATGATCATCCACCCAATCAAGCGCTCGTTACAGTCAAACACGCACTGCTCTCGCCTCCCTGTCTTCCATTTCACAGCATTGCGCATATTTACGAGGATCATGTGAATAACGACTGTTCTGTCTTTTTGTTTTGAGTTGATTTTCAACATGCTCTTTCTTTTTTTCTTTTCCTCTGTCTCCAGAAGATGTGGTTGTGGGAACTCTGGTGAGTATATCCTTGTAGTCAACTGAGAACCAATTTTCTTTTTTATATTGATTTAATTAAGGAGGGAATTTTTTAGTGAGTGAACCTGGAGGATTATTAGATGATGGTGTCAGAGACTGCTCTGCTGTCTTTAGTGTGGTTACACATGACTTTGACAGAATCTGAGAGTACCCAAACCAAGGCTCGAATCAAGACCCAAACATCATTTGAGGTGTCAGGCTCACTAAGACACATCATTGCAGTTGTGGCCAAAAACCTGGCTTTTAGTTAAATATCACTAAATAATAGAAACTAAAGGCCCATCAGCCACATGGATAGGTGCCTAGAGAACTGGAGTTGAGACCAGACTTAAAGGCCAGATACTGGGGGTGAGTTTGTGCTTTTGTGTGCGTGTGTGTGCTTGAAGTGTGCAGAGAGTTTATGTTTGCATGATGAGTGTGTGATGGTGCTTTTAGTGTGGCTTTTGGCCAAGGCAAAAATACTTAACAGTGTAGCTATGGGGAACCCAGATAAATACATGCCGCAGAGCTTAGAAGGAAAGATGTGCTGTGCGTGAGTTTGTCGTCATATGCACGGGTATGTGTGTTTTTGAGCATTGTGCGTTTCTGTCTATTTCTGTCTATGTGCGTTTGTGTATGTGTCTATTTGTGTCTGTATATGTATTTCTATTTCTGTCTTTGAGCACGTTTGTGTGTGCATTTGTGTGCCAGCATGTATATGTGTGTGAGTGATATTACAGAAATCCATCTTCAGTACCACTGAGTGTCAAACTTGTTTCTCCAGGATTAAAGACTTGAGGAGCATCCTACTTCTCAAGCTGTCTGTAAATGTGTATGACAAGGTGCCATCTGTTTCTCCTCAAGACAGGGCACTAGAATACAGGCTTCCTGTGCTCAAGCCCCATTCGCCTCAGCCTTGATTTAGCAGATGAACTACAGACTGGCACTGCAGATGGTCGATATGAGTGGCATTTATGGAGATGGATTACTGCATGATGTACTGTATATGCGTCTAACACAAACGCTTAAAGCAAAAGCTCTGCATTGACATTCAGATACTGGAGGACTGCTGACCACAGACCACTCAAAGTTTCCCTCCAGTTTCCCTTTTTCTAATGTAGAGCTGGAACCAGACTGGCTTATTATACCCCTTTCCCACTATAGAGCTGGAATTTAGCTGGCTCATTATACCCCATTTCTGCTGTAGAACCAAAACCAGGCTGGCTCTTTCTACCACTTTCCCACTGTAGAGCAGGATCTAGCTCATTGCACCACTTTCCCACAGTAGAACTGGAACCAGTCTGGTTGATTATACCCCTTTTCCATTTCTGACCTAAACAGTACTGGCTCATTGTACCCCATTATACATTATTCATTATTCCACACCAAGACAAAAAGTATAATGGGAAAACGCTCACAATCTAACTGCAGAACTACTAGAACTACAACACTTCACTTATTATTCATGATACCATATTTCCATGTAATATATTGCATTACACCTTTGGGGCTTGGAAGCATTTGAGGTAGGCTAGCTTGCGAACACTAGTTGTTGTTGTTGCCTGTTGTCACACTTTTAAACCCTTTCGCAATTATTTTTAGCGTGGGTGTTAGGCTACGTTACATGAGTCATTATGTTTTTGTTAGCATTATTAAGCTTCTCATAGTTTTCAATTAGCATTTGCTATATTTAATGTTAAATCGCTGTTTCCTCAAAGCTAAAATTAGCTAGAATTTTTTCTAATCTCGTGTACTAATCGCACCGGTTTTAGCATATGCGCTAAACAGCTAATCACACCGGTGTGAACGCCGTTGGCGTGCAAATGAGTATGTACTTTTGCATACGCAGATGACGTCAGTTTAGTAGGCGGTCCTTCAATGTGGCCCAGGACACATTTGCGTTCACACTGCTGAAAGAATGTGGCCATATGCGGCCCAGACCACCTCTGAATGTGGTCTGAGCGATCGGATCTCAATGCGTCCTCAATGCATCTTGGGTGCGTTCACACCTGTACTTGGAGCTGTCCACTTGTGATCACATCACCCAAGATGCATGTTAATGACAGGTGTGAACAGGGCCTAAGTTAGCCAGCCTTGTGATTCAGGGAACATCCCTTTGAAGGCACTCGTGGAATATTTAGTCTAGTTATAGGGCAGCAGTGTGGTGTAGAGTGAAGGAGCAGGGCTTGTGCCAAAGATTGTCCCATTACTCTTATTCCATTGAGCTAGGTGCTTCAAATGTCCTACTTTATGAATGGAAAATATGTTAATAAAAAAAGCAAGTATTTCTAGATAAGAACGTTCCCCAATGTAACTGTAATGTAATGTAAATGTAATTTAATAATATTGTTACAGTACTGTGTGTGCTTTGAATGGATTTGCTCAAAATACTTTGTGGACTATTTGATTGGCAGACGTTGTCATTTACTTTGCTTTCATGCAGAATTGCTTTCACAATTCAGAGCAGGGAGTGCATTCCCAGCAGAGATGACAGATCGTGTGATTAGAGCAGTGTTAGCCAGTGTGAGGTCTGCAAGGTTCTCAAGGGTATCAGGCTACTTATCACATGAAAAAACAAAAGCTAAACACAATTTCCTGTTTGTGATAAAAAAAGAGAACTTCCTGTTAACAAGAAGAGCACAGAATCTCCATTTATAGAGAATTTCCATTTATGTCTTATAAAATAGAGTTGAAAATGCCTCAAACTCCAAGTGCAGCCTTTTTTGTTTATTGGGATCAATGTAGCGCAGATGTTGTATAGATTCATATCTGGATAGGTTCTTATATTCCCTGAATCAAGTATATCAGTTTGTCCCCATTGCATGTAGATTAGTGTTTCTATGCATGTTAGGGGCAGGGATGGGATCTTGCACATGATTCTGTAGCTCCATGTCATTTTTTACCTCTCACTTACTAACTTCCTATTTTGACAGACTGAAAAATAATGAAGCATGCAGTACAGGATTGCTACAAATGTAATAAGGTTTTAAGTTCATTAATTAATCAATCATGACAAAAGTTAAAACAGTTCTTTCTCAATCCTGTTTATCTTATATCAAGAGTCAGAAAATACCATGTGTTATAGACTATCTTGGGAAAGCCCTTCATTTCCCTTAAAAGGTCTTAAAAGGATAATCTGCAATAAAATTAAGGGTCCCACTCTTTATACTGATACAAAACCTTTAGTAAAGTTGTTCTTCCCCATTTATTAAATACCACTATTGTAAGGAAGTGACTAAATCATATTCAGCTATAAATATAAATGTTAGAGCCTGACAAAAGAAAAATGTCAAGATATGAGAAGTGCATGTTTTAAACGCTGCTTTGAAAATAATTGCACAACCTAAATTTGAAACTTAACCACCCATTTCCTGCCAGCTCATTCTTTGTTTTGCAAACTGTTTAAATGATATGTCAAAGAGAAACCATTCTCAGTTCGTCTCTGGTAAGACACGTTCAATCAATCCTTTCTTACATAGTGGGGAGTCTCCAGTTTGACTGTTGTTAGTTAGACAAGCATCTTAAATGTTCACTCATATGTATTTGTAGTGGCACTTATTTTCACCATATAGAGGAACTCTGTCCCTCTCCAAGTGTCTGAATGCATGTAAATGTTGTTCATTATTTCTGTTGTGTCATTAATGCATGAAACGTGACGTGGTGTTAATGGATACCTGTTGCGAAAAGGTTCCTTTTGTGACTCGCTCTTCAAGTCTGCTTTAAATGGGGTGATACTTAAAGTCTACAGTCACAATCAATACACTTGTATAAAGTAATTGGATGCAGATACACAGGATATATTGTAGCCGTAAACAGGTGGAGGTAGGCCTAATTACTCTGTGTTAGTGTTCAATTGGCTGGAGCCACCACTGTACTGTTGAAACAGATGCTCCAGCTTCTCTAATGAAACCATTCTGAATGTTGCCACTGTGTACAACTTACTACTTTAATGAAGAGGACTGCTGCGAATTGTGCTCCCCGATTAGTGGCTTTGCCTCCCACAGAAATGAACAAAACTGCCACAATTGTGCCGATTAGCCGCTTTGCCTGCCACAAAAATGAACGAAACTGCTGGAAATTGTGTCCCCTGATCAGCAACATCACCTGCTACAGTTTTTTTTTTGTTTTTTTTTTTTAAATAATTGTTTTGCTGCCTGTGGGGAAAAAGTTCCCTCTCCCGTCTAGTTAAGGGACAAATATTTTACAGCTGAAGTTTGTAAAATTGTGCTTCAAAATGCAGTACATCAAAGAAGAATAAGCTGTCATATGTTACTAAATATAAATAAGATACATTCACTTTAGGTAAACATGCAATAGATGTCCAGATGCATTCACACAGCCAACAGTACCCACAAACTTCCCTCCCTTTAGGAAACACCTACACACTTTTGTGCAAACTACAGGTTCCATGCAATCTAATGAGATGAAATGTCTCAGGGTAGTCTGTTGTGTCTTCTTGTAAAACCGCCTATGCAATGCAGGGGAACTGATGTGAAGATGGTTACAGAGAAGATAAAGCTGTGTTGAAGATGATTTGCTGTGTTGTGGTCTTCTATACTGCGGTCTATGCATGCAGACTGTTTGACTAATTTCTTAGATCAGATCAGTGAAAGCACTAACAAAGGCTAAACTCTGTCGTACTGATGGCATCAAGGTGCTGTTCTCATAAGAAGCAGGACATGTTGTGTCTTTCTATGTTTTTCTGTATGATTTTTTTAACCTGGCTTGAAGTTCAACAGGTTGAATCACCCCATCACCTGTACACAGTCATCTCTGTCATTCTGTCATATAGTACTTATACACTAGTCAAGGTTGTCACTGTCATGAATGATATAGCCAGAAACATTTCATTTGCTCCTATTTTTATTGGATTTGATCCAAAATCCACATATACCACATATTTTATTTTTTATGCTTACATAGAGTATTACATTTGTTTTAATGCTTAGTATCATTTCAATGTATTACACACATGTCATATTAACACTTACACAGCGAGAGAGAGAGCAGAGCTGCACTTACAGTATACTGTAGCAAACACAAAAGCTCCAGAACAAGAATAAAGCATCTTATCTATCATTTGTAGTGGACAGACAGAAAGACATAATATCAGGGGGTCACAAGGTGAATCCACTTAAGTATCAAAAGGCATTGGCAGTTTAAAGGCTTTGACAGTCTAAAGCATGAACAGCTTAAAGGCATTGGCAATTTAAATGTAGTAGATATGAAACCCTGTCCAAGAAAGACAGTACCTGTGCTTCTCCACAGATACTCTGACAGCCAGGTATTCCACTCCTCACCTGCTTGCCACTGCAGTTTTTGTTTTCCCTTGGGGGTGGGAGGGCATACCTCCAATCTGTCCATGAAACAGAGAATGAATGGACATAGCTTCTACAAAAGTTCAAAGCTTTCAGACAGCTGGCAAAGTATGTAAACACTACCAAAGTAAACAAAAAGTAAACACCACCTTGCATTGCAGTCCTGCTTCAGTGGAAAATGGAACTTATTCAGGTTGGGGCCTTATCTCGTGCATTTCGCTGTTAGTACAAAAACTTATACACTGGATGAGACTACTATCACCCGCAAGAAAAATATGGAAATATGGAGCTAGATGAACTTTCTGTTCAATATACAATGACAAATTTTTAGGCACCCTAAGTTTAGGCACCCTTTCTGAGTGTAGGCTGACATCACATAACCCTGACAGCATAGATTTGAGTCTGGGCTGTGCCACTAGCCTACTGTGTTGAGTGGGAGTCTGCAGTGACAGGACATGATTGGCTTTCCCCCACCGGGAGAGGGTGGCCTTAAATCTGCCAGGATGTCTCCCACTGTGTCTGCACCACGAAGCAACTCACCAGGCACCCATGACAGATGCTCGAATCCTGCAATTGATTGAAAAATAACAGTCAGCATTGCAGCTAGCTGTATTGAAGGAATGTGTGTGTATATTTCAATATTTCAAAATTTGAATGGCTAGGTCGCAATATTATAGGGTGGGGGGGGGGGGGGGGGGGGGTGACGAAAGAAAGAAAATAAGCTCCCTCCCTTCCCAATAACAGAGTGGGTCCACCCCCTGTAAAATGAAGTCACAGAAACCCTTACTCTGCTGTAGTTTACAGGGAGGTTCCCCTGCCTCTGACCTACCTTAATCTGCTGGTTAGACTAAGAGCTAAGCACAGATGACTGCTATATTTAGATTTAGTGATAGCTGAAAAGCAGTAAATACTACTAATACTGGAGGTATTACACAACACAGGAGGGATTTGGGTTTTAATGGCATGAAATTGCTGCATGTTGGCTTTTAGGCTGTAATTAGCACCTGCTAATTTACCACTCTGCACGGCACTTTTTAATGCTCTGTAAGGCGCTCTGGTTAAGGGTGTTTGTAAATAAATAAAATTTACTAAAATGACTACACAAACAAATAAATGAATGAAAGAGGCTCTTGTTTCCAGGCAAAGTGCATTAGTTCCATTTTGTCTGAATGAGTCAGAGAGAGAACGGCTGTTCTGGGCTGTTCTGTTTTGGGAGAACTGCTTTCCTGTCTGGCCTATTGAATGGGATTAGGATGGGACTTACAGTAGAAATGTCCTCAGGAGAGAGCTGGAAACTTGATTCATGCTTGTTAGTGTGATACAGCAGATTCAGTCAGTAATGGTGATTTGATTAACCAGATAGATAAGTACTTTGGTGGGACTAAAACTGGCAGTTATTTCTGCCCTGCGCAGATCTGCAGCCCTGCAGCCACTGTGGCCATCCAGCGCTGGGGTTTTCCCACGGTAATCGTCTGTATTGGTCATTTTTACAGCAGAAGACATGTAATAAACATCTGGAAGGAGTGCCTTTGCTGGCCTGATGGCAGAAATGAAAATCCAAAATGCTCACCCTGACTTTCACAAACAAAACAGCATGTTTAAGCTGTGAGTGTGAGTTATCAAGTTTAGTTCTTTTTACCAGAATGTCTCTTAGTTTGTGTCAGTGGGGGATGTAACAAAGTGCTGTAATTGTCTCTACATGCCACCACCTCCCCCACTCTCTATCCCTCCCTCCCTGCATGTGTGTGTGGCTGCATTGGCATCGTTTCGTGCTGTGAGTCGATGCCGGCAGCTCCTTCCTGCTCCTCCTCATCCTCGGCAACAATCGCGCTGCCGACTGTTCAATCATTCCTGCAGCATTATTCTAATGTTATGCTAGCGTCCCGGTTTCCTCATGAGGGGAACGATATTGACATTCATTGACACAATGCATCCTCCCTCCTCTTCATTCTTAGGTTCCTGTTAGGTTTGTAAGGACGGCACTCAATGAGGCTCTGACTCATTTCTACCGCAGCAGAAGCAGAGATGTAAGCAGAGACGCTAATCTCCCATGCTGATGCACATACTGAAATCATAAATGAACATTAGGGATTCATCTGCAATCACTGACATGTCCCACTGTGACTAGATACTCTCAGTAATCTGTAATTATCATATACATACTCATGAATATGCAGGAAATTCATATTACAATATTTACAAACTGCAAAAAAATTCACTTTGTGATGCCAGCTGGTTCATGGAGCCAGACGTGAGGAGCATTCGGTGTTTTTGATATGAGGGATTTCCCAAAGTTCCATGTTCTGCCTGGAGTTAGTTCTGTCTTTTGGCAGTTTCCATTTTGGGAATTTGTGATAAGTTCTGGAGTGCTTGGGCCTCCATGACTTGCTGCTCGCCATGCCTGGTCCAGGAGAATGTGTGGGTGTGTAGCCATGCATCAAGACACCAGTCAATAGACCGTCTCCCTGACAATGTTGGTGGAGAGGGTGTGGCTGTTGGTGCTGTTGCAGGGCCCGGCCATGGGGTGGCACTGCTGCTGCTGCCGCCGCTTGTGTTCGGCACTTGTTCTGCAACATGGCAGGCAGAAACAGTGGAGTGTCGAGAAGAAGATCTGGCGGTAGTTGGCGGAGACCAGGTTGTAGAGGACGGGGTTGATGGCAGAGCTGACGTAGAACAGCACGTTGGTCACCATGTAAAAGTAGTGGTAGAAGTCATACAGGCTGCTGCACAGAGGAGAGACCACACAGGAGATGGAGTCACACATGCCCTCATTCAGCAGATGCTCTGTGTGTGTAGCTGAAGGTGTCTCTTGCAGCTTGGCTAATTATCTTATCATGCTGAGTAAAATTAATATGATTTTTAAAAGAAAATTTCGATTAAACAGTCTCTGTGAGCTCTGCTTGTAAACAACCCAGTCCTAGCCCCCACATTTTGCAAGCTCACAGACTGTAGTATTTCATCACAACAATAGCAGAATTTGGGTTGTAGAAATTGTGGAGGGATGTGAATCAGCTGCAGCGCTCAGAATAGGCTGTGAGTTCTGTCAGATTCTTTGGGTTTAATCTCGACCACCTCTTTATGGAGGCCAAATTCACTGGGATCTTAGAGAAGGCTGCCAGTTATTGTGTGTGATGCACCATAGTTCATCAGGCAGTAAACAGAGTGCTGGAATCTGTTTGTGTGTGTGTGTGTGTGTGTGTATGTGTTGGTTGTGTATCTGGTTGTTTGTATCTGGAGGGGGTTTTCTTTGTATGTTTTGATATGCATGTGTTTATGTGTAACCACATTTAAACCCAATCTGTAACCCAGAGTGTCTGTCACAGCCATGGCTGACGCTGCAACCCCTTTAACAGAGATGCTTTAAGCCTCACTCTACCATCGCAACCAGAAATCTGCCACATTTTTCCAGCTGTGTATACAGCAGCAATTCTATAATGTAATATTATACAATATCAAGAGAGGACTCTACAGACAGGATGCAGAACCTGATTTGCTGTTGGATAGGTCAATGTCTGTGTTCAGGTACTGATACCACCTCAGTGCTATTTCCAACCTCAGTTTCACCCCTCTCCTTAAAGTCAAAGTGATCTCCACAGAAAGAACAGACTGCAATTATCCCCTAATAGGCTGCACTGTTCCTCTAAATATGACAATATTGCCCCATATGAATTATTCATTTCTTATGACCCATTTATGTTTCTGCATTACATTTCAACTCATGGCTGTCAACTTTTGGCCAATTCAAATGGAAAAAATAAAGTCGGAGGAGACTAGCCAATTTTGACAGCTCCTTCCGAATAATTTATATATGGTAAATAGACACAAGAGCTTGACTCTCAGTTAGACACTCACCACGCAGAAAGTCTGGGACTTTCCTGCACCTCAGTGGTGCAGCTGTTTGTCATAAAATGCCTACATGTGTCCATACCACAGCATCCCAGCTAGTGTACAATGGTAAGAGAGGAACACCAGCTTTTGCTGAGATTCAGCCTAACCCTATGATGCTTGGCTCTTATCTCTAAACAACCCTGTAATATGGTTCCGTAGATTTTGTTGGTTTGGCCCCTCCACATTCACAGCTTTACACATCTCCTTAAAAGCAGAGTCCTACTTAACCAATGTTTGCAGTGACTGGAAAACTAATGTCGTATCAGTCACGTTTTCAAAGAGAATATTCACTGTGTTTGAGAACTGAGTATTCACTGTGCTTGTAAATAGAATACCGTCTGTGTTTGCAGATTGAGCTGTTTCTGGTTGTAGTGCTGAATGTTCCTGAGATCTGACACTTGTACAGCTCTTCCAATCAGCTTCAGACGCAGCAATAAGCACTGCAGCACTCACAATAATAGAAGCTACATTATTCCATTGATTCCTCATTTCTAAAGGCTTTATTCAGACTTTATCTGAAGGTAGCTGAGTGAGCTCTGTTGCTTCCTGTTACCCACCTTGTGCTCCTATTTTTGGAAAGTGCAAGGAGGCTGCGATCAATCTCCTAACATCTTATTTGTACTTTTATGACGTAAGTGTGAATGTTTTTAAATTATTTACAAACACTTGATGCATCTCCTTAAACAGCCTGGCTCAAAATAACACATCCCTCCAGCCATGAACAGATCCAAACAAACAACTTGGTTGAACCAAACCTGTATCGATTTCTGTCTCTTAGTGGTTGAGCTCTTTTACACACTATACAGAGTCCCCTGCGATTTACAACTGTCATTAGTGTCTTATGCGACCCTGAAAAAGATTTAGCACGGAGGCCTAATTGCATGTAGACAACTGATCGATCCTGTATGAGAAAGGTGATATGAAGTGGAACTGGCCCCCTGTGTGCTGGCTGGAGTACCACACTGGAGGCTGCAGCTGGAAAGAGGAGCCAAGGAATGAAGGTAGACTGCTTCACTAAAAACAGCCAACCGTATGTGTGAGAACGTCTCAGTGCATCATCTGTAAAAATTGTCTTGGAAAAAGAAACATGCTACAGAAATTAATAACGAATTAAATGTGTGAAATCCACAGAGAGAATACCTCACTGGGGTTTACACCTCAGTTAATGACAGTGGGATCCTTCAAGCCTAAACTGTCACTGATCCACTCAATCCATATAACATGTGATTGATTAGCTCGCTGGCCTGTTTTTCCTCATTCTGTCTTCTATTTTTATGTTTCAAATAAGAAATAAGTATGAGAAAAGATGAGTAGATATATATTTCCAATTTCCTTCATTGATTGTGAAACTGAGATTAAGTCAATTTGACATAGGGTAAATCATCCACACAGTTTTCTCCAGTTTCAACTTTTCAGACCAGTTCCAAAATCACAATTCTTCTCATGAAAAAATGTTTATATATTTTTTTCCTTTTAACTTTTATTAAGTAATGATGGTCAACCAGTTATTCATTTGTTGTTTTGTCAAAAAACACTGAACACTAGGGAAATTACTGGTTGGACATTCTAAGCACACACCACATATAACGCCATTAGACAGGAGAGTATTAGGGCTTGAGCCAAATAAACACTTTCCCTGTGTTGTCTTTCTGTAGGAAATGACCATGTGATTGGATAACAGAATGGAGTCATGTGATCTGATAACCACGCTGGGTGGTGTTACTCACTCTGTCCACTCTGTCACATAACAGTACATAAGCCGGCGGGCGTGATAGGGCAACCAGCACACCACAAAGGCAAGGACCACAGCACCTGTCAGGAGAAGGGAGAGAGGTACTCTTGTATGCTGATGACATCAAGTGCTCTGGCAACACCATATAAACTGCCATGATACTAAAGGCAGTTTGAATAGGTACATGGGAAGGAGAATGGAGGAGGCAGAGGATGAGAGAAAGGGTAGGAAGGCCTGAAAGGGAAGCTAAGAGGGGCAGGGAAAGAGAGAGAAAGAGAGGCAAGGGAGGGAATGAGAGGGAAAGCGAGGGAATGGAGGGGGACACATGGAGAGCAAAGAGGAACTGCTGACAAGCAGTGATAAAAGCCCCTCCTGCATTGATGGAAAAAACTGTCACTTTTTTCGTTAATAAAAATATAACATGAACAGAAATTTATCACCTGTTTTATATGAACTCAACTGAGATTTCAGCATGCATCACATCCTGTGATCAGGCAGCAGTGTAGAGTCCTGGGTCAGGGCCAGGATTTGCAACACAGCCCCGAATTAGCTGCTGTATATAAGGATATCATGTAGTCAGGTGCATTGGATATAGATTTCTGCTGAGTGGAGTAAAATGAATATGACTGTAATTTACTTTTTTGCTGTTGTGATTGTCTGGCTTATGATGGTTTCTGTGGCTCATTGATTTCTCCATTGTCCCTGTTGACTTAAGGCCAGTCATTATTCCCCTACAGATTGCTCTACCTGTGAGAGCTCTATTTTAATAATCAGTCATACTTTCATTCAAATCAATACTTTTGCCATTTCCTTAAAATCCTGCAGTATATCATCCATTTTTAAAAACACGTGAGCCCAGTTTCATCTACAGTCCTGGCCATACCAACACCTTTTTCTTTTTTATTGTTTTCTGATGGACCTCCAGGTTCCCAGTAAGCTGTCACACCTAAAATGGATGAAAGGAGCATTGGAGTTTGCATGTATTCATTAGGCAGATGCTTTTATCCAAAGCAACATACAAGGCCACCATAGCAAGGACAATCATTGCAGATAACAAGGGGTAACCATAGGCAACAACACTGGTTCGAAAGTAATGCAGTTGAGGTCCAGTGCAAAACTAAACCTCAGTTTGCACACAAGTGAACACAGCCAGACAAAGTGCATGAGGTATTTTGCATGAAGTGCTACCGTAGAAGTACAGTGTTGAGTGTGGAGATAAGACTTACAGTCCGTGGGCCCCCGGTTAAATGCAAGCGACACAGCTCAGTAAATGACACAGCTGGGACTGAACCTGGGCTGTAGAGCTCAGCTCACATTCAAAGTGAACACTTAGATTCATTTGTCATAGCTGTCATAGTCCTTAAGTTACAAGTCCTGCATTCCATTCTGCTGCTTGCCTCTGCTTGGCCGTCAGCATTGCAGAGATGTATTGTGGGTAATGCCCCTCTGGCAGTGTTCCTTGGCTGGGGGTGCTTCGTGCCACAACCAGTGCATCTCAGCAGTTTTTGGCATCAAGGATTGGACACTGCTTTCAGTACGACATAACTAGAATTTGCAGTTATTTCCTGTGTCCTCAAAAGCCCAGCTGCTCCTTCTCCAAAAAGTGTTTGGTTTTTGTTGCCTTCTAAAACATTTCTCCAAAGGTTAAAGACAGGAGCTGGTTGCTATATGCCAGCTGGCTTTTTTTCTCTGGGATGGAATGGATTGTGTCTGAAGCATTATGGATTGAGTGACCATGTGTTGACTGCAACAGTGAAAAAAAACAGATTAACTGAAGGACCACAGACTGACCAAGCGGTATAGGAGCAGGGACTGGTAGCATAGCTGCCTGCTGCCATGATGATAGGAAATGAGATGAAATGGAGGCACATGGTGAGCTGCCGGCTCCCGCTGTGTAGGGAATTGCAAGAGAGAGGAAATGGGGAAGCTATGATTGCATAGCGACAATCTCCCTGGAGACCCTCACACTTGGGGTGACTCTTTCCAATCGATTATAAGTCTGGTTCCCTTAACCACCTCTAGCCAAAGTGGTTCATTTTTTAAGGTCCTTCATATTTGATTGCAAGTCCATATACAATTCCAGCTATAAATTAATCAGCATTGACTGGAATTCATAATAAAACTGACGTCAATGCCTTCAGAATGCACTCAACATTTAGCGACACTAAAGTGGGAATTTTTTAACTTGTTCACGGCTGTATATTGTGGTTAAAATGGGCACACATTAAGTATTCATAATGTATTCATAAAAGCATATATAAGGCATATATATGGCATTACTACTTAATAAACCATTCATTAACAGCTGCAGTACATCATGGCAGCTGACACAATATTTAAACATTTTAACTGTCACACTTTATATTAACTGGAACCTTGTAAAAACATACATAGCACTTGTGGCATTGCAACTTTCAAAATCAATTATGAGCATGAATTCATTTTTGTAACATGTATCATGTAACATGTAGCATGTAACATGCTTTCTACCTCTGTATACCACCTGCCATGAAGTGCTGCAGTTGTTAAAAAGTTATTTATTAGTAAGTATTGCCATGAATGGGTACTTATGAGAAGAGGCCAGGAGGAAAGGCCCACATGGCCCTAATACAGTCATACAATAAAATAAGTGAGTGGTGAACCCCCAGTAACTCCTTCATTATCCCCCCAAAAGCCTGTCTCATGGGCTCGGGCCATTTGGCACACAGATGAGACACTGCGAAGACACAATGTTTTTAAAAGCTTGGTTTATAATGATGCATAATTCAGAAAAGTGCTTAAACTGGAACCATTTAGCCCATAATGATTCTGAGAGTGTGTTTGATAAGTGACCCATGAAAAGTTTTAATGAAACACATTCTGCAGCAAACCCCTTGGCGTCACTGCCATTATCACCCCCTTTGCTTACACCCAAAAAGAGCTGTCAGGCAGATTACTTCCATCCTGTAACAGTGAACAGCAAGCCCAAAGCAAAGAGCTCTGTTCCTACAGTAATAAATATCCTACAGGATATTTTCCTGGGTTCTATACAAAGTGAGTGTATTTTAGCGCATGAGGAACTTTAGATGGATGTGGTTGATTAGGTCGTTGATTTTGGTCTTGCTCACGTACAAAAATTCCATGGCTGTTTTTATGACCACGGTGATACCAAGAGCACATTCATCAAACTGTGGTTCTGTTTGAACATGGACAGTGAGATGAAGACGCGTCATTCTTGTGGAAGCAAACACAGTAGCCGTTGCAGAATCGCTCCCTGTTTGCTAATCTTGTATTGTGATGCCCATTCCTCGTTTAGATTTTCTGATATTAACAGATAATTGGATGTACACACCCACATAAAGAATTCACGTGATAATGTAAACTCATGGCTGCAAAAAAGTGTTGGGTCTTGCTCAAGGGAAAGAAAACACCTGCTGTTAGGATTAGGACTATATCACACTCACGTGGTTTTTTTTTGTTTTGGTTTTTAATTGGCACATGCTACAACGTCACCATGCAGCAAGAGGCAGCCCTTTGCAGGTAGCATAAAAAGGTGAACTGGTGACCTGAAGAGGAAGAGGAAAATACAATGCTAGCAACTTTGAACTCGAGGGAGGCTTGGTGACTATCTGGATGGGGAGACTGATAGTCAGCATGCGGTTTTGAGGCTTACAGCAATTTCAGTTGTTTTGTTAACACTGATTATTTTTTTCCCGGGGCCCTGGTAGACAGTATTTGTTGGGGTCCTACAGTGACCCTAGCACAGCATTTTGATGTGCTGTTTGTATCGCAAGACAGCATTTTGGGAGTTCGAGTTGGACTGTTGCCTTGGTGTCTTTGTTCTTACTACACATCAAATAAACTGAATACACCTCTGCTGTGGCAGCCCAGAAGACAGAGTTGGCATGAGAGTCAGTGTAATCACCTAAGATTTGGAGGTCTGCTTCATGCCACTTTTTAGGTTTGTTGGGTAGTCTGTAACACTGCTCAAAGAGCCACATGCACACAAATAACGGGGAACGCTATCTCCCCAGGTTCCAGGTGGATGGATGTTCACACGTGCCACAGAATTGGAGTATTGGAGCTTCACTGGTTTTGTATAGGTGCCTTACTAGTAATGCTTTTATTCAGTTCTCACCTTCAGCTTTACTTTGATAACCTTTATCAGCATAGCCATTGGTAAAGATGTAATTCTGTCTGATTCACTAAGTTTCTATAAGGCATACGGCACATCTTACTCAGTGATAGCCTGAAGGCACAAAGGTACAAAAGGGGAACATGCTGATGGACTAGCAAGGAAAAACATGGTAGCTGACTATTTAGACAAGGGTCTCACTAGTGAAAAGTGAATTCATAGTGTATTCATAAAAATAAAGCTTCTTTCCAGTAAAGATAGTATCCAGTAAAAAGGTGTCTCTCTTATTAAGAGACAGTGTAGTCTTTTCAGAAAAGACAGTGTATTGATAAAGAATAACAGATCTCTCTAGTAAAGACTATGTATTCATGAAGAATGAGAACTACAGTACTTACGCAGGACTTTGACCCCGTGACGCAGTGACCTCACGCGGTTTGTCTCCATGGCAACACTCATCTCCGCAGGGTCCCCCCCCACAACGCAGATTCGGCAGTCCTGCGCAGCCTGTAGGAACATACGTAGCAGCTGCCTGCTGATAATGCTGTTCAGTGCTGTGACCAGCGCCATGGGCACAGCAAAGGACAGGAGGGCATTCACCTGCAAGCACACAGAAGAGATAAGGACACAGGACGTCAGGGCTGAGATGGAAGGAATAGGCCCTTTTCAACCAAACGCTGCTGGTTTGAGTATGTAATTTGCTCTGTATATGGACATATGCCAAGAAACTATGCAATAATAATGGTAATTACACTTCAACCCCAGGACTACAAACCAGTGAAGAGTGAGGATGGTTCAGGAAAATGTTTTACAATTCTGACACGCACAACAAATGATCAAAAAGGTTTATCAGGCCGCTTTTGGATTATTCTCAGAATAACTTGTTAACATTGAACAAGTGGCATAAACACAATTCGCATAAAAATTCAATGCATAACCATCGTTCTCCATTAGGAGTCATCAAGCAACACAGAATTTAGGTTGCAAGTGATTTCTCCTATAACAGCTTCTGTTATTAAAACAAAGGCTCCCCTGACCCAGATTAGTGTGGTAGAAATGCTCCAAATACATTTCAAGGGGTCTCCCACAAGAGAGCACAACTGCAGCGTGGCCCTCAGTATTTCCAATGAGGAGGACGATGCAGATGTCCAACAGTTTTTGCCACAGCTGTGTCATGTAAAGTGGACCAGGCATTTCCTTTCATGTGGCGATGAAACACCTTACATGTCTATGTGGCACTCCAGCTCCACAATTCGACAGGTTTCAACAGCCAAGTGTAGAACCCGCTGGAGTACAGGAGATCTGACCCTTTGTCTCAAAGAGTTTATAGGATAAAGAAAACATGAAGTATATCAGGTAGGGCTGGATCAGTAAATTCTGGAAATGTGAATACCTGTAAAGGATTAGTAAGGCTGGATCAGTGAGTGCTGGCTAGGTAAAGACACTGGCTATGAGGGGACTTTATTTATCAATTTGGATTGGAAGAGTCCTGACTGGTTCCAAGCAGTTTGCTACAGTGTTAACATGTTAAAGCCACTTCATCTAAAAAAAAGCGCATGTATGTTAATTTTGCAAAATGCATAAAAACATCATCCCTTTGATGGAGAGCCTAACCAGGGAGACTGCGCTAACGAGGAACACAGCCACAGACCCGTCTGGAGGCCCCACTGATCTCTGCGCTTAATTATATGGCTCGTTTAAACAACTCAACCCTCAGCAGCAAACATTAAAGTCACTCATTAAATTATGCACAGCGCATTTTTGAAAGCTTTCTGTTTCTGTCTGACCTGAAGTGCTGAGGGGGACGTGTGGGGTCAGGTGCTGTGTGTCTGTCGGAGCCTATTTGTGTTTAAGTGCATTCATCTTTTGTAGAACCTGACAGCGTCTGTACAGCTCTCTCCTGCCATGTGACATTTGAGAATTTATTTATTGCCCTTTGACACAGTGCTTGGATTATAGTGGCTGTGGGTGGCTATTCACCTGGTAATTCAAATGCAAATTGGCCAAAGCTAAACATGCGCATATACAGACAGTACAAGCATAGACATACACAAGCATGCACTCATCACGCATCGCTCTCCCTCATTACCCTGCTTTGCTTCTCCAAGGTTTTTATTTCTGCTGTTTTCAATGTCATTATTAATAATGAAGTGTAGCGTGTTTATTGAATTTAAATTAATGCAGCCATTTATACGTCCTGCTGTCCTTATATACAGCAGCAAGACAGAGGGTATACCTGTCAAGTGTCACAGAAGCACCGAATCATACCTTCTTATGGACATTGGCCCATCAGTATGCCTAAGATGCAGAACATCACCCCTTCTAGCCTCCATGCATACAACCTTTCAATTCATAAACCCTGGGGACCAGCACAGTGATGAGGATGCTATGCTGTAAGAGGTGCTCTTTTCTAATAGCCATGAAATGACAGACTTTGAGAGTCACACAGCTGAGTTCTGGCCTATTGCTCTCTTCTCACTTGGACCTGGGCTGTAGCATGCTGTGTTTTACTGTGTTGTATTATATTGTGCTGTAATGTGATGTGTTATAGTGCACTGTGCTATTGTGTACTTTACTGTTCTGCACTATGTGCAGTATGCTTTCTTAGACTTTACCATCAGTCGTACTGTACCTGGGATGCATATGGAAATGAGCTGTTCATTGAATCTAGTACAGTACGTCAGACATCTCACCATTAACGTTATGAGTCTACCCTGTATAAAAACAACTAGTGAGATAATGTTGCCTGGCAACTTTAATCCAGAAAATGGAGACAATAGGCAATAAACTGTGTTAATGGCTGTGGAGGGCACTTCAGCTGTACTTCATTGCTTCTCTTCATCCATTTCTACACTCACAGCAGCTAACAATCCTCCTCTCACTCTCTCTTCCTCTCTCTCCATTTTCCTTCTCTCACCCTATCTGTCTCACTTTGTCATTATATTACATCATATTATTATCATTTCATAGATACTCTTATCCAGAGTAACTTGCAAAGTTCATATCATACAGTGGCATGAACAGTTGCACAAACAGGACACTACTATCCCCAAATCATATGCCCAAGTGTCAGTGTAAAACACAGTGCTGAGATCACAAGTACATGTTTACAGTAGATCAACACATAAGTCCAATGCAATATTAATTCCACATACGGTATACACTCAGTGACCACTTTATTAGGCACACCTCTCTAATACTGGGTAGGAGCCCCCTTTGCCCCCAGAACAGCCTGAATTCTTCGTGGCATGGGTTCAACAAGGTGCTGAAATCATTCCTTAGAGATTCCTTAGCTCTGTGCTGACTTGATAGCATCACATAGTTGCTGCAGATTTGTCGGCTGCACATTCATTCTGTGAATGTTCCGTTCCACAACATCCAAAAGGTGCTCTATTGGATTGAGATCTGGTGACTTTGGAGGCCATTGGAGTACACTGAACTCATTGTCATGTTCCTGGAACCAGTTTGAGATGATGTGTGCTTTGTGGCATGGTGCGCTATCTTGCTGGAAGTAGGCATTAGAAGATGGGTAGACCGTGGTCATAAAGGGATGCACATGGTCAGCAACAATCCTCAGGACAATGCTCAATTGGTCTTAAGGTGCCTAATAATAATAAGGTGCCAAGAAAATGTTCCCCACACCATTACACCACGACCTCCAGCCTGAACAGTTGACACAAGGCAGGATGGATCCATGGATTCATGTTGTTTACGTCAAATTCTGACCCTACCATCTGCATGTCGCAGCAGAAATCGAGATTCGTCAGACCAGGTGATTTTTTTCCAGTTGTCTACCGTCCAGTTTTGGTGAGCCTGTGCCCACTGTAGCCTCAGTTTCCTGTTCTTAGCTGACAGGAGTGGTACTTGGAGGGGTTTTCTGCTGCTGTAGCCCATCCTCTTCAATGTTCGACAGAAAAGCTTTTCTGCATAGCACTGTTGTAACGTGTGGTTATTTAAGTTACTGTCGCCTTCCTCGCAGCTTGAACCAGTCTGGCCATTTTCCTGTGACCTCTGTCATTGACAAGGCATTTTCGCCCACGGAACTGCCGCTCGCTGGGTGTTTTTTGTTTTTCGCACCATTCTCTATGGGCTGAAGTGTAACCGGAAGAGGTAGGTGTTCAGTGTGTGATGAAAGATGGCCAGTGTCTCTGCTGTTCTGACCCCAACAGAGATCTTCTTTCACCACCCAGGGGCCAAGACAGAGTACACAAACAGGATGCAAGATTATGAGGGGGGAAGTCAAGCATCTTGAAGAAGTGGAATACAGTGGCCTGGCTTGTGCTGACGGCAATGGCCCAGCTTCTGTGTAGGGTGTGATGATCAGCTGAAGATAATGAGGGGGCCTTTTTCCACTCCTGTGCGCAGTGGGCTAGCACCAATGTTGTGAAACGGATGCAAGCCATCATTGGTAGCAAATGGGTGGAGATCATGATTGGTGTGACATGAGACAATCTGATGACATTGTAAACTAACTGAGCAGCAACGTTCTGATTGAGCTGCAGGAGTTTTATCGCACATGCAGTCTGGGAAGCTGATACCATGGTGTTTTCTAGGGTGATAGTCAGGTCATAAGGCATACAGTGATATGAGAAGGCATGGGAAGAAATGACAGGGTCAGGTGATTTTGTATACAAGGAGAACAGAGGGGGACCAAGGCCTGACCACTGAGGGACTGCTGTTGAGAGGTTCCAAGGGGTTGATACATCACCTCTCTAGGACACCTACTAAGTGCGTTCTAGAGGAGAAGTGTGCCTGAGATGCCCATCACCACCCAAAATGACTGGTGGACACAATTTACTGTGCCAAAGGTGGTAGAAAGGTCTAACCAAATCAGGACAGCAGACTAGGAGGCAGTCCTTGCAGAGGGATGGATGTTTGTGACAGAGAGAAGAGCCATTTCAGTGGAACAGCCAGCCTTGAAGCAAGATTGATTAGGGTCATGCAGGTCATTCTACACAAGAAAGTGTGAAAGCTGATTGAAGGTAGCTTGTTCAAGAGTTTCTCTTTCCCTCTCCCATCCTTCTCTCTCTTACTTTCTTTCCCTCTGCCGTTCTTATTTTCTTTCATCTGAATGCAGCTTTAAATGAGCCACAATGAAAAACTCTAAAAATCAATCAAAGCAACCCTATTTGTAGGGCTTTTGCACTGGCCCTAAAATAAAAATGGGAGCACAAGGTTAGACTGGTGTTCCCAGTAAATCGAACTCCATTTGAGCTGGATTTAAACAGATATCCAGCACATAGCTTTCTCTTCCTGTGAATCATTATGAGGTCTGTTGTGTGCAAAGTGTGAATTTTGGGTGGTGTTTGAATCCCAAATTGTGTGGATTAGAGCAAAAATAATTGCTTCACCTCCTTGTGTCCCCTGCAAAGTGGATTCAGAAGAAGACCCACTGGTCCTGTCCAACTTAATGCTTCTTGCAAAGTAAAGTGTGACAATCACCAGTCTGGCTCATCTGGTGTGTGAAGGCTTTCATCTAATTCAGACTGAATTCAGCAGCACTACCACTACTGTGGCTGCTTACATTTTATCATGGCCAGCCAATCATTTCTTTTAAGCACTTAGTTCCTCTTGGGCTCACAGAATTAAGTGCTAATCTTACCTGCTCAACTCCACAGTGATGGTAATTCTCAATCAATCAAGCCTCTCAAAACATTAAGGAAACAGACTTCAGCAAGGACCTGAACTGGAGCTAGGGTGACCAGGTGTCCCACTTTACACTGTACTGCACAGCATTTTGACCCTTTGTCCCGCATCCCGCATATTGAGATAATGTCCCGCATTTTCATTGGTCATTCGGTTTTTAATTGTCAGAAATAAGAACACATGGATGCTTCCTTTTACCCGCCCGGCATATGAGCTGCTTATGCCGTTGTGGCGTAGTTTCTACTCCTTTTAATAGCACTCAAAAAAAACTAGCATGTCAAAAGCAGCAGACATCTCTTTTCATAAACACTTCCGCCTGTCAAAAAATCAGAACTGAAATCCTATAAGTATGGACGTTATCTTACATTAAGCGTTTTGCTCTCCATTGATACCCATTATAAGGAAAAGGCTTAACGTGGCTTAATGTTCCAAAATACCGTCCAATGATCATCAATGTCCTCAGATGTTTCTTATTCAGTTAGACAGACATTATATCAAAGTTTTAGGTTACCTCTCAGCGTTGGTAACATGTCCCACATTGTCCCACACAAACTTACTTCTCGTCCCACATTTGGTCTGTTTGCATCTGGTCACTCTAGCTGGAGCACAGAAACACACTTCCAGTGCCAACAGGACAGTGGTCCCCAGACTGATGGGCTAGCCTCTCACAGCAGTCCAGTACTGAGCTCCAGTTCCAGCTCTTTCCAAATGCTGTGTCACGTACACCTAGAAAAAACATGCTCCTCACGTGTAAATTGTGGGGAAAGATGGGGGGGGGGGGCAATCTTGGTATTGATGGGAATGGGGAAGTGAAGTAGGTTTTGTTCTGGATACAAGCACCTGTGTTATTGTTGTCAGTCTTTCATGCGTGTCTTAATGACTCTTACTTGTAAATTGTATTTCCCTCACCTCTCAGAAACACCTTGACACTCTCCAGGCCATTGTGTCCTCCACTGATAGCCTTAATTGTTCCTTTCTCTCCCTTCCTCTGGGGTAAGGTCTCCTGCTCTTCAATGCCTCTCTGCCCTATTTGGGTTTGTTTTTGCTGCTTTTGCTGTTGTGCCTCACAAACACACTGATGAAAAGCTGCTCTTGGCTGTGTGGACCCATGGTTACAGGTCTGTGGCTGAACAGAGGCTGTAACTGTAGGGGGAATCACACAGGTGTCACTATCTGCACTAGTACTATGCTCTCGTTCACAGTTGGATCCCTCACCTATGAATGTAAAACTCTGATGACCAAAAATGTCAGAATCAATTAAATATGAAGCAACTACTGACACATAAGTTTCCCATTCAATGTAGAAATATTACATACAGAGATCTTAAGGTCTGTCTGTGTCCTTGTGTGAGATTGTGTGGTTCTGTGTGTCTGCATGTATATGCGTATGCAAGTGAGTATATGTCTGTTTGTGCGCATGTGCGCGTGTGTGTGTGTGTGAGTGTGTGTGAGTATGTGTGTGAGTATGTGTGCGAGTGTGTGAGTGTGTGAGTGAGTGTGCATGCATGCATGTGTATGTTGGGGGTGTGTATGTGAGTGTGTGTGCATGTAAGAGAGTAAGTGAGAGTGCAAGTGTGTTTGGTGTGTGTGAATGAACGTTGAAGGACTGACTACTGTGGATGTCAGAAAACAGCTTCTTCTAACACATTCTGAAAATGCACCATTTTCCCCAAGGAAAGTAGCAGGGAAACAGTACTCAACAGATACAGGTTTAAAAGACAGTTGTGACGGCAATAGTCTTTGTAAGGGTGAGGACTTCGATCCTTGAGTCAATGCGGTCACCAGGGTAACTTGCTCACTGGAACCGTAAGGGCTTTCTCTCTGTAGTAAACAAGACAACAGTATCTGTTTTCTGAAACCATGAATAAAAAAGTGCCTTTGAACCTCCAAAACACCCTAAACTGTTATAAACCATGTTAGGTTTATATGAAGCAGAATGATCTCCTACCCTGGCAAGACAGACAAAAGCCACACCCATTCCCAGTCATAGTTCTAGACGGAAAGCCCACACCCATAACCAGCCTTAGGTACAAGTAGGTGATGTGAAAGATTCTGGATGAAGCTGAATTTGATACAGGAATAGGACCTTTGTCATGACTGCATGTGGAATGATGCCTTTTTAGTTGAGTTACTATCATTTTAGTTTTACATTAGGTTTGAGGCTTTTGAGTGAGGTATGATGATTTTGTTTTAAGTCTGCAGCTCTCAGCCAAGATCTGAGGATTTTGAGATTTGAGGATTTTGGGTGATATGTGATTATTCTGGTTGAGATTTGACAACTTCAGCTGAGGTGTGAGGATTTTGGTTCAGTGTGAGATTCTCAGTTAAATTTGAAAACAAAAAGGTTTGAAAACTATAGCAGAGGAATCGATTGCACTCCTTTATTCACTGTTGGGTCAATGGATATTGAAAACACCAACAGTATCACCAGGCTACAACTGTTTAAAATAGCACTGGTATTACCAGGTTACTACTGTTGAAAATATCACAACCAATAAGAGCTTACTGTTGTTGAGAAGACCATTACATTTATATTACATTACATTTAGTCATGCATCAGGCACTTTTACCAAGAGCTACTTACAAAATGCATACAAAAAAGGTAGGCTAAGAACAGAGATAAAACTAAATACTAAATCACTACATCATGCTTGTGTGTGTGCATGTGTGTGTTTCTATGTGTGTATGTCTGTGGGAGTCTGTATGTGCCTGTGAGTGTGTGCTTGTGTGTGTGGGCGTGAGTACTTTTGTGTGTCTGTGTGGTAAGAGAGAGAGAGAAAGTACAGTGGTCAGGGTTGTTTTGTAGTTTACTCATATAACATTATGGAATGGAGGGAACAAAGTTGGGGTTATTAATGCAATAACTCAGTTTCCACATACTTCATGTTGCTTTACCTATGTACCTGTGATTTAGTGTTTTGGCTGTTAACCTGATTGAAGGCTTTATTATAACATTAAGGTTTAAGTAATTAAGTATTAGAACCGTATTAGTTCCGTCTCCAGGTGCTGCACTTTCAGTGTTGGCTCGTTTACTAGCGCTAATGGATAGTAAAAAATGACACCATTAAGAAGTAAAACAACAATTAACAGACAATAAACACCCTCACCTGAAGCACTGTCTTGGCGGTCACAATGGTCGCAGTCGTGGTGCAGATCTTCTCCTCTCCCACGTGCTGGAGTCCCATGGTCATCAGCATCGGCGTAGCGAGGAGGAACGACGCTACCCATATGGCGCTAATCAACTTCTTAGTGCGGCTGCGGGACATGATGCTCTTCGCTTTGAACGGGTGACAAATTGCCATGTATCGCTCCACGCTGAGGCTGGCGATGTTAAACGCCGTGGCGTAGGAGCAGCCATCCCTGAGGAAGTAGTACCCTTTACACACGGCTCCTCCGAACGCCCAGGGGTGGTGGACCCAGATGAAGTTGTAGAGTTCGATGGGCATGCAGAGCACGAGGATGAGCAGGTCGGACACCGCCAGGCTGACCAGATGGTAGTGAACAGTGCTCTGTAGGTTCTGGAGAGATTTCTTTCTCAATAAAGTGTACAGCGTGACGCAGTTGCCCAAACAGCCGACCACAAACAGCGCGATATATATCACGGTGACAAGCACCTTAGAATAGATGTCCGTGTTCACGTCCAGGTTGTCTTCCAACTCGGGCTCCGTGTGATTGTCGGCTGGGGACTGAGAATGATTCCACGGGGATAGCAGTTGCTGCGCCAAGACGCCAAAGTCGAATAAGTTTTTGCGCGCGACTAGCAGCGTGTCATTCGAACCCATGTCTCCCAGAGATCACTAGTTAGAGAGTATTAAAGATTAAACCGTTCGTTTCTGTCGTTTATAGAACTCGGTCAGGTGAGGGGAAGGAGAGGGGGAGTAAAAGGGAAAGAAGGATATGGAGAGCCAGGTAAGGTGTCCAAATGCATGCGCGCATCTGCTTCCTGAAGAAGTCCCACTCTGCTTTTATATCTCACGTGTGGGGGGGCTTGTGTCCTTGAGGAGCGACGCAGGCTCGATCCAATAATCAGTCTGTTAACACTGTCTTTCAGTGTTCAGTTGAACGTAATGGAAATTGCATTCTTCAAATGAGCCCTATATCTACAAAGAAAACAAATATTGTAGAAATTACTCTTTTTGCATTTTGTTCTTTTGCGTGAACAGGCTTCGAAAAGGAAGACCTGAATACATTTTATCGTTGAAAACACCACATGATTGGCGCAGATTGCTCCAGACGACATTGCCTGATATCTATGAAAATTCATTTCATTAACTAAGTGTTTGTGATAGGGAGTACAGAGAGTATAGTATGAATCTGCTCTCTCTCTCTCTCTCTCTCTCTCTCTCTCTCTCTCTCTCTCTCTCTCTCTCTCAGTGTGTGTGTGTGTGTGTGTGTGTGTAGAGAGAGAGAGAGACTGGAAGCTAGTGGAGGGAGAGGATGAAAGGATGGAGATGCAAGAGAGTACTGGGACAGAGAAGACCAATTGCATAATTTCAAAGGAACTGGAGTTACCTCAACCAGATTTGACATTCCATGGTATGTTTCATTGAATTTGTCAGTATACAAACAGGGTGTTCATATTGTAGGGCTTGTAGAATTTGTATAGTACAGTTGGATTCTAGAATTTAGGATATTTATAATAATGACTTCTCACACCCATTTAACATATTGACAAGGATCTTGCAATGCACATAAGAAAGGAAGTTACATCTGATCTTGAAATTCTTGACCTATGCATTTCTTCTGGTTTCAAAATGAAAATATTGATGATTCACTCTTGAAAGACGGGAGTATGACAGCTAATCAATAATGCACTACATCAGTCAATATCATAATGGAGTTTTAAGACAATAATGTAATTATTTAAGGGCAGATGACGTATAAGGTTTTCAAAATGAAAAATCAAAGATCTAAAGGTTCTTCCTGTAGGTCTTTAAGTTCCTTTTGTTATCTTCAATGCTGTCAGTATTTAATTCAAAGAATGAAGTAAATTCAATTTTTATAAATGTTTGTAATGTGTATGTGTAAATGTGTAAATGTTTGTAGTTATATAGTTTTATTATTGTTTATGCTGAAGGGATTCCTTTATTGTTGTGTATTTAATCATTTTGTAACATTGTCATACTTTTCAAACGTCTTGGGATATTTGTACCCAATTACATTTTGGCGTAATACCCCCCCCCCCCCACCCCCCCCCCCCCCCCATTGCATAAGACAGCCTACAGATAATGAATGCAATATTTATGCAAGTAGTATACCAAAACCAAACTAATCGCCTTTGAAAATAATATTGATAATGTAACCTGGGCTGATGAGATAAATTTGGGTAACCCTGGGTTTTCTCAGATATTTACAAAAATAATCACTGAAATGACAAAATACACAATAAAGACACAAAAAAAAAACAAGCACAGCAAACCTCTTTTCCTTGGATTAACCAAGATATTTTTGCAACTAAAAGACAAAAATATGAGATAATATCACACAAAATTGTCACAGGATAAACAGGCTTTTGTAGATATCAGAAATAAATGTTCCTATGAGCTACAAAAGGCTAAAGCAATCTACTATCAGTCATTCATAATAAATCCTGCTTCCAATCCTAAAACTTTATAGGAAGCTCTAGATTCAATTACTGGAGGATCTAAGAAAAAAAGCTTAGGTAAAAAAGAGTGTTTTTTTTTAGATGGATTATTCCCACAAAGACTTGCCTGTACTTTTAATAAATGTTACATTTTGTCTATTGAACTGTTTATGCACTCCCATGTTACATTGTAGAGGTCCTTGTTTAAAATCAAAACCTTTTTCTTTTCTGAAACAATCCAGGGCATTCTATTTAAACATTATTAATTCTCTTAATCAGTCCAATTCTACAGCATTAATCTACAGTTCCATACTACCCACATAAATTCTTTTTTTTTTTTTACCATTATTTCATCATTTAATTAACCTATACTTCTCAAAATCAAATTTCCCTCATAATGGAAGATGTTTCAACTCACACTGAGATATATCTGACAATTACACTGCTATCTGTAATTGAGACCAATATCAATTCAACCCTCAACAACGCATATAGCACATTATGATAAAAAATGAATGTGTCAATGTATGCAAAAATACATATATATTTTATATACATAAAAAAGGTGTTTATATCAGATGAAAAAATACAAATGTAGAAGAATTAACATCACATTTTGGAATGAAACTCTTCATTTATATACTTTAGAATCATTCCTTTTTTCTTGATAAACTCTGCTCTGTTGATTTTTTTAGTGTCAACTATTTCTCTGTTGGCCTCATACTTGTCACAAAGATTTCAGCTTGTGCAAATAGAACAAGCACAGTCCACTTTCTCCCCCAGTAACACTGGGGTACCCCAAGGTTGTATTTCAGGTCCTTTGCTTTTTCTAACTTATATTAATGGCTCACCTTCTGTTTGCACTGCATCTAATGTTGTTTTATATGCAGACGATCACATTATTTTCACTTTCAACAGTAACATAGACAAGATAAATTCTGAACTCTATCTCAATCTCAGTTTCTTTGATGTTTGGTTTCAGGGCAATCACTTGAGCATAAATGCAAATAAAAAGAAAAAAAACTGAGTGCATGTACTTTCACTCCTGAACCACTCTTGCCCTCACAACTAAAGGATGACCCATTCACTATAATCAATGTTTGCAAATATTTAGGAGCACTACTTGATGTACATCTGGCTTACAAACCTCATTATTTATAAACTCGCTGAATGACTAATTCAGAAACTGTTTGTCGGTTATAAAATCTGTCCTTATCTCACTTTTTCCTCCACTCACCTCTGCATAATCATTTTTTCCACTCAGCCCTACTGCATTCCTGTCTCTCACATCAAAAGATTTCACTCTTCATCAAAGAGTGTGTCTGTACTGTAGGTCCTTAAAAATTCACTCCAGACTCTCACTGCACTCTCATCATTGTCAAGCCCTTTGATAAAATAATTCACTAAACTATGAAAATTATTGTACGTCTTCAGCCATGAAATTTTATTATCAAATACAGAACAAACTTCCTCTACCAATTTTCAATATGTCTATGCTCTGTCATCTGTCTTTCAAAAGGCAAAACAGTATAACACAAGCAGTCATTGATTCAAAAAATAGCTTTACATTAAAAAAAACAATTATGAGTAACAGTTGTTCTACTGTAACACTTGAATCTTGAACAACATTTCCTTGCCAGTGCAGACATTGACTTTCCTTACATCTCTCAAATGTATCGTTATAAATTTGTTCCTGAACACAAACTTCTCAATACAGCTCTTAAGTGTACATGTTACTGCCCAGTGATACATAACCACACACACCTTTTTTCATATTCACTTATACCCCCTTTCCTTTCTCTCCCCTCTATCTTTAGACACTAGACATGTCATTTCTATTCCAGCCTCTATTCCCTTTTCTCCCTCCTTTCATGAATCTTCAACTCTCTCTTTCCCTCCTGCAGGTGAAGGAACCCATTGTGAACCAGTCGCACAACTTAGAAAGGTGTCAAGATTTTAATTTCCATGTTTACTTTAACACTGTGGATTTGGTATTTGGCCATTTTAATCCTTTTTCCTGAAATGAAGTGAAATTAAATGCATTGAATATTTCAAATCGCATTAGTAAAGGAGGAGCTTGGGTTAATGTTTTATCTTCTGTTTCAGCAGAAGCACACAAATAGCAGAGTTTCAGAGCAAACAAACAAGTACGTACTGTATGTCTGACTCTTACTAGTACCCACACAAATTAGTATGAGCAGGTCACATCATGTTATTTTATGACATTGTTATATGGTATGAAGGCACAGTACTATGAGTAAGAGGAAAAATCCATGATGATCTGACCACAGATGTTCCATTTTAAATAGATGTGAAAAGAAGTATCTCTGTGACTGGCTGCAAAGAGACCTTGAACATTATAAGTCTTTAGAGATTCTTCTCCTGATATTGTTTTCATGGTCAGTGAAACGTACTAGGCATACAAACACATTCACACACACATGCACACGCACTCACACACACATAAGTGTCATAAAGTGTCATACTGCTTGGTGGGGCCAGGTGCAAGTTTCAATAAATCCAGCCTAGTTAAGTCCCCCTGTGCCACAAAACCTGGTCTGCTGGCAAATACATTGGTTTGCAGCTACATGCATTGGTTCGGTGTCCGTTGTGGCATGTAGGCCTGTTGAAATTCAGTTAACAGGAGGAATGCATTCGTTTGACATGGTTGTGTGTGTGTTTACTGGTTTGCTGACATTTGTGTTGAAAAAAGTGAGTTGTTAGCAGCTAACTTCCAGGAGTGTTCAGCTATAGAAATATATGAATGGTGTTGTTCAGTCACAAAAATATTTAATAATGATAATGCTCCCTTATTATATTGTTGTTATTAAAAATAACTGTGTTTTTTAACAAACTTTTATGCAGAGTGGAGGAGGCTCTTACTATGAATGGAAGCGACTGCATTTAATTTCAGAACAGGCAAAATGTGATTCCATATTGAATAAGGGCCGTTGCCAAAAACTGTACCCTAGATTAACACATACCCTGGTACTCTGTCATTTGTTGTGGAAGTTTTTTTTTTACAGGCATTTGCTTTGAGGCGAATAAGGATAGGTGACAGAGGATGAAATCTGGGTGACAGTCCTAAAGCAATGACATTTACATATTCCACCAGCCAATTGGCAGGCGGAGATGGAAGATCTGAACACAGGTGCAGCTTCTTCAGACTTCAAACACTCAGAATCTCCTTCCCCTTCTCCTCTCAGCCTCTCTCCCGCCCTCTCTCTCACACACACTGTAACTCTCTCTCCCCTCTCTCTCCCTCGTTCATGTCGTGTTTTGTGCCTGGAGTGTTGCCAAGTGCACGGCACATTTTTATTCAGTGTTATTTGGGTACGTTGTTTGAGAGATTGATGATCCACAGCTAACTGGCTGCCCCCACTGACCTGTTAAGGCAAAGTCTTTCCTGTCTGGTGCAGCCTGAACATTTCAGTGTTGTTGTTATCCGTGTTGTTGTCCTTCTTGGTATTCTTGGTATTTGGTTGGTATTTGATCATGTTGTTGATGGTGGTGGTGCTGGGGACTTTGGTATGGTTGGCGTTGATATTGTGGTGTTGTTCCTAGTGATGATGTTTGTGTTTTTGTTGTTTTTGGTGGTGGTATGGTTGAGAAAACTAATGTTGTTGGTGGTGGTTTTGATACCATGTTTCATGTCATTGTTCTTATTTTGACATAAGCATAGGGTAAAGGTCAGGTCATCCTGTATTCGCTGTTGTCAGCTGATGAGAGGAGATGTAGGAACCATAGAAAGGTTCAGGTATGGTCTTTGTTGTACTGGCAGGGTTATACATTACATTATAATAAAAGCACACATTATTCACACATTATGGAATCTTCAAATTCCAGATGGAACTCATATGAAGTGACTATTCTGTATTTTCAATTCATAACTGTCTGTCATGCACATGTTTGTGCAATGTGTGTGTGTGTGTGGTGGAACAATTGGATGTCATACTAGTGTAGTCCCTGTATGTCATGTATATAAAGAACAGGAGGTAATTTGTCTCTCTGATGGACTCTGCTGTAACTACAGCAGAGTGGCCTGAATGATTACTCAATGGGTTCTGTCAGTCAGGGAACAAATACACATCTGCCCCTTCTTCCCGCTTACATCAGCTTGTTCACACACTGATGGGCTTGTCTGTGAATGATCTGGTTTTAGACCCAGTAAAAAAAAAAATCCACCCCCTATTCCTGAGCGTCTGAGCAGCAATGACATGCAGATCAAGCAAAACCTTAAGGTAATTTCCATTCATCTGACTTTGCCCTTTGCAGCCTCCTGCTTGAAGTTCAGCCAAATGGAATTGGAATAACAACCTCTTTTCACTCAGCATGCATATGGAAACATCAGTGATTGAATGGCAGGCTTTTGCTTCTGGACTCCTGATTTTTAAAACCCAAGACACACTTTCCTCTTAAACAATGCTGGCCAAAATCCAACCATATTGTTCTTTTAAACAGTGTTGTCCAAAACTAAATTGTACTGTCCTTTTAAATAATGCTGGCTAAAACCCAACCCCACTTTTTTGAAAGGGAAAAATACAGAGTTTATTATTTGGAGACACAATAAATCTGTCCTCTTACTGGGTGGCATTTGGTATGGTATGGTAATGTTGTGGTTCTCCTGCCTTTCACTGAGGCTAAGTGGGGCTGGGCTCAATTCGCACTTGGGTGGTAGACCTCATGTGAATGCCAGGAATCCACACTGCTAGTGGTTGAGGTGAATCATTTCCTCTTCATTCTGTAGTGCTTTTAAGATCAAAGGCAATAAATGAATGCTATCTCGGAAGATGATGCAGTCTGCACTGTCATGGACAAATGCTTCCCTCGCTGTTTGTAGTTTAGTTATTGTGGAGTGTGAGTTGTTTTAAGGGCTCCCCTATTTTCAGATGGTTTTGAGAACCATTTCTTCATCATTTTCACCTGGCATTGCTGTGTACATGCAAATATGTCTGTGCAGACATTTGACAGTTGTTTGATCTGGTAATTGTCCACATTTCCTAATTAAGAGGATCAGGTGGTGTGTATGTGAGTGGCGTATGGTAGGAAGGCAGCATGAGGACAGAGCAAGAGGCCTCTTTGGAAAGTTTACACTAGTTAAGTCCTTTTACTTGCGCCCGCTCACCTGTTTAATTTTTTTTAAATCCTTCATTCCTGCATTTTCAAAGACACCTTTAACGTCAGAGGTAATCATTTGATCCATTTTTGTTATGACTATTACTATTGATCCTGATGACTCTTCCTGTTGAAATTATGATTCCAAGGACACGCTTCTGTCTGGACTCTTCTAAGGAATAAACAGCCTCACAGGAAGGGCAAAGAGGACAAGGGCGGGATGGCTGTAAAGATTTGGTTTATTTCTGAGAATAGTTTACTATGGAGGGGCTAAGGAGGGGGCCCGTTGGGCAGCTATGTCCAGCATAGAAATGCTAAAAGAATGCCATCACAGAGGCCTGACTATTCTCTCCAAAGAATATTTCACAAAGAAGCTTTCAGCAGCCAGTGTCTGCCAAGGTACACGCATTCAAATCATAGGTCTCTACCATTCCGCTATGTAATGCAGCACAGCAGGTTTCCACAGCAACCAGACTGAAGTTAGAGTGAAATTAACTAAAATAGATTCCTTCAATGTCAAGAGGAAGTGAAAACAGAGATTTCCTTCATTCAGATGAACTTTAGCTGTCCAGAGCACATTTTTACTTTAAGGGTTTAAGGTATTATCAATCCATTTACGTGGGATTTGTGCACTGTACGCCCTCGCCCACACCTCTTTTTTCCTGTACATTTTTAAAATTACCTGGTAATTTAACAGAGAATACAGAATACGAAGAAAAGTTGCATTTTAGATTGTCTCCTGTTTCCTCCTCTAGGTCTGCCTTCGATTTCAGATGGCCATCTTTCCAAGCACTGTTACTCATGGACCGAGTTATCTTTGCGAACTGATGATTGGTCCCTACACTTATTGAGTCCCAAGCTGTATTGGTCGCCATGCTGATTGCACTGCATCCTAACAGGGTGAAATTCTCATTTGGGCTCTTGCCTTACTGACATCTAACATTAACAGAGATGAAAACAGTTCTCCCAAATGTTACACACCCGATTTTATATGTCTGTACTAAAGTTGACCTGACAGAAGCCATGGGGCTATCCTGAAAACTACACCACCGATGAACAAGAGAGATTAGCCCACTGCCTAATAGACTACTAATTCATTTCTGATCACTAACACTTACCTCACTGTATAAGTGTATAGTGTTTATGTTTGCACTGAAATATTTGTCAGGGGATTTACTCTATTGCCTCTTTGCTTGGGGTCAGAGAATAATTTTAAAATTTTCCCAGATTTGCCCTGTATTTTTTCTGTTTTGATTCCCTCTAGAAAATCTCTGCACAGCGCTTTTTGAGAACCCTGGTTGTAAAATGTGTTGCAGTAAATAAATGTTGTTCTGTCAAACAACCAGCATCAGATGGGATGGTGCAGTGCAGAGATTTGGTCTAATATGGTAAGTTACTGTATGGTATGTTGTTGGATGTGGTATTTTTATGAACCGACAGATGAATTAGTCTGATGGAAAACACTCTCACAGGCATAGCATACTGTTATGAAGGACTGCTTTCAATTCTGGGAAATGTGCTGAGATTCAATTTCCCTTTCTGTTCATTTGTACTTCGGAATGCTGTTAGTGCAGTGAAGGCCACAGAGAAAAAAGGGAAGAGAAACGTCGTGATTGAGTCTCCATCTCGCTCCCCATCTCTCTGTCTCTCTGTCTCTCCCTCCCTTTTTCTCATTCTCAGTTCATTTCACAAACAACAAATTGTTTGGACAAATTTTATATATGTATATGTATATATATATATATATATATATATATATATATATATGTGTGTGTGTGTGTGTGTGTGTACTGTATGTATGGAGGTTACGTAAGGAGTAAACATTTACTGTTTCTTCTTCAACTCCCAACAGAATAGATATATTGAATGTTTGTCAGGAAATTACATTGTTAAATTGGTTGCTTGAGTTGTGGGGGGCATTTGTCATATTTTTGTTTCTCACTTTTCTCTGACATTCTTTCTCGTATTCTCCCCCTCTCTCGTTTTCTTTCCCTCAAGGATTCAAACTGACTTCAGACTTGTCATGACGTTAGCTGTTGAGACACTGTTGCCAAGGTATATCATGGCAGCAAAAGGAAACATACCCTCAATCTCCTCTTTCTGTCTGTCTCAATTCAAATTGCATGTCCTTTATTGGCATGACTGTACATGCACATACATGCATACACACACAAACACGGGTATATATACATTTTGAGCTTATAGTATTCTAAATTTATCCTTTGGTAAAATAAGATGTAGATGCAAAACATTGAAATTAGTGGACTTTCATTGTCCGTCTTCTCTCACCAGGAAGTAATAGCGGAGGATTTAGGGCAGCTGCTTACAACTGCATGTGACTGTGCACCCCTGTAACAGCATTTTAGATTTAAGGTAAGAAAAGGGAAAACTCAGAATCTGACTCTGGATTGATATAAGGGGGCTGATCATGATATGCAGTATCAGTACAGGAGAGAGCAGGACAGCAAAAACACATGGACAGTACAGGATTGACCATTTTATCTTTTAGGCTGGGAATGAAACTTGAAGTATAGGCCTATATGTCTGAACTGGGATAAAGTCTCTTTGATTGATGAGTCTTGTTTCTATGGGAATTCAAACAGCTTGTTGATATGCCTACTGTTTAACTATTGGAGCATGTTGTGGCAGGAATGTAATGAGGTAGGAGGCCCTCTAGTGGACACAAAGGTGGTAGAAAGCTTTTTTAAACAATATAGGCAGTTATCGGGCATATTCATGAATACCTTTCCATATTTGTAATGTGACGACCCGTGAGTAGATATGATATATACACACTAATTGTGACCTGAGAATGTTGATAAAGTTATGAACACACGGTTAGTTTTCCTCGACTGAGAGAAATCTGTTTCTTCTCTGCTGTCGGTATAAGAATCAAAACTGCAAGCACAATCAAAATCACAGTTTTCGAAGGGCAGGATTGCTGTTAGTGACCTGTCTTTTCTAACAGAGGGAACAGAGTGGCCAATAGGGTGGGGAGAGCTAAGTGTGCTCTGAGTTTACTGTGAGAAGGAGTGGAGGGGCAGAATTTGATCCCCTCACTCCTGCTTAAGCAACGCCTCTGCCTCTGCATGGTCGTATGTATCAACCAATGAGCAGCATGCTGTTGCCCATTGGGTGCTGTAGAGCTTATAGTATATGAATTTCAAATAATATATGTAGGGGTACAGAAGGAAATCTTTCTCTGATATTTGACCTTTAGACTGTTAACCATGCTCCTAAATAAATAAATTCCATGCAAAGTTGAACTTTTGGTCCCACTTTAGTTTAAGGGTATAATGCATTAATGTGTTTTTAATGCATTTATATTTAATAAAATGTGATACTATGATACTGATACTGTGACACATATGGCATAGTAAGTAAGCAGGCAGTGAGTTGCAAGTGCTAAAATGATTTTCACTTTGGTTTCTGGCACACCACTTTTTAACAGGAAGCAGGTAAATTGTATCTAATTACACATACCAATGTTATAACCTGACATTAAATGAAAACAAAACATGAGAAACATGTTTCTGAACCAACCATTCTGAAATTGTTCATGAGCAGAATTTGTTTTGAGTGGCAGCACTGCAATGGGCATTCTGACAGTCTGGTTTTGACATTACACTCTGTCTGGCTTCCCCCAGTCTGTTAGTTTGTGAACTTTCCTTAGGCCTCCATGCAACCCTGTGCACTAACATTCCAGCTCACTTTCACTGTACTTTAATATTAATAAACTCTTATTTTCTCTGTTCCCCATCAAAGCTGCTACTTCCAGTAAACTATTTATGTAACAAAAAGGCGAGTCTTGGTCTTGAGTAAAAAAAAAATGACAAGATCTAAAAATGACCCTCTTCCTCTTTTTATCTGAGGAAGCACATATTTTTATGACAGTGAATTTTCCACCAGCTGACACTGCTGTATACACATTTGACAGACAGAAACAAACACAAAAACCACCTGTAAGTGTGTGTGTGTGTGTGTGTACGTGTGTGTGCACACAAGCGTGCAAATGCATGCCTGCATGTCTGGGTGAATGTATCAGAATTTAAACTGCTACAGTAAAAAGTAATCCGATAGAAAAGGGATAGTATGAAGAAAGGGCCTTGACTGTAACGATCCCCAAAGAAACTGCTCTGACATTGAAAATGTTAGTCAATATTTTTCTCATGTCTGATAATGTGTGAGGTGCACATTTGTTTTTGTGTATTTGGAAGCGTTAATAAGGATCTTTTTTTTCCATTTGCAACTATCAGTGACCAAAGCTCATTCAATCAACTTCATCTTCAGTTATTTGATTAATTTGCTTTATTCCAGCTTATTGGTTAATGAGTCTCACCTGTTTAATGAACAAGCTTTAAGAAAGGTATGAGGCAGCAGCTGCAGCCAGGGTCAGTCTGAGGGGTTAGTAATTCGTGATGGACCTTGCAAGACTGTTTTGGCTTTACTCCATTTTTAATGTATTTATTATTATATTAACTTCATAATGTTATTATATTAACTTATTATAAGTAACTTCTTTTTGAATGTCCTTTTCCATCTTGCTGCTTTTTATATGTGGTCTGTTTTACGTCCCAGATGGTAACAGGGTCCATCAGCCAGCATTGTGACAAAGATGGGAGGGCAATCCTCTAATACATTTACATGCAGCCAACAGCTGTTTTATGCACTACAAGTCACACAGTGCACCATAGAGAAGTGGGCACCATTGGGAGGGTGGACGCTACTCCAGTGACATCCTCCAAGCAACTCGCAGGCACCTGACAAATTGCAGGGTGCCTAAGAGTGGTGAGACCCTGGCAAACCTACCCAGCACTATCCCTGGCAGAACAAAGCCAGCCTGAACAATTGATGCAAAACCATTTGCATTTTGAGCCTGGGCTGTAAGGCTCAGCCTGAACTCATGATAAGTGCCTTGCCAACTGAAAGACTGAAAGCCTGTTCCCATGTCTTTTTCCAAAATATAATATGCATACATTGAAGTCTAACATGCACAGACATAAAACCCTTACATACAGGCTCTTGATCTAGTGACCCCCACCCCAGATTTCATTCCTATGGGTCAACCAGATTGCCTATTTTACCAGACTGTACAAAAGGTAACCAAATAAACCCTGTATCATTGCCTAGAGAAAAATCACGGTACAATTACAAAAACTACAAAAGAAAAAACTTCTCCCAATTTTAGATGCTGTGAAGAAATTGCAATAAAAATTTCAAGCGAACACACAGGGTGGAAAAAGTAGAAAAATCCTTGGGCAGAGCACAAAATGGACTCCCATCCATCACAGATATTGGGGTTCTTTCACCTCCAGCAAGGTCCGCATATTGTGTACCTTAGTGCAGATATCATACACAGTTTTACCCCAACCTATTTGACGTCCACAAGCATGGGGTGGGGGGCCTCCACACCTTCTCCAGGAGTCTTAGGGAGAACACACCTGTCTGTTCTATAAGTACCCAGGGGATCTGCCCATGTCACCCCCAGCCACTTGTGATGTCTATGATATGCTCACAGAAAATTTAAAATCAAAATTTATCCACCTGGTGACCTGGAAATTTATCCAACTGCACAAACAGAAGACGTGAATGAATCACTCCAGATGAGACTGCCACTTAGAGCAAAGAAAAGATTAAAACATGACAGAAAATACAGAAATATTAGTTAAGAGAATTTAGATTTTCATTATCCGGCACCGCAGATTTGTAGCTTATGTCATGCAGATTCTTCTTCTTGCGGTTGTGCACCCGGAAGTTTCTACTTGACAGTACTGAGGCTGCCCAGAGCAAAAACTGAGCAGCCGTTTGGTCCGCTTTGCACCAGAGAAAGTTACTTCCTAGTGCGCTGCAAGCGTTTGCGCGGAGCCCTCTCCCTCAGCACCCGCTACTTAAACTAACGGCATGGAGGACCGCAATTGTAAGGAATAAATTGTTTTCAGAACAAAAAGGGGGCGGGGGGCAACGAAAAAAGGTAACGAGACCATCCCTGGGATATTCCCTCGAAGAAAACGCCAGGATTTTCACCTGAATCAAAGGAGAAAGTAAGTCTGCATCCTTTCTTACTGCCTTATTAATTTCACAACCCACACTCTCGTTTACAGACTTGTTAGTCTTTAAGTAAATGAAGGGTGGGCTCTTGTTGAAAGATAAAGAAAGTCATGTAGTGTAAGCGTTTGTGTGATAATTACTGGCAAGAAGGGCATCCAACGCAACACGTACGTTACTGTCCTTTTTCCTCATCATTCTGCCTTCTACCGGCCAACGGGATATCAATTTAATTAATTCACTTATGAAAGTAACTTTTATTTTTTTCTGGAAAAGAAAGCCAATGAGACATTTATAGACGTCAGTGAAACCAAATCGGGATATTACTATTTTAACCAATATCACACACACAATATTGACACACACTGGAGAAACACATTTCGAAAGTTCACAGAACGCCTGCAAAGCGAGGTGTGGGACACCGGTGGTCAGGTGCTGGTGACCCTGTTGTCGTTCCGACTTTTGCGCGTCGCTACATCATCAGGAGAAGGTTGAGTGGAGAGCACTAGGAGCGTTACTTGTGGGAATGCTTGCTGAAATGCAGTGCTCCAGCAGAGCTTTAGTTCAGGTAGGCATTTTCAAGAAAATTGGCCGCTATAGCCGCACTTTTCTTGCGTATTCTATTCTTGTGTCGTATATTGACGAAACATTGGACAGCCGCCCATGCTTACACAAGAGAGGAAGTTTGAAACACTGTAAAAAGCTTTCCCTACCACACTAGAGACAGTCACTTCGTTCGTGAGGTGAACAGACACGTGTACACAAACTAGCAGACTGGATTGTGAAAGGGCATCTATATTGCAGTTTAAGACTAAAAAGATTTATTGCGTTCATAAAGGGATTGTTCCTACAGTGTTTTGTAAATAGTTGTAATTTGGCTGAGCTCTTTTGGATGGCTCGTTTTGATGCATTTTCGTGCGCTTTCTGGGCGGATCCTTTTTTGACGGCTGCGGGCCCTCAGACATGGTGTGCTGCTTTAACTTCCACTTTACATGCATGACAAGTCGTTAAGGCGTTACAGAAAATATGGTGTCAATCACATGGTCAAGAGTGGTATTTCCGTTTAGATCAAGCAAGGGTGTAATGTGATATTTGGCAGCCGTTTTTGTATCTATATGAAGTTGAAATTTTAGCACATGCAAGCACAGCCGCCTTCCCATAAGTGAAAGATTGGAACTTTTGGCCCCTCCTAATCCACACAGTCCCTCTGTCGCAACACCAGACTGCAAGGCCCAAAGTGAATTTCCATTTGAAGGTGGTAGGCCTATTTCTAGAGTAGCTGCCTTTCTTGGCAGTGGCTGTATGGGTGGAAAGTAGGGCTGTATAATGGTTGTGCTGGAACATTGTACCATGAGCATAAAGTTAACATTCTGGGGACATGAGAATGTTATTTTGTCCTTCTTTCATTGGTGGAGGATGGACAAAGGCACTTTCCATCAACTCACCATTTCATTGCTGAACAGCTCTGGACTTGAGGTGTTATTGATTTGAATGTCATTTGGGATATTCTAGTTGTAATGTGATTTAATACCAGCACAAATGGCTCTATAAAGATGTTAGAACTGGAAAGTAGTACCCACAAGGTCAAAAATACTGTCTTCCTCAAATTGACAGGTGTTCATGATTTGGGTCAGCTTGTCTATTCCATGTGTCAAAGAGGGTCAGACTTGTCTGTCAGTCGTGCAAAATAATTGAGCATGATTCAGAGGCCATATAAAATGGGTGTAATATTATATATGTAAATGAGTGAAGCCAGCTCCCAATGTTTGTCAAAGAGGTTATTATTTGAACAAACACTGGTGTCTTTAATATTTATGGCATCTTTGGTTATGTTTAACAGCCTCATAGAGCACAGGGTAATGTTAATGATTATGGTTGTAGTAAGGATAGTGTTTGGATTGTCACCAAATGGATATTTAAATCTGAAGTGTGGCTTATTCAATTTGCATGTTTCTTCATGATAGCCACATTGGTTCTTGTTCTTGGTGCTGGCTGAGCAGGGACACTACGAGGGCACACATCTGAATGGTTGGATCAGTGGTCTGTGTCATGGTAGTTCCGTTCATTGTACTTTATCATCCTGAGTTTGGAAGGATACTGGAGTCTCTTTGATGTCCCCAGGGTTCCCTTCACAGGCGTCAACTCCTTGCTGGTGATATGACACACAAGGGATTACACATTCAGTAACTGCAGGAGGATTATGATTGGGTGGGCAGATTGGGAAAATGGCCAGGGCAGTAGGGTTAACACCCCTACTCCTTTCATAAGAGCCATGGGTTCTTAATAATCACAGTGAATCAGGGCCTTATTAGACAGAACCTCATATAGCACAGTGTCCCCATTACTGCACTGGGGCGTTTGCTCGTTCTAGATGGCCCACCAACACCACTTCCAGCTTTCCCAGGTGTCTTCCATCCCGTCACACTTTGACTCAGGACTGTGTGAGTCTTGGAGATGAGCCAAAGAGAAGAGAGCAGAGTGCTGAAACTGAAACTAGAGCACATAGTGGCCAACAGGAAGTGAGGCTGAGTCTGTGGGAGTCAGGTTACCGTACTAGAGACCGTACTTTGGCCTGCAGGAAATGGGCGCGAACAATCCAGACTGAAAGAAGACTTAAAATTTAAAGCTTCACGGCCTGAGCCTGAAAAAGAGTCCAGAGTCTCATTCAGGTATAACAACACATTGATCTGTGTCTGCCTCAAGCCATTCTCATTATGCCAGGACTAAGAGAACAGATTAACCCAAAACTTTGCCCTACCCACTAATGACAGATTAGTAATCCTCACAACAAACCCACTGCTAACAATAGTGGGTTTGTGCTATTACAGTCAGATGTTGGTGTCTGTACTGTAATTTATGTGTGGGAAGACTGTGTGAAAGGTTGCAGGAATTGTCAACTATGGTTGGAGGTTGACCAAATTTGTTCTTGACTGGTTTTCAGTTAGAAGGCTACAGAATCAAACATAATGATCACACTATTACCCCCCCCCCCCCCATATATTGTGTATTTAGTTAGTAAACATCCGTATGCATGGAAATTTATGAACCACTTAGCCATGGCTGCCCAATGGTATTTCACTAAAGGAATTCCGGTTTAGCAACTTGCAGTGCAACAGCAGTGTCCCTTCCAGGATTCAAACCTGCAGCCCTTATTACAAGACCACGTAACAACCACAACTTAGTGCTGCCAAACGAGCCCCTGTGACTGTATTACGAGTTCCCCAGCTGACCTATTTGGTTAAATAAAGATTAAATGAAAAAGCCCTTAGATCTCATTGAAAAGGGAACAAGACTGAACAAAAAGAGGAAGTTCTTCATTGCGTGTTTCCATTGTTAGGGTCCTTTAACACCATGCTCACAGCAAGAGTCAATGTTGCGAAAAGAGAAGTGGGGTTGAGGATGGAGTGAGAAGTACCACCCACAAAATGAAGAATTGTGGGTAATAGTATGCTTGCTTTTGAAATGTGATTGGCTAATGTGAGGTGTGAGGGTGGTCCTTCATTAAAACTTCAGGTATGCAAAATTTTATTCACATCTTTAGCAGATCATGGGAACCAGTTGTCCTCACAGCACTTTGTAAAGGTCAAAGGAAAGCAGCCTTGGGCGCTTCTCTAGACAGACAGACAGACAGGCAGGCAGGCAGAATATGGTATATGTGGGTCCATACTCCTTGCTGGCTGACTTTAAATCTCTGTGGAGCACTTCTGAGGCAGATATATGGGATTGGGGGTGGGGGGTATTGATGTATTCATCTGAATGGATCACCTTACTCAGAGGGGATAGCGCACCCTTTGTATCTTGCATTGTGTAGCAGTGCCCTACTGTATGTGTAAATGCTCTGAAGTAGGGGTGAAATAGTATATCAGCATGATGGTGTTATTAAACTATAAAATAGTAAATCATAAATCAAACATATACCATTATACAATCAGGTTTTAGCATGAATCTGTGAAAATGTATCATCCAACAAACACATAACAAAACTATATAACACAATGGAACGAGACTACCCCACACTGTCTATCAGCTCTTGAAACGTAACTTGTAATTTGATTTCCTACTGCTACACAAGTACACTTCACAGCTCCGTAAGCATCATCGCTCAGGTTATGCCAGTATAGCACAATTAAGTGATATTTCACGGTTGTTAACTTGCAAGTGAAATACAGTGTTAAACAATTATGTAATTTAAAGTTTTACCACAGTTAATATAAAGGTTATTGAATGTAATTGAAAGTATTGGCCATTTACAGGGGGCAGATAAACTTATGGAAACACCAAATGAAAAAGGCCTCATATGTTGAAGAAACTTAATTGTAATCAAGACACATGTTTTACATTGATGTCAATACTAATTACCTATATGTTTCTGCTACAAAGCTGTTTTAAAAATCAGCACTTAGTATGTGAGTTCCTGAATCAAAATGAGAGATCTAACAAATTTTGAAAGAGGTCATATATGTAGTGTCTGAATATCAGGTGTGTTGGTCACAGAAATGGTGAAATTATTTGATGCGTGAAGATGAATGGTGACAAAAATCATGACCGCATGCTCTAAATGTGGAAAAATACAACCTGCACAACAGCAAAACACGCTAAATTTACACCCCCATGACCCAAAAACTATATGTCATAAGCTTCACAAAGCTATTTATGGTAGGGCTGCCATTTGTAAACTGCTTGTAACCAGAGAGTGGATTTTCATGTCCTTCATCGCTCAAAGATTTGGAGGCTTTATGTCTTTAAGATTGGTCCAATATCCCACTAGAAACAGTTCAAAACTTGTACAAAACAATTCCAGGTAGGACTGAAGCTGTTCTGAAGGCAAAGGGCTGTTCAGTTCATTATTCTTTAACAACTGTTATGATGGTTCTGTTATTTCTGTCTACCTTGTGTAAGTTGTTATACAAAAGTAGCTTTGCTGCTTGCCTGCTTTGAGCATTCCTTACTGGGGCTACACATGGTTTTACAAATTATAGTAAGTTGTATGGTTCTTGAGTAGCTAGTTGGTTGAGGTCCCTACATCTAGGACTTGAGCTTGATTCCAGTCATGTCAACAGTTGATAACAGAGTCATGTATTTTTTACAACAAACTGACTAAGGTACATTTTAAGTAATTACTATGTCAAAAAAGAAGTTCCATGAAAGATAGTCGCGATATATCAATAATTGTGATATTTTCAATACAATTAACATATTGCCAAAATCTGTTTTACCTCTGCTCTCAAGTGTGTTGTGTAATTATGCAGGCTGTCAAGAGTTGGGTAAGTAATATTGGTGATGTTTATGCAGCATGTTACTGGACTTGCTGCTCTTCTTCAAAGAACCATGGCTAACATAAGTCCATTAAACATGAAAGTTTTGTTTTGTGACAAGCACAGTTTGTAAAATCTAGAAGAAATGCAAGGTAATGGCAAGGGTTGGACATCTCCAGGTGTATCACTGTATCACTCCTCTGCTGGTTTCTCACTGTGTTGTTTTGCTGGGGTATAATAGTGACTCAATGTCTCTGCTATTGGAAGCAGGATGGGCTGTGCTAAATCTAAGTCAGACCGCAGCTCCACAAAGGATGTGGATGTGGACCCCAAGCCTGCGACGGTACACTACGCGCCAGACCCCACATCCAACACATCGGTGAGTGCACAGGAAGGAGAAGAGGCATGCAGGGGATGTTATACAGTAGCTGTAGGTTAACATATATTGAAATATATTTATATATAACATATTCAAATAACATTCACAAAGTGGCTCTCCTATCTCCCTTCTTCAAGTCACTTGTAGTTTAGTCAACACAAGTCTTTGTCTGTATTTATGATTTATTTTAAAAATGTATATACATATATACTTGTGCATAAATAAGAATAAGTGTGTATATAATTTGTATAGGTGTATAACTGTGTGCAAATAGTGCGTGTGTGAGGGGGTTATTTTCTGCCTTGTCACCAGATTACCAGATTTACTTTTGTATTCACTGAACTCTACCCCTCTGTGTACCCTGGATTTAGCACACTTCCTGTCTGCTGGAGTCACTGTCTGTGGCCACAGTGCACTGTACTGTTTTATCTGAGGGACCGCTCTGGGAGTATAAAATAAAAGAGTGATTGGGTTCTAATACAGCATACAGAGGTGGAGTCATGATTTTAGAGAGGAGTAGGACAACTGTTGTCAAAAAGGCAGGGTCATGGCCCCAGAGAAGTAGGGTCATTGTGCCAGAGACTAGAATCCATGTTCACAGAGACACAGGATCAGCACAGACATTCCACTGTGTTCTTCTGTGCAGGAGGTTCCTTTTGGTAACAGGAGGTTTTGGGGCTGTCTACATTCCTATAATAGCTGTGGATGTTCTTTTTTAGATGGCATCCAGTCAAGAATTTTCAAAATGATCTAGCAAATCAGAAGATGTGTAGGTCAATAATACAATGACAGCAATTATGTATGAAGTATGAATCAGAAAGCTCAAAGCTTAGGAATAATAATTAAAACATTTGCGGTCTGCTTATGTATCCATCAAATTCATAGAAAACAAGTAGTACACATGGTTGTACATAGCATGACTACTTTGATGAAACTCAACAAAACGTCTGTTTGGAAGATTATAAGTCATATAGTAGATTGATACATATTGCACAAATATTATTTACAAAGCTTGAAAGCAGGGTCTGAAATTAACCTGCCAGCCCACAAATGCAGGTATATTTTCTCTGTGGTGGGTTAAAGTTGGAGCGTCACAAGCCACTCCGGCAGGTGCTGTTTGTGCAAAAATTATCGCAGCCCACTACGCTAGTTAAAGAACCCTTGTAAAATATACAACCCTTTCAGTTTGGTTTTTATTAGGTTTTTACTGTAAGTCAATGTCAGGACCTCTCTGTCATTTTCTAGAAGTGAAATCATTTTTGTCATCTTTGTATATCTCTGGTTATCCAATCATAAGCTATGTATGACAATGCAAATTTGTCTCCCACAGGAAGATGGGTGGATTCACTGACTGATTAGCAAGTTTTGGTCTGAAAGATAGTTACCCTTTACCATGCCTGTGAGTGGACTGAGAGTAGATAAATGTAGATCATGTTCTGAATGGTACATGCCACTGGAAAAAAGGGGAGGCCCCTCTCTGATTTTGAGTGGCTATGCAAGTAGGGTTGATTCCAAGTCCAATGATTCTTTATATATTTAGATAATATCTGCCTAGCTAACCAGCTAGCTGGTAGCGGTAGTACACAGCTGGTACTGTGGTTTAGCTATCAGCTTTAGCTGTAATGTTATCTTGCTGGCTTGCTGTTTTAGCTAACAATATATGATGCTGCTACCATACAGACATGTGTCTTGCAGGATCCAGTTAAAATACAGGTTTATTTGCAATAAATTAATTTGGCTGTTGAAAAACCTGACTGGTTGGTGAATTTTTCCATCTGCCAGACACACTGGTGGGTTTACCAAAAAGTGAATTTCGGACCCTGTAGAAGGGATTTGAAATTTGAATTTAGATCTGACAATTCAAGATTAGGAACAACTCTAAGGGGGGGTTTCCAAGTACCTCAGTTGGCAAGGTGTTCATTTATAACACAGGCTAGGTTACCAGTGTTTCCTTATCTCACCACTCTCAGCTACCCTGTCAGCTGCCAGGTGCCTGCAGTTTGCTCAGATAATGTCACTGGAATAACACCTATCGTTCACTTGTGGCCTACTTCAATATGGTGCATTGTGGAACTTGTAGTGTGCTTGTTAGTGTAGTAGGGGATTCCATTTGTCTGGTATCAGCACTCCTGTATGACTGTAGATGTTGTTGGTAAGACTAGCCTCATGAGCCACTGGCAATTCCAGACAGAGATGTAGAAAAGGGGAAAATTATAAAAAATGTGAAAAAAAACCTGGTACGGTTGTTACGATCATGTGTATTTGGTATTTATGTGTATTAAATTTGGTATCTTTACACCTGGCAAAAGAACACCATTTTAACTTTCTTCCTGTCTGTCTTTCTTCCCTCTGTCTGCAGACTAAACCCGGCCCGCCAGTCGGTTCTGATGGTAAGTGTATGGAAATACACCACCCCATCTCTTCTCATAATGTTATAAATATTGCAGCAACGTTTAATGCATATCTCACACAGCTCTACCCAACCCGACCAACATGGGTGTTGCCTTCATGCAGCTGACACATAGCACTCTCACAATGTTTTTGTGACGCTGTGAGTGCTACAGCATTATGCTGAAGTGCTGTGAGGATACCATGTGATGACTAGGCTGACCACAACACCCATCCCTCACCCATGCAAAGCTAAAAAAAACAAAATGCTAAGCGAGAGATAATTTAATAGCCATCAGACACACATGCGTCCCCCAACAACCACAACCACTAGCTTCAGCCAGAACTCTGCCCCCAGCCAATTCAGCAATAACTCTTCTTGACGCAGTCACTGGTAGATGAAATGAGGTAACTACCCCCTCACTATGAAGGACCTTCACATGCTGTATACCCTTTAAATCATTACTTATTAACCCTTTCTTACTCTCTTAATCCCCTTGGTTGTTTAGGAGGTTCTCTTCATCGCCACACTGTCCCGTGCCTAAGTCAGGGTTACAGCTCACACCCCAGTTAAAGGCTTGATTTCCTGGGCATTTTGCTGCTGTTACTTTTATAGTTAGCTTTGAATGTTGTTACTCTGTCAATTTGGGGCTTTAAACTGAATGTAGTTATTCTGTTAGCTCAGAGGTTAATACCAAAGGGAAGAAATTTAATGTGGAATGAACTAGGACTGAATGATCAGGACTGAATGATCACACCATCCTTGTCTTAGATTTGTTTCTCTCTTAATTGGTTCATTCAAATCACCATTTGGATTACTTTGAACCTTACTTGATATTCCTTGAGTAATTCAACTGCTAGTTGAAAGTAAACTTAAACCTGACAGACCAGGGCCTCCAGGACTGGAGAAAAAACATGATAAAAAATAAGTGTGGCCCAAGCCTGAGCCTCACGCAGGAAGCCCTTTTGGATGCGCAGTTTTTCAGGAATGATGTGTGTAGAACTTACTGGCTGAGTTTAACAGGTAACACACCTAAAAATTAATAGCCTGCCTCTGTTAATGCTCTCAAAGTCAACAAAAGCCAAAATATTTTCCACTCACATTTTTATGTTTTTTTCAGATTATGAGAGATAACAAAATGTACAATCACACACTAATGATGAGTGATTATCCACTGAATACATGGGATTACTCACTAATTATGCATGATTACCAACTAGATACATGTGATTACCTTCTAATAATGAGTGGTTACCCATCAGATACATGTGATTACCCACTAACTATTTGTGATTATTATCATTAGGTGCTTTTGATAATCCACTAATTATGTGTGGTTGCCTATTAAATATGTGTGAGCACCCACATACTATATAAGAAGCAATGAGAGCAGTGTAGAAATTGCGTCTGTCAGGCACATCATCGAGAAATAAAGATCCAACTGGCCCTCCTTCTCCTCCACTTCATTTGATGGGTCAGCAGTATTCACTCAACCAAACATAAACACAGGTGATAGGAACACCCTGTGCAGGAATGTCAGTGCATCAAAAGTGTTCTCTCTCTGTCTCACAGGTCCTGATAATATCGCCATAGCATTGTTTGACTATGAGGCCTTGCACGATGGAGACCTGGGCTTCAAGAAGGGAGAACGGCTGAAGATCTTAGAGGAGTGAGTCAGGGCCAATGCTGCCCCCTAGTGCCAGAGAGGAGTAAACCCAATGCAGGAGAGAGTTGGGGCTAGACACTGCACCAGACCAATGTTAACTTCCTGCTACTCAGTGCAACAGTCCAACAGCATTGTCAGTATCATTGTCATCTTATTTCTGAACCCATGTAAATGTGAATGTGAACCATTCTGGAGACCCTGGTTCATCAGAAGATGTGCAGTACACAAGTTAGGTTGTGATTAACACGAGTGTGTGATATCAGTGGCATAGCTTATTTTGTAACCATTGGATAAAGATACAGAGTAGAACAGAGACATACTGTAGGTATACAGTTTACCATTGAGCCACATTAGAAGAAGCCTACTGTATTAGATTGTTGTTTGGCCTAGCCTAAGAATCCCATTGGGGGGGAAAGCTAGTCTTAATATTCACTTCTGTGACAAGCTTAGAGTCCAGTAACCACACTGTTTTCTGCAGAACTAGCAGACGCTTGCAGTGAAACATACATAACATGAAAGAACAGGAAACGCATCCAACCCATATCTCTGACTCTTCCTGTCTCTGTCTCTCTCTCTCTCTCTCTGTCTGTCCCTCTGTCTCTATTTCTCTTTGTGTAGGTCAGGGGAGTGGTGGAAGGCGATGTCCATAAGTACAGGAAAGGAGGGCTTCATCCCCAGTAACTACGTAGCTAAAGATAGCCTGGAGACTGAGGAGTGAGTGTGCATGTGTGTGTATGTGTGTGTAACGGGTGGGACCTCGCGTTGTGTTTAATTCGATGTTACGTGGGTTGGTGAGTGAGCGACTTTTGAACCGAGGTTCTCACTGCTCGCTGCCAAGCCCTTACGGCCAGCGTCATTGCCAGTTGAGCTAAAGGCAAATTGCCCCTAGCCTGTCGGCAACAACGCTACTTAACCAGGTCTTGGGGAGTGACGTAGCTGCTGCAACCGCTCGGCTACCTGCTACCCGCCACCTAAGGCTTTACACGAGCTAATCACTTCAGCTCTGCTACATGTGCGTGTGTGTGTGAATATCAGTGGTGGTAGTGGGGGTATATGGAAAAAACCTTTAAAAAACAAAAGTATGTGTTAGTTTATTAGTGTACAAATTAACATTTGTGCGGATGCTCCTGCTGTCCAGGTGGTTCTTCAAAGGTGTGAGCCGGAAAGATGCAGAAAGACAGCTGCTGGCCTCAGGGAATCAAGTCGGGTCTTTCATGATTCGTGACAGCGAGACCACCAAAGGTGATTCCACTGCTCCACACTGCTGCTCTAACCACACCTCCACACTGACCAATGCTCCATACCGCTCCCCTGATGCTCCACATGGCTGGATTGTTGGCCGTTAACTTTGTGTTGATCAGTTTGATGTCCCCACCCACAGGGAGCTACTCCATTTCAGTGAGAGATAGAGATGGCCACTCTGCAGACACAGTCAAGCATTACAAGATCCGTACCCTGGACAACGGTGGCTTCTACATTTCCCCCCGGATCACCTTCAGCACCCTGCAGGAGCTGGTTGCCCACTATAAGAGTAAGTGCCAGGCCTGGTTGCCCATATTAAGACCCATTAACACCATGCATTAAGAACCTCTAAGCATTAATCCCTAACAGTAACCCTTCAGTGTGTGTGTTATAGATTTTGACATTTTCATATATTTATGTGTTCAGAGCAGAGTGATGGGCTGTGCCAGGTCCTGAAGGCGCCGTGTCTCAGTGCGAAGCCACAGAAGCCGTGGGAGAAGGATGCCTGGGAGATCCCCAGGGAGTCCCTGAAGCTGGACAAGAGGCTGGGGGCAGGACAGTTTGGGGAGGTCTGGATGGGTGAGCCATATGTCTGTGTAGCTTTCTGAGCTTCCCTGGCTGTTTGCAGTGCACCATGGGTAACACAGTTCTCTGGTCTCAGCCACGTATAACAAGCACACCAAGGTGGCGGTGAAGACCATGAAGCCAGGCAGCATGTCTGTGGAGGCCTTCCTGGCAGAGGCCAACCTGATGAAGAGTCTCCAGCATGACAAGCTGGTGCGGCTCAACGCTGTGGTGACCAAGGAGGAGCCCATCTACATCATCACAGAGTTTATGGAAAAAGGTGACAAGATGCTCATATCTGAGTGCTGCACCCCTCAGTAATGACTTGTTGTTAATTGTGCCATATTCCAGCTTTTACTACTGAGAGAGGGTGACAATGTGAGTGTTTGTGTGAGTGTGTGTGTATGTGTATCTGTGTTTGAGAGTATGTGTATGTGTGTATGTTTCCCTGTATGTCCTGATAACACCGTGCACGTGTGTGTATGTGTGTGTTTCCCTGCATCTCCTGGTGACAGTGTGTGCATTTGTTGGTCTCTGTGTGCAGGTAGTTTATTGGACTTCCTGAAGACTGATGAGGGAAACCGGCTCCAACTGCCAAAACTCATCGACTTTTCAGCACAGGTGAGTCATATTGACTTTTCAGCGTAGCTGAGTCTTAAAAATCATCGCCCTCAACAAAGCCATGAAGAACTGTGCGTAGGAGAGGATGACTGAACCGGTCACGTGGCATTGTTGAATGAAGGCGCTGAATGTGCAGTCATAAATTCTATTTATGAATCTTGAGTTAATGAGGAAGTTTATGATGCCTGATGGGAAGTGACACACATGTCGGCTGGGGTTGCATCATTTAAGCAGAAATATGAATATGAAGCTGTTTCTGGACACATAGGCTGCACACCAGTGACACACTGCACAAAGGAACTCTGAGAGAGGCAGAGTGCAGTCACACAACCAGCGTGAGAACATGGGCTGTGGTCTTGGTGGCATATTGTACAGATACACACACACACACACACCCACACACTGTCACACATGCACAAACATACACACTCTCTCTCACACATACGCATCAACACACTCACCACACAATACACTAATACACACAGGTGGTTCCATTGGTAAATGGAAAGTTTTACACACTCTTGTTGTGCAGTGTGATTGTGTTTTTGAGCAGTAAGTAAGTCTTTTTATTTTGAATTGGATTTCAGTATACAGACACTTCTTTTTTGTAACAGCCAACCACCATGATGAGGAGAGACCAAAAAAACAGAGAAACAGACAGTATGTGTCTGTGTGTTTGAACGAATGTCTGGAAACTCCATGGTGGCAATAATAGATACTTTTAGAATAATACTTTTTCTGCACTGTCAACCAGATTATTCTGTTTTTGTGTTATACGTGATGAAGATGTTCTGAGCCAAGCAGCAATAAGGTTAGCTTGGCTGAACCAACCTGGCAACCTAGTAAGCCCAGGGGAGGGTGTACACCACCTCATGGAGAAAAAAAAATGCCATGACACACAGTGGATATCAATAAAAATTTTGAAGAGATTGTCTGCAAAAGATTTATATTGTTCAATGGTTAAATTGTATTGTTGTTCATTTTTAAAATTTAAGACCATGTCTCCACCCTCCACCTGTGGCCTCAGATCACATGACTCATTCATGGCCCCGCCCCCATGTAGTGGACTGTGCTGCCATTGCTTAGAGCAGCGTTTCCCAACCCTGCTCCTGAAGGCACACCGTCCTGCATATCTTCTATCTATCCCTGCTCTACCTACCTGACTGAACTCATCAGTGGCACTTTTGATTAGCTGAGCACACCTGATTTAGTCAAGCAGGAAGGATACATAGAAGATATGCAGGACAGTGTGCCTCCAGGAGCAGGGTTGGGAAACACGGGCTTAGAGACTGTGTTTCTCATGGTGTCCTTGTCTGTATTCTCAGATTGCAGAGGGCATGGCCTTTATTGAACAGAAGAACTACATCCACAGAGACCTGCGTGCTGCCAACATCCTGGTCAACAAGGCCCTGGTCTGCAAGATCGCTGACTTTGGCCTGGCCCGCGTCATTGAAGATAATGAGTACACTGCCAGGGAAGGTGAGCTAAATGCAGAATATGTGGGCCATAATTGCTTTTTTCTCCTTGGTGTAACCCTGTTTTGTAATCACCAGTTGTACATTATGCTTGTCTCACCATGAAAACCACTTGCACAGGAGCCTATAAGTAACACAGATGCAATCCTATAAGATACTTGCACAAAGCAAGCAGCTATTTTTTGTACTAGAAGTCATGCAGTGCACCGCAGTGAGATGGGGGTGATTGAGGGATGTATCCTACTCCACTCCAACTCCTAGGTTATTCACCACTACAGGTGCCTAGCAAGCTGGGGGGCTCTGGGGGCTGTGAGGCAGGGGGACCCTAGCCAACCTGCCCACCCCTTTTCCTGACAGGATAAAGCAAGTTCCACCACTGTGGGGTCCTGGTAATTTTTGGTGGATGACACGGTCAGTGCCCATGGGGCTCATCCTGCTCTCAAGGCGAGCACCTTGTCGACTGACCCCCCCTTGGAACCCCCCTGCAAATACCTAATTGAGTATCTAAAATAAATGATAAATCCATCAAACTCTTTATTCACACAGTTTAATTGAGGAAACTAAAAAGTATCCAGCAATAAAAAAGGAGAGATCAAACGGACAGATGAACCTCCAGCGACCTTGTCTTCTCGCAAGTTTGCTCAGAGTATTATTATCTGCACTAACCGGATGCCGCCCCTCCCCACAGGGGCCAAGTTCCCCATTAAGTGGACCGCCCCTGAAGCCATCAACTACGGCTCCTTCACCATCAAGTCTGACGTCTGGTCCTTCGGCATCCTGCTGATGGAGATCATCACCTACGGGCGCACCCCCTACCCAGGTTAGTGCGTTGTTTACTTCATAACTTAATCAACCACCATCATTGGGTACCATTGTTAATATTTCCTGTGCAAACGACACTTGGCAGTCAAGCCCACCAATGGTGGTTGGGATGAGGACCAAGGTAACTGACAACAGTAGCCAGTGGTTTGGGGGAATGCAATCTAAACTCTAATCTGCAAAACAGGTCTGCTGCTTTCTTCAGGGCTCATAAGATAGTGGCCTTTCAGAAGACAAGTGTGGCCTGTGCCATATACAGTTCAGCTACATGCTGTCCTTCTGAATACTGTCCTATCCTGTATTGTCCTGTGACTGTCATATAAGGTCCTACTACTGCAGTGTTTCTCAACCATCTCCTGGAGGGCCCCCTGCCCTGCATGTTTTAGATATCTCCCTGCTCCAAAACAGCTGATTCAAATGATCAACTCGTGATGAACTCCTGAAGCTGCTGAATAACAAACTGATCATTTGAATCAGCTGTGTTGGAGCAGGGAGATATCTAAAACATGCAGGGAAGGGGGCCCTCCAGGAGATGGTTGAGAAACACTGTACTACTGTATATACAGTCCTGCCACATACTCTTCTACCATTTACAACACTACCATATTCTGTCCCATATATACACTGCTGTACTATATAATTTCTTGCTATAGTGTTCTGCCATATACTTCCCCTTACATCACACATCATTTGGCAGCACATGTTCACTCTACTTTGCCAGGATTTATCCTCAGATAATAATACCATGCTGTGTGTGTGTGTGTGTGTGTGTGTGTGTGTGTGTGTGTGTGTGTGCGTGTGTGCTTTCCTCTCAGGAATGACAAACCCTGAGGTGATTCGCTCTCTGGAGAAGGGGTACCGCATGCAACGCACAGAAAGCTGCCCGCAGGAGCTGTATGACATCATGCTAGACTGCTGGAAGAACAGGCCCGAGGAGCGGCCCACCTTCGAATACCTGCAGAGTGTGCTGGAGGACTTCTACACCGCTACAGAGAGCCAGTATCAACAGCAGCCATGACACACAAACACACAAGCTCTCTCTCTCTCTGTCTCTCACACACACACACACACACACACACACACACACACACACACACATGTATGTACATACATGCACACACATGCACATACACACACAAATGCACAGACACAAGGGATGATCAGACTCCTGGATTATGCTTTCTGAGGTCTCACAGTAGTGTATTTTTAGTGCCAAAGTTTTAATGCTGTCCACTCTGTGACTGAGCCTGTGAGGAAAAATGGCTGTGCTGTCTCATAATTTAGGACTTCTTTGAAAGCCAGCCTGGTTTTTCAACACTTCTGTGAAAAATGGCTTGATTTTTCAGCAGATCTATGAAAGATAGTCTGGTTTTTCAGCACTTCTGTGAATGCTGGACTAGTGATTCAGCCCTTGTCTGAAAGTTGGTCTGATGATTTAGCACTTTTGCGAAAGCTGGTTGAGTGATTAAGCACTTCTGTGAAAGCTCACCTTGTCATTCAGCATATCTGTGAAAGCTATAGGGTGTTTAAAGATAGACAGACACAGTTTTGGCCTTCTCCCAGCTATTAATCTCTTTTACACTTTTTCTTAAGAGTGTGTGCTTGGCCTAACTCTCTAGTCTCTCAGGGGAATTTTTCCCAAAGCCCCTCCATCAGTCTGGATAGGTCACACTCCCTGTCCGACCCCTTTGATCTTAGCACAAGCTCTCTCAGCTATAAAGCTGCCTTTAGTAATATCCTCTTATGTATCTCTACATTCTGCTTAATGGACTTACTAATAGTCTCAACACATGCTTTTGGACCACTGTGCAACTGGTGTACTGTCATGCCATGAAGTTATAGGATAAAAAGTTTTACAATTTTTTTTTTACCTGAACAAGTGCCTGTATATTGGGTGGATCCAGGTGTGATGTACCCAGTCATCTTCTAGAGGGCGGTGTAGAGTATTTATAAGATATAAGATTTAATTCTTGTTTAGCTGCAGGTTTAGGCGCCTTGAGATTATTGCTCTCTCTTGTGAATGAAATCATTCATGTGATACAGAATTGAGGAGTCAGTTTTCAATAGCTGTCCATCAGATGGGGTAGATGTTATATTCATTTGATTAATATGAATTGTTTTAATGTTTTAATTTTTATTTATTTTTGATTGTAATTTTTCTGGCAGACATAATGGCTCTGACAATATTAGCAGAGCCATGCATACATACTGAATAATGTACTACTGTATTTTAGAGTTTCATTTAGTATTTAAAAGTTTACTCTCCTTTTTACTTTCCTTTAATGACTGGACTGTAAATTAACTGGTATGAAATATGCAATATTGTGTGGGTGTTTCTTTACTTTAATCTTGTGTGTGTCACCTTAAAATTGCCACCTGTTTTATTTCAAAAATTAGCAAACAGTCAGTATTCTTCAAAATATAAAATACACACAAAACAGAAGAACCGAATATACTACTTCCTCAATGTACCACTTCCTAGCACACTGTGACTGTTGAGAGTTTTCTGACTGTTTAAATAAAGTGTCATGTAACACAACTCCAACAATAAGCCGCAATGTACCTTGAGCTTTTTTATACTTAGAAAAAACTCCTTTCCTAAAGATAACCATCCTTGTTTTTATTTAACTTTAGTCATGAATACTTTGAGACATTTCAGAGAATGTGTGTATAATTTTAAAATGCTAATCCTAATTTATGAGACTTTTGAGATATTTGTATGTGATGGCTTGGACATAAAAGTTGATAAGATAAAGCTTAAATGTGAATTGTGTAGATGTCATGCTACAACCAAATAAAATGTTAATTTAAATTTTTTGGTGATGTTGGATATTGGACCTAATGAGTGTTAACATCTGTCATTTTATGAACAGAAACTTCTGCACAACAGAAGGCAGCTTCACCCAAAGTCTAAACATGTTGCTCCTTGCCTTTACTAAAGTCTGAATCCATGTTGAAGAGCTTTTCATTTATTTTAATACCTAGAAAATAAGTAGAGCAGGAGGAAAACAATAGTGTCTGTGTGTGTGTGTGTCCATACATTATGTACAATTTTCTGTTTTCCTATATTCCATTGTGTTCTGGAGGAAATTATATGAATTTAAGGGTATCAGCAGTACATACTTTGCTGAATCATTACAGTTTATGCAGGTGCTGTGCATACTGTTTGAAAACATTACTTTTTAAGAACATCTGAGGGTACAGGCTTGAATTCACAAATCTGAAAAGTCTCTACATATTTATACTATACTATAGAGTGTTCACGTTTTAGTTTATATTTGCTTCTAGAGCCTCAAAATGAGGTCTCTTCAGAGCTAGTAAAGAACTTGGTGAGTTTAAGAACAGTGCTCACATGTATGACACTGTCTTTTCTGTGGTAAGCCTCCTGCTGGCCAAAAAGGGAATTGCACCCTCAGCTCATCTTCCTTGCTTCCATACTTTTTAGTTAACCCATAATGATAATGGCATCAACGTAATGTATATAGTTAATGCTTGCACTTTAAATGCAAATACAAGGAATGCCATTTTCTATTTTTAACTTTAATCACTCTCTCTCATACACAGATAAATGATCAGAGTTGTGATTATTAGATGTCATTATTGGTGCAAAAAATTGTTTTATGTATCATCCCCAATAATCATCCTGAAGGAACTGAAATCACAAAAGCCCAGAATAATCACAGCTAACAAATTATTTGTGTAAATATAAGTTTGTTCAGTGTCCAGTGAGATCACAAACAACTGAAAAGTCACATGGACATTGAATGCAGACCTAATCAAGTATATTCTTGTTGTTAGAATTCAAAGAGTTTACTTGTAAAATTGCAAAAATATTGATCTCATCTCAAACTACAATCTAAAAAAATCATCGCCTAGTTGCTAGGTGTGCTACACCTTTCTATAATCTCAAATGTGATGTAAAATGTTTGGATCTTGAGTGAAAACAGTATGGGAAACCAGAATGAACAGATTACTGTGGTGCCTGGATCCAGCTTCCTCTAGTTTTTAAAAAACCACAGGACAACCAATCTGACTAGGAGCTATAACAGTTTTTTTCTTTTTTCTGCAGTTAGGAATTTGGATGGTGGTCCTCAGTATGCGTGTGTGAGCTTTAATAATGAACTTTAAAAAAGAGGGGAAAAAGTGACAAAAGTTTAAAACCACAGATTTGTCTTTTAATGGTTTAAACATTATGCATTACAAGTGTGTAAATAGGTCGGTTTGGAACTTTTCTTTGGATAAACCAATATAAAAACCTGTCATTTTACGATGCAGCAATTTGACCATTTGCAAATATTGTAACAAAAAAGCAGACATGTCACAGATATATTTTTGTACAGTCGTCCCTGTAGTTGACCCAGATCTATATAGAATTATAGCCTGAATGGCAATATCCTAGTTTTGTTTCTTTCATTTTTCTCTCTCAAGAGTGACAGCAAAAAGAGAATACTAAAAAAATAGAACAAATATGTGACTAAACAAGATGCAGGAGTTTGGAATGCAAGACTTACATTAAGCTACAAAAACACAACACAACATACAGATAGCACCAATACTTGAAATAAATCACAAACTGAGCTTCTCCCATTACATTTCCTTTCCCTTTCCAAGCAGTTGCTTGTTTTTTCATCTAACCCTTAATTAGTCCCTTAAACAGCCACATCAGACAAAATCATTTGATGTGTTTGTGTGAAACAGCAATGGGAGACTGAGGCTTCATGCACCCCAATAACGGGTAGGGCCACCATGTTCCGTCAACCATTCACTTTACATTTGCTGAGCATTTATCTGTCTGAACCAATCAAAAGACTGCTCTCAATATCAAAAACATTTTTGCTGGTTCAAATCAGCCAGTGACTAGTAACATATGGTAGCTCAACTCATATTGGTGTTCATGTAGCCTGACTCTGGCACCACTAGTCTGAAACAGCTGTTGCTGTAAGTCAGTGGAGGGAAGTGGATCTCTTACGTCAGAACCCCGTTTTCTCTTTATGACAGTCTCTGATTGCTTAAACACGCTACAAGGCCTGCCCACACTCTAAGACTGAGTGAACTGATAGGCAGTTTCTGCATGATGAGCATTTCATTCTTCTGAACTAATTATTTCTTCTTAAACATATCTACTTCCTCTCTCACGGACTTACAACAGCAGCTCAAAGCTGCCTCAGTTCCAGTGACATCATAAGTATGGGGGGTGGCTCTGTTATAATTGTGCTTTGGAATCTCCATTCACTCTCATTAAGGTAAAATTCCAACCACTTTGAAGAAGACACAGATTTTGTTCAGAGGGCCTCCGTTACACGCACCTACGCCTGATAATGCATGTGTGGGAATAAGTGCCATGCTAACAAGCACAAAGGAGAACCTTAAGGTAGTTACAAGGTAAATGGCTTGCTTAGCCAAACCTGAACTTGTGCAAGAAATGAACCCAGCATAGGGGACTCAGGCTGCACTCAGTCTAAAGGTAAGTTAATAAAGGATGTCTTTCTGAGGGAAAAAAAAACACACACACACACCCTGGGGAAAGTGTTTGGTTGGACAAGGCCCATCTCATCTGGGAAGGTTAAGTCAGCACCAGGGCAAAATAATGAAGTGCTTTGGGAAGGAAGAGAGGGATGTTTGTGACTCTTCCTAAAGTCAACTTTACTCATTTCCTTTGTTTTGTTTGGAGAAAAACTGTATTTGCTGTGATCATACCTGATGTTTGCTCTAATTGTAATGCTTCAGATGGAGGATTCACTTGAGACAATGTCACAATGCAATTGCATTGCAGCTATATGGATCAATGTTTCACAAGCTAAGGATTTGTGTTGACTGGTTTAACTTTTCTTAATAGCTTAAAATGGCATGTTCTAAGCAAAGCAGTTCTGAAAGCCATGAAAGATGTGGACGACTGTCCTGTCAGAAATACCCTTGAAACAAAAACCAAATCATTAAACACAAAATGAATAAAAACCCACACAAAGTTAAGGAAATGGCACTGACATTAACACAATGAAACAAAAACAAACACAAACAGACCACCCTTACAGAAATGTCCGGCAATTACACAGCAGGCTCTGCATAAAGTCCTCTGTCACAGGACATGACTGTAAGGAGCAGGCAAAGGAGAAACTACACTACACTTTTTAACAGATTATGAAAGTGCTAGTGTTCAGAGCTCAACAAAACCCAGGGAGCAAAAACCGAAAAGACTACAACAGCTTTTCTTTTTTATCTTTTTTGTACAAAATGGCTGATTAATTAATAGGACAAAACATTGCCCCGAAACTGCAGTTTTAGGGCTCAAATTAAAATTCAAGCCATTAAATGAACATTTTTAATGGAAGTTCCAATTCAGTCAGAGTAATCTTTTTTTAAGCTTCCCTCTGCAATACAAATGCAGTCATAACTGTTCACTACAATCTGTATAATCAAACACAATGTAAAAGCAGCCATTTGAATTTTATGAAATTATAAATCAAATATTGTTCTACCATATGAAGTAACCACTGTGCAAATTCTATTTTTTTTTCTCCCCAGGTTTTTGGTAATGAAAGTAAATGAGGTGATGTGTTGTGTTGATTCAAGATCCTGTTTAAATAAACAGAAACATAAAATTAATCAATATCCCTCTCTCTTAAACTTCACACACTTTGAATGTCAAAGACCAGACTTTTGCCCTCATTGTTCTGGGTATTATGAAGATGTTTCAGGTTTTCTTTTGAATCTCTAAAACGTACATAGAGTACTGTGCCTAAATTGGACACCCTCCATCACAACGTTAGAAATGTTTTCATGATGGTCTGCAGCTGTGGGCAACCACAAAAGCAGCAGCAGATTTCAAACTTTATTTTGAGATGTGAAAATGTGAGTTTTTTTCCTTTTACTTACAACTGTTAAACATTTATTCTCTACAAAAACAAAGCCCTCTAAGCTGGACAGCATAGCAGTTTATGAGGACTTCGAGCTGCACTTTCTGAGCTCCCAGACACCAAAACAAAAGGAGGTTCCAGAAATGAACAAATACGTTTTCCCAAAAGTGAATTCTCACTGGCCATAGCTCAAACCTGGGAAGCATTTACACACACTCTGTCCATATTGGTAAAGTGACGGAAGGGTACCACAGGGAAACAGTCACCCTCACATTGCAAGCGGAGACATACAGCAGCAGCTAAAAGCCAAGTGTCATGATGCTTGTAGATTCTGATTTGTTGCATTCTGCATGATTTTGTGGATTCCAGATTCATGTTTGAAAACAGGAAGTCTACCTTATGCCATGTCAAAAAATGCTAAAATTGGAATTTACAAACAAAATGACTGCACTAATGTATGTATGAAAATGTACACCATAAACCTACTGCCCTCATGCAATGTGGAAACTTTTGTGGATGTGTTCTATAAGCTATTCATCTATGGCTGTAGTTTTAAAATGATTCCACCATAAAAAATCATGAATAATTGGTGTATTTACCAATTACAATATGAAATAACAAAATACAAATAAGATGTAAAGAAAGATACGCTATTTTGCCAATTCTGAAAAGGAAAATTAAATTCATATAGTTTGTATTTCCTTTCCTTCTAGGACCCATTTTCTATTCATAGCACAAAAAAAAACAATCTCCTTAATAAATGTCCATTCCTGTTTGTAAGAACAGAGCTGGTTATTCTAAGGAGGATGTGTAGGGTAGCAGCATGACTAAAGAAACTACAGCACATTGGGCCTTGTGAGATTTCACTCCACTGCCGATCAGATTTGGTGTTACAGTGTGACCATAGATGCCAACTCCTTCTCTCTCTCTCTCTCTCTCTCTCTCTCTCTCTCTCTCTCTCTCTCTCTCTCTCTCTCTCTCTCTCTCTCTCTCTCTCTCTCTCTCTCTCTCTCTCTCTCTCTCTCACACACACACACACACACACACACAAACAAAAGGGCACGTGACTACAGACACACACACACACACACAGGTCCATATACATATACACACAAGCAGACGCAATGCTGCTCTCCACTTATTACTAGTGTAAACGGACCTTTAGCCAGTGCTTTAGTTTGACTAAGGTAAATCCAAAACTTTGATCAAACAAGCGTCTAGGTGGTTCAAATTACAAATCCATGACCCTGGCTGCGGTTTGCTTTAAAATCAGGGGGTTTGTGAGGTGATCTGACTGCACCTTTTTTGTCTGGCTATGTTAGCTGGTCTCATCATTAGTGCAGTTAGAGAAGGAAATGAAGCACAAGAAATATAAAAACGAGAACACTCAAACTGGGCAACCACTGTGAGAGAACAGGCAATGCATGTTCAAAATATATCAGATCTTCCTTTTGAAGTGGAGCCAACTTTTATATCTTGTGTGACACGCACATCTGTAGCTTCCCACTCCAGGTTTAGCTCTGCTGTAGTATGCAAGTGTGGGGAGACCACAGAAAACAAAGAGGCTAGCAAGAGCAGCTAACACTTCATCTTTTGAATACCTGCATGGAAAACCATCTGCAATTTATTTTCATTCAACTAACTCAGCCACACTGTACTGAGAGAACTAATATATTGAGTTCTACTACTGTTTTGTACACTGCAAAATTATTCTCAAACAATTTCTTTTTTATCTTGTTTTTTCACATATGGTTTGCTGATTATTTCAGAAATATGTTTCTATTAATGTATTGTAAAAATGTATGTTTTAAACAAACATTTTCACTGAACTGGATGTAGGACTGGGACATGGTAATGTTCCATTAGTGATGCATTTAGTACTGGAATGAAGTGGAAAATGCTCAGGGAACTGTTGCTTTGTTTTGATTATTTGCTCACGCCTTCTGTAATTTTGACACTATGTGCTACTACATGCCATTTTGATGGGAGGGAAAGGCCTCACTCTGTGGGTGGCGCTATCACAAGCTAAACCTGCCTCGCTGATCACTAATCATATAGTTTCACTATCGAGGGCTAACCATTTTGATTAGGTCAAACAAGTCATTGGATTGACGGTGCATGGTAGCATATGCAGATCTATCTAAACAAACAAAAAACATTTGGTTTATAAAATGCATGCATGCATGTACGCACACAGTTACTGTACCCACCCAGGTCTACACACTAAATACCATATGTGGCCAATCACCCTGTCCAAAAGTGCCATGGAGAGAGACATTCATCCACCCACCACGGCACCTGTCCTTAGCGTAGTTTTGTAATTAACAGCAAAAAAAAATGATGATGTGCAAAAAAGTGAACAATTGTTTCCATACGTTCCTAAAGATAAAGTGGCATGGCAATGAGACTGAACCGCTCACTATATGTGGATTAGAGCTACTGTGCGTCTGCATAATATCCCACCACCATCTCCTGGAGCAGGATGTCTGCTTCCTGCAGGCTGATATGCTTAAGAGACTGTGTCCATCAGCAAGGGAACTATAAAATCAAGCCAATCTTTTCATTGCGCCACTCATTTCACACACTTGTCTGCAGCTCTAACTTTACTGATGAGGTAAAAAGACAAAACAAAAGTGGGGAAAAAACACTATCTCAATCCAAACTAGACTTTCTGAAGGTTACCTTCTATTACTGAATCTTAGGTTCCCCCCCCCCCCCCCCCCCCCCCGAAAACATCACTACTTTTTAAAATCAGCAGCAGCATCATGCTTCTGGGCACTTTAACACTACCTATTACCTATGGGGGTGCAGACGTAATACAATCTAAGAGAACAGAAAGCAAGTCTGAAATAAAAGCTCATTAGCTTTGTTTCTTGGGGTTGTTCTTAGGGTTTTGTTAAAAGGATTCAGCTTCCTCCAACCATGGTAAAAGAACATCTTTTGTGCTGCTTTACATTAGGGCTTCTTTGAGTTTGAGTGTTTTGGGGCCTTCCCCCTCCCGGGGGAGTGGCCTGGGGCATGGCCCTCACTGAAAGGCTTGGTGAAAACGCGGCAGTGTGGTACTGCTGCTGAACACTGAGGGGGGTGGGTGCAGGGAGGCCCCACCCAGTCCTTGGGGGTCCTGAGGTTGTGGCTGTAGAGAAGTAAGAGATGCTGCATGGAGCTCTGCACCATGAGAAGAAGAGGAGGAGGAGGAGGAAGATGTGCTGTAGCTCATGGCCAGTCCCCCTGTGCTCAGGGGGGCGCTGTAGGGGGGCAGGTTAAGTGGCAGGAAGCCCATCAGGTGGGACATGTCCATGCTGGTGGCGCACAGAGACTCGGTAATGGGGGCAGGGCTCTTGGGCATCTCACCCTGCAGGGCCTGGGGGAGGTCCAGTACCCCCCTTGGCGGGGAGGGGGTGCCGGCGGGCTCAGCCAGGGTAGAACCTGACAGGCCACTCTGCAGGTCCATAAGAAAGGACTCCATCTCCATCTTCAGGTATGAGGTAGATCCAGACTGGTGCTGGTGCTGGTGCTGGTGCTGGTGAAGGGGTGGGGGTGTGTGGGGGGAGTGGAAGGGGTGATGTCGGGGGTGGTGGTGATGCTGGTGGAGGGAGGTGGGGGGCTCCATGTGGCACCCCATCGCCATAGCCGGCGACAGCGATCCGGGCACCAGAGAATGGTACGGGGCCCCTGAGGTTGGCGTGGCCTGCAGATGGGGGCCGTAGAGGCCCATGGGAAGCGGGCCAGTCGCCATGCAAATGACAGGGCTGAGCTCCTCCTTGATTGGGCGGGGGGGCACATCCTGCGCCTCCGCCTTGATCTTCAGCAGCTCCTGCGAGTGGCTCTTTTTCACGTGCCGGGTCAGGTGGTCCTTGCGGCCGAAGCGCTGGGCGCAGAACTGGCACAGGAAGTCCTTGCGGCCGGTGTGCACCACCATGTGGCGGCGCACGTCCTTGCGCGTGTAGAAGCGGCGGTCGCAGTGGTCGCACGGGTGCTTCTTCTCCTTGGCGCCGCCGGGGGTCTTCCCCGAGTGGCTCTTCAGGTGCTCCAGCAGGTGGGGTGTGCTCTCGTAGCTCTGCAGGCACACCTTGCAGGTGAGGTCGCCGCTGGCCGCGGCGTGCATGGCCGCGTGCCGCTTGTAGCCCAGCTTGGTGTTGTAGCTCTTTCCGCACTCCTTGCACTTGAAGGCCTCTTTGTTGGGGTCGTGGGTCTGCAGGTGGTTCTTCAGGTGGTCCTTGCGGTGGAACATCTTCTCGCAGAAGGAGCACTGGTGGGTCTTCTGCGAGGAGTGTGTGGCCATATGCCTGTGGAGAGACCAGGCCAGGATCAGAGGCACTGCACCGCCATTATACTGTGTAAGGTGAGGTTTCCATTCATTTGTTATTCAAACATTACTAACAGCCATGACAGCTGCACCTGTAATATTGTCCAGTTTAAGAAGGCAAAGATAAAATAAAAAGGAATCAAGGTAGATCAGATGTAGCGTGTGACACACTTTAGTCCTGTGTGGTGTGTTATACAGCCCTGTGTTCTCTGTGGGGCGTGTCTCAGAGCTGTGTGTTCTCTGTGGGGCATGTCTCAGAGCTGCGTGTTCTCCTTGGGGCGTGTGTGCGTGTTCTTTGTGGTGTCCTTTACCTGAGGAGTTTGTACTTGGAGACGAAGGCCTTGGAGCAGGGTGGGTAGGAGCAACGCAAGGGTTTCTCTCCCACTCCGCAGCAGGCCTGGGGGTGGAGCCTCTCCTGCGAGCCGCAGAGACCGCCACACAACTCGTACTCACTGCCGTCCCTCTCTCTCTCCCGTTCTCTCTCTGATCGCAGCCTGTCGATGAGCTGCCGTTGCTTTCTCTCTGGGGTCACTGCAGTGATCTGACGGGAGGCATCAGTGGCAGCAGATGCCATAGCAACCCTAGGCTGCCAAGGCCATGAGGACACGATGCTGGCACCCTTGCCTTCCGGACTCTGCTTGGGCAGGGCTAGGGTGGAGGTGAGTGTGCAAAGGCTATGGGGCTTCAGTTAGGGATGCTGATGTCAAAATCTGTCAAGCCAGAACAGAACCAAGTGAGGTCATTTCTTCAAGTTACGTTCCGTGCAATGTGAACTTACGATGTGATACAACGTGATGTTATATATTGTTATGTGGTACTTGAGTCATTGGCATCTCGTTTTAAGAACCAAACAGGACTGACAGGGAGACTGAAGGGGACCAGATGAGACTGTACCTTCTGCGTCTCTGCAGATCTCTGGAGACGGCCTGAGAGTGCTTGTTTTCCCTCCTCTCTCACCCTGCCCCAACAGCGCCGGCTGAAGGGGGGTCTGAAGGGCTACAGTCCATCTTCACTGCTCTGTGGAAGAGTGCAAATAGGCCCAGTGTCAGTGTTTTAAAACATTCCACACCGCATTCCTCAGCATACAACAGATGACCTACAACAAAGCTGTACTGAGATCAGTCATGGTAAAAAAAGAAGGAACAAAGCGATTAGAACATTGTCCTCATGGAGGAAATCTAACTGACAGACTCACAATAACAGATGCCAGACCGATGCATTTAGCAGTCTTTGTAAGAGAAGCTTTTTTTGATGAGAGCACATGTGGCAGAGATCAGACCCAGGTGCCATTTCCTTATCACCTCACATCACTTCCTGAGGTGAAAGACCCAAACACAGACTCCGAAACAGGAAGAGAGGACAGAGAGAGGTGAAAGAGTGACAGAGCCCGCTGCTCCCCTAAATTTAGAGGCAGCAGAACGGAGAATGACTATGACCTGATTAAGAGCCCCAACGATGAGCCCCTCAAAGGTCAACAGTGCATCACCACTCAAAAAGTGCTCTAACATGACATGAGTTTGAGACTGCATCTTGTGTAAATCAACAATCACAATACTTACACTGCACTATTACAAGGATGCTTCAGTGGGATAAAAATGGCAAAGAGTGACAACTTCATTTAACCAAATCTAAAAAAAATCACTTATCATGAATATCTGTTAGGGTCATGTCAAAGTCATCAATGCCAAGGCCATTTAACACAGAATGTTAGGAATACAGGCACTTAATTCAGTGAAACTCATGAAAATGTATGCAAGAAATCAATTTAATGCAATTTTTTCATAGAAATATATAGGCTACACTCATATTCTGAACAGGAAATAAAACAGGTAAATATGCTCTTAATACAGTAAGTTACAGAAATATAGTAGAGCACACTCAAACCAGTTTATATTTTACACCAAGCAAGATCATGGTTCATTTGGAGAGTAATGTGAACCTTAAAGATCAGATTGAATGTAAATAAAATCAAATCTAAACTATTGACAAGGGAGGTTTTGCTTGGAAAACACTGCATACCAAAATGACTCAGCTCTCCCATGCAGGAACTGAAGCATACATTTGTTTAAGTGAGGCCAGCTCTAAAAAGTGGGGTACCCAGCTCAGAGTAAAATGGTGTTGATCCTCCCAGGGTCAGGGAGGGAAACCTGGACACTTTGATTCATCATGCACCTGCAAGTTTCTTAGATTTCAGTGGAGCCCAAATGCACCAATATTAACGTATAAGTATTGTGTGAGAGGGTCTTTGGCAGGATCTTCCATTGTCACAGTTTTGTAAGTCAATGGCATGATAGCAGACCTTGTCTGCACATTTCCACAGAAATTAAATCACTACTTCACAATCTTAAATCAAATCTTCTTTTTTTTCACTTGCTCATACTTGAGTGCGTGATTTTTTAAAGATTTCACTCAGATTTTCAAGAGTGCTCAGTGATATTCTTGATAAAAATGACAACCTCTAAAAGTCAGTCTACACGGTTTCCTGTTACTTCAGTTAAAAAAAATTAAGCTATGTCCATTCTGGCTGGCAGGTCATGTGCAAAGACATTGAATGAAACCACTTAGTACTCACTGAAGAGCTGGAACAATACCAAACCATCAGCTTCTACATCGTTCTCCAGCCTCAGGCCTTTCTCAGCCCCTTTTAAAATTTAAAAAGATTTTCACACAGCCACCAAAATGCCTGCTGACACAGTGATCACAGCGCACTCAACATTACTCTAGTCCTTCTCCTTCACTGTAATGCAGCCTGTTTAAAACCACAAGCCTGTGCTTATGGATTCAGCAAGAGGTTTGGAAGTAGCAGCAGTAGGTAATATTGCTTTTTCACACTCTCAACTCACCTCACCTAGTGGAGTTAAAAGCTACCACAGAAGATACTGACACTGTGTGCTGATTGAACAAGGGGCAACTACAGGGACATCCACTCAGTTGAGCAGCAGAGGACATTGTGAAGATATGTTCTGGGGTTTCAAAGAAGCATTAAGAGCGTGAGAACTGATGAAAGCAGAACCGGTACTAATCCTGGCACAAGAAAAATACAGGGTTGGAGTTAACTAACTAAACAATATAAGAAGAATTGGGATAGCTTAGCCACACGTTATTCACTGTAATACTGTTTTGTTCATATCACTGTATTTTATATCAGCACTCCTGTTCTCTGTTTCGAATGAGGACCACACAATGTCTACCCTTTATTCCCTCCCTCCCTTCCTCTCTATAATACTGACAGCTGTGCAGCGCACGCCTGTGAATTCCGATGGAAGAGATAAAAACAAAACTAACTGGAAAATGGACAAGCTCAACAAACAAAGGCGAATTAGACTGGAGCCTCCTCCCTTCTCTCATCTGCATGACAAGAGAGTAGGAACAGCTGAGTGGCACCTCAAGGATGTACTTCCTGTCCACAAGTGGTGTGTGCATGTGTGCAACTGAATGTACTGTATGTAATGTCTGAAAGGAATTTCTTTGAGGAGCTGGTGTGTGTGTGTGTGTGTCTATACATGAGAATGTGTGTACAAGCACCATGTATTCAAATGCACTCATTTAGAGGGAAAGTAGGGTGAGTATATCTACAGGTATCAATGACCCACCCCCTTCAATCACTCCAGTTTCTGGTGCTGCAGCCTGCCCCCTCTCCCTCAATAAACAGTGAAAACATAACATTCTGATGGAAAGGCAAACTCTGGTATGCTGATATGTAGGCAACACAAGCACTAAACTCATCCGTCATGCCATACAAACTCTCAATGTAGCATGTTAGAACATGCTGTGTGATTCATGACATTTTTAACAACACAAAGCAACTGTCAGAATCTCTGGTTTCCACCTTTACTTTGATGAAGTACACCTCATTAGCACATGAAACTTTCCTGAAAGTATTATGTTATGTTCTTTTTTGATTAACAATGAAGACTGCTCATCCAGGGCTAGCTTGTTACGAGTTCTAAATGTAGACTGGAAGGACCACAGTTTCCTGGGACCTGTGTTCCGGCAAATGGTCTATACACTGTGTACGGGAATGTTCCACATTTATAAAATGGAAGGATATGTGTCACCCAAACCCAAACTATTTTCAGCATGAATCATGAATCTGTTCCTGATATGAAAGGTTCAGGTCCACTCTCTCTGTAAATCTGATGACCTCCATCAACAGTAACCATGAAGTTAAGTGGCTGGATGAATTAACAAATTAAAAAAGAACAAGTGGCTGGCTGGGAGGTCCTGAGGCTTCACTCCTGGGTGGGGTGTGAACATGTGGAGGAGATGGGCGCGTGTGAGAAGATACCGGACCGATGTGACCCCACCCCACACTGACATGAGCTGCTGCATAAAGATGCCCTCTGACCCCTACACATCACTCAATCACAGACACCCTCTGACCTCTGCTCAACCCAATCACACTGGCATATGCTGTTACATGTAGTGATGTTCCAAACATTCTACTTGTGGCAAGTACTCTCTAAGACCCCAGAATCTCTCACAGATATTGTCTTATGATTTACTCAAAATAAATATGCTGTTACATGTAGTGATGTTCCAAACATTCTACTTGTGGCAAGTACTCTCTAAGACCCCAGAATCTCTCACAGATATTGTCTTATGGTTTACTGAAAATAAATAAAACTGTTACTGGCATTGTATAGCTACTATCTAATTTTTAATAATAATTAAAAAAAAAAAACAGAAAAGAAAAGAATTCCAGGGTGCCATGGGATTCTGTAAGGAGGCATCCGCTGCTGTCTGAGTCTCTGCAGGGAGGGCCCTCCTTCGATTAGCCAAAACGCACAATCTTTATCATGGTAATCAGAATGCCTCCTGCAGAGGAGCTGAGAAAGACTGTGAAATTATGGGATATTTTAGGGGGAAAGCCCATCCATATGCTCTCAAGCAGGCCTGTGTTATTCCAGGGTTAAATTATTGGGGAGAAAGAGTATATGGGAAGCTCATTTCTGCTATGCGTGAACATTCTGCAGAATAGAAGCTAGCTCAATTCTCCTGTTTGATACATGTTATTCACTGAGGAACATGTCTACTGAATAACACCACTAACATCTTCCATACAGACAAAAGCAAGCCCACACAAAGTGCCATATGCATAAGAATCAAGTGTTAATACAAACCAAATTAAGTTCTTAACTTAAAAACCTTTTACATACAACTCTGTGATATCTACACTAGGACTGTATTTAAAAAAGAACACAATCTGACATTTTCTCACAGACAGTTAAGAGTAGATGGCCCCTTTCTCCAACACAAAGGTGCAAGCCATCCTTTTTGAAAAGGCTGATGATGTAATGAATTGTCAGAATTGCAGTCAAGTGTTCAAAGTTAACAAATTAACTTGCAGTAAACATTATGCAAATTAAATGTTCTGTGAGAATGTCATGTGCACCCAACACAGATATAACTAAGCCAGAAAATACATTATTTTCACCCCTTACAAACACAGCAATCACTCTTGCAGACTCCATCATCCAGCAGTATCTGCTGTGCTTCAATAAATGATTGTTTTATTAAAATTGTTTCCCTGAAATGTTGCTCATATAAATATATTTTCACATGACTGCCCACAGCAACCTGGTAATCATTCAGTCAATCAAGAACACCAAGTCTTCTTGTTTCTATTAAAATAAATTAAAATATTATTATTAACAATAATTAATAATAATACACTTAAATCATTATGAAATTAAAGATAAATAACATATAAAAAATTATATATATATCCATCCCTTCATATCCATTTTAAAGTGAATTTGTATCGGTTAATTTTTAAAATCTTTGCCCTGCTCATTATTGACCCAGAAACTAGAAACTAGTCGACCAAAGTGTGCTTCAAGCAAGTTAGCTATCGAATTCAAACCCCGAAATAGTTATCTGTACTCATTTTCTTCATTTTACGAACGGAATGCGTAAATCTGGAGATGGGGGGGAAAGGGGTACCCATGCGCGGTTGAAAAGTTGAAAGCTAACAATGAGAAGTCAGCGGAAACAAACACACTATTGCGTGTTTATACCTGCACAACAATCACTGTCACAAACAAGACACATCGTCTCGTGGCGATGTCACTTCCATTTCCTTCTTAAGAAGCTCGAGGCAGTGGAAGTGGGCTGCGCGCGCCACCGTTCCGCGTAACACGAGGACCTTTAAAAACAACTGCGGCTGAAGGAGACATTTTAGAGCGCTTCAGTCGGTATTTGTAACCTTGCCGAATGGACTGCGATTTCCTCTCCCTGAGGTCATGTATGTGAAATGAAACCTTCCTTTTTTTGTTGATGCACCCTAATGTTTTACCTTCTGCCGCTGTGACTAAAACCCACGTGATTTACTCAGTACGACTTTTCTATGTTGTGCATTGCAAAGCTACCCCCCCCCCCCCCTCCAAAAAAAAAAAAAAACACCACACAGACACACACACAATGTATATAGCGTCAGGAACTACTTTAAAATTACAGCAATCAAAACCTCTGCTGAAGGGACCTATCAAAACAACGTAACGTTTTTATGGATCGCTCGGGCTGGGTTGGGTAAGGATGTTTAGCAGTCAGTAGAAAAGTTGCAGGTGTTCTAACAGACCATTTTACATATTCTCGATCAGAGCACACTGGTACAAGCTAAACAGTAATATAAAGGGTTAAAACACTTTAAACTTCATCATGCCATTTCATATTCGCTGCAGTTAGTTTACTGTTTCCAAATCACAACCTACAGATTATCCGACCGCCTGTGTATCTGTGGGATGTTTACTACTACTACTCAGAGTAGTAAAGAGCGCAACATCAGTGCGAGTGCATTACTTGGTAATCGATTTTCTATAAGAAACGGGGGACGGGGCTGGAGGTTACATTAATGTTATTTTTAGGAAATTAAGATATTTCGCAGTGCATTTGTTTATACAAAGACGTTTCTGCTTGTCCCTTTCATCAAAATATTTATTTAATAGTTAGGCGACAACTTTGTCCAGTTTCTGATAACCTCCCTCCAACAATCCCACAAAAATTGCCATAGACATGGCAAAATTTAAATCCTGAAGATTTTTTCATTGCACAAGTCATTACACGAGTTCCCTTGTCTTTTGACATGCTTTGCCAATGTAAAGCTTGCCCAGGATGAATATTCGCCGGTTGTTATCCACACATCCATCGAGAAATAAACAACGCTGCATAATCCACACATCAAGTATCAGATCCGTAAAGACCTGGCAAACCACCACTGAGCTTCTGATGACAGGGAAACACACATAACAGTTTCTATGTATGGCAGTTTTTTCTTGGAATGTCGATGGGGACGAAATGATGCGGGGAACTTAAACTTAAAATATTGCTTTTGCCTGCGTGTCCCCAGAAAGTGGCTATACTACTGTGAACTATTCACACTTCACCTTCATATGGCTATTGCTAATGGCATGGTTTCCCACATTGGCAGTATTTTTAAATATAAAGTATATTTATATAGAGAGATAGATATAGATAGCTCAGACTTCAACGGTTCCAACAACCTCGTTTGCAGGAAAAATTACATGTGTTATGAAGGTAAACCTTTTTAGTTAAATAACATGGACACATTAAGTATTTATCGAAAAACGCCGCGCGAACAGGCGATCGCGTAATTAAAATTAAATACCTCAATGTTTTTAAATGCCTCAACAATAATGAACCACCCGTTCACACGAAAACAAATACATTTGCAACGCATTTTAAGAAACGGTAACAACAAACTATCGATTCCGGGTGGAGAGAAACATTGGATTTGTTGATATATCACTGTTTAAAACCATGCACACATCAGAAAGTGCAGCTACGATAGAAGGACAAGCAAAAAAAAAAACCCACCAAAAAGTTTCCAGCACCGCACTGGTCAATTTCTGAAGAACCCGGTTACATTCCATCTCCGACCCCGCGCAAACCTACCGTAGCAGTGCCCACCACACCTTTTCCGGTATTTCTTGCCCGATTCTGTTGTTTTATTAGATTTTTACAATTTTTTAAAATAATATTTATATTTTCGGGGCCTGACTGTTTCTCTCTCCACAGACAGCAGCGCTAGAGTTATGGTGCGCGTGCATTGTGGGAGTGTGACGTCAGACTACTTTCACAAACTTTTTTAGCCACAGCGGCTGGTAAACTATTTTTTTCTTTGCCTATGCCAGACAGTACACAGATTAAATACACATTATTTGATTTGAGCAAAATATAGATGTCCGCGAAGTATTTTCATAGGAAGGTAGCAATTGGTGTGGATGAATATAAGTACAGAGGACGTAAAATGCACGGAAAAATACAGGCTTACATCCAATTAACTGACCTGGATACTTTATACTTATATTTTTACTGATTTTTTGTCACACGCGATCTTAATTCACTCAGCCAAAAAATCGAATTGATTTGAAAAAGAAATGATCTAAATCAATTAAAAAAAACAACTTATTACTTAATTTACATACAGATTCATATACTTTTTAAGTATAAATATGGATATTTCAAGTGTTGTTTCCAAATAATTATTTAAAATATTTTCTGGTAAAGTCACTGATAGTGACTGATATACTGATAGTGTTTTCCCAAGTTTTGTTTTAGTTTCAATAGTTCTATTTAGCTATCTTAAAATATACTCCCACAAACGGAAGGCTTAATTTTCTCTGCCGTGCAAGTGTCGACTTCTTGGAAGAAATTCGGTTTGCACATAAATTTAGTTTGACCATTCGTAGAGCCTCTTCTAATTTCTGATATTAATGTGTGGGTCTTGATTATTATTTTTCATAACAAAACTAATTTTATTTACATATTTAGATAAAGATGTCAGTAAATCTGTTGGTCTTTAATTTTTTTCTAATGATATGAAGACATATTTCACAATTATCTACAGATATGACAGCGTATCAGGCTATATTTAAAATATATTGGTCAAACATATGAAGTTGCTAAGGACATACAAGATATACAGTATATACAGTTGTTATAATTTTGTAGATAACTAATCAGTATAATTTGTGACGGGTAAGAGAAAATGTTCAACACTGAAACAAAAAAGCACGCTGACAAACGAAATCCGAACAATCATAAATATTTTACGACCGGTAACACATTCAGTGGCGTTAGCGATATTTAGTGTTTCACCGCACTCATTTCCGACATAGTGAGCTGTTAAGGTTGCGTGGGAGACCGCGTTTCGCCCCGTACTGAGCTCTGAGAGATATCACCAAAGCGGTAGGTCCCACGTGTGGTGCGCTCTGGTGGACTTGTTTCACCTATGTTTTGGAGAGAAAGAATTACTTCCAGGTCAGGTCAACTCATTTCCTCATTCCCCCCCTCATTACCATCACCACCACCACCACCACCATCACCACTAACAGACACCGTCGTTGCTGGTGTGAGTTTGTATGTGGGGGTGGGTAGGAACAGTGGGAATAGACAGAGGCTTCAATTGGCATCTCTACTTGGACCATGACGGTGGGGAAAACAACTATTTTGTGTCCCTTTATCTGTCTCATTTTAACCATTTTAGTGAAGTTTGAAATGTGTTTTTTTCCTATTATGTCAAGACGATACCTGTTTAATTTTTTTTTTTTTTTTAAATGTGGACGGTTCAGCTTTGTTTCAACAAAACAATCAGTGGAGTGTAAGATGATCGGTAGCTACCCGTTGCGTGGAACCTTAATTTGCACTCGTCTTTGCTGGAAATAAAGAGGGGAAATTGACAGTATTAAAGAAATTCGATTTTCTCTACCATTGCAATTGTACTTTAAAAAACTTATTTTATTTACTAGAATTTTGAATTAACATTACGATTAACTACTTTTGCATATATTTGCAGTTGATATTATTATTACCAATTGTTTTTTTCTGATTGTTTAATTCTCAAATTCCACAGTTTTAGGATTCCTTTTAGTTTAGTTTAACAACTTGTTTAAAAGAAAGGTGAATTACACCAAGAAATGTGTAGCAACCAAAACTGAGAATGTTAATTATGACAAACTGCTATTGGATTGACTCTTACAGTCATGAATACAGTAAGAATTCATGACTGTTTTATCAGTGAATATTAATGTTCCATTGTGTTGAAATTTTCCCTCTTTCTTTATTTTTTTTTTTACAGTCCAAGAATGGCTTTTCAGATGGAACTATAAATAGCAAGCGGATGGATTAATTCACCTGGAGGACATTTCTTTCCTTTGAGCTCTGCTATTCCTCTCTACCCAGAACCTCGCTCTGTCCCCAAGTGCTTCTGTCCCTTTTATTCTGTCCTGCGGAGTTGCATATATTGTTGGTTTTTGTTCCTGCTGAATATACATTACAACTACATTAATGTGAATTTAAAGTAAAGCCTAATTAAAGAAGGTTTATACATACGTATAAACTATGTAGCATACATTATTAGACGTTATAATTATTTTAAATTTCAGGGCCCCAGAGAGGAAGGTACATAGCATGACGGCCATGCAAAAAACAGACATATCTGAAGGTAAATGCAGAACTGCAAGGCTTTACAGTGTGATCTTTTACAGCACTGTGACTGCCATATGTTGTCATTACTAAAAAAATATTTTTGTGTCCTTCTGTCTTCCAACCACTTTTTCCTTAGATTAACCACCCACTCAAATGCACACAGCCTATCCTAATTCAGGATTAATCAGTGTCTCTCTTCTTCTGCCCCTCAAATCAGGTATTCTGATATGAGCCAAGCTGACAAGCGATGAGAGTTATTGAGCAGGAGCAAAGACGGCAGCAAGAGGAGAGGGGAAGTGGTGAAAACAAAAAAAGAGAATAGAAATGTTCCCCTCTCGTGATGTGTTTGTTTATTTTCTGTTCCTAGTGGTCAAGGCCCCTTAAGTGTGATTGTGGTGATGATGTGCTGGTCTGTCATTCGGGGTTTCAGATTGATTTTAAAGCGTCCTTTCTCCCCTTTCCCATTAACCTGCTTATGAAATACACTAACCACAACCACAGCCAGCCCTTTGCAGTCATCTGCTCTGCACCACATTGCTGCTGCACATCATTTACTCTGATTAACTCGGGAGCCCAGAAGCTCATTTAATGAGGAGAACAGAAGGGAAAGAAGTCTTTGTTTTGAAGATCCCAACTAAACGCAGTCTGACTTGACTTGATTGTTTCTGTACAGGATGGTACCATTTTTAATTCATTGCAGAGAGCACTTTGTGCTCAGTGAGGATTTTACCGTACAGCAATGAAGAAATCCAGTCATCATTGCTTTTCATTGTGGACTTTTAAAACTGTAATTTGACACATAGACTGATGTCGATCCTAATTGGTCCTGGTTCAAGCTTTCTTTCTAATCATTCATTCCTGATAGTGAATCTAGGGCTGTTTGAATAGCACATATCATCTGTTCATATAGTTGGATATTTAGAGAAGCAATTCAGCTGAACTACCTTAGTCAGGTGTACACTTCCTCATCCTGGATTCCATCCTTCAGCTTTCAGGTTGACAGTCAAGTTCCTTGTCTACTTTCCTGTAAGGCAGCCTCAGAGAGAAACGGCTTATATTTTGAGGGCTTGCGAGACACAAGCACGTGTATAGAGAGGGACTCTAGGAGAATTGAGCAGCTGCCGTTTTGGTCCTAAAGTCAAAAATACCTCTCCTGCCAGCTTGACCATTTCTAAACAATTCTCTTTTTAAAATGTGAGCCCCCACTTTCCAGGAATTTGACTATTTGACTGAGTACTAATTTGCAGTGTTTATCTCTTCACTTCTGTTTCTCAAACTGAAACTCTTGTGTTAAAATACATATAAAAAGTTACAATGCACTGCTGTTTTATTTATTCCTCCTTTGACAGTTAAACACTAGCGATGAGACCATCTTTTTTTGTGAACAGCTTTTTATTTAAATTACAACTTTGTACATAAATACTGGGAATCACCTTGCATACATGTCTATAATATTTACAAATATTGCATACACTTACATTAACTCTATATACTAACTCTATAACTGATATACCGATTGCATTGTTTTCATCACACACCTGACTACCTTACAGATCTCTTATCAATTTTGAAAACATATTCAAGTGCTCAATAGTTCTGTGTTTGGCCCCGTGTAGCTTGGCGGTAGATCTCTACATAATAATAATCTGAATTCAGATTGGAGCTATGAGACCATCTTGAATACTAATACAGGCAGTTAGCATGGCCTGTACCACCAACCGAAGGTGAGGCATAGCAGGGAAAAACAAATGCGAATAATGGGAAATGTATAAGTGATTAACAGAAGTGTTTTGGACAAAACATAATTGCGGTTGATGAGAGTTCTTTTTGAAATATTAAAGTTCTATAATTATAGAACTTTTTATATTAAAGTTCTATAATAATTAAAAGCAATCTCCATTCAGTCAAAATGTGTATTTTGACTTCAAGGCCTGAACTCAACATTTGTCCTTTTACTGATTACTGATTTGGATTCAACATCATTGTACATTTAACTCCCTTACATCCCTTTGTGGAGGAAATGTGCCTTGGGAAATGGGTTTATGCTACTAAAGAGAAAGGAAGTGTTTACAAGCTCAGTCAATAATGGTGTAGAACTATTTGAATAAACAGAGGTTTACAGAGGCTCTATGAATGTAAACTACAGAGGTAATAGCTGTCTCTTGTTGATGAATATACAGCGAGTTGGTGTAATTATGGTGACATGCTGACCAGTAGGTGGTAACATTTAAATCATTAGCCAAACTTGAATACGAGACCAGCACACTTTTAGGTACTGTGGAGCCCGCCCTTGTTGACTTGGAGATTCATACAGCAGGATCATACAGCACTGACACTGTTCAGCTTACACAGCTTGTTGGAGAGTACAGTATCATGGCAATTGAAAATCAAACCTGAAACCTTTTGATTTTGGGGTTTGTGTGTTTTGGGTCCACAACACTGCTCGATTTGAGTCTCAAAGAGGTCAGGGCATTTGGGGTAGGGGTGAGAGGTGGGCATCTGCATCCAGATGGCAGTGTCAGATGTGGATTTTAGTAGAGGATAAAGTGGATTTGATGAGAGAAAGAGAAAAAAGGAGAGAAAACAAGAAGATGAGATAGTAAAGGAGAGAGACTGAATGGGAGAGGGAGGAAAGGGGGAATGAGGGAGAGGAGAAGCAGAATGGGTTCTGTTCTTGGTACTAGCCCTCATCTCTTCAGAAGGAGGGGTAATTTTAGGCTGCATAGCACTGGTCTTCATTTCAGTAGGCATGAACATAATGCATGAAGCAAAAGGAGGTGAAAGAAGCTTAAGAACTGTGTGCAAATCCAAATTTAAGAATTGAAAAAAAATTCCTCATGACAAAATCCAAAGCAGAATTCAGGGTTGATTCCAGAACGTTAAGTGCCCCTTAAGAATTTCCGTACAGACATCCTTCATCGTTCTTTTCCTTAATCAAGTATTTTAAATACAATGAGCGCCAAACTTGCTCCGAGGGCCCCGATTTTCTTTTAACTCAGTATTAAGTATGCAGCGTGGGTGGGCTCGGTTATGTGTCACAGAGACCAATAACAAAACTGCATCCGAACAGGGGCGGGACTGAAGCGAGAGACCTACTGGACACACGTGTGTTCTAATAGTCCATGTTGAATTTGTGAAGCAGGCTTCTTGTCCGGAGTGTTGTCATTAGATTAAAATGGCGATTAAGCACAGCAATTATATTAACTGTACGCCTACACTTTCAGGCCTGCTTCCCTTCCCTGTCGAAGAAATTGTGTGCGCAGCGTATTTCACCACTGTGCCTACATTTCGTTCGAGAAATATTTCCAAACAGCTATTTGAAGATAATTATGAAAATATAGGCTTGTTCTAAGACTTGATGCTTAGAGAAAATGACTTTATATTCAACATCTAATGTGTAAACATTTTCAGAGCAAACCTGAAATGACAAAAATGCTCATTTAAAATGTGCATCTGATTGTAAAAAGGACCATGTGGATGTTTATGAATGTATGATTTTACAACGTAGAATCAGAAAAACACGAACAATACCTGTCAGCCAATTGTATCTTTGTCTTCTTCGTGAAGTTCAACATTTCAATTCATTCTGAGCATCTACTAGTAAAATTACTTTTCATTAATCACCACAGTGTCGTAATGGAATTTTAAATATTTATAGATTTTTTGGTGGGATGGGGCAATTCGCCATATCCTATTAATATTTTGCCACCCTTTCACAGTGACTCCATTTACTAGATAATCACCTAATCCAAGTCGTGTATTGACAAAAATGTGTTTTGACTTAGTGTGAAAGTGATTTATGAAGTTGCATGTCTCTTGCTATCTTTTTGAAGCTGCAACAGCAAATGAACACAAGTGAATAACGTTGTCGAGTTGGGGTAGTTGGAAGGCAAGAAACGGACGGGAAGGGGATGGTCGGCTCCTTTCGCTTTCGGTCTGCTTTCCCAATAGCTGCAGCAGTCAGTTCGTTGCATCCGAGGAAGAAATGGGATGCTGAAAACAAGAATGTAACGTTAGCATTAACTTAATTAGGGCTGACGGAGCCCTGACGCAGGACCGCCGATATGACATGCTTATCTGGTTGAAATGATAAGCAGTGGTATCAATAATCAATGTTCTCTACCAATGTTCTGACAGTTCGCCGGTAGAGAAACAGACAGAAAGTGACGGTTGTTTCTTGTTTTTATTCGGCGGAAATGAGTTTGTTTTACCGTTGCTAGGTCGCTGGTGTTTCGTTGCTGCGGGACTGTCCCGATTCATTTTTTTTGTGGGACATCAACTCCACCGCCCTGAATGTTGCTGGCAAACGTTAACTTTTGTGTCGGCCAATGTCAGTTAGATTAAGGACAGATAATGCGTTAAAACAATTTATTTGTTTTTGTAGGTAAGTTAACGTTTCTGCTTTTAAAACTGCGATTGGAGTGTATCTCCGGTGGAACTAACGCTAACAAACGTGAACCCACCATCATTCTTGATTTCGAATTGAAGTTTTCAGGGAGTGAAAATATTAATTTTATGTCTGTTGAATAGCTAGTCAACTATTTGCATATGAAGTGGTCTTTCTCCTTCACGCAGTTTCCTAGGTTACCACCCCTTCCGTCTGTCATCGTTGCGGACAACCTTACCTGCTGTGTGAACAAAATCCCCATACGTAGTTTAAACGTTATTCCATCGCGCAACCGAAGCCAACATGGCTGGGAAATGGGATTTTAGTTTTTCGTATTTCTGTTCAATCTCTAAAGTAACTTTACCCCAAGCAAAATTATTAACCTTGGATATTAACTTGGATATTACCTCATATTAACCTTGGATTAGCAGGCTGGCGGGTTAGTTCATGCTTGATATCATTGACTTGAAAAATAAAACATTCCTGTAAGAGTGTGGCTAACTAATTGATTCTGCACTGCCGGTGAATTAGATACAAGGCATTATTCTTATACAGTTCTAACGTGTACGATTTATCGTATCATCTGGGAGTCTGACATATAGTGTCCAATGTTAAGATAATATGGTTGAAATTAGCTGTGTGCATATCCGCTATGATATCAGATTTCCCGTGTTAAAAGTGTTGGTGTTGTATTTCTGGTAGAGTTCCGTGATGAAATGGAATTGCTTCAGTGTTAATATCTAAAACGGTAGATATCTATATCAGTCGTTGCTTAGGCGTTTTGGATAATTGGGATTAATAGTTAATCAAAGGAAGATGTATGTAGGGTAGCAGTGGTTGCTTTAATTTTGTCCTCCTATTTAGTAATAATACGCACATACACATATTCACTATATTGTGTCTGTATGCCGTCCTTCCCTTAAAACTACCAATAATTATGGTGAAGATAATAGTAACACTATCAAGGGGATAACAACAAGGGACTCAACTTGAGCACAGGCTGCGTCCTTAGCCGAAAATGACCAGGAGCCTACAGCTGCTGTAAATTGAGTAAATTGATGTTGTTCCACCAGGGTAAGGGTGGGTTTATCAGTAGGGTGTCCTCATCTCTCCACTCTCAAGCACACTGTGACTTGTCAGGTGCTTTATCATCTGGTTGGTGTTTACTTCACTGTAGTGCACTGTGGGGTGTGAAGTGTGAATACCCGTTAGCTGACAGTGGGAGTATTGCAGGATTGCATTTGTTTCAGATCCTGGCTCCTGTGCAAGTGCAGAGGTTGGCATTGTGAGAGGAGGCTATTGTGTAATTGGACTGCATAAAGGCTGCATTATGAGAAGCATAAAAAGGTATACCATTCATCATGTAGTGAGCAAAGTTCTCTGCACTTGTGTCCTTCAGTTTGCTTATGAATGTTAACGTATGCTATGGAAGGACAACAAAGGCCAACTAAGATGAGAACAACCATGTGTTTTTGTGTCTAGGTTCTAACACTGAGAAGACTTTCTCATTTAAGTTGTAAGATTATTAAATACATGAAAGCCGGGACAAAGGCCATTTTAGGATGTCGAAGAGCAGGAGCTCGGAGGCGGTGAAGGTGGTGGTGCGCTGCCGACCCATGAATGAGTGGGAGAAGGCGGCCAGCTTCCAGAAAGTGGTGTCAGTAGACGTGAAGCTGGGGCAGGTCACTGTGAGGAACCCCAAGGGGGCAGCTCAAGAGCACCCCAAAGTGTTCACCTTTGACTCGGTCTACGACTGGGACTCTCGGCAGGTGGAGCTGTATGATGAGACCTTCCGGCCGCTGGTGGACTCAGTGCTGCTGGGCTTTAATGGCACCATCTTTGCATACGGCCAGACGGGCACAGGGAAGACCTACACCATGGAGGGGGTGCGCAATGACTCGGAGAGGAGGGGAGTGATCCCCAACTCCTTTGAGCACATTTTCACACACATATCTCGCTCCCAGAACCAGCAGTACCTGGTGAGAGCCTCGTACCTGGAGATCTACCAAGAGGAAATACGGGACCTGCTGTTCAAGGACCAGGTGCGCAGACTGGAGCTGAAGGAGAGGCTGGACACGGGCGTGTACGTCAAGGACCTGTCATCCTACGTCACGAAGAGTGTCACAGAGATAGAGCATGTGATGAACGTGGGGAATCTGAACCGGTCGGTCGGGGCCACCAACATGAATGAGCACAGCTCCCGCTCCCACGCCATTTTCATCATCACCGTCGAGTGCAGCGAGCTAGGCCCCGATGGCCAGAACCACATCCGGGTCGGCAAGCTCAACCTGGTGGACCTGGCAGGCAGCGAGAGGCAGAGCAAGACTGGTGTCCAGGGGGAGCGTCTGAAGGAGGCCACCAAGATCAACCTGTCCCTCTCCACTCTGGGAAATGTCATCTCTGCGCTGGTGGATGGCAGGAGCTCTCACGTTCCCTACCGTGACTCCAAGCTCACCCGGCTCCTGCAGGACTCCCTTGGGGGCAACGCCAGGACCGTGATGGTGGCCAACATTGGCCCGGCCTCTTACAACGTGGAGGAAACCCTCACCACCCTGCGTTACTCCAACCGCGCCAAGAACATCAAGAACAGGCCTCGCGTTAACGAGGACCCTAAGGAAGCCCTGCTGCGGGAGTTTCAGGAGGAAATCGTGCGGCTGAAGGAGCAGCTGGAGAAACGCCTGGGGATGAGGAGGAGGCGCCAGAGACACAGGCTTGGGGATGGAGGGGAGGAGCAGGAGGAGGAGGAAGAAGAGGAGGATGAGGAGGATGAAGAGGATGGGGATGAGAGCGCAGCGGGAGATGCAGAATATTGGCAGGAGCAGCAGGAGCAGCTAGAGAGGGAGTGCAGAGCCATCATGGAGGATCACAGCCTGGTGGCAGAGGAGAAGTTGAGGCTGCTGGGAGAGAAGGAGAGAAAGATGGAGGATCTCCAGAGGGAGCGCGAAGCTGGGGAGATGCTGGCAGCCAAAATCAGGGTGAGCCTAATCTTCAGCCAGGCCACATTCCATGAAACGGATGATGCCTAATTCCTCAGGTAGATTTTTTAATGTTCTGTATTATCTATCTACAGTATTCACATATGCAGTTGTGCTCTGTGTTGCTGGTGGAGTAGCTGATTCTGATGATAGGCTAGGTTGACCTTTGTTGTGGGGCATGGGTGTGTGTGTGTCTGATGTCTTTGGTCTGTTTGCTTCCCTCACTGTCTCTTCTCTCAGGCCATGGAAAGCAAGCTGCTGGTTGGGGGCAGGAATATTGTGGACCACACCAATGAGCAGCAGAAGATTCTGGAGCAGAAACAACAGGAGATTGCTGAGCAGGTCAGTGGGGTGCAGCTGTGCTGCAGTGGGCCCTCCAGAGTGTAGATAAGACTGAGGAGGCTTTTGGGAGGGTTAGTTGGAGTGTGAGACACCAAGGTTCACCTGATGCTGTCTGAGATCCTGTTTCAGCCACGGATGTTCTGTTTAGACTACACTGCTTCAAAATTATTCACAATGAGTCAGAAAATTGGAACACTTACAGTGTCTACAATGACAGAGACAGAACATTGAATGGCAAACATGCAGAGCTGAATATCTGTGGCAGTATGTATCAGCAACGCTGTGATCATTTTGTTTGATTGATAGGCAGCTCTGTGCCCCTTATGTTAGGACGTTCGACCACAGAGATGTGTACACCAAAGTGAAAGATTACCCTACTGCAACCTGTGCTTAAAGTGATTATGATAAAATTCCACAGGGGGTGCAAGAATCAGCACTTAGTGCACGCTATTCTTTCATGATGTTTGGTTGATGTAGAGAGGTCCTCTGCCAGCAGATTCATTACTAAAAAATGTTTACTTCTACTTGTTTTCCAGATCATTGCTTTTCTGGAAACATTTCAGGTCAATGTGCATGACAGTGTGTGTCCTTAACATGTACTGTAAAGCTCACTTCCAGCTGTCAGGGTCACATCCCATAATACTATTCCCTGAATCTCACTGAGGATCTTTTACCACTGATCTATGGTGTTTGCATGTGCTTGCAATGTTTGTGCATGTCTGTGATATCTGTGTGTTTCTCTGGTGTCTGCGCATATCTGCAATGTCCGCATGTGTGTTCGGTGTCTGTGTAGAAACGTAGAGAGAAGGAGATGCAGCAACAGGTGGAAACATGGGATGAGGAGACACTGGAGCTGAAGGAGACCTACAGCTCCTTGCAGCAGGAAGTGGACATCAAGACCAAGAAGCTTAAAAAGGCATGTTTGCTTGTGTACAGTATGCATGTGTGTGTGTTCGTGCCCGTGCCTGTGGATATTGTACTGTTGGCTGCTATTGTCCCCACTAGATGGCATTAGATGGCATACATTGACAGTTGTGTACACACACGTCAGTATAATCCACTGTGCCATCTGTCTGAGGACAATGGTTGCAGTCGGTCTGACTAACAGTCTGATTGATCCAGAATCAAATGTAAAATACCCTTCTTGTTGATTTAAAAACAATGTCACAGAGGTGACAGTTGAACTCCAGGCTTCAGGGAGTCAACAGAAACCAGGTGCAGGCTTGCGAGTTCAAGTGAAACAAAACTGCATGTTAAACAACCTTGCACTATGGATAGTGTAGGCCCCTAGACAAAACACCGTCTACCAGCATCCTAGCAAAACAAGCAGCATTAATAATATGATCAAAATTGTTGTAGGGCTCAAAATCAAATGCTGGCTGCTGGTCTCTCCAATCAAACTGTGTCAATACACCAATGTCTCTTATCTAGTCCAAAGTTTGCCGCCATGAATTTATATTTTTTCTGTCTTCCTCTTCTGGTCAGCATTTCACCTTTTATATGCTTACCTGGAAGGGAGGTTGATTCTAGTTGCATACTGACCAGTGTTAATTTTGTCAATAAAAACTACAACCAAAACTATTCGTCAGCGACCTTTTTTTCCGTGATGAAGACAGGATGATAACTAGGTGAAACACCTTAAAGTGAAAACTATATGAAAAACATCTTTTTCATTTTCTCAGATTAAAATGTTACAAGACATTATTACGATGACTAATATATGTTCAGTTTACTATGAAGCTTTTGCATGATACCTCTGTTCAATAAAAAGGTTAAGGTTTGTAATGATGTAATGGAAAAAAAGATCACAATAAAATGTGACCAAAACTAAAGTTTTTGTCAACTAAATCTAAAGTAAAACTAAGAAGCTGCCAAAATTAACATTGGTGGTGACACCAGCAGCAAATGTCAAATCAAAGACGCAAAAACAGTGGGCAAGTGTGTTACCCAATCCTAATAACTGATAAACATAATTTAAAATTGAACAAAATATAAAACCTCCACACTCCACATATTGGCAAATACCATCCTTTGGTCAGAGACTGTTGATTCATCACCAGGGATACTGCACTCTTTGTGGTCCTTCCTGGTCTGGTGGGAAGAGAGAGAGGAGGACATCTGCATGCCTGTTGAGAATCTCTGCTATGGCTTTGATGGGTGTCCTTCGATTTGTGTGTCTCTTCCAGCTATTTGCAAAGCTGCAGGCTGTGAAAACTGAGATCCATGACGTCCAGGAGGAGCACATTAAGAAACGTCAGGAGCTGGAGCAGACACAGAACAAGCTGACACGTGAACTTAAGCTCAAGTATGGACACATCTCTCTTCCTCCAAACATCTATCTCACACAGTACTGTACCTTCACTGCACCAGCTGTGCAATGGGGTTTGATGTAAAATTTCTGTTGGACCCCATTTGTAAAGATGTCATTTGCGTTTGCTGTATTCAGTTCTTCTCAATTTCAAAATTCAAATTTGAATTTCCAATGCAAATTAAATTGTTATAGCGTTTTTATATTATTTTACAACAAAAAAGTTTACAACACAACAAAGCAGAACATGATTTTTGAAAAAATGATTTGGGTATCTCGGTTTTGCAGTGATGTGATGCTCGGGTGGAAACGGAAGTGTAGTGGTGAAAATACCATCTCCCTTTTTCAGGCAGTTGATCATTGAGAACTTTATTCCCATGGAGGAAAAGGATAAAAGTGTCCACAGGGCGTTTTTTGACGAAGAGGACAACTGCTGGAAGCTGAGGCCCATTATCCGAGTAGAAGAGTAAGGCTTCACTAACAGCCTCCTGTGCCTCTCTGGCTTTGTACACTGGCCCACTGTGTCTTTGTATACTGAACATCCTAGGCTTCACTGTGTCTCTGAGTACTCAATGTCTTCACTGTGTCTCTGAGTACTCAATGTCTTAGGCTTCACTGTGTCTCTGTGTACTCAGCGTCTTAGGCCTCACTGTGTCTCTGTGTACTCAGAATTTTTACTGTACCATCTGTGTTGGGTGCCACTGTAAGGTTTCACTGTGTTGTCTGTGTTGGGTAGCACTGTAAGGTTTCACTGTGCCGTCTGTGTTGGGTAGCACTGTAAGGTTTCACTGTGCCGTCTGTGTTGGGTAACAGTGTAAGGCTTTGCCTCCTTGTCTTTGTCAGTGTGTTACCATTGTTTCCAATGTTTTAGCAGTTTAAATTAAACTCGTTAAACCCATCTTCCTGTGTGTAACAGCTGGAAGCCTGTTGGCTTCATACAGTCTGGAATAAGCAGCGCATGTATATGTAGTTTAAAATCCTCCTTAGTTTATCTTTTGTAAATCACAAAATGTGAAACGTATTATTTTGAGGCAAGTTTTGTGGCAGGATTCTGTTTTAAGTGCTTGTTCCCCAGGGAAAAGTGCTTGTTTGTGCTTCACAGTTTTGGAGGGACTGATAGCTTGGTTCTTGGCATGTTGTCCAATCAAACGCCTCTCCTGGATTAAATAAAAATATTATTTCTGACATTTTCCAGCAGATTTAATGCACCACTTGTTATGTGCTCAAAGATAATGACGTGCCAAAGATGGAGTGTTTTGTTCACCTGAAAACAGCTCAAGGTAACCTTCCAAGCGGAGCTGTTATAAATAGATTCTTTCTTAGAGTAGCACACAACACATTTTGATATGAAACTTAATTGAGCCCCCCTCCCCTTCCTGCCACTGTCTCCCTCTTTCTCACTCTGCCCCTCCTTCTCTCTTTCGTACTCTCTCCCCTTACACCTCTCTCTCTGTCTTTACCTCTTAAATTCACATTGAATTTCAAATAGTCTTTTGATTTATGACAACAAGACTTGTGTTGCCAAGATGCCTAAACACAGATGGCAGATACAGAACAGAACAGAAAAACACAAAATGCTTAAACCCAAGTTGAAAATGAAATTAGAGCACACATTTTATACTTCTGTTCAGGAGACACCTTCTCTTATGTTATGGCAGACAGAGACACATTGGGGTGCCAGGTCTATAGTGTTGCCTTTGATAGTGTATGTCTCTACCCCCCTAGAGCAGTGTTATTTTTATGGATCTGGTATCAGGTAGATGTGTAGATATCTATATATTTATATCTGTATATGTATATTATATTTTACACTGTAAAGGAGGATGTGGGCCTCTGGCTCTGCCAGGTTTTCCACACAGCCTGTTTTGATCGGCTAGCCTGTTTTGAAAGCTTATTTATTCATTGGTAATGTGTGCCTTTGTTTGAGATCTTGCTCAGAGCATGTTAGATAACCACTTTTTGTTCAATTTAGATTCTTCAACCCAATTATCTGTGCACATAGATTAATTGCCCTGGTTATTATTTATTGTTTATAATTTTCTATTATATTAACTGCAGTTACCTTGTTAATACCATTTGTCAGGTTTGGTTGCCATTTGGAAAACCTGTAAAATTGACACAAGTCACTGAATCAGAGTATTGTGACGGGGTTGCTTACCACTCACCTAAGTATCATTCCTATGGAGCATTCATATTGTACATTAGTGGACAGTCACAGTGGCTCATCTTATTAGTAGTTGGGGTGTATAGAACGTTTTGTGTACTATGGGTATAGTTGATGGTCCATTGTGTCTCACTTTTTGATTCAGTTGACTTATGGATTTTGTTACTTTAGTTTTTTGGTGTTTTTTTTCTCCAAATTTTCCTTACCGTTTTTCCTTCATAGGAAAACATTGTCTCCTGTTAGCGAATGCTCTGCGACATGATGTCCCAGTAAACTAGAGTTAAAACTCCACTCTCTCTTTCTCTGTCTCTCTTTCTCCCTCCCTCCCTCCATCTCTCTCAGGAATGAACAGATGATGATGAGGCCAGTATCCGCTGTCGGTTACAGGAGACCTCTGAGTCAGCACGCTCGCACAGCCATGATACTACGGCCAGACCCCAGATACAGGGTACACCCGCTCTGCCCTTCTAGCCTCTGGACCACTACTCTTCTACCTTCTGCTGTTTGACCTGTCTACACTTCTACCTGTGTGACAAGCTTGATAGACAATTTGACAAGCTGTACTGGACCATGCTCCTCTATGCAAGACATACCCCCTGTCTACCCCAGCCTGTGAGAACTTTACCGCTCTCTACAATTCAGAAAGTTTCTGGTTTGATTCCCAGGTGTGGTGCAGTCTTTTCATTATCAAATGAAGCTTTCATTCCACTGAAGTGTTTTTTATCACTGGTGTTTCATTGATAAGGTCTCTCAATATTTCACCCTGTCGCAGATATGCGCCCTCCCCTTCCTCATGCTGTCCTTTTCTCTGTATGTTTGTCTCCCCATTTCCCAGGCTGATAACATTTTGCAGCTGGAACAGGACCTGCCCACCAGGAATACCCGGGATTACCTGGGGCCGGACATCACTTCCAAGATGGCCACCATGCTGGAGGGTGTTGTGCGGGATGAGGATGACATTGAGGTAGACGCCTCCGGTTTCCGTGGCAGCGGCCCCACCCCCACTGCCACATGTGGCACCAGGATGCCCAGGCCCAGGTGAGGGTTCTCCCACTCAGGGAGGTCAGGGAGTGCATGATCAGTGTAGCACTGGGGCAGGGGAGTTATTTCTCCATGTTCCTGGCACATTTTTGGAAATTCGGGACCCCTCAGAGGGCCGGGCACAGCAGGGGTTCAGGACTTGGCTGCATTTTGAAAAGAATCTGAGGTCAGGACATTGATGAACTACGCTTGCAGTCTGAAGGTTTCTGGTTTAATTCCCAGGTGTGACACTGTCATTTTGTTATGCAAGCAATTTATCCAGGTGTGTGAGCAGAGACTGTGTAAAATGTAGACAGTGTGCTCTCTGAGCACATTAATGAATAATATTATGAATACTTGAATAATGCAATATGTATTCAAACTGCAGTTTTAGATGTAGGTGAATAAAGTAAAAAATACATTTCTCTGAAGTGTTTTTTTTTTTTTGCCACTGGCGTTTCGTTGATAGTGTGTCAGAATATTTTATCAGCTGTCTAGGGTTCTTACAGTGAGTCTGTTATGTAGAGATGTTCAATACATACAGTTTATAGTTTCAATGCTGCTCTCATCAGAGCACAATTCTGTATGAAAAGGAATTGTTTTAAAAGGGTAACAAAGCTTACCAATGCAAGGAAAAGCCACCAATTGGCTGTTTGTTTGACCAGAAATGGTACATAGTGTTTGATGCAATGATAAGCACATTTTAGCCATTTCTATCTAATGTAATAATTGAAGTAAATTACTCCATATTGTTTTGAAGAAAAATGGTGCTGTCACTAACAGTGGAAACTTACACTGAAGACACTTAAATGCAGAGGCTGTTGCATTACAAGATGCTGAAGCTTTTAAACAGATGTGTAACAATTTGACAGGCCTTGTTATGACCCAGCTCTGAGTGGGTGTCAATGCCCTGGTCTCACACTTCCTGTTTTCTTTTCTCTCTGATCACCAGCCAGTCCAAGGTGGGGAAAACTGGGAATGCCCTCTCCTCATTACAGAGTCCATCTCACTCAGGAAGCTCTCACTACCCACAATGCCGTGGACTTGTACCCAAGTAAAACCCCTCTAACTACCCGGCTATATTGTGGCGTTTTGCTGGCCATATTGATGCCACAAACAGGTGTACACACTCAGCCAATGTCCCAGCCCAACAGGAAATGCAAGCCTTTTCGATTCAGCTTTGTCTGCATCACCCTTTCTTCCAGAGACTTACTGCTGCTGATGTTATCGTACTACTGTTTGTAACTGTAAGAATCCATTCTGGAATTCAACTTGAGTGCAGATTTGATAGGTTTTATGACAAATATCAGATTTATTACAAATGTGTTATATTATCAATGTGTTTTTGTATGGTCATGTGGAAAAATGAAGTTTCATGACTGAGAGGTCCGATATGAGAGACAGCTTGATGTTGCAGCAATTCTTCTGCCTCCATGAACCCTCAAATCCCACTCTAGACTGGTTTTCTCTGGGTGTTTTAAGTCTTTATCTCCTGTACAGCCCAAACATTTACTGATGCCCATCACACCCAGAAAGCTCCTAAAAGGAACTTTTTTTAATAGTACCATCATTCTGACATTGTGTATTTGACAGGATGCCTCCTAGCTACCTACCTACCGTGTGAATGCATGTATGCTCATGCATTCATTGGCTCTCTACCTTATCTTAATGAATACAAATCTGTAGTAATGGGAGATAAAAGTGTTATGAACCCCAAAATGGGTTGAGCCATTATGTTTTATCAAGGACTCTGGTTTGAACCAGTCATAACATTTAGCTGTAGATAGCAAAGCCTCTCGGTTGATTCAAATATGTTTGATTGGCAGGACTCAGTGGCTACACAAATTGAGTCAAATGTGAACTGCACTTGGCTTCATTGGCCTCACTACACAAGCTCACACCGTTTTTTTTTTTCCCCACACAAGTTCTCAAGAATTAACTCCAGTGGCTCTCATGGCAACATAGCCAACAATGCAATTAGTCTGTGAGCACTGTGAGTGAATGTAGTGTATCATTGCTGCAATCCACTTTTCAATTCATTTTGTCCATTGCTTCTGTTCCCCATTATTAAAATTGGTGGGTGCTGCACTGCTTGGCCACAGATGCACAGACACAGTGTTGTTTTGTAATTGTCATTTCATAAACAAAACCATAATTTACTTATTTTTGGTAAGCCCTTAAAGTACTAACTCGTACTTAAATTCACTTCTGTAGTCTAAACGCAGGCCAAAGCACCATAGATTGATTGAATTAGATTGAATTCCCCCTTTCCTTTCTCCAAGGTCTATTCGCATTTTGTCCGCGGGGTGGGGCTACTCAGATTTCCTTAGTATATTTTGCGTTGTACAAGCGCCACATCCTGTGCTAAAAAATGTTACGGAAATAACCGTGACAAACACTGGTCATACAAATTGCCGCTTGAGGGAAAGCAGTAGTGTGTGTATGTTTTTGAAACACAGTTGGATAATATGTCCCGTACGTTAGCTCCCTAAACTCTGTTCTGTACTGATAAAACGCATGAATCCAAGCTGATAAAACAGTATCGGTAAGCTGTTCTGGAATATCGACCATATGTTCTAAATCGATTGTTCCCCCCAGTGTAAAAAAATAACAACAAAAAAAAACAATGCATCACACCTGCATTTTATGAAGCCGGGGCGCAATACGGTATTTTGCGGTAGCTAACCCCACTCACACCCAGGCACAATGGGAAGCGCCATATTGCATTTGCCCAGTGAAACCAAGAAGAGAGGGGGGTGGGTAACGACACTTACGCCATTCTGGCTCTCATATTTTCCCCCCTGACAGTACGAGCAGAAGAGCCACAATGGCGTATTCTCTGTCAGAGAAGCTCCGCCGTAGTGTTGGCTCAGAGAGGGGGGATGGGAAGAGTTGTTTTGTGTTGCATTCCTGCAGTGTGTGTGACCTTTGACCTCGTTGTTATGTTCTCTCCTCCTTGCATTCCAAAGTGAGGATTTCCTGCAGTAGACCAGAAGCGTTGGTTGCTGCTGGGGCTGGTCTCTGTGTGCCCTGCGTGTGTTTACTAGCTATAACCTTACAAAGAACGGAGCCAGAACAACAACAGATACAGCTAGTCGCCTGTAAAAAGAAAACAGCGCTACGGAAGCGCTTATTATTGAAACACGCCACGACGAACAAGAAATCGTGTTTGTTTCGTGCAAGGCGCAGGAAGGCGACAGAAAACGGGAAACAGTAGCTAGCTCGCTAGCTATCACAACCACCGCTTTCCATCCGTTGATACGAAGCAGAAGAGACAGCCTCAAAGAGAAAGGCAGCCAAAGAGAGGAAATGAAGGACAAACTGAAGAGAAAGAAGGAGCGCACGTGGGCTGAAGCAGCACGCATGGTAATGTGTGATAAATTGCAAAATTGTGCTTGTGTAGTTACACGATCCAAAAAATACAAACCGATTCATACCGTACGGTGTGAGCAGGCGAACAAAGCTGGTGTCGTAGCCCGGGCTGTTTTGTCCACGGTTGGCCGTGCACCCGCAGCAGCAACGTTGTATAGCTAGAGGGAGTGCTCAAAGCTCCATTCCTTTTTCCATTGCACGGGCGGGATTTCAAAAAAAAAACGGGAAACAGCAACGCGTTAAAATAAATGCATTGGCTAGCACTTTGCTTTTAAGAGATCACAGTGCCCACTGTTTTTAAAAAATATCCAGAATAACCCAACGTTTGTGTTATGTACGTTGCCTGGAACGTAGCGTTGGCTAGCTATCCGTTCCACCCTTTGTTAGCTAGCTATCCTAGATGCTAGCCAGTCAACTGCAGATTCTAGCTGGGTGGTCGCCGCGTTGTTGTAAACGCACAAGTGTGTTGTGTCCTTCGAGCTAGGGGTCCTTAAATATATTTGCTGGCGAGCTAACGTATTTTGAAGATAACGCCAGTAGCTAGCCAGTGGTGTTAACGTTAGCGATCTGGCTAGCTACACTGAACAACAAATGATCCCGCTTCAGAGCACGGCCTAGCTAATTGCCTTTGCAAGATACTGGTGATATTGTCAGAATTACATCCTCAGAGATCAGATGGACTGCATATAGCACGTTAGCTATCTGGTGAATTATAGATTCACTTCATTGTAGGTGCAGTGCATATGACGTTACTGAACGTAGCTAGCTAGCTAACGTTAGTTGCAGGAGGCAACTGGTCATGGGTCACCGTCGTTAATAGGTAGTTAACGCTAGCTAACCAATGGTTAGCTCATGCGATGTAAAACAACTCGTTATTTTAGGTGTACGTTCCCCTTATTTAGGCTATAGCTAGCTGGTTAGCCAAGGTAACGTCGCTACCGAGTGTATGTGACGAGCAGTGGTTGTGACGTTCCAGTTGCAGTAGCTTTCGTGGTCTAGAAAATAATTAGCTAATGCACTCGTTTATCCCTGGCATTATGCTTTTGTATCAGTCAGATGGCAGCTGCGTACAATGTTTCAGTTCAGGGACAGTCGCGACTTATAGTAGTGCGGATAACTCATTATGGTAAATACTTAAAATGTACGTGGCACTGTCATCATTTACGTTATTTATTCGTGTTGGAGATGGCCCTTTTCGGTGCGTTGCAGACTTTCTTCCTCCGCATGTGACCCATTTATCGCTAGTATTTACTGGTGCATTTGAAGCAAAGGACCTTGCTCAAGGGAACGACTGCATTGTCCTGTCCAGGATTCGGGCCCCCAACCCTCAAACCCCAGTGCTCTGCTCTGTGTACTGCACACACACGCAGTGGTCACTGGTTTGTATGCAGAATTGCACGCTGTCACGTGAGTGCAGTGATTGACAGCTGGATTAGATTTCGCTCCTATGTGTGAGGGGAAAACTGGAGATTCTTGTAGTCCGGGTTGGGCCACCTCATGCTGGTTGTCTGTTTTGACACCAGAGGGCTGTAGGTTCTTTAATCTACAGCCGCCTCGTACCAATGTGTCTGTCCGCTCCCAGCTTGGCGTCATTGAGATGGATTGTGGCTAACAGTGCTTTTGGACTGCTGTGTCTTTGAGGAGGTGCACTTGCACCTGCACATGATCTCTTTTACTGCAAAAGTTGACATAAGCTCGGGCAAGTTGTCATGCCTTGAATTCAGGCTTTATTTCTGGCCTGAGCATGCACACGCTACTAAAGGGTCAGAGGGCATGCACACGCGCTGCTGAAGGGTGTGACGCACAGTTTAGGGGAGACAGAGAACAAGGCTGCCATAACACAAGTGAACTGACACTGGATTTTTTTTGTATCTGCAGCAAACCAAATGTACACCACATACAGGTGGACATTATACACATAGGCATCTCCAGCTCAATGTTGTATGACTGACAAGTGTAATGTGATTGAGAACTGGAAGGGATACCAGCTGTACAGCCTCTGTGTGGGTTTGTGCTCGTTTCTGATAATACCAGCATCATTCTACTAATTTACATGTGATTTTTTTTTTTCAAGTGTTAGGTACATTTGGAGCAATATCCCTACAAATAGCATGCTGCTTTTACCTGGTTGTCAACAGGGGGACAATACAGAATTGCTTGGTGGTTACTGGTTATGGTGTAGAAATGCCAGGTTCCAAGTATTTAAGAAGGATGTTTTTCAATCAGATTGAAAATGTGGTCTAGACTCTGCAGGTTGATTTTTTTTTTGATCTTCATAATTGTTAGAAGACTGATTGGTTTGGGGAAAAAATGAAAAATGCCTGTATTTGGGGCTCCCGAGTCAATCAACCAGTTGTGGCGCTTGGATTGCACAGGCAGAGCCCTACAGTTTACGCTGGGGTTTGTGTTTGAGCTGTGTTCACTGACAGTGACTGTTGGCTGTGTGCAGGTGTTTTGGAGCATTGCGTTGGTCTCGATTCAGCACTCCTGTGGTAGCATAGAGGGCGTGTGAACAGATGAGCTGTTTTTGCAACAGTTAGTGGTTCCAAATTGGGTGAAGAAGGGAAGAGCATAAAGAAGAAAATTCGAAACATTTATCTAATGCCGCTATCTGAGATAACATACATAACTTATATATGACGAGGTATTAATGTATATTCAACCAATTCTGGTTAAGCAAATTGCTGAAATATATAACAGGAGTATTCCAACTTGGACTCAGACATCCAACCTCCCAGCTAGAAGTCTAACTCCCAGCCCATTCTGCCGACTAGCATCTAGCCACTTTGCACATTGTTTTTTTTTTTTGCATGACAAAATTATTCACCACATAGAAGTTCAGAATATCTTCTGCTGAAAGTGCGTTTTGTTTTCAGCATAGACATATTTTCAGGCTCCAAGCAGAAACGAGACAGAATGTCTTCAATGGTTCTTGCAGCAGTGGTGAACAGACTGTTTGCCAAATGTGTTATTTTTGAACCACATTGCCTCACTCCTGTGGAAGTGGAACTTGCTGACAAGAACCGGAGTACCATTGATGAGGGTGGAGCCTGATCGCGCAAAAGACGCTGGAAAGAAAAGACAGGCTTCAGTCGCCTGTCAGTCTCCACACTCCAGCTTCCAGCCAGACTCCCCGCCACATTGTCCACACTCAGTCTGCTGCGTGTCACTGGAATTGGGAGGCCTGCTCTGGGAGCCTGCCTCTTCTAGATGTTTCCACTCACACTCAGTAACATAAAGTTATAGGTTATATATGAATACATATTAAGTTTGTAGCTGTTTTGTTACAGCTACAAACAGTGACCCTTTGTCACAATTTCATTTTTTTCATTTCCTGTGGTGTGTGAGTGTCCCCTGTTTAGACCTCTTTAAAATAAAATGCACAAATCGAAGTCACTGCAACATTTGTTTTAGTGTTTTGGTGTTTTTTTTTTTTTGCTAAAGACAAGATCATGTATTCTCACTGTACCTTGGAAGAATTGTTCCAAAGTACTTCAGATTGCATTCTGTAGACATAATGTCAGTTAATAGATACAACTTTGAAAAGGAAAGAGAGAGAGCAACGATACAAGGACAACAGAGATTAAACTTGGAGGTAATGCTGAAAAAAATGAGAATTAAACCAGTGAATGAATTTCCTGCTGCCACACCTAACAACTGTGTACGATAAAGTATTGCAGATAAGATTTTCATCTTAACAGGAGATAAAACTGCCAAACAGCCTCTCAGATTCCCACGTGGGTCAGTCAGTCACACTGTATTGACCGTGTACAGAGGAACTTTGCAGCAAGTTGGTGGGATACTATGCTTATTTTTGTACAATGAAGTAGTGTCATCACATGTGTTGTGGAATGCCTCATATCATTTGATGTACCACCATTGCAAAGAACCCAAGATAGGCAGCCCCATCGACTGTTCTGCTGAGATCAAGGCCTGAAGTGAAGGTCCTGCTTTTAGCCAGGGTTGGCTGGACTGATGTGCCCCCTTTCCAGCACATCCCATATCTAGAATCCTCAGGCAGGCTGTTGCTGTTTGGCTAGGTGGGCTGCTTTCCTCTGCTAGGGAGTGTTGATCCTGGGTAGCAGAGGCCTAGGTGAATGCACCTCAGGTCAGCATTGCATGAAACATTGTACAGAGACAGGTCTGACCCAGGCAGAGCTATGGATCATGGCACTTCGTCCTGACTTTGGGAGGATACTGGGGCTTCTTTACTGTCTCCAGGGTGCCTTTCACAAGCACCAGCTCTTTACTGGTGATAATTGCTGGGGGATCATGATGAGGTGGGCAGAATGGGGGGAAAATGCACGGGGGCCATCACCTCTACTCCTTTCATAATAGCCGTGTGATCTTTAATGACCACAGAGATTCAAAACTTTAAATTAACACTGCATCTGTCTGACAGGCGACACCTCCTGTAACACTGTATCCCTTAACCAAGCCCAGCCACACACAATAGAATGCTGCAGGGCAGTTTGACTGCTTGCCACACAGAAATGGGTGAATATTTACAAATGCATCAACAATTGTGAATGAAAGGTATCGTGTTGAGACTTGCACTCCTTCATGTGAGGATCATTGTTATAGCTCTAAGATGCATCAAGCATATGCGCATATCCACAGTCTTTATGGCAGTGTGGGATAATGGGAAAGGAATAGAGTTTGTAATCAGATGGTTATAGATTCAAATCCCAGGTTGAATCCCAGTCTCCATTCATGTTGTGCTGGGCTCCTAAACTGAACTGGCCCAGTAAGTGCCCCACTGTGTTAATGCATGTGTGAAATCCAAGCTATATGAGGATGCCTGCTACACAGATGCATCTTTTCAAACACTGTAATATTTCAGTTTTAGCAGCAAATATAGAAGCCATTTGCTGAACTGCTTTTTTGTATTTTTTGTCTTTTTTTTTTTTAAAAGACAAAATGTCTCACGTTTCTGGCTCTTTGAGTGGTACCCATCTTTAGGCGGTTTGTGAAATTTGGGTACTCGTTAGGGAGGGAGTGTGTCTGAGGAGTCTGTATTGCGGGGGCGTTCTGGTGGTTTGATTAGTACTTTTCCATCTCTCTCAGTGGGAAAGCCATGCGCGGGGGGGTGGGGGGGTGGGGTGGGACGGACTGCAGACGTGGAATTGTAGGAATCGGGAGCTTTTAAAGCCAGAAGTTTTTTTTCCGGATTTTCCCCAGAAACAACCTACACTTCCAGCACCAGAATTTTTTCAAGGATATAATTATTTCTCTCCTTGTTGTTTTTGATGTTTTCCCTACAGAAAGAAGGTCTCCAGCTTGGAATATGTAGTGATTCCTGTATGTGCATGTCTGTGTGCGTATCAGCTGGTAAAATATGCATAGGGGTGTTAGGGTGTTTGCCCTGACAGGAAGTTGACTTAGTCTGCATCTTTTCCTTCTTATGGAGTAGCATTTGGAGCGCCTGACTCTGGACTTGAGAGTCATGGACAGCGATGCGGAGTAGTGGTTAGAATGCTAAGATCTGGACCTTCATGGAACCAGTATTCGAAGGAGCAAACATAATTAACCTTCATGATGTTTACGTCACTTGGCCAAGAGTGTTGACACACCCTTTCCAACCTCAGACAGACAAGCCCAAAATAGCCTTGGCAATATAGTGTTGGCTGTTGCATTTTGACATTTCTGTGAGATAAATAATTGAAATGTTAGTGGATATACAGGTTTGGATGTCCTGAAAGGATTAAGGGAGTGTGTTCTGGTTTCTTCTATAAGCCTGCTCTATCCTTTGTAGCTCGGAAGCTATGTTATGTAAGCAAGCTAGCTTATGTTTCATGCTGTGTGATACAAGGGATGTCTGATAATTACTCTAATAATAATTTAGCAAAAACATTATCACCCCTTATAGGGTCCCTAATGTTAGTGATTTAGCAGAGCAAAGTAGCTAGTACAGGCTAGCAAGAAGGAGCCAGAATTGCTAGCTAGCTAGTGTGTTACTTGGCCTACATTTTTAATGGACCTCTTCATTTTATTTGTGATCTTTTTTATCAGGACAACATGTTCTGTCATTTATTTATTACAAATGGGAAAAAATCACTCAGAACATTTCAGCCACTTTCAGTTTTTCCAGCACAACAGTAACCATGAGAGGTGTGGCCCTAAGGATCGGATGGTTTAGTGGTTAACTAGGGCCCGCCATCAGACAGCGAGCCACATAAACAGCCGGAGGATAGAACATTTGACATGTTACAGACAGGGAAAAGGAGTCAACAAGAATTATAATGTTTTTGGTTATTGTGTTTTAAGTATATCTATTCATGTCCACACATGCATTTAAGGCCTAGCTGGAAATGCTGGTGTCCACTGGCACAAGATGCTCACAAGAGTAAAAAGTAACTTGGCTTCATGCAAATGAGTTACTGAATGTGTATTCTTGTGAAATTGTAAGTGCTGAGTCATGACTCGGCAGGTTACAGTCATCTGACTCAATAGTCATAGCAGAAGCACAGCATTCTACAGAACACAGTGCCCAATGAGGGGATGTGTGCTTGTCTGAATGGTGATTCATTAATGTGTGATGTTATTTTGGCGGTGTGATGGCTTTATATGATAGGGGGGGCAGGATTAATGTACAGCTCGGTGGGGGATTTCTGCATCTACCCCCCCCCCCCCGAAGGAAAAGTCCCTCCTGGAGGGCGAACTCGACATGCCTCTCTCTGGTGTGCTGTTTTAAGCACCATGAGAAGTTTCAGTTTGGTAATGATGCAGCAAAGACGCAGAGGCCACAGTTAGTGCGGTGGAGATGGAGATGGTGTGTTTGCACCTCCCTCTCCTGTGCATGCTGCTTTCTGTCTGACTGGTACTGTTAAATCCTGTGCGTGCATGTGCGTGTATATGCTTGTGTGTGTGTGTGTCTGCATGCCTTTGTGTTTGTGTGTGCGTATGTGTATGCACACATGTCTGTGACTGTCTGTTTGGGTCACTGATCTTGCATGTTCTGCCAAATCTGTAAACGGGGGTTGCAATAAAAACAGACCCAGAAGTGGATGTTAAAATTAAGGTACTTGATTGTAATTCTGTCCTGGTGATTGTGGGGAGAGGGAGGGGCCACTCGTGGTGTCTGTCTGTCGGGGTGCGTGTTTGGAGCCGGAGGCTTTTATTTTCTCTCGCTCTCCATTGAAGCAGCTGTCATTTCAGAGCTCGTTCTGACTGTGTGGGCGCGCCCGTCTTCTCTGAATTCCGTTTCCTGTTTCGGTGTCCTTGGGCAGAGAGGAAGCTGAGCTCGAGCTGGCTGCAGTCTGAAGCAGTGCTGCTGTTGCGGCTCACAGCCATGTTTCAGGGCCAAACGCCCATTAAAATGCCCACAGCGTGTCCAGAGAAGGCCCGTGATACACGGCGTTGGTTAAAAACCTGCAGCTCCTCTTTGGGGGGGGGGGGGGGGGATCGGATTGCGTTCACTATCTGGAGACCTGAGCAGATTCACCAGAGTGGAAAGAATCATAATAACCGGAATCAGCTTTCAAGCATAAAGTTCTAAGGTTATTCTCACAGTGTCAAATTTGGAACTGCAGTAGTCCCTTGTAAATGTATAGATTCTTATTTAGGAAGTCAGATGTGTGGGAGTAGAAAAGGTCCTGCAAGCTCACATTGGGCCATGTAGCTTTGTTTTGTTTCTCACACACCACACACATACACACACACACACACACACACACACACACACACAATGCCACTGAAATCAATGTTCTCTGCCAGTGTGGATGATTAGTGATATTAGTGTTTTTTTGTGTATTTTAAAGACCAGAATTTTGTGAAGGCTGTTTGACATTGAATGGTCTGTCTTTCCTGTGTAAGTAGGTGGAATCTTTGGGACAATGAGCTGAGAGTGTGTTGTACGTCAGCTCTGTGTTGCAAGAGATCCATTGTTATTTAATTGGAGATATTGCATAAAGACGATTATTTCCCTGCCTTTGGTGATCTGCATTAGAAATCTTCACCTGTGTCCTTATGATTCCAGACCTTGGACTCGTGCTGGTGGAGATGGAGCCCTTGGCCAGTGGATAACATGTTGATTTTCTTAGCACACTCTTACTGAGGGTGGCTTGCTTGTTATTTTTCCTTATTGTCCGTAACACAGACGGGTGTGTAGCAGGGTGGCTGAAGTTTAGGACCGTGTCCACAGGTAAAACGGCAGCACCCAGTGGTTGCAGGATCCTGAAACCTTCTGATTATAAGATGCTTCCCTAACACCTAAGCCCTCGCCGTGGGCTGATGCATCAGGGCGCAGGGGCTGATGGTTTATTCCTGTTTTATTCTGGGTGGAATGAGCTGATGCAGTGATTCATGATGTGTACAGGGTTGTACAGCGTCTTTTTTTCAGTGCTTCATTTGCATATCTTTGCAGGGTCTGATTTTAATACCTGCCAGTCCACAAATGTGGGTGTATTTACTTTTTGGCCGGTTAAATTTGCAGGGTTTCTCGCCGCTGGGGCCCGTTCTTTTTGGGTTAAAAATGATCACGGCCTACGTTGTCAGTCAGAGATCCCTTGCAAAATGCAAGATGCCAAAATGCATCCCCTTTCAGTCAGATTCCTATTAGCTTTTCTTACTGTAAGTCAGTGGCAGAATCGCTGTGTCATTTTCCAGTAGTGACATCTCATGTTAGTCATCTTGTACAATCTCTTGTTGTTTAATCATGAGGCATATATGACAGCAAGATGCAAATTTGTATATTGTGTGATGATTCGGCTCGATTCAACAACTAATTAGCTAGTTTTGGTCTGAGGGGTAGTTACCCTTTTCCATGTCTGTAATATCCCATATTTTGATAGCTGGGTCTAATGTCTATTTAAACATATGGAGGCACTCACCCTGAGTGAACAGAGATCAGACAAATGAACCAGAACAGTATATGCCATAGGAAAAAGGGGAAACCTTGGCTTATAGACTTTTGCACTCTTAAAAAGTACCTTGATTCACAATAAATTTTTTGGTTGGTGAAAAGTCTGACTGGCTATTGTTTTTCATCTACTAGCCACCAGTGCTGTGGACCAGAAACTTCATTTGTGAGCCCTGTCTGAAAGTGGTGACTGAGTCCCTGTGCTGGGACTAATGCTGCAGCTTTGCCAGGCCTCCACACTGCCTGTAGGAAGGAGAACACAGATCATGACCTGGTCCTGCTCCCCACCATGCTGATGGTTCTAGTAGCAGGACAATGAAATGGGACACACTTTCTTTCACTGCTGCTTAGACAGCACACACACATGCACGCGTGTGCGCACACACACACACACACACACACACACACACACTGCCCCTACCCACAGAATCAGTGAAGTAGGCTTCTTTAATTAGTTTGTGTTGTGGCATTTATCATCTTCTACACAATGGTTGTGAGGAAAAAAAGGTTTTTTTGTTTTAAATTAATGGCATGGTTTTTAAACAGATTGTACAATTATGTGGTTTTTGTTTAATCGCATCTCAGTGTGCTAAGAGCAGCATCAGTATGGACCAAATATTTAGTTAATTTCACAGTGAAGAGAAAGAGAAAGAGAGTAGTCACCTTCAGAATGTTTTCTATTTCAGCTCACCTGTCCAACGATAGAGGAGGCCTATCCTATCTTGCCTTGATTGATCCTGTGTATTCAGATAATCCTACCATACACACCGGTGCTAGGTACTAGTGAGTACAATTTCTGTATTAATAGTATGTTTGGAGTTGCGGTGCAGAGCTGACCTTTCATTTTAGCTTTTGGGAAGCCAGGTTTCATGTCCTCTCTGTCCGCATCAAGGAAAAAGGAAGTAGTGCAGCTTGTTGGTATGTACTTTAGAGGCCTGCTTACCGACACTGAGAATGTAACCGTCCATTACTATATAACACTTAAACACTCATATAACAGGACATGCAAAACGGCTGAACACAGAACACTCTCTTCAGAGGGGTATTTGTTTACAGGGCGGTGGAGACTACAATCAGAGGTCTTCTAGCTCTTCTTCTGTTGTTCTTTATCGGTTCACTGAATGGAAAAAAAAAACAAACTAAAATGAGAGACCACACACGAAAGAGACAACATGGCATAGAAAAACAGAGACCCCCACTTTCACAGCCTGTCTCTGGCTCTCAATCCATCACCCCTCTCTCATCCCCAGTGCTGCTACATGCATAGGAGTGTGCAGAATGTAATGTAACATTTTCATCAAATTAAGTTTGTGTTAAGTTTGAGTGCTTCCTGTAGGAATGGTACCTTTAGATGGTGGAGAAAGGCACGGGGCTATTACGGTGCTACCCTCTCATAATAAACAAGTCAGATAGTTAGCAACCAGCTATCTTAAAAAAAGATACTTAAAGCATGCCAGGCTAATACGTGAAATGTTCTTATTGTTAGCTAGCTATTAAAATTTCTAGCAGTTAATGGCATGAGCACAGCTAATTTGTCGAATTGATGTGAGAAAGCAACCAGCAGTACATGAGCACTCATTCATGTGAGGCTGTATCAGCAAAAACATTCCCCCCTTTTGAGTTAGTCCTAGTTGTCCCATCTTTTAATGTAGTCAACCTGTCAAACATGGCTTACTCTTAGCTGGCTAGCTAGCTAGCCACCATTATAATTTCTAAAGCCAGGTGTTGCGTCATTGGTTATTGGCAATATTGTTGGTGGAGAAGAATGTGTGTGGTGTCTACCGTTGTAGCTGTGCCTCTGCTGCAACTTGAACTTATATCCTTTGGCTGGCTATAGCTGAAACAGTAGGCATATGTGGCCAGAGGACAGTCGCACTCCTTTGAGTTTGCTCTTCCATCCAAATGTGTTATCTCAGTGCCTTACTCTCTTCCTCACATGGTGGTCAAGTAAATACCAAGCGCAAGGGATCATCGGCTCCCAGTTCTCTCAGTAAGAGCAGTAAATGACTTTCAATGTGAAACAGATATGTGTCATTCATGTCCACCTCTATTTTTACAGCAGGAAGCAGACTACTCAAATAGCTACATAAAGGCGTGAGGCACTGAACGTCAAAAGATTTGTGCTTAAGGATTTGTCACCCCTCAACACTTCAGAGTGCAGTATTGAGATTTGATAAAATGTGCCACGTGACAGTGGGGTTGGAGCACTCCTCCCTGCTATGGCTTTAATAAATGGAGGCATGTAGTCCGCTGGTGCATGCCTGCCGCCCTCTTTTAAAAGGCTGGCCAAGCTGAATAACAGTGCTGAGCCCAGCGCAGAGCGCCATGTTGCTGTGACTACGCATTGTCCAGTGTGGAAATGCATGCCTGAGTTGTTAAGATCCTCTGCTTTTTTCTGTATGTAATGTGCAATAATAATGTACCAGCACGTTTATGTTGAAAAACACAACTCGGTAACCACATAAAATATGAATGGTTGTGTTTGGCTATTTTACTATATGAACAGTAATTTGTAAGAACAGACAAGGCTTGCGCTGCGTGCAGTGACTCTGTTTAAATACAGTCTTGCAAACAGATTCTTTTTTCCTGCATTTAGTGAAATTGCCCTGGGTCCCCTTTTTAAGACTTACCCCCACGCTCTGTTATTTAATATATGTTCTTTAATTGATAAATTGAGCCAATTCTTCAGTCTAAGCATTGCTGTACTGTAAATATTAGGTGTATCAAAAGCTGAGTTGCAGAATGTTTCCTCTTTGTCCTGTTGCAGACAGAGTTCTGTTGCTTTGTGTGAGTTGTTTGTGTGAGAATTGAAGCCATATGTCTGGCACTCGCGGAACATGCTTGGGCCTTATTGTTCAGGATGCGTGTTTTGTTTTTTTTTGTGTTATTGCGTGCCGACACCCGATTGGTTGTCCTCATGCGCTGTGTGTCTTTGTGTCTTGGCAGGTTCTGGAGAACTTCTCAGATGCCCCCATGACACCCAAGCAGATCCTGCATGTCATTCAGACCAAAGGCCTCAAAGAGATGAGGTAAGGAGAAACCGCTCAACCAAACAGTCCGGGTGGGGGTGGGATGTAAAGGAAGTCATTAGCGTGTCTTTAATTATGCTTCTCCTCTCTCTCCCCTCTGCCTTCCATGTGTCATGTTCCTGCCGTGGTTCCTCTGTTCAAAAGGAGGTAAGCCACAGAAAATGCTGCTTCCTGATTGGGACTGTAGCCTTCTTTGTGCTATTCCCCGTTTCTGCCCCAAACACGCATACTCTTCCCCTTTGTTTCTTTCTGTACACTTGGGCTGATACCCCGCATTTTCATACCGTGGATGTCAGCCACAGGGCTGTGCACAGTATTATTGGCATGTGAGTGCAGGGGTGTGTCTAAAGAAAATACGCCTCCTCACATTGAGTGATGTCATCAGTTGTACCCCCGCACCACTGTTGTCTTTACTAACCTGCTGTGTTTCATTTACATACAAAGGATAGCAGCATAAACTGAACAAACGGATGTGTTATGTTAGTATTCCCTCTTCCCTCATCAGATTGTAATGTAACTTGCTGCAGTGACTGCTTAATGCATATGTATGTTAAAGCAGATAGCATCATTATGAAAATGATACAGAATATAGAACCCTTTCCATTGTCACTGACTTTGGGACCTCCCCCTCCCCTCTCTCTAGTGGCACTGCACCCCTGGCCTGCCTGGTGACGATGCTGCACTCCCAGGTTCGAGGAGACCGAGTGAAGAACAGCATCTTCTTCAAACTGCCAGGGCGAATGAGCCTCTTCACACTCAAGGTGCTCATATCTCCGAGTTTATAATGTAGATTAATATCTATGGTGTGTTCCCTCTGCTTTGGACAGTATCTGAGTATCTGTGGTATTTTCCCTCTGCTCTGCACACTACTGTTGTATCTGGTGTTTTCCTGTTGTTTGAACAGTACTGTGGTATCTCTGGTATTTTCCCTCATTCTGCACAAAACAATCATATCTGTGATGCTTCTTTGTGGTCTGACCAGTGCTGTGGTATCTTAAGGTTTTTTCCCCCTTGCCTCACTCTGGATTTATGTGAAGCACGCTATAAAAAGCAAAAGGTTAAGTGTTCAAACCAAATGCAAAACAGATCAACTCCCCTCTGGTCCAGCCTTACAGGGACAGACATGGATCTCAACCTCCCTGAATCTGTCCTCTCCTGGGTTGAAGTTCTGTTTTGAATGCGGGCTGGAGGGAGCTCTCATGCTGTCCATGTTTAACTGCATTCTCCTCTCTACTACCAGATTAAGCGTCTTTCTGCGCTAACAATGGATGGAGCCTCAGCCAAGATTTAGATCGGCAACCTTCTGTTCACAAGCCTGGCCCAATTAGTTCATTAGCTGTGCATGTTTATACTGATGCACTGAAACAGCAGAATGAATTATCTGAGCACTGGCAACATGTGCAGTCTCTGGCTTTAAAGTATCATTATGCTTACAGAATGACACACTAAGTAAATAATTAGGATAAATACATTGTTAAGGTAGGAAGAGAGAGCTCTGTGCACAGTGGCCTTGCAGGAATGAATTCTGAAGCCTGTGAATACGCTGATAACGTGGTCATTTGTAATATGGGATGTTGCTTGTGAGCCACAAGCTGCCCTCTGGTGGCCGTCTGGTTGTACTGTGCAGCTGCAAAGAGGCAAAGTTTCTTACTGCACTGTTTGTTTGGGTTATTGTACATGAGTGAAATTCACCACAACTGCCTGTGATAGAGATAGAGGCCTCATGAAGCCCTCACAGTGGTTGGCCGTGATCACTGGATAGTATGAATTTGATTAGAATACTTTGCTTTCTGTGGGAGAACACCAGGTTTTCTTAAAATCAGAGCGGCATGTTATTTGATAGCATCCATTTTGTGGTTTGCAGTGCTTCTCCTGTCACTAACAGCACGTTTTCGTCCCTCCTGCCCCATGCAGAAGAACGCCCTCCAGTGGACAAAGAGCCCAGCTGCGCCAGAACCTGTTGAGGCTGCAGTGGGGGCAGGGCCAGGGGCGGGCACCGGAGAGGGGGCGGAGCAGGAGAGTTGCGATTCCACAGAGACGGTGACTGCTGGGGGAGAGAATGATGGTGCGTGCCTCTGCCTCGCCCCGCCGATTGGTTGTCGATACCCGACAAAGCTGAGTGTGTACTGATTGGTGGATGTTCAGTGGAGCTGAAAGCATGATGATTGGTCGACACTTGATGGAGCTAATGCATGATAATTGATTGATACTCAATGAAGCTGAATGCATGACCACACTGTGTGCATTTCTTAATGACATCTCCTGTGTCCCTGCTCCTGTTAAAGGTGTGATTAAGTGCTAGGTCTTGAGGAAACTTTCGATGACACTTTTGCAAATTAAACTTTCCAAAAAATTTTCAGTTCATAATTTGGGGAAAAATGACCTGGGATAGGTTGTTTCAGCATATTCCTATTTTTGCCTTAGGCTTACTGGTGCACAGGTTGTTAAATTCGGCGGGGTGTTGCAGGTGTACCAGTCAGGCCCGTCCCTCAGTGCACAGATCCACATGAGCGGTGGTGTTTTTGAGAGAGAGAGACTCAGGAGCCCTAAAAAACCACCACTGTAAATGTGTTAGAGAGGGGGAGAGGGGGGCAGAAAAATCACTGAAAATGCAATCTTCTACCTTGTCAATTGTGTGAACTCGAAGAGACCTTGGTATCCGGGAAGCTGCGTGTTGCCATGGTTATGTGGTTAGGGAAATGGCAGAGGATGGAGGCGGCCAGAACGCCCCCGCCCCCAGCGAGTGTGCACGCGCCTCTCTCCTCTGGAATCAGTCAGTGAATGCGTCTGTAATGCATGCACCTGTTCATTTCCTGAGTGCGTTTTTCTCTGCGTCAGAGCTCAGAGTGCAGTGCAGTAGTATAAATTTACGCTTGCATTTTGTCATTTAGCAGACGCTCTTATCCACAGCAACTTCCAAAGCGACAGTACATGAGTGCATTTGACGAAACGGCATGAAATGTTGTACAAAACAAGGACACCATCAGGAATGTTGAGATTAGGAGCGTGCACGTGAAATGTGAAAGTGAAATGCAGTGTAACCAGCTTGGAAAACTAAACCAGGTGTGACGTTAACATGGGGCTATGCTGGCACACAGGGCTGAGTTATTGTCATGATTATGGTGGAGGACTTTATCCAGGCCAGCAGCACTCAGTTCAGTATGTCCTCTGTCTCTCCTCTGTGATAGTAGGTTCTTACTGCTTACCCAAACGGTTGCCCGTGACCGTCAGGTCTAGAGTCCAGTGTTCTACCCAATACTACACACTGCAGCCTACAACATTCGTACAATTTTGCTCTGACTCTGCTTGGTTCGCAGGTGTTTGTATATCATGATGGAAAGCTTAAGAATGTGTTCTGTGTTACCTGGGATTGTGTCCTCAGCGGGGGTAGAAGCACTTCTGTGGCGATAACAGGACTGTGCCTCTTTTGCCGCCCCCCCCCCCCCCCCCGTCCCCCCCGTCCCCCCCACCTGCAGTGTCTGTTGATGAGACTTCCTCCAGTGCCTCCTGCTCCACTGAACCACAGACCCGTCTGAGCCGATCCACACAGGTGAGACCACAACCACTTAACCTGCCCACACACATTCCTGGGCCAGCATCATGGCAAAACCTGCCAACCCAACTTGAACCCATCTACTCCCTGACTGTGTGTGTGTGTGTGTGTGCGCGTGTGCGCGTGTGTGCGTGTGTGCGTGTTTGTTTGGTTGTTTAAACTTCAATTTATCAATTCAGGGTCAATTTGAGATGAGTTCTAAAACATTTACCATGTTTACTGCCTTATATGGTTGCTTATAGCAACAGTGAAGAGAACGTATTAATGCTGTATGCATTTAACATAGCCTGTATTAAAGCAAATTTCAGTTGTGTTGCTACCAGGTGAAACGGTAAGCTGTAGCAAACGTGTTGCTGATAGCTGAAACAGTAAACTACAGCCAGTGGGTGTTGCTGATAGCTGAAACAGTAAACTACAGCCAGTGGGTGTTGCTGATAGCTGAAACAGTAAGCTACAGCCAGTGGGTGTTGCTGATAGCTGAAACAGTAAGCTACAGCCAGTGGGTGTTGCTGATAGCTGAAACAGTAAGCTACAGCCTAGCTCGTCAGCCAACCCATTGGTAAATTTCACAGGCCAGGAACTTCTCGTAGATATTATATTTGCCATGTAAGCCTTCTGAAACCAGCCAATGTTACTAACTCTTCTTCATGAGGACTAAATGCAAGATCTATGGCTGCAGGGTGGATAATTATCCCCCAAAAAGAGGATTCATATGTAAAAATACTCATTTCAGCATCATCTCACTTTCTTTTATTTGTTATTTCACTTTCTTTTATGTTCTTACATCAGCACTCTGAGCTTCCCATTTAGGCCAAAGCACTACTCAGAGTGGTGCTGCTGGTGGGAAGGTAGTGCAGTTTTGTATGTGTGTATGTGGTGGAATGACTGAATTTCCTCTGTGTGTGTGGGCGTGTATGTGTGGGTAGGAGGGTTTTTCCTGTGTGTGTGAAGGTGTATGTATGTGTATGGTGGTTGATAGTGTGAATGGTGGTTTAATGTTGCCTTTATGTGTGGGGTGATGGTTTAATTTTTTGTGTTTTTGTTTGTGTGTGTGTGTGTGTGTGTGTGTGTGTAGTTGTTTGTATGTTTGTGTGTGAGTAGTGATTTTGTGTGTGTGTGCGCGTGCGCGCATGTGTGGTTTACTGTATGTGTGTGTGGTGGTTGACCATGTGTATGTGTGATGGTTGACCGTGTTTGTGTGGAGGCAGTGGTAGTTGACTTCGTCTCTCTGTGAGTTGCAGTCTGGAAGGCAAAGGAAGAAGGCTGTGATGATGCCACGCGTGGTCCTCACGCCGCTCAAAGTCAACGGGGAACACGTGCCTTCAGGTGAGGCCTGCCCTGTGTGAATGTGTGTGTGTGTGTGTGTGTGTGTGTGTGTACCTGTCTGCACTTTTCCTCACTTCACTGTAGCAGTTCAGGGATCAGTCCATGGCTCTGCATATGTCTGTACCAGCAGCACTCAGTTATGAGCACCATGGTGGCTTTACTCTGCCTTTCACCTCCTGTAGTCAGTTTTGTTGGGGGATATATGCGTGTGTGTTTGGAGAAGGAGGAATGTATCTGTTAGTGTGTATGTTTGGTGAAGGAGAGACGATGCAGTGCTGATGCATATCTCTTTCACATGTCTGAAGCACAGACCTGTTCTACGTGTTGACGTTTTCTCTGCCTTCCCCTTGTGGCATTTGCAGGGCCCATGAAGAGGAGTCGAGGGGTGGAGGTAGACTTTGAGACCCCAGGCTCCATCCTGGTGAACACCAACATCCGCGCCCTCATCAACACCCGCACCTTCGCCGCCTTCCCTCCACAGTCCCAGCAGCAGCTCCTCCAGCTCCTGCCAGAGGTCGACCGGCAGGTCCGTCTGTCCGTCTGTCTGCGTGTATCCATGCCAGCCTGTCCTGGCTTATATGCAAGAGGTCTGCTGTCTGTCTCATGTGCTCCTTTGCCACTCTGTGTGAGTCTCCCGTGGCCTCATACATTGACGTCTTCCCAGGGCACATGGGTCAGTGGACAGGTCTGAGTGTGTGCTTGAGGACTCTCTCTCTCTCTCTCTCTCTCTCTCTCTCTCTCTCTCTCTCTCTCTCTCTCTCTCTCTCTCTCTCTCTCTCTCTCTCTCTCTCTCTCTCTCTCTCTCTGTCCCCAGGTGGGTGCAGATGGTCTGGCTCGCTTAAGCAGCTCAGCGCTCAATAACGAGTTCTTCACACACGCCTCTCAGAGTTGGAAGGAGAGGCTGGCAGAAGGTGAGGGTCCAGTGAGTGTCCCTCACTGAGAGACTGAGTGCCCATATACAGGGTGCTTAAAAATATTGTGAGAATGGAGAAATGGCGTTGGAAACTTTTGATGTAGTTTTTTCTTGGCTATAAATATTTTCTAGAGACTTGATTGACAGTAACTTTGAATAATTATGAAAGCATGAATAATTAACCACAAATGAGCAGCACTGCAATGTGTGATTGGTCTCAGTGTTTCTAAGAATTAGATTCCCAGAAAGGCCCATTTGCATGAAACTGGTTTTCCTGGTAGTTTCTGGGTTTAAGTCAGCATGCACTCGGCGTTGGCTTGCAGAAGAACCCTGATATCCGTGTCATTGTAATTTATGTGGATACTGTGCAGATCTTGTTTCTGGTCTATGACGAGACAAGCAGTAAATGCTGGGAAATCTTAATGTCAAGGGTGGTATTTATGGTGCTGGTTTTGTGGTCTCAGTTCTCTTGATTGATTTCTCCCGCGTAGGCGAGTTCACCCACGAGATGCAGGCCCGTTTCCGGCAGGAGATGGAGAAGGAGAAGAAGGTGGAGGCCTGGAAGGAGAAATTCTTTGAAGAATACCACGGCCAAAGGTACAAGAACACTTCTCCCTATAAAACAAACAGTGCTTACGGAGGGAGACATATTGATTTAAAGGGAAACTTAGAGGGTGTAGCTATTTTGGGAACATGGGTTGGTACAGTGCACAAAATACAGACTATAAGTTCAGTGTAATACCCAGTAAGATGTTGTAATATATTAAAAGTTATTGCCACATATTGTATTATAAAGGCCTATTTTAAACTCAGAAAACAAGTTATGGGGAAGCCAGCACCCTCAGGGCAGACGCCAGTCTGGTTTTACTTTTTAGCATGATTTTATTTATTTGAAAAAGTCTTTCTAGAATAATCTGAAATGATGGAATGAGGATGGTGCGAGCTCCTGTGTGTTTGACCGTCTTCCCCTTCACTTCCTTTTGAACTGCTGAATTTAGCAGGTGTTAGCATCCAGTAGCCCCTTTTTGAGAAACACATCTGATTGCCATACACTGCCATGAATGTAAAAGATTATCCTCTACCTGTTCCCTCAGGTATCCAGTCACTTTGGCTATGTACACATTTACAGGTTCAGGGTGGAATACATGGAATAAGTTCCCTCAATCACTGTGACTCTGTGTTAGCACACACTTAGCATGTGATGGTAATATTAATCTAGCCACCTGTCTTCCGCCCCCAGAAGAGGTATCAGGAGAGTTTGGAAACCCAAAATATCACTTCAGATCATTTCAGTTCAGTAATGTTCCTTTGCTAGACTGTCATGATTGAAAATAAATGGTATACTGTTGTGACTTCGAGCATTAAACACTTTGGCGGTCACAGATGCTGTGTTATACAGCATATCTGTACACACACAGTATATATTGTGATAAATACAGTGTACCAGTACACTCTGTGGTATGCAGTTCATTAGTACACTGTTAGTAGTAGTGTGGTATGCAGGACAGCTGAACACACTCTGTAATGTGTAGTGTACCGGTACACCCTCTGTAGAATGCAATGTAGCTGTACACACCCTGTATTAGGCAAAGCTAAAAAACACAGCTGTGGTAACACATGCATTAGTACCTTTAACACTGGACACGGCTTTGATACTGTAGTAGATGTGTGCAGCTGTATAAAAGAGCCAAGGGCTGTTAGGGCTGGTTTCTCTCAGATAAGAATGCAAGTGTGGGCAAAAGCTTTGGTTGGTTCAGGCAGAATGGGATGTTCCTGTCATAGTGCTGCTCTGATGCGTGAGGCGTTTGTGCCGCAGGTCCGGGCTGACCCTGGAGGAGTCCCTGAAGCTGACGGTGGAAGACTCCGGAGACGGCGTGGGGAGCGTGATGCGCAGTGAGGCGGGCGTGGCGCCCAAGAGGCGCAGCGTCGGGCGGCGGCGCCGGGACGGGCGCATGAGGAGGCGCTCGCAGGCCGACCTGAGACGCAGGGCCAAGCGCCCGCTGTGCAAGACGGCCCTGGCGCAGCACGTGGAAGTGGCCGAAAAGGCCCCGGCAACACCCTCCGGCCCTCTGCCCGCCGACGAGGCCGCTCCCCAGGGGGAGGTCGTCCTGCACACGGACTCCACCGGCGAGGCCCTCGTGGGACCCGCCTTCACCGTTCCCGTCCCCGCCCCCTCGCCCGCCGCCACGGCCGCCGAACCCGAGCCCGAGGTGTCGGCTAGGCTGCACCCCGAGGCGGAGATCCCTGCGGCCTCTTCCTCATCCTCCTCCTCCCCCTCGTCTTCGCCTTCGTCCTCGTCCGACAGGCAGGGCACGTTCGCCGCGAGCTCCGACCCGCCCTCCGCCGTGGCCTCTCTCGCTGACCCGCTCGACCAGGAGGCGTCGGTCTCCACAGCGACCGGCAGCCGCGAGGGTAGCCCCGCTGTCAGCCCCGCTCTTAGCCCCGCCCTCAGCCCCGCCCAGAACAAGGAACAGAAGAGGAAAGGGGAGGAGCCCCAGGCCTTCACCTGTTTCGCCGAGAAGAGGGCGCGTCTCGACGATTGTCAGTCCTTTCGTAACACAATTGACTGTGTTCACTCCGAAAAGCCGCAGCCCACCACGGAAGAGCCCAAGGTCCCACCTATCCGGGTATGACGCCATCATTTGTAAGTTTTCTTTGGGCTGGGCCAGAGGTTTTAAGGCTAAGGATTCATTTTTATGTCCGGCCATAATCTGACAGATTGCCATAGCAAGGTATTCATTATGGCTTAGGTTATGATTAGGATTTAGATCACACATTCCACATAAAGCGTTAAACACTAAGCCAACATGACAAAGGACGGGAGATCCCTCAGGACCCAGATGTTATTTCTCTGTGTTTCCTAGGAAGAGGGAAGAAATTCAGTTACTTTAATGCTTTCTGCAACATTTTTAGGCACTTCTGATGTATGTTGACATTTTAGGTGTTTTATATGTTAAGAATGTCCTCACCCCAGTGATCACAATTAAGAGACAAAATTATGGTGCATTTTATAACCTGCTTTTCTCTCTCCCCCCCCATCCCCCCTCTCTCTCCCTCTCTTCCTCCCTCTTTAAGATCCAGCTCTCCAGAATCAAGCCGCCCTGGGTTAAGGGCCCGCCAACGTACCAGATCTGTCCCCGCATCGTGCCCCCCGGCGAGGGCTCCCGGCGGGGCGGCACGGGGGCGCGCACCCTGGCGGACATCAAGGCGCGGGCGCAGCAGGCCCGGGCCCAGCGCGAGGCCGCTGCTGCTGTTGCAGCCACTGGGGACGGGGCGGGGCCAGGCGGGGGCGGCCCGGGGGGCGGTGCTGGAGTACCGGATCGCAGCAGCGGCCGGCGGTCGCGGGAGCACCCGGGGCCCGTCGAGCCCGGAGGACCTGGAGGAGGAGGAGGAGGAGGAGGAAGAGGAGGAGGAGGAGGCGGAGGCGTGGCAGATCAGGGAGCGGCTGCGGACTCTCATCAGCCAGGAGCACAACTATTGCTGCCCAATGTAGAATCTGCCACCCCGCCTCCTCAGACATCCCCGCAAGTGGGGGTGAGCGCCGGTGTTCTGGAGCAGGGAGAGGAGGCTTCTGGGGAGGCGGCGTTAGACCCGCCTCGGCTGCCTGCGGCGGAGGCTGAAAGCGACGTGCGTTCAGATGAGCAGCGTGGCGGCAACGTGTCCCAGGACCAGACCCCCGCGGCTGAGGAGTCTTCAGCGCAGAACGGCAGGGGCGTGGCGATCGAAGAGGCTCCGGCGCTGAGCGGCAGGGCCGCCGTGGCTGAGGGGCCTCCCGCCCCGAGCGGCAGGGGTCCCGGGGCTGAGGTGGCCCTCACGTCTATCCCCGACACACTCCCTCGTTTCGGAGCCCGAGGCATGGACGTGATCAGGACTCTGACCGCCCCCGTGCCGCCCTCGGAGGGAGAGCAGGGTGCGGGAGGGGCCACGGTGCAGCCCGCCGGGTCGCCCACGCCGTCCAGTAACAGCGCAAGCGAGGATGAGGAGGGTGGGCTGGGGGAGTGCGGCGCGGCGGCGGGACAGCCGAGCTCCGGGGCGAGGCTGCCGGGCGGGGCGGTGGAAGACGCGGGTGCGCACAGCGACTCCACGGAGACGGCCTCTGACTTCGAGAACGAGACCGCCGAGGAGGGCGCCAACGACTGGGGCGCAGAGTCTGACTCCAACGGCCGGTGCATCCCAAGCGCATCCCTCAGCCAGACGCACCTGCCTGATGCTGTCCACACCTCGCTCCAACGCATCAGCCAGAACCAGAGCGTCATTCACGCCCCGCTCCAAAACTCCGCCCCCAGCCAGTCAGTCATTCACACCCATCTTCCAAACACTCCTCAGAAGCAGGCGATCCTCCAGTCCCATCTCCCGAATGCAGCCGGCAGCCAGTCAGTCATCCAGGCCCATCCTCCAAAAGTGCCCCCCAACCAGCAAGTCATCCAGCCCCCTCTCACTAATGCTACCCAAAACCAGCCAGTCATCCATGCCCCACTTTCTAATACTCCCCCAAACCAGCCAGTTATCCACGCCCCCCTGTCAAATACTCCCCAAAATCAGCCAGTCATCCAAGCCCAAAGCCATGGTGTTCACACCCATCCCCTGGAGGCTCCACAGAGCCAGGCTGCGGCCCAGTACCAGCCTGAGAGGGAGCAGGGTTGTACTGCTACCCCCAAGACTGTTGACGACAGTACTTCAGCCATCAAAACGGATGCGGATGAGCCCAGAGCACCAAGCAAAGCGCCCTCTGATGACTGCAGGGCCTCGCTGAAGCTGTCTGCCCCGCCTCTCAGGAAGGGGCAGAGCTCTGCCCGGCAAGTGTCCTCGGTAGAGGCTAACAACCCGCTGGTGACCCAGCTGCTGCAGGGCAGCCTTCCACTGGAGAAGGTCCTACCCCAGCCTCATTCCGCTAGCAAGCTGGAGATTAACCGCCTTCCCGCCGGGCCGCCGCCGATTCCCCAGCACACACCGCACCCCGCTAATAAGCGGGACAGCAGCCGCCAGCCTGGGGGCCCTGCCCGGAACCACACCCCCCGCTTCAGGGAGGAGTCGTCGGAGTTCCCCCCTCAGAGCCACCCCAAAGCTTCTGCTGTCATTCGGGCTTCTCCCGGGGCTGGGCGGGGCTTCGGTGCGCCGGCCAATCCCGCAGCAGCGAGTCGGGAGGGCACGGCGGGCGAGGCCCGGGCGGCGTGCCTTCTGGAGGAAGCCTCGTCCCGGGCGGCGGCCGTGCAGCAGTTCCTGTCCCAGCAGGGTGGGGCGGCGGCGGGGGCGGTGCCCGTCATCACGTCCCTCCCCTCCAGGCGCCCTGCGGAGTTTGGACAGAACGCTGCCTTCCAATCAGCTGCAATCAAAGAGCACCCCACGCCCCAGACGCCCCAGGGCGGCACCCCGGAGAGACCTGCCGGAGGCATGGGTCCCCTGTCCCACTGCAGGACCACGCCCGATGCCCCATCCCCTCCCCACGGCGACCTCTGCCCCTCAGAGGTGGTCCCCACCGTCAAGATCAACTGGCGGCCCAAACCCCACCCCCAACTGTCCCCTGCTCCAACGGTGAAGAACGAGGTAGTTCACCCCCCATGCCAAGCTCTTGCCAAAAACTCACTTGCTGTTACCACGACCAAAAAGGAGGCGCAGAATTGTGTGGAGTCCCGGGACAGCTTTTTGGCTGGAGGGGGAGGGGCTATGGAGGGACTGCTGAACATGGAGATGTCTCTGCTTCGCATGGCCAAAAAGGAGCAGGGCAAACCGTACCCACGGCCAGGAGACTCCTCCTCCTCCCCCTCCCCTTCCTCCTCCTCTTCCTCGCTCCCATTCCAGGTCAGTGTTCAGCAGCAGCTGTACAGCAAGCTGCCCAAGCTGCAGCAGGGTGTGGCAGGCGGGGGCGTGGTCGGCCCGCCCGGGTTCAGCTACACCGCCAACGTGTCGGTGGTGGACGGTAGCGGCTTCTCCAGGAACATTGCTGACAGCGTGCTGCAGCTTCGCCAGGGGGGGCGCCAGAGCGCCACCCTCAGCATCCAGGCGTTTGCCGACAGCGCGGCCGAGGAGGTGGCCTTCAAGTGCTCCTGCAGGCTGAAGGCCATGATCATGTGTCAGGGCTGCGGTGCCTTCTGCCACGACGACTGCATCGGCCCCTCCAAACTCTGCGTGTCCTGCCTGGTGGTGAGATAGTACCCTGACCAGAGCTCCATGCCTGCAGCGGGCGGCCGGGGATGTGCTCTTGTATCATAAAATCGGTCTGTATTTTTGTTGCATATTTTTTCTAAAGCTGTTATAATGATTATGGTTGTTGTTGTTATTATAATATTATTATTATTATTATTATTGTTAAGTGAATTTTCTGGGCACAGTTGCTTGTAAATTGTGCCTTTTATTATTATTATTATTATTTTTTTTTTCCTTTTCACAAATAACATTTACCTCATGTTCTCCGACACCATCGCCAATTCTGTGTCACAGTGGTCTCCGAGCAGCTCCAGTGCACTTTGGGTGGCCGGGAGACCCATTTCTGTGTGTCTTTGTCTTGGAAAGAAATATTTTTTTAATCATTAAACAAGTGAAATACATTTTTGTTTTGTAACTCCTTTCATTGGTCAGTGTTTTGAAGTCAAGTCTGTATTTTGGCGGTTAAGCACAGTATTGAAATAAAGCTGGCATTGAGCTGACTTGTTCAGATCGAAATAACGTTCTCCCGGCACGAGCCTCCGCTTGTCTCATTTCGTAGTTTAAAAACAACTCAAATTGGTTTAAAGAAGGCAGGAGCTGGAGGAACATCTGTCACCTCACACAGAAAATGGGGTTTCAGTAGGTTCTCTTACCAGTGGGTGAATACTGAATTCTAATACACAGCAAACCACATCCAGTGACCAGTGACTAGCATACTTCATACTTTTCTTATTATACAAAGCTATCCTAGTTGTAGCATAAAGGCAGATTTTACCTTGTCAAACAAAGGGCTGTATGTTATCCTGCACCTGGCTTATGTTTGTGCAATATTTGTTGTTGTTAATCAAAGCATTAATATGTTGAATTAATCCATGCATTGGGAAATTTTAAGTCAAAATTTCAATTATGCACACCTGTGCATTGTTACTTTGGCTTTGTTTGTGAGGTGATAGTACGTACAACTATACCGTAGAGTGAAAAGTAGGCAGGAAAATCAAGACAAGTATTGTAATGAATTCAATGGAAAAGGGCAAAGCTGACTTCCACTGAACTGTGCTTCTTTAAGGAAACCCAAGTACAGCTGTTAGAATTTCTACTGAACAGGTCTTCCCCTATTGCTCAAATACTGCTGACTCCAGAACATCCTTCATTTCTTAAATGAATGCACGGCCAAGTGACACCATCAGGTTTGGCCTGAAACTACTGGTGCTGGAAACACACATACTTCCATTATGGGGCTGTCTGCAGAACAAATGCCTTGGGCTCACGTCAGGTACTGCTGGCTTAGAACTGAGGTTCATGACCTTGCGGGTGTTGAATTAAACTGAATGTCATGTTTAGGTTATCCAGACAAGACAGACCAAAGATAAGATGTGTCATGGGTAGTTGGAATTTGCAGTGATATAATGGACCTGATAAATAAGACTGAGAAGTAGAAGGAAGAAAATGGAAAAGGATTCTGGAAGTGTTTATGTAGCTTATAAAGTTGCATCCTAATGCTGTGTTAACATGTGGTTAAAGTGGACAGAAGTAAATCTTTACTCAGACTTCAGGGTCACAGTGATTATTTCTGTTTGAAACATTGAAAGCATTGCCTAACTCTATGTCCGCTATAGATATTTCAGTATGCTTCCCATAGACCTGTAACCTGTAATGACATCCCGTCCCAGTAACACAGGCCTGATATTTGGACCTGAAACACTGTTGATACTGATTGGCCCTTTCTTCTCTTATTCTGAGAACTGAACTTGGGTGAGCATTTAGAGAATTGCTAGCGGGTTACATCAGAAGTTGCATTAATATTTCAGTTCTTTTCATAATATGTATGAGCAAACGGCAGCAATAGATGACTCACTATTGGCAGCACAGCATGCACTATTATTTACTATTATTTATATATTATAATATATATACACACACACATTACACATATACGCACGCATGCATGCACATAAACCATGCACATACCCCAAGGAGATCTCTTTATCTTTGTTAGAAGTGGCATTTTATCGCCTCATATTTCTGCACACAATTGCAACTAACAGAAATGTAGACTTGAAAAGGGTTTATATTTACGTGATATGTAATTCTCATCTGATTTTAGTTGATTTGTACATGTGCTATTACATTTCCTTTTAGAGAAAAGGACACCACGGCCGTAGTGTTGGTGTTTCCACAAAGTCTGACTACTGTGTGTAGTGAAAATAATGTGTGCACGCAGGCAAGCTTGCACATGCACAACACAAGTGCCGCTGAGAAGTGACGTCAAAGTAGCAGCAGGAGGGAAAAAGCTGGAAAGAGATTGAAGAAACCGAATCGTTTTTAGAACGGAGTATGGGAGCCTCCCAGTCTTGCCTGTTTGCACTTTAGCGCCTTTTGTCTTGCCAACCTCAGCGATCTGCTTTCATCTGCATGCTTGAAGGAGCCCACCTATTCACAGGAAGCATCTGTAGAAGATTCTATAGAACAGAAGGACAATGATTGACAGAATCCACTTTTAAAAACTCTTCCTGTGCCAGTCCAGTAGGTGTCAGCAGAAATCCTTTATGGAATGACCACAGGGTACATTGAGTGAGCTCTGAACCTGGGGTGTACTGGGTACAGCTGGTGAATTTAAAGTGTGTGGTCAGAGGTAGTACTTGTGTCTGTGATGCTAGAGACATAGGGGGTATGATGATATGGGGCAGGGAAGGGACAGCAGAGGAGTTTCAGCTGTTTTGATTGGACCGTCTGCAGTGCCTTATGACACGCCCTATACACCACATGCTGGGGAATGGCTACCAGGAGGCCCACTCAGTCACTATTAGTAATGTTGGCCAACACACTCCTCCTGAAGACATCACTGTTCTCGTTTTCATTCATATTACTGTATATAGTTAAGCATGCTCCCACAGGATCATGCTTTGCAGTTACCAAAACAAATAAGACCACAAAGCTTTGGTTAATACGACCTATTCTCATGTGTGTTGTTTGTACATATAGACAACCAGTCTTGTATAGCCTTCAAGGAGTCTGTAATGATGTAATGTAACTATCTTACTAACTAAATCAGTTAACTAGGAGAACAGAGCAATTCAGCGTCTATATATAGTTCACTGAGAGTCCCTCAGCATCCTTATAGATCCCTATCTGATAACATACTATGTAGGGAGTTGCAAGAATTGCATTCTTTCCAATGTTATAAACAGGTGTTATGTTCTTGAACACAGGATGGAAATTGATTTTTGCTCCACAAAAGGCTAGATGAGTATGGAATTGAATTATATTAATATTTATAATGCACAGTTCATATGGTAAATATTATTTCTTGTGACACACGCTGAGAGAATGTCAGTGATGACAATGAAATGGCAAAACAGAAATCAGTCTTCAGCCCAGCACTTATTCAGAGTTACACAGATTAAAGATAAAATGCATAACTCTTCAGCTCCCTCTCATGGGTTCACTGTGTGAAAACAAGCTAAAATATGACAGCACAACAATCTAATGTGTTTTTTGTAAAAAACAAAACAAAACAAAAAAGTGACTTTACTAAGTTTCTCTGGTAAAAGGTGAAACAATCAATGGAAATAATTTTAGGTAAATATTTTACAGATATAGGGTTGTAAACTGAATCTTTGTGAAACAACAACTGTTTGTCTGTGTGAGCTTTCGTTTTTTAACACCACTTACATAGCTATAATCATAATTGACATCTTTCCAGGCAATAATGCTCTTTCTCACCATTCTGAAATCTGTCCCATTAGTGTCCAGAGGGGGACAGATCACACATTTAGGTAGAGTAAAGGCCTAATGATAACAATAGTAATCATCAAATTGAAGGCTGATACTTATAATTTTTTAACAGCCTGGAAGGGTGAAATGTTACATAACTACCATCTAGTGATGGAGTTACCTACATAGCAAAATTTGATGCAATGGATGATTATTATTTGCTTCAGGACAAAATAGCTGCAAACCATTAGCTATATTTCTTCTTGTCTTCTGTGAAGCATGGTTAAGCAATGAATCAAAATGCTTTGTGGGTCCCCATACAACTACTATTTTCATATTAAAATGTTACAGAAAGACAGGAGTAACAGAAAGGCATTGATGTGACATACACATATTGGTTTCCAGTGCAAAGATCAGTTTTTTGCAGGGAACACTAGGATAGGTAAACACTGTTCTGTTCTGATCCATTTTTGATCACAATTTTTCTTTTATTTAAGGGTCATCAGAGGTTTAAAGACTATTCATAGGCAGCCATCACAAACATACACACACATTACAAAATAAATAGCCAACAATATTACCAACGTTAATTCTTAAATAATACATAAATAATAAATATATTTCATCTTTTCAACAGCCGTTGTGGGTGTCTGAAAGTACAGAAAAGAAATATCAACAAAAGGACAACCTTTAAAAAAATTATCAAAACTCATCAGTTATAAAATATTTGCACATTAAAAAAAAGACTTTGAAAATCTCATTCTTCAAAATAAATAATATGATCTATAAAATTATTCATTGAGGTTGATTTTTTTTCCTATTTCAAACATGGACAGAGGACAACCTTCACTTCATCTCCTCAATGGCTGTTAAAATGTTAACTGCTTGAGTTGCATTTCTTTTTACAAAACAAACTTAATAAATAGGAAAGATTAAATAAATAGTCAAAGTTAACATACATAAATAGCATGGACAAAATCAAAAATTTCCTAATTTTCAATATAAATACATTATGTAACAGCATTTGTGAAACTACAAATTATGCATTGAAATGGAATGTGATATCTATGCTGATAAATACTATGGTTATTACTATGGGCTTTGAGGTTTACACAGTGTACATTTGTCTTTTGCAGGAGACAGAGCAAGTGCATGTGGCTGCACCCTTGGGGTGATGAGGCTGTTTTGTGTGCCCACCAACACAACCACAGGCTTTCAATATGGAGGTTAGGAAATTCCCCGGTGTATCCAAATATACCCCTCCCCCCTACTGTCCCCAATGTTAAAACAGTTGACCATTAAGCTCATCCACGCTTCAGATGCAATCTCGTTTGATCCGATTTCAAACATAAACAAGCTGAATGTGTGACGTAATGAGAAACCCATGTCAACATATGAGTCTGCAACTTCAACACACTGAGAACATAATGTCAGCGCACTGAGAGTGTGATGAAAGCACGCTGAGAGCGTAACTTTGACGCGCCGGGGAGTGTAATATCAGTATGCTGTGAGAGTGACACATGTAATCGATCCCTGCCTTGTTCATTTCCCCATCCCCTGTGAGCTGTGCCCCCTGGTCTCCTGCTCACATCCTTCTCCATTCATCCTCATACCCCAACAGTCCAGAAACAAAGCTACTCCCTCACTACAACAAAAACTATATTCCACAAAATAAGACCAAAAATGATGGATTTGGCTCAGTTCCTCTTGTCCTCACATACCTATCAGCAGCTTGTATGGATTTTGGTCCCAGTGGTTTTGCTTTTCGTGTAATAGGAAGAGGTCCGTGGATGCCCTTTTTTTGTTTGTCAGTCTCCGTGACATTACTCTGTCATTTCTGCGGTTTCTTCCCCTTGTTTCTCTGCGTCCTCTCATTCCTCAGACCTCAATGCCCCGCACAGCCTGGTTAATAATCTCCAGCAGAGCCTTGTTCTCCGGGTTCTGGTAGCATTCTTTGTTGGAGTACATATCGGTCAGAGTGTCCACGTAGGTGTCGAAATTCTGCTCCGTGATTGGCTCCTGCAGCAGTGAAAAACAATGTCGAATCATCAGGCATAGCACGTGAGAACGCTTGCCTTTCAACCACAGTGGAAAAATAATGTGAAATATTTGGCAGATAAAACACCACACATAAACTGCATGATACATAGAAATCAATCACTGTAAATTACATTACAATAAAAATACATTCCGATGGTTATGTAGATGCTGTGCTTGTTGCTACATGGGCATTCTTCTGGACTCTTCTTGTTGTCCTTCATTTTTACTTTGAAAGGTGCAGTGATGTTAATAGATGTTAAAGCCCATCTGGTGTGGTGCTCACCATGTGCGGCAGGCGGATGTTGGCCAGGCTGCGGATCAGAGCCTGACTCAGGCCGGAGAGCTCCAGGTACAAGGCCTCATTCTGCTCCTCGATATGCTTATTCTCCTCCTCCATGTTTTTCAGGTTCTTCTCCATGGAAGATATCTGGAAGAGCGCACAATCCACTGAGTGTCACGGAACACACAGCGCATGCACACAACACACTTTATGCAACACACGGCACCTTTACACAACACGCAATGCTTGTGCACAACACACAGAACGTTTGCACAACACACAACTCATGCTCACCAAATCGCACAAATAGCACGTTTGCGCAGACGCACTATACACAACAATGGGGCATACTCCCACATTACTAAATCTTCACAGAGTAAACTTCGTCCGCTGGTTGTAAGTGGTTTGGGTTTGCGAAGGAGAGAAGTGTGGGCATGTGACAGGTGTGAAGCCATCAGCTGTGTCTATGGGAGAGGAGTGGGGGGCTGCAGTGTGCACCTGTGACACACCTGAGTGTGCAGGTTGGCCATGTCAGCCTCCATCTCAGTGTTGGACTCATTCAGCTCGCTGATCTCTTTGTTCAGCTGTCTGATGTCCTCATCGTTATCCAGAACTGAATGGAAAGATCAATCAATAAAGCAACCAATCAAGCGGTCAGTCAGGCCAATCAATTCATCAAGAAGGCACAAGCTTTCACTTTAGGCAGCTGGATTATTTAAACAGGTACACTGTCACTCAGAATAGCAGATGCGAGAGTCCAATAACCATGAAAAAGAGAAAGTGGAGGGAAAGAACATGCCTTTAAATATTTAATCATCCTAAAGCTGTTAATTGTTATTCTTAAAAAGCCATGTATGGATTCCCCATCACTATTAATCAGTCCATCTCTATCCATCCATCAATCAACCAATCAATTAATAAATCAATCAGTATTATTGGTAAACCGTCCTTTATAAACGGATTGTCAAACGGCTCTGGTCTTACCGTCACTGGCCCTGAATTTAGTGCTGCCGTACTCCTCCCCAGGAGCCCTGGCCTTCTTCTTAGAGAGGGAGGCTCTGGGACAACCAGAGAGACTGCAGACACAAGCATCCAAACATCAAGCATCAGACAGAGTGAAACCTACATGAAATATACTGAAAGCACCGAGACTGTGACAAGTAGCATGCACTCCTTCCTATGGTCTGGCTTCACTTCTTATTCTTATTCTAAAGACTCTCTTATCTATCTCTATATATCTATCTCTACAGCATGGTTACAGCAGTAAAGGTGCCTCACCCATGGCAATGCACTGCCAAGGTATTGAACCAACAACCTTGGGGTTACTAGCCCAGATTCAATTGTCATGCAACATTACAATTTTATAGGCCCATCTAGGGGACAGGTGTGGGAAGGTAGCTTTGAGTAAAAAACATTCTACTACAAAGTAAATGACAATGGTATTGTTTAATGTGTCAGTGTTAAATTGTATTTGTCCCTGTAACTGTATTTCTATTTGAAATTAATGTTTGGAATTATAAAACACAAAACAATATAATTACACTTTAAGGTTGTAGCGAAGAGCGAGAGTCAGAGCGCATACTCAACCATGCTGCCCTCCCCTTTGGGAAGCGCGCCCATGCGCTTCACGTACAGAGGCGTCCCTCGTGCATTCCCCCACTGTACTTCTCCCATCCCAGAGTGCCCTACTCACTGGTGCTTCACCCATCTCTGCGGTCTCTCACTCCGGGGTCAGCCTAACCTGGGAGTCCCTTATACGGCTCACACACTGAGGAGAAGTACGGTGGGGCAATGCGTGAGGGACGCCTTGGTGCATGAAGCGCATGGGTGTGTTTCCCAAAGGAGAGGGCAGTGTGACAGAGTGCTGTCACTACAGTTGAGTATGTGCTCTGACTGCCATACCAATGAGCCTGGCTCTTTGTCCTTGTGGTCAAGCTGCAGGTTTGGCACCCTGTAGATCCGGTTTTGAGGCCGGGTGGGGTGACTGCTCTTGCCCTTCACTACAAAGGTCCACCTGTATTAGCTACATGGTCCCCTGTTTCTGCTGTGGCACCTATAGGCCACAATATTCCCCTATAAGTCTCCGTAAGTCTCTGTGTGCTCCAGTAGGCCCCTGTAGATTCCTATCTACTCCTGCGCATCTATTTAGGCCTGTACGCCCTCCAGTAGGTCCCAAAGGGAAGCCGGTACCTCCTGTGTGTGAGGAAGCTGCCGTTGGCATGGCCAGAGCCGTCACAGCCGGGGGTGGGGCAGACCGGGCCCTCAGTCTTGAAGGACTTCCAGGAGACAGGTGAGCCATTCAGGAAGCCCTCCTTCTGCCGGCGTGCCGCCAGCGGGCACCCATAGGCACTGCGATGGGTAGCATACTTCCCACTGATGTGGCCCTGGCTGTCGCAGCCAGGCACTGGGCACCTGGAGGTCAGATGGGGGGGGATGGGCACTTACATGATTATCTCATGTTACCAGCTTGATATTTTTACTCAGGCAATTCAGTGTCAGTACAATTTAAACCTTCAATACCATTTAAACAGCCTTCCTGGTTAAATACTATGACATACTGCTAATTCTGCCAGAGCGTTTTGTGTCACTGAGCTGTTTCATCATTAACAAGGTGTGGCTTCCCTTGAGTACGCACTTTATGAGCTCAGAATCTTCCTTGTCGTCCTTGGTGGGGGTTGTTTTTATTCCTCCTTTTTTAGCGCGGGGACACCCAGACAAACTGGAAAAGAAACACTTTGTCAAAAAAGCAGGAAATCCCCTGAACTTTTTTTTTTTTTTCATGCAAACACTGTTCAGTGTTTGCATGTTCTGAATGCCTGAGTGGAAAAACAGCTACAGAGATAAATATGAACACTGAAACGAATGAAACTGAAACTGTCACATAAAATATTAAAAAAAAGAAAATGTATGAAGGTAAGAGTGGGTGATAAAAAAGAGAAAAACATGTATTGTCAGGTGTGTGTCTCACAGTAGCATGATGTTAATGACTGCTGTGCAGCTGTCCCTGCAGGTGACACAGGGCAATAAGAGGGCATGGCTCAGCATACCTCCTGTGGGACACGTAGTTTCCTGTAATGTGACCTGAGCCGTCGCATCCCGGGGTGGGGCACCTAAGGACGCATGAAATTTACATTTTTGAGAAAATAAGTAAGTTCAAGGACATGTTTCAGAAACGTTATAAAAGACGATCCACTCTTCCCTGCCTGGCAAGCTGGCAAGATGCTAACAGAAGGGGAGCTGTGTGTGATTCCCCAGGCTGTGCACTCCATCGGTGTGAACTGATTGTAGAGACAGCTTACTGTGCTTATCGCAGAGTGTGAAGAGGGCTGACAAGTTAAAATCATCTCACAGGAAGCCGTTTGTTCACAAAGTAAGATGTGAAAGGTTTTTTTCCCCTTTTCATTCCACCCATTCATAAAACCAATACTGGAGAATGCATCCTCTAATTGTGAATGCTATGTGGCTCCAACACAATAGTACAGTAAGCATTCATACACTGGGTTGTCCCTTTTCTTATGCTACACTTAATATGATGAAATGCTAAAACCAGTCAAAAGAAGCTGTCTGTATCCCTGTAAGGATGGAGATGAAAGCTGAATCCTCAGATCAGTATTTCCATGCACATATAATCCAGAAACAGTGAGTTCATAACCTCTGAAACCACCTCAGAAACACATATAAAATCTTTGGTTTCAGCAGCGTGTTCAGATTTTGACAGAATTAAGTACACATTATGGAATAACAGAAGCTGGAATTAAGGGGGACATGTCAATGAGGAGAAGCTCAGCTATAATGGACAGTGGAGTACCAGCATTACATAGTGCAATAACAGCATTACACAGTGCATTAAGAGTTACCATGTACTGTGGCAACAGCATTACATGGTGTAGAAACAGTATTAAATGCTACCATATTAATCTGAAATGCTATTACTACAGTAATAAATGCTGTAATAATAATGCTGTAGTACATGATGAAGTTACACTTTCAAATACTGAAGTAACTAGTGCAGAGTGCAGGAACAGTATTAGATATTGCAGTATCTGACAGTGTAGTTACAATATCACATAACGCAGTAAGAATTTAACAGTGGAGTGACAGTGTTAAACAACGCAGTGACCATATTAAATATAGCAGTAACGATTTCATGGTGTGGCAGTAGTTTTGGATTTTCCGGTATCAGTTGTATAAAGTATAGTAGCAGTTTTAAACATAGCAGTAACATTATTGTACAGTGCAGTAACAGTACAATAACATTGCAGGCGAGCAGAGGAGAAGAGCGCAGTGAGACACACACATACTTGAGCTCAGGAGAATGGGCTGCCATGAGGGACCGCAGGCTTTTATCAGCGAGAGGACATCCAGACAGACTGGAGGAGGAAGGAGGCAAGAGAGGAAGAAAGAGAGGGAACGAGAGAGACAGTGGAGAGGGAGAGAGTTCTGTGTTAGAGCAGAAGGAAGAAACAGCTGGGGAAAAGAAAAAAAATTCTTGGAATATGTTTATAAACATGTATATTTATATACAGATGCTGGCTATTGAGATTTAAATTTTGCAAAGCCATCACAAGGACATATGTGTCTTTTGCATTTTTGTGTTTTTAAAAATGTCTTTTTTTAAATAAGGCATGTGATGCAAAGCATATTTTACTCTTGTCTTGTTCATTCTTCCTCAAAACTCTCTAACCCCACAGTAGTAATTACTCTGGCGGTATTAATTGCAAATGCAGTTTTACCAACTTTACATTAAGCTCTCCTAATGCTTTCATCATCCCCACACCACTGCACTAATATTAGCTAGCTAATGGTAACATTAGCAGGTTGAACTACTACCATATACATGATGAACATACAGCTAGCTGCTTTGATGTGATATGCACTACTGAAATGAAGGTTTACAGCGGGTGAGGTAATTCTTCATAGCTAACAAACTGTGGCCCACAGATCTCTCCTCCTTCCTTCAGTGGGCAAGGAAGAAAATTGCGTTCTTTTCAGTTATTTTATTCTGCCAATCTGAGCATGCAAAGGCACACTAGCAACCCACATTCATTTGTCTAGCTCTGCAACAAAAAAAATAACTTATCACCTATTCTGAGTCTTCTCAGTAGGCAGTTACAGTAAACTGCTGTGATGTCAAGAACAGGACCCTTATAACGTCTGACACAGTGTCTGAATGCCAAGCTTGTCTGAGTAAAAATCCCATGCAAAGGGTGAAAGTTCAGCTGACTGTGCTGTGAAAAGCCTGCATATGGGCTCAGGGAATTCAGGTGAAAGATTAGGCCATTCTGGCTCAAGACAGCGATCCTTTTGAACGGTAATGACAGCAAACTCAACTGTGTTTGGATATTCCTTCACTGTGATTAAAGGCCCACGCTTAACAGCTTTTTTACAGCTCTGTAAAGAGAGACGGCTGAAGCTAAGGGTTACAGCACTCAGTAACCAGGGTTACAGTAACCAGCAGGGGGCCTCTCACTGTAACATACCTCCGATGAGAGGCATAGTTCCCAGTGATGTGACCACTTCCATCACAGCCTGGGGTGGGGCACCTATAGGAAAATAGAGAGAGGAAGAGGGTAAGAATTAGGAGGAGAAAGAGAGAGCTGTCAGCTTTTGTCAAAAGCCAGTGTTAGTCCCTGGATAGATGTAGTCCCTGGACAGGCTGCAGGGAGATACTCACAGCAGAACATCTTTCTTGCAATCCTTTGGCTGGAATTTGACTTTAAAACTAGATGTCGTGACCTCGCCAGGGTACTTCCTCTCCTCGATGCTGCCCTTTGTCCTGTCGTAGTCCTCATTGTCAGAAGAAGAGTAAGACTGTTCTGCCTGTGTGGTCTGCTCCACCTGTTATTGAGCCAAGAGAAGCACGGAAGTGCTTTCAATGTCTTTTCAGTGCCTCTCCTTTTAATTGTCTGTTGTCATGTTCAGTGTTTTTGGTGTTAAATGAGTTTTAAGTGGAAAAAAGTGGAGATAAAAACAAGTCCACAAAAAACAGCTCACCTCCTCTGGTACCTCCTCTCTCTGACGGTTGGGTTTGGTATAGTCCAGAGGCCCCTCCCACTCCTCCGGCCTGTGGGCATGGCTAGAAGGAGGTGAGGTCACGCTACTGCTGCTGCCGCCACCGGGGTGCAGGGAGGAGGAGGAGGAGGAAGAGGAGGAAGGAGCGTCCTGTGAGCGCAGCCCTGGGCTGGAGCTGTCCTGTTTGACAGGCTTCTTCATGCTTAAGTCCAAGGTGCCGTTCTCATCCACCTCAATGTTTGGGCTCTGGAGGGTGGGAGAGAATGGAATACAGAGTACATTCTGAGCACACCGGAGATGGGTCATTTCTTATTGTTGGCCAGAAGGCTGCAGGTTCAACTCAAAGATGATATACTACTGCTACATGCTTTACCCAGTTTGTTGTGGCAAAAACATAGTCACATGCATGGGCAATATGTAAAATTCCACCTGTGTATCTGGATAAGGCCATTTGCTAAGGAAAAAAATAATACAATAATGCCTTCCCAAATGGATATGAGCTCTGCAATGCAGTGTCCTGTTCCAGAGTTGTCTTATATATCAAGTTGTTACATATGATAGGAAACAGGATCCCAGATAGAGCTACCACTATCATCCAAACACGGTTTGCTCACATGATCAACACTTTTCAAAGTGAATGTCAGATTCAAAGCATGACTGTATCCACAAACCTAATCACAAACACTGTTTCTGGTGGATACAATGTCAGCTGCATGGAAAAACATAAATCCACAAATTTCCAGACAGCTTAATCTATCAGGCAAGGAGCTGGGTTAAATATCAAAAAGGAGAGGCAGAAGAAGAAGGAGAAGAGAAAATAATCAGTTTCTGTGACAGAAAGTGGGTAAAATAATGTCCATGCTAGCTCTGGCTATTTCCCTAGGGAAAGGGGGGGGGGCTAGTTCTGAGGGGAAAGCCTGGAGCTGAAAGTGCTCGAGCATGCAGGTGAAGCAGCCTCTGTGCTGGCCTGGAGAGCAGAGAGGCTCACCTCTTGCTGCTTGGAGAGCAGGCTCTCGGGTCTCTCCCAGCAGCGGGTGGACAGGTTAAGGATGGCAGTGGCAGCCATGTGAGCAGCCTCAGCATCATGGGAGTAGTCGTAGCCGCTGGTGGAGGAGGAAGAAGAGGAGCAGGAGGAAGAGGCATTCTGTGTGTAACCCCCGGGCACGCTGCGTCTGGGGGAAGAGGCCTTGGGGTAGGGTTTGGCTGTGGGAAAGAGAGGTGAGGTCACATCACTCCGCACCTAAATAAATGGGTCACAAAATTCAATCATTCATACCTTGACGAGAAATGTGTTTGAATAATTCACAGCCATGTCACCTGAGTTAAAAAATCATTTGGCTGTTTGCAAATGAACCACTTCACCTTGAAAATGGTGTGTGTGTGAGAGAGAGAGAGGAGGGTCCTCACATTTAAAGGCTTTTGGTGAGGTTTCACTGGTCTGTAGCTTTGGGGCCAGCATGCGCTTCCCGAACACCTGGACGTCGAAGGTGGCATAGTCGAAGGACACCTTGGAGTACTTGTCCAGCTCCTTAGCGAGGTTGGCGCGAGGCGTAGCTGGTAGTGAACCTGGCCTGAAACTGCCATACTGGGGGATCTCCAGCTGCTTCACAAAACACATGGGCCTATGGAGAGAGCAAGGGAGCAGAGGAAAAAGAGGAGAGAGGAAGGGAGAGAGGGACAGAGGAGAAAGGGAGAAGGGGAGAGAGGGAAGAGGAGAGGAGACAGAACAGGGAAACAGGGAGAAGGATGAGAGATCAGTTTGAGAGAGGTTTTATATATGAGACAGCACTCTGAGGAAAAGAGCAGGCTGTTAAGCAGCAAGTGTTTTCAAAGAGAGAAAGGTTTAGGACGAGGGTCTGTTTAAGAGAGAGAATTCTTGAGGGGAGAGAGAGCACCTTTCTGGGGATTGGGGTGTCAGCAGATGCTCTGAAAGAGTTTAGGGTATCTGGCAGAGTGCTGACCTGAGGACTCTGTCAGAGTTGGGGCTTCCTGGCGTGCTGTCAGTGGAGGGGTACGGCGGGGCGGACTGCTTCTCGTGGGACTTGGACTGCTTCTCTGCTGCAGCAATGGGACAGCCTGACAGACTGCAGGACAAAATATAATTTAATTTAATTGATTAACTGACCCACCATCTGATAACAAAAGAGTACAGATTCATATGGGGTTTCCTCAGTGTAGAGGTGTGAAGCCTTCCCTACCTCCTGTGGGTGTTGCGGTTGCTGTTGACATGACCCTGTCCCGTGCAGCCAGGTGTTGGACATTTCAGCACATTCTCGTGCATGGCCAGGACTGGACAGGGGGTGGATATTGGGCCGAACAGGAGACAGTTTTTAAACCATGTGAAATCAGTTCACTCATACAGCAAGTACTAGACACTGTTTCAAAGCATCCTGAAATCATTACATTTCACACGTGGTAGTTTCTGATGTTACACAGACATTAGGACAGTAATCTGCAGTACAGCTTGGGCATGGCCATAATCTCTCTGCAGTGATGTAGAGAGTGGGCGGGGCAGTACTCACTCTCTGGAGGGACCCGGTCCTTGTGTGGGCAGCCGGACAGACTGCGGTGGTGAGGGTACAGGCCGGTCACATGACCCGTCCCGTCACAGCCAGGGGTGGGGCATTTCACTTCCTTTTTCTCCTGCCTGGAGCTCTCTGGAGAGGGCAGCAAATGTACTTGTCTGTGTGGAACCCCTTATAAATGCAAAGGCATCCCCTCATAACACAGCACCATGTTTCTATTCAAATATGAAACTAACTTACTTTATGCCATAAAATAAAAAAACAAAAGCAAAAAGAATTCAATATAAGTGAAATAAATACACGCACCACACACTGAAATTATATTTGCAACAGTCACTTTTACAGTAATTGCATGGACAGTAATTGAAATCACAAATACTAAATGCAAATGCTAATTTTTCACAAGCTCTGAATGAATTACACATTTCGAAAATGAATTCATCGCACTGTATTTTCTCTTTATACAGTGCTGCATATATTCCCTGTTTGTAAGTGTCGGACAAGCTATGATAAAACACAATTCTCTGAATGATCTTTGAATGGTAAATTAATTAATCAGTGACTAAACTATGCCCCAGGTTTCTCCCCACTGCTCACAGGAATGTCTAGCAGCTTTCAGATATGAAATTAAATGCCTCTCTGGAGAGGATAAGAAGAAAAGGCACTTTGTCGCCCTGCAAATTGAGTATTAATGAGATCGACTTCTTCTAATTACACAAGGGCAGGGAACAAGGCAGGGAAAACTATGTTCAGAACAAGGCCAGCACAAATATTCAGTTCATTGACCAGATTTTCAGTGCAGCGTGCTTCACTTTGAAACCTTTGTCTCTGCCATGGTTGAAAATATACGTGTTCTGGTTCGCTTCTTTCTTAGAAATGAATGGGCGTAATATAGCCCTAAACATCCATAGCAAAGTGCATAAATGGAGGTGCAGACAGTACTGGAAACACCCGACACCAGTGCAGGAGCCAATGTGGACAGGGAGCCAGCCAATGGGAGTGCAGCACAAACAAGGCAGTCTCACGATGTCACCTCTCCCTTTCCCTGTGTTCTTCCCCATGTATTCACCAGTTATTCAGATTTATATTATACTCACATACATTTACAGCATGCATCAATGCACACAGGATCCTGTCCTATCTGGCTGGCAGGTGCCCTTGACAAATTATGTAATTATGTGCTTAAATATTTTAATTTTGCATTGAATTAAATTAAAAACATAATATATTAAATTCATATATAGTTATACAGTTATTTGTATACTGCCCTACCTTTGCTGAAGTAACCCTTGCTGTGCGCGGCGTCCGTGAGCTTGTCTGGCCGCTCCTTCGTGGGGAAGTACCTGAGGGGTTGGTGGGTGTGGCCCTGCACCTGCTCTGCCTTCAAGGCGATGGCCTGCTCCAGGAGCCCCAGGTTCCCCCGCGTCAGGTCGTACGACTCTGCCTCCTCCATCACCACTGACCTCTGCGAGAGGCTATCGTGCTCCTCTTCCTCTTCCTCCTCCTCCTCTTCCTCCTCCTCTCTCTCTGACTCCTCCATGCGGGCCGCAGTGGGGGGTGTGGTTTTGGGAGTGGGGTGGGTCTCTTCTCCTTGGGCAGTTTTGCCATGCCCCACTCCCTGTGCTTCGGTTTCTGATCCCTGAGATGAGACGCTGGCGGTGCTGATGTTGGTGGAGGTGGGTTTTTCTCCCTCTCCCTCTTCCTCCTCCTCGTTATCTTCATCAGCTTCATCATCTTCTTCCTCTTCCTGTGTGCCCTCCCTCTTGACCTCTGCCTGTGCCCCGCTGAAATACTGGTGGTCTGAATTTTCCCTTTGCCCAGCATGTGGCCCACCTACTTCTCCTTCCTCTTCTTCTTCATCAGCTGACACCTCAAGTTTTCCCCCTACTGGCTGCTGCACTACCTTTTCCTCTTCACACTTCACCTCTCTGCCCATATCGCCTTCATCTTCCTCTTCCTCATGCTTCACATCTGCAGGCTCATTGTCTTTATTTTCCTCTTCCTGCCCAGCCCTTTCCTCCTGGTTGTCTGCCCCTGTCTCCATGACAACCTTTTGCTGGAGGGGCGTGGCCTCTGTGATCTGGCTCAGGTGGAGCAAAGAGCTGGCAACTATCTCATGGCAACTGGAGAGGCGGGTCCCAGCTGTGGGAGAGGCTGGGGGCGTGTCTGTGGGTGTGGGTGAGGCTGCAGATGACTGCTCGGTATCGTCACATTTTCCAGTGCTCGAAGATTCCGCTGGCAAACCTTCCTCTGTAGAGAGTGAGGAAGTCAAAAGTTAATGACAGGACACATTTGACCAGTAAACTCACACAGCAACATGCATAAATTACATTATGTTACATTACTGGCATTTAGCAGACACTCTTATCCAGAGTGACTTATATCAGTTACAGTTTTTTTTTTCCTTTTTTACAATGTTATTCATTTACACAGCTGGATATTTACTGAGACAGTTGTGGGTTAAGTACATTGCCCAAGGGTACAGCAGCAGTGTCCCAGCAGGGAATCAAACCGATCACCTTTCAACTACAAGTCCTGCTCCTTAACCACTGTACTACACTGCCACCCCTACTATACCAAACTGCCACCCCTATTACACTGTTATTCATATCAGTGCGGTGACAGTATCACTCTGTGGTACAGGTTTTTGGCACCTGTTGTGGGGAAACACACCTACTGTGACCTCTGCTGTGCTGGGCCTCTCTCCAGGCTCCCCTTTCTTCGTCAGCACCTCCTCTTCCTCCTCCCTCTGTTCCTCCAACTCTGACTCTGCCCCTTCCTCTGCGGAGGGGTCATCCTTGCCTTCCACCTCCTCCTCACTGCCGGAGCCATCCACACTGTAGCCCTCATCAAGGGCCAGTGTCAGGGGGTGGGGCTTCCTCTTAGGAGTGGGCTGGTCCTGTTCTGACTCCGCCTCCTGCTGTTTCCTCTTTTTGGCCAAAGGGCAGCTTAGCACGCTGATTGGGTGAACAGAGTGGGGCGGGGGTGGGGTTGGCAAGGGTGGAGGGGTAGGACACATGAGTAGGAAGAGTCCTCGGTTTTACCAGCACGACAGTTGTGTACACACCTATATTTGGAAATTTTAAATCAGTGGAAAGTGTTTGGTAAGATATATCGCACATTAACCGGGCATACTCTTAGGAAAGAAAGGCTGATAATCATGAACTAAGACAAAAGAAAATTCAGGAATGCATGTAACTGAAAGTGGGTATAATATGAGTAATGGATGGATGCTGGGGTCATATTTAGTAAGATACTGATTTTTCAGTGTGAATGGAGAAAGCGAAAGTGCTTCAGGGTGTTCTGTGTGAAGGAGACTTAATTCCAGTATGTGTGGCTGCTGCTGCCTTACCTGCGATGCCGGGAGTATCTCCCACTGATGTGTCCTGAGCCGCTGCATCCAGGCGTGGGGCAGCTGAATGAGTCACACAAACACAGTCTCAGTCTGTATACCTTTCACTTCTGCACCACAGGCCTGAATAGAGGCTTACATGCACTGACACACTCGCACACATAAGGGGACTACATGCATATACATACGCATGTATGTACACATAAAAGAGGACAGAGGAACACACAGAAGCATACACACACATACACACCCAGAAAGGAGGACACGTGTGTACACACGCATAAAAGCAAACACATAACAGTATGCACACACTAGGCATATAGACACACGCAAGGAGACATAAGAGACATATGCACACATGTGCAAATACATGCACTCACACACACTGGTACAGGTATGACACACTCTGTGGACTGTGTAGTGGTTCACGACTTCTATTACATTTCTCTCATATTCTCTTCAATATGTCAGTCACCAATTAAATCAATAGAATGTGTGAAAAAAGACGATTGTGCTATTAACAGAGCAAGGAGAGCAAGGAAGTAACTGTCCAAAACTAAAAGGGCTCAATGGAAGCCTGAAACTACACCTGGATTTACCTCCATTTTGTCTAGATGTGTAAAATAAAGAAGTATAAACATGAACCTAAGTATTATCTATCTCACCTTAATTCCTGTTGTCCCATAAGCTCAACGGGCGCTGAGAGAGAGAGAGAGTGAGAGAGTCATTATTATTGGTATTGATACAGTTATTACCTTCATTATAACTGAGCATTTGATTTATGATACTTCACAAAGGAAAACAAAACAAGGAAACCACCTGCAGCCAATAAATAGCTTCATGCTCAGAGCAGCATCATATCTGAATAAAGCTCTTACAATGCCTTTCTTTATTGCCATGTCTAAAAAACTAAGCCTCCTAAAGCTCAGAGTCCTTAACATGTTATGTTTATTTGGGTAGAAAATAAGTTTGCCCCTTTTTGGTTAAAAAAAACCCTTTCCTTTAAACTTCAGTGACGTATGTCTCCTTGGACATCTCCTGTCTGGGTTATGTCTAGGTCTGGCCAATAAGAGAGCCCTCAGAACATCATACGCAGATCACAGATGTGTCGTGGAGTGAATTTTAAAAAGGGCAGCATAACCCAGTAAGCCTGGCTGCTGAGGTTTGGAAAGGAGCGGTGTCTTCAGTGTTTGGACTCTCAAGGACCCTGTCTCACCTCGGTTTCCCCTTGAGCGTGTCCGCGTTCGTTTCTCTTCAACCTCCAGACTCATCTAACACAAACGCCAACAGAGAGAGTCACCACATAACTCTCAGAGAGAGACCCAGACACTCACACATAACACACAAGATACACACTCACACAGGCACACACAAAACACACATATACAAACACACAAGCAGAGAAAAAAAGTAACACAGTAACATACTCGGCAATGAGCAGTCATCCAGTATAGAGCTATGAAACTGACCAACCAAACAAGGGACTGCTTTAACTGCCAATATGGGGAGGCAGTCATGAGGGGAACATCTGAAAAACTGCAGGTGAACGGGAAAGGTAACATAATCCTCTTGCAAGTTGTGTGTGTGTGTGTATATTTGTGTTGTATATGTGTGTTATATACATAGATATATGTGATTTATACAGTGTTCTTGCAGGGATATGTGATTGGAAGGGGTGGGACAAAGGTGTAGTTTGTTTGTGTATTCTTCAGAGTGACTCTGCCAACAGGTGTGAATAGTACACCTTTCACATCACCCGTTTGATCAGTCTGGGTTAGCAGAGATATGCACAACCTCCAGGCTCTCCATGCCACGGTAGAGATGCCTTTGAAGGCAGGCGGCTGAATCTCTTCAGTGTGGGGCTTTACCTTTCTACTGCACCCACTGGGAGCAGCACATGGGGCTGAACAAACACAACCACACCCTTATAGGATGCTCATGCTTGCAGAGCAAGGTCAGAGGCCACTGTGAGATGCCCAACCTGCAGAAGCCTTCAGGTTCAGTTCCATAGATGGGGCACTGCCATTTTTACCCTCGATCAAACTACTAAACCTCCACTGCTGCAGTAAACACATCTGACAGTATAAATATAGAACATGTAATAATGTCTGCTGTGTAAGCCCACCTAGACGAGGATCAATGTAACACGAGCAGGTCAGACGAGTGAGAGAGCAACTGGGAAATTCCTGTCTCTGTGAGCAGCACAGAACCTTCAAGAACATGGACACCAGCACCATTACATTCTCACTTTCACAGCTCATCTCATTCTCTATCCCACAAGAACAAACACATCATACTATGGTAACAGTGATCCTGCCAAGATAAAAACACTTTTGACCACAGCTGTAGGTTGTGCTTTGGTTCTGTCTCAAACTCCATCCATGGAAGGCATCTACGTGATCTCTAGCGAGACCTGAGGCAGGAGCACAAAACTGCGATCTCACCAGTCCAACTAAAAGCAGAAAAAAACAGCACAGCCATTACATGCAGAGAGGAGAAATCACTGAAGTGATTTGCTGTCATCAATATCCTCCCTATCAGCAGAAGGCCAGGCTTTATCTGTGCTCTAACAGGACACTCATAAAACAGGGTGACCCTCCTAACACCTGGCGCATAAATGAGGGCCCAGGAAAAAGAAAGCCATCCAATCAAATCACCTCCTCTTCTCCAAAAATGTCTGTTAAGCAAGATGATAAAACAAACTGAAGCAATATTGCATTGCTGAGAGAGAGGGAGAAGGGTGGGGGGAGAGATTTGTGCTGATCAGGAAAATTACAGTGGGTGAAGTAGGTCCCTGTAAAAAGCTCTAATGCAGATGCCAGGAAGGGCTCTCAACTGAAAATAAATTAATCAATAAAAGAGAACAAGCTGAGTTGTACGCCACAAAGGCAGAACCACTGGGAGGAGCTGCCCAACACACAAACTATAACTATAACAGTGCACTTAACCTCCTCTCCTCTATCTCCTACACAATAATATTCATCCACACCTCCACACACACAAACACCGACACTCACTTACGCACGTGTATACCCCCCCCACACACACAGGTGTGACCCGTCCACACAAACATCTATACTCACCCACACATACATGTACGCCTCACACACAAATGCATACACCCCCTCACACACATAGAGACATAAGCCCCAAACACAAACACCAACATTTACTTACACACAGATCTCTGTTCCTGTAACACTCCCATACACTGTCATGCATGCTTCCACACTCGGAGATACAAACACATACTCTCTTTCTCTCTCTCTCTCTCACACACACACACACACACACACACACAGAACAGCAGTAAGAGTGGTGGTGCTCACTCTGGCTGGCTTCCTCTGCAGGTTGTGTGTGCCCAGGCAGCTGCCGCTCCGCTCTCCTCTCGTCCACCTCTGACTCAGCAACTTGCCCCGGAATTCATTCTCTGTCCCAAGCAGGAGAACAAGCGTTAACACCCCACTCCCAAACCCAGCATCCTAAAACTAGCAATCCCCCACTCCCAGACCAGACCCAACACCTTAAAACCATCAATCCCCCGACCCCCAGAACCAGCATCGTAAAACTAGCAATCCCCCCCACTCCCAGACCAGACCCAACACCCTAAAACCAACAATCCCCCAACTCCCAGAGCAGACCCAACACCCTACAACCATACATTCCAATGTCATGGACTGTTCCTGAGATGATTTATTGTGTCTTCATCCACAGGTAAGGCAAGACTTGGGAATACAGAAGTAAAAGTAGGAGAGTAGTATCCTGGGAAATCTCAGTGTGCTGTGTTTCAGTATGTTCCTGTCAAATTCTTCACCTTTGATGAATAGTAAAATGATTACAAAGGAATTAAGAAGGAAATACAGCTCTGCCATCACTGTTTTCCCCCTCCCCTCAAATATCCTTTTGTAATAGCTCAGCATTGGTCTTCAGATTAGCAAAGTAACACATGCACTAGACTGACTCTGTGGGGGGAGAAATCTCACACACAGACTTTGCCATGCTCCTCATACTCCATATTGGTTTGTGCTTAACAAAGCAAGGTAATGTCAGAAGGTAAGTGCTTGAAGAGTCATGTCACACAGTGCATCCCTAAAGAGTGATGTCACACAGTGACACACAGCGATGACACACAGTGTGATGCACAAGGTGCTGTCTCTTCTCATATGCATGGAAGATGATACTGAGAGGAGAATACTCTTCAACCATTTCAGAAAGTAGCAGAAGGTCATTTTTTAGTTTGCTGTTAGTTCAAAAGTATTGAAATGACAGCAGTCTATCCACCTTCTCAGTTGAAGTGATCTAACGTAAATACAATCTAACAGACACACACTAATCACCCAGTCTTCATACTGTAGGATAACTCTCTGATTAAAGTTGAGTAATATTATTTGCGATTCAGTCCACGAGGAGGGATCCATTCATTCAAACATCTTCGCAATATAATAAAAAATACAATATAATAAAAAATACACTTACAATTACTAATAATTACTAATTAAAACCAAACAAAGGAATGCTCAAAGACATAGTTCTGTTTCATCAATCCACCAACAGATCTTCGAAGTCTGTCTTATTTGGATTAATGCGGTCAGGCTTCCAACAGTCCGCGCTTTACACCCAGGTTTACAGTAGGAATGAGGGCATCCTCACAGGAAACCATGCGCCTATTTTCACCTAATTTCTCGTCACTGATATCTTTACATCGTGTGTATCATAACAAATAATATTTAACCCCATTCTCCATAGACATAGGCATTCGATACACACAAACAGCCCGCAGGTCTGTTCATCCGACAGGTTTCATGTATTTACGAGCATATACTACAATTTTATATTGTTAAAAACAGAATTATAAGTGGAGATTTAGTTATTGCACTGCATCATGCAAATACGCGTAGGTATAGACACACAATGAAAACATCCAGGTACAGTGGATAACTAATGTTTTCAAATCCGCTTTCCACCGCTGGGTTGAGGCTCATGAGCCAAGGAAAGCAGGCCGAGGCTTAAAATCCAAAAAATTACGTTTTAACTAGTCGACTGGGCGTGTGAGCGTGGGTTGGTGGGTGCAAATTAAAAGTACCCTCTTTGGTCGGTTTTAATGACTTCCCTGGGTGTATCACGCTGGGAGTGGTTGACATTTGAAGAGCGAATCTCCATTCTGTTTTCTGAGGCAGAACATCAGATGCCAACCCCCCTCCGTTTTCCTACCCACGGGCATGAGGGCCGCTGTTTTAGCTATTGTTCGCCATTAATGAACATGGAACTAACTTTTGATAGCGCACGAGTCATCACTTAATACCGGAGATTACGCGTTTGGTTTGCTTTCGTGTATCTGGCCTTTTTAATCCTTCTTAAATTGCAACCCCACATAATAACAATATAATACGATGACTCTTGGAATGATGAGACAGATTGTAAAACAACAGACAAACAAATATATGAATTTAGAAATGTATCTCTCATATCTACAAGAATAAGATGTACGTGTTTCCTGTTCATTGAGGGAACGCTATATGCGCACAACGTCAGAGCCTGAAAGCGCATTTTAAACAGCACCCCAGGAGCGCCATAGCTGATGTTCTCCAACACTTTCCTACTCTTTTTCCTGCTCGTGACAGTGAACAAAATCAAACAGCTACAATACAACTGTGTGCATAGCGATCCCCACCGCTTCCCTGGGCACAACTTCACCTCCCTCGGCAATATCGGAGTTCCGGGGGGTGAAATATGGACGCGCTAAATCGCCTAATCTTTGCAACCATAACAAGGGATTAGATGATTGTTAAAAACACAATGAAGCGAATGTCAAATACACGTATCAAAATAAACAAATACGCACTTGCTGAGGGATCTCTAGCTGGATCGTTAGTCAACTCGAATTTGTCGTATTGAAATGCTATTTTAATCCGTGTAGGCCTGCCTTTATAGCGATATAAAAGCTACAAGAGAGACAATAATAGAAGCCCTAAGAAAACTCTACGTGAACGGACTGTTGGATAGTGAACTTCTTTGAGGAATTACTGGCCTGGCGTCCATAATATCCATCTCCCGTTTCACAGAGAGAAATTCGATCGCATTTGCAGGCCTAAACGCCATATACGACTTCAAAGGGTTTTATATACAGCCTGAGGGGAAACACTATGAAATACATAATATTATGCACAAATTTACATAAGCCCGAATACTATAAATACCTTAAGAGGAAGATTTCCCATCGAAGCCGGGTCGTATGAAGAAAGCGATGGATCTACTTTTTTTTCAATAACCTCTGGACAGAGGCATCCGTCCGTGATATATCCGATGCCGCTTGAATAACCGTATTAAATTTCAAAGACGATCCAGACTGTCGACAAAAACTAGGACACAATTCCGCCGCGCATTTGCGTTACAACATGTGCAAGTCTCTCGAGCCGGCTTTTAAATTTAATTTATTTGCAGGCAAAAACGCGAAGACAAAAACATTTCACTTGCCTTTGTCAGCGAGAGCACGTAATATTGACTTACCTTACTCTCACGAGCCAATGACCCCCCCGCCCTGCCATGACATCACGCAAAGCTGTAGTAAAACTAACAACATAATATGGGCAGGGCTTTGGGTATAGCCGGCATAACACACACACACACTATTACCTCTGTGGATCTTCTGGGTTTTCAGTTGCAGAGTATATACTGCAGAAGCGATTCACCGGTGCGTCACCCGCTAAAGATCAGCCAGTAACTCTACAAAAGCATCAGCACTGAGAAACCATCTGGCATTCATTTTTGCGTTGGTATACAGGGCCGGATGGGTATTAGTAAACGGCGCTGATAACGAGTAGAACACTACTTCAGACTGGTGACACATTTTGAGAATTTAAGATAAGGGTACTTTGAAGAGAAACGCTGACTGGCCGCATTCGCCACGTAAAATAACAGGCAGAAGGTGGATAATGCTCGCCGGGTGATAAATATTTAATATCCGCTATCTACTGACACAAAAGGTTGTGTGAGTCACAACTGTCATATGACCCCCCCGTACTATTATGAGCAAATGGTACTGTCCAATAATTCACACAATGAATACTCGCCCCCATGCGTACGAATATCTACACCACTATAGATATTTTAACTGCAAATAAAATGTGAAAAAATACGTGGGATATATAAATAATAAATAAAGGAAAACAAGGCAGAACTAAAACGCATCTTTAAAATGTTTGGCAACTCTCACTTTGCTCTAAGGAAGGAAGTAAAAGGCTTTCTTTGGGTTTCCCAGAGAAAATCTCTCTTCATAACATGCTGCTCATAGTTATGACTCTCCTTAAGGAAGTGAATGATTTACACAACACATGTAATGTACAGTGAACGCAACAATAACTGACCACATTTTGGAATCTTGCAGCATAAAACTATTCCAGACTTCGAACGAGCTGAACCGCTACACTGTCTCGCAGATTTTCTGTACATGTCTGTGAAAATGGCAGTTACAGTAAAGTTACAACTTTATGGGGTGGCTGGGCGGGGAGGGAGCAAAGCCAATCTTTGCCTTCCAGGAATTCTGACTGGGGTGACCTTCTCTACTCAGTTTGTATTTGGGATGAAATTAATCACTTGGATTAGTATGGCAAATAATGTTTGCTAACAGTGTCCAAGATTGGTAGGCTCCAAAAACTGTTAAACACAACTCACGACATCCGTGGATGTGAACAGTGAAAATAGAAACTCCAAAAAATCTAACGCGTAGACAGAGATGCCTCGCATGGCCTGATGCTGGCCAAACAGGAGTATAGTTCCGCACAGGAGCACAGTGTAACTTCAGGACCTGGGACAGAGTTTTCAGCGTGGCCGGTCCTCACTTTCAGAACCACGGACAGCAGAGATCCTGAACAAATGCACAAACACCCAGCCGCACATACTCACGAATAGGGCATACTGGTTAAAAATGATCGATTTTTGGTTATGATTTACATCTATCGTGTTGGATTCATGGTCGTCCCTTTCCCAAAACAAACAACTCAATGCGATTAAGTTCCTGTACATTTTAAAGATGCTAAGAACAATATCAATGAATACAAAAGTAATGCTAGTACTATTACTGTTAGTAATGCTATTACAACTGCTACCACTACAACTACCACTGTTTTCACTGTTACTGCTATTACTTCTACTGACGAATATTATTATTATTTTGTTGTCATTATTGTTGTTGTGACAGATAGGCTATACGTTTATCTCATTTTGCTCTGTCGTTAGATTATTTCGAGTAGACACAAAGAACTGTAGCATGTCACATTGTTTAAAAAAAAGTACAGACTTCTACTTCAGCAGCAAATCAAGATTCAAGACTCTTGTAGTCGCTGTAAGGAATAGTCCTGCAGCAGGCCACTGCTAAAACTACAACTGCACAGCAGTCAGCGCTGAACTTTCTGCATATTTAATGAGTCAGAGTTTGTTCGATTCCCAGCTGGGGCTCTTTATGTTCAGGGAAGGCCATTCTTACAGCCTGTGCAGATGGGCAGCCCAGTCACTACAGACCACAATTAGCAATGTGAATGTTTTGTGACGAGCTGATGTATATAATTATTACATAAGGCGTCAGCGCCAGCTGAGGGTCCAAGGCCGACAAGCCCCGCCCCGCGAAGCCCACGACAGATGGAACAAGCTAACAGACTCCTAAAAATGCTTTAATACGCCTCCGGGCTGACATTGTCTCAGTAGCGTTGGCCCACAGGTCACAAATGGAGAGAACTTTCTTTTGTCTAGCGGAGGTCTGAGCCGAGAACTGAGTCGCTACAAGAGTTAAAACGCAACGACAGCAGTTTGAGGAAAACTAGTTTGCAGATTTTTTTAAACAACAAAAAGTCCTTACAAATTACTGATCATTACAAACTTCGGCAAACATCCACTTGGCAAGATACAACAGGTCGCTTTCAATAACATAAAAACACATACAAGCAAGTGTTCTCAAAATCGTATCGTAATCGTATTAATGTGTCATGCTTAAATAAATAAAAATAAACACAAACTAAACGAACAGTAAAATGAAAATGTCTGATCTGGCCAATTTAGATATCACAATGCTATCATATTACAGAGTGTGTAATAACAAACCAGCAACCAATCTCGTCGCAAGCTAACTCAAGTCTAAGTCACAAACTAAATTTCTATATATATTTACACATTATGAATCAATGTATATCATTATACAGCTAGCCTATAAACGGCATTCTCTCTATAATTCATACTCGACATACTCGACAAATGCACAGCTGGGCTGCTGAAGAACAGGAAAACTGTCCGCAGGAGCTAGCATTATAGCTATAGTACTATAACAACATCGATGTTTTGATATCTTAAAACCTGTAACAATTATACATTGTGTCGAGGTTATTTCTTTTAATCCACTAAACTGAGGCTGAAACATTTGCCTTCTTCAAGTCAAATATGGCAGCGCGGTCATCTAACTTGACACCGTTAAAAGCTTAAGACGTGAAAAGGTTTAGAACTAACCTAGGAAAGTTCCACACAGCTTCATCTTTGCGGTGCTTTCCCCCTGTCGCGCACCGCCAACAACTACTGGGAAAGTTCCCGTCATCCCTGAAAAGTTGCAGGCGAGGGAATTCATTTATGAGTGAAAGCTGGGTGTTTCCGTGTGCGCACAGTGAAGCCAATCAGATACAGCCGAGTGGGGGATCCAGACAACCACTCAGCCAACCACAGCCTCGCACTTTCCGGACGTCCCACGACAACAGCTATAGACGGAGAGCACAAAAAGTAACGGGCGCCTTGGACGAGTCCCAGAGCAAATCCATGTAAAGCTTAGCGATTTCCTTACTGCGTTTGACAGCTGCTTTGCATGGTTGGGTTCGATTGTCCAAGTCAATTAAATTAATTATTATTCATCTTACCTCTTAGGTGCACCACTTAATAGGAAAAAGGTGTTTAATGGTCTCAATTTGTGATTATATTATGAGGAGATTGAAAAGATAAGTTCTTTTAAGGGGGATATGAGCGTTTAATTATTTGAAATGATCATAAACATCCAGATATAGTATACTTAAATGGCAACTGCTGTTATACATTAAAATCCGAAAAATCATAAACAAATATTACAGTGCTGGCCAACTCGGTGAATATCAATGAAACAATCAACCAGTCAAAGAAACAACCAATTAAAAGTTTTAATCAATCAATCAATCAATCAAGTCAATCAAAGGTTTATTTGAGATATTGTCAGTAGAAACAGACACTACCATAGTGGGCTGCAGACATTTTTAATTGTGCTGTTCTTCAGCAGCCCAGATATTATGGATATACTTAATATTACTTGTTTTGTTGCAGATTCAGACAGGAAAGAAATATATTCTTTATCATACCAGGCTCTGAAATAACCTGTCAGAATTTTTTAATCAGTCAAAGAGAAGGACTTTAACACAAATCCTGTACCTGTGGCTCACATACTGCAAAGCATTTGCAGGGTCTCTCTTTTGCCCATCACACAGAAACTCTTTAAAGGGAAACAATAGTTTATCAGAATGTGAATGTGTGACCTTTCCGTCATCATTCAGCAAATCCTGAAACTAATTTTCAGCCTGCTGTACTCCTTATGTAGCAGCTGTGCAGAATGTGAGAAAGCATGTGAGATTCACTAGATGGAGTACCTACAGACAGTGACATCACTCCTTAGTGTCCGGATAAGAGTTAGTTTGTGGCATTCTAGTTATGCATTGGGAAAGAGGCATAATAACAATGATCCAGCCTGCTTACATTTCTACAGCTGGTTACAGCCATCCCACCCATCTCTACAGCGGAAAAAGGGTGTCATTCTGCAGCTGTAGACTCAGAATATGATGGTGTCATACTTGACATAGGTGATTCCAACAGCAGAACACTGCTCCTTTGAAACTGTCACCAAAAACAGGCAAGACGCACCATCGCTCTCTCTCTCTCTGTTCCAGCCTGTCACTCGCTCAAATCTATCTCTCTGTTCTTTTCAGTTTTCTTTCTCTTTATCTCTCCATCTCTTCGAGTGGTAGTCACTTGTGGTAATCTCTTCACGATTGCGCCTTTCCTCACAGCATATGTCCTGAGTTAATGCTAAACCTCGCTCCCATTTAAATAAGCCGAGTCTGTCTGCCCTGATGACAGATGGCCCTGTAGATAAGGATGCCTTGGTCGCGGACTCTCAATGCCCCCATATTGTTGTTGCCATGGTGAGAAGAGAGGGCAGAGTGCAGAATGGATTCAGGGCTTGTCAAAGCTGTTTGCAGAGTGACTTCACAAAGACTGGGTCTCAGCTCTGGGAGAGTTCTGGCCCTTTCTGACACCTCTGCTGAGTTTTATCTAAGAAAGCCAGGCGCCCTCTTGTATTCTTTGTAAGCAATGAATGCTCGTTAACATGTTAACTTCCAGCACCAAACTAGCACCCCACCCCCAACCACACCAGAATTTTGGCCTGTCCTACAGCTGTCTGGCATAGGAGCCTCCAGCAATGACTGATGGATGTAAGTGCAATGAAACACCAAATGACTATTTTCGTTTATTATTGTGCATATTATGCAAATTGTATTGCTTTTTCTGCATTGAAGGTTTTATTATAATTCACAGTATTCCCCTGTTTTTCACTACGCCCACACCTTATTCAAAGCAAGATTTCCAGCCAAAATATTTGGTAAAAATGTATAATAATAAAAAATCATCATGTTATACTATGTTATATTATGACTGACTTGTTTTATATTGCTGTAAAAATGCAAGGGTCTGATAAAAATATATTTTGCAGCTCTCCTTAAAACCCTGCACTCTGACCTCTAAAACCCCCACTCCTAGATTCCCAAAGTTTCTTATTACTGAACAAAAAACAGTGTTATGACCCCTGACAACAGTGATGGGAAGGGGAAAGGGGTGGGTGGGTGGAGCTGGTCTAAATCACGTGATCCCAAGACTGACCTCCTGGCTTTATCGGATTATTCTCTGGCTCCACCCCCACAGCCAAATCTCTTGTCCTCCCTGTCTGCCTATCAGCCACAGAGACCCCCCCCCCCTCCCTCTGACAGGCACCCCCCACTGCAGCAGCAGGCTGTGTAAATTAAAGGCCAGGCCTACAGTCACTGCAGGCAGCACCCCGAACACAGTGCCTCATTACAATCACAAAGCCAGCCACACTTTGGGGCGGGGCATCTCAAACTCTCAGCCCGTTTGGCTGCTGAGGGACTGTCATCCTTAATGGGCTCTCTGAGCCTGTGTGTGTTGTGTGTGCTGGGCCAGCTGCCACTGTGAAGAATATCAGTCTGGTGAACTCCCACTCTTTTTTTTCAGGCTTGTGATTGAGTGAGTGCGCAGGAAGCTATTCAGAGTAAAAAATAAGATTCTTTAGAGATTCTAAGAGTCTTTACGGCAAGAAAACAAAAACAAACTCCAGTCAAAAACAAAGCCGACAACCGTATTCACAAGTACACACACGCGCGCGCACACACACACACACAAAGACTCAAACATACACACACATACACACACAGTTGTGGTAGTGCTATAACGATGTAGAGGTCATGCTGATAAGCCCAGTAAAATCAGCTTAAAATGATGTTCTGACAGCAGTGGAATAAAGGCTTTAATTCTGCACACAGAAAATCACATCCCCCCAGTCTCAGTACAGCCTTTTGTAACCCAGTACAACTGAACCTTGCAGTCCCCCTACCAGTGTCTCTCATTAAAACACTCTTATTTTCGTAACTCACTTCATCTCCCCTCCCATGGGACTCTAAACTGTAGGGGGCATGTATGGTGTCCTTAAAATAAACCCTTACTGCACCCACAGCATCTATTCCAATTGTAGTGCCACCTGGACTCTTGGGTTTTTCCATCTATGGTCACCGTGGTGATGGCGGATGCCTGGAGTGAGCCCCCAGATTCCGGTCTCCGTGGTGATGGCTGATGGATGATAGGCTAGAGATTTTGCAGCGGCCACACGTGCCTCACATTCCATGTGCTGCAGACATGCGGTCTCTCTAGAGGCATAAATGGCCATCTGTATGCAAATCACAGGAAAGGTACAGAAATGTGTGTGTGTGTACGTATGCATGTGTGCGCTGAGTGTCTGCTCATCTGTGTTTGAATGCCTTTTTTGTGTGTTGAGTATGTGTGTGTGTGTTGAGTGTATGTTTTTATGTTTTGCTGTGCATCTGTTGAGTGTGTGTGTGTGTGTGTGTGTGTGTGTGTGCATTGTAATCATAGCAGTTGGATGGAAGATTCACAAATTGCAGAATGTATCTTATAAATCTGAAGTTACCAATGAAACAGCACCTGTGCTAGCCAGCCAGTGATCTTGTTGCTTTTAACACAATTGAAACTCAATTTACTGACATTCTTTTTCTGTCACACAACCCAAAGGTGGAAGGACAACAGTCAAGCACACAGTGTCCCTGAGAGATGTGAGCAGTACTAGGAAGGCAGTCTGAGTACTTGTGGGGGCAGTTACCACCTCCTTGTAACATGTGAAATGGCCATAGTTTTCACACATGCTATCAAGAGCCCCATTCTGCACAGCCTCCTCTGGCCCGTAACATGTGGAATTCAATTCCCATCACTGGGCGACTGTCACACAGTGTGAAATAATACAGTCACACATCATTACAGTCAATGGTATCCTTCATGCTGCCAGTGTGCAGTTTTCCGCTCTGCATGGTGGATGAATTTGGGTGCAATTTCTTTTTTGTCATTTCTAGAAGGATATTTCTTTCCTGTTAGAGTAGGAAGGCAACAGCAGTTAGCAAACCAAGCCACAGATGCTCTCAGCCAAAGGCATGTGAGCTGTGTGGTTCTGGTGTGGAAACACAGTGTAACAGTCTCTCCAATAATAAACAAAGCACGACAGGTGAACTAGGGTTTGAGAGACATGGAACCTCCTGCCTCACAAATGTTTGTCTGCTACTGGATCAATCTCCTGGTCGTTCTCCTGATCATTCTCCTAGTCCCTCTTCTGGTTGTACTCCTGGTCCATCTCCGGGTCAAAGTCCAGCACTTGGAAGCATTAGGATGTACAGGCAAGCCACTATGTACTACGGGCATAACCCTTGACCACACCTCAACAGGCAGACCTTTTGAGCATGCCGCAACCATGCCTTGATCACTCTGCGAGAGGTGGACCCCTCGATCATACTGTGACCATGTCACAACAGGCTGCCCCCCTCAACCATGCCACGTCCATGGCTTGACCACTGTGATAGGTAAACCCCATGATCACAATGAGACCATGCTTCGACAGGCAGACCCCTCTAGCCAGTTTTCACATTCATTTAAACAGCAGAAGAGAAGAGTTGAATGGACTGTCTTCTCTCAACTTTTCAGAAAGCAAAGCATCACGCTCCATATGTGAAGGACAGCACTACAACAGACAGAAAGATCATGGGGGGTTCCCTGGCCCATTTCCATGAGTCACGAGCTGAAAGGAGTGTCCCAGTATCCCTGTGTGTCGTCACGGAGACGGTAAAGAAAGTGCCTGGGAGGAGTGTGTGTGTGTGTCTGCGTGGGTTTGTGAGTGTGTGTCTGTGTCTGGCTCTGTGGTTCTGGCAGACATGACTACTCTGCCCTATTGTGTGGTGGTGCAGTCTGGGACCATTGTTTGAGGCAGCTGTAGGGACTGGGACCTGCTCGACAGATGACTGTAATCCATCTCCACAGAGCGACAGATAGGGGGAGCAGAGATCGAGGCAATGCCAGAAACGCAGGGCCTGCATGCCATCAATGCTACCATAGCCACATGAGCCAACGACTTTTACAGGAGGAATCTGTAGAAAAACATTCTTACTGTTGTGACATTTAATTTCGATTAAATTGCTAAACTCCACGTTGAAAATGCTATTACATTTCATCTAAAGCCTTAGCCAGTCAGGGCGAGTGAAAATGACCAGCTGGCACTCAGAGTCTCAGTTGTCGGCATCCACCAGGGCGTAGTATGGGAGGCAAGTGATCTGTTATCTGGGGCCAGCAGTCAGCTCCATGACTGATGAGCATCATCAGTCAAACATTGGAACAATATAAAACATAAAGGTGAAATGTATGTATCAACATCAAAACATTTCCTACTTTCCTACTTGTTATAGTCTCTTTTTATGTCACACCATCACCATGTGAGTAGGCACTGGATATCTCCCTTTAATCCGTCTACTGATTCAAGCAGGGACACAACAGCCTTTGCCCTGCTAAGTAATGCAGGGACCGATCACAGGCAGTGAGGTATCTGTGGCAGCTTCGAACTGATGGTGCTGACAAGTAAACATCACTTTCACCTGGTGTCTCTCCTGCATGCTGGGCAGCAATCATTACCTCTTTCCGTGGTAACTCTCCTGCATGCTGGGTAGTAACCATCAGCTCTTTCCCTGGTGTCTATCCTAAATGCTGGGCAGTATCCAACAGCCCTTCCCCATTTTCACAAATGATATCTTTAAGCACTCCTGCAGTAAAATGGAAATAACTGAGTTTCAAAGCTTTCCTGTCATTCTGTTCTGACATTACTGATCAGTGATCAGCAGATGATCAGCTTAATAAAAATAAAAATCACCATTTGCACTTTCAAACAACTCAGCTGGTTCAGGTGCTCATTTAAAACTGCAGGTTGAGCCCTAAAGCCCAAGACATCACAAGTTTTAGTCTGGACTGTGACATTAGCTGAGGAAGACCAGGAATCCGCAGCAATGGCAAGTAATTAGCTCTGTTCTGCAGAGTGGGGGAGTGTGGGTCACATCAGCCAGGGTCCTCTCTTCACACCACTCAACAGCACCCTCTAGCAACTCATGAGGTGCTCATGAGTATCTTGAGAGATGCGCCTTTCCTTTGTTCAGTATTCACTCTCCTACGCTGCACTGTGGAACTTCTAATGCGAAAACGGCCAGTGGCTACATGCGAGTGTATTTGAAGATTGGACTCATGGCTCTTCAATGCTTCTGTATGAGTGCAGCAGATGCTACATTGAGGTGAGCTGTGCTATGTACAGTCGGGGATTCCAAAGTCGGGGTGAAACAGGAGAAAAGATCACCATTTAAATGCCGGTGTTTGCATCAAAGCATAAAATCCAGTTAAAAACAGCATGGGTGGATAATCATAGCTCCATTATGGACTCCCCTCCTGTTTCCTACATAAGTATCGTTCCGTCATGCTTGTGGATTTTTGCCAAGATTGGTTTACACCAGAGCCTGGCCCATTTGCTCCTGCTGAGTTCTTACATGGCAGCAGGCAATTTACATCTGATTTTGCACCAAAGAGACTCTACCTTTGCTCCTACACCCTTTTGATTATGTCGCTTCCTGCATCAGAGTCTATTGCGGTATTAACAATAATAGATAAAGTTATTAAAATTCATTGGACAACAATAACAAATGCAAACAGATCCGACATAATGCATGTATACGGAACATTCTGTTGTGAGAGAGCTATTTACAGGACATCCTCTCCAGACAGCAAAAAGCAGAAGTGAATAATACACTTACACGTCTATGACCTACTGCTGAATTTGTGTCTCCAGACAATTTGCTGTCTGAAATTGATTACAAAGATTAAATAAGTATTATACAGATTAAATAAGTTTATCCTCCTGAGCCATGACACATGAATTGGCTTCGTTTTCTTAATTAGCAGATTGCACAGCATTAAAGTATACTTACAATATACTCATAGCATACCTTGAGTATACTCAGAACATAGTCACAGCATACCATGAGTATACCTACAGTTTAGTGACATCATATGAAGGTTACCACTCCAAGTATACCCTTTATGCACTCAGAATATGACAATAGTACATTACCAGTGACCTTCACAGTGTACTCACAGAGTCTACCAACAATCTATCTGGATTATACCAAGAGTAAGCCAATCATGTACCTCTTTGTAAGTGTGCCCACAATCCTCCTATGGTGTACCCACAGTTTAGCCCACTCCTCTTAGTTTAACACCTGACCCACCTTCTTTCTGTGCTGGAAAACAGGACAGAGTGAAAAACACCGCTGCCTGCTAACATACCTCTTCTTCCTCCTCCACTGTCCAGATCACAGCCCTAAGAGACTCACTAACTCTCTAAAAGGTCATGACCCTCAGAGACTCACCCTAATACATCCCCCAAGCTTGACGCCCCCATGCTTCTCCCCGCTGGTGCTGTATATCAGTCAGTCAGTCAGTCAGCCAGTCAGTGAGACACCACAGCTCTGAACCTCTGTGTTCCTCATGCATCTCTCTCTATCTCAAACAAGCAGACTTTACATGCAGAGAAGGGCTCAAACGTGCCACTGAACAATTGCCACAGCTCATGACCTCATGACATCTGACTTACACATTGCTTTTATTTCTTCCTTTTTCCTGGTCATTTACGATGAGTCAAAATGTTAAAACACCAGCTCCCAAATTTCTCAGCAAATTTCCCTGCCCAGGAGCTGTGCGCAGAATGACTGCAGATTGGATTACACTCAATAATCCCATCAAGGCAAACCTTCTCTGCTGACCTGTGGGACCATACGGAACTCAAAAAACAGCAAAAAAAAAAAAAAAAATTGAAACCCTTGTGTGGAGAAACATCAAAAAGCTGAATTTTCTATGGGGTATAAAAGATTTATTTTGGGTGCCTCTTAAAACTGAGAATAAAATATGAGATTTAATTTAAATCTTGCAAAAAATTTAAATAACTCTTGGTTTATTCCCCAGATTTATCTTAAAACTAGGGAAAAAAGTACATGATCGTTTTTTTTTTGTCTTGTTCTTTATATTTAGCCCCCCCATAATACTCATATGGCAAAATCTCAGTGAATGGTGTCTCAAAATGTTTCTGTTTATTCTATGAAATATGAAACTGAATATTCCAGCAGAGTAGCCTGTGGTGTGCTTTCAAGCAGAGGGACCATTGCTGAAGGAGGGAAGAGACAATATCCTATATTCATATATAAAAAGACACTCCCTCTTTGAGATGTACCTGTAACTGAGGCCTTGAGGATCATTTCTGATGGCTTTTGAGGTGCAGTAGGTATATATTATTCTCCACTTCCATTCATAGCTTGATTCCAGCCTCCCTCCTCTGTCTGTTATGGCTTTTGGAGCTGAACTTTGACCTCTTTGCTTCTTCTGGACAGCTGTCTCTGACTGGAAAGACATAAAAGAGCAATGACAGGTCAGCACCCTCTACAGGTGAGATAGCCCTATTACACCAGGCTGCTCTGAACACAATGAGCAGGTTTCCATGGTAAGTTTAAGATATAGTATTAGCTAAAGAAACTGTTCAATGTGTTTGCCACCATGGAGAACATTATGTTAACATTTTCTTCATCTGAGTCCTGAGAGTTCTTAAAATTACTGCTACCAAAAATAGACCCAATATAGCACCACTACAGCAAGCAAATCCATTGACTGAACAAAACAGTGATGTTCCGCTCTCAGATATTCTGAGCACAGCTCAGTGCAATGCACCCACAGTGCAGAGCTACATGCAATGTGCCTCTGATTTCTCACTTCATTCCTCATCTGCACTCAAAGACAAAATCTGAACTGTGTTTCTTTTCCAGCATCAACTGTAAAAGGACTTACCTCAATGCTCTAGTACTGATCAGGAGATTCTCTCAGAAATCAGGCAGTTGAAAGAAGCAAAATAGTTGTGCTTGTTTTCTGTATTGTGTGAGTGGGTGGCTGCTATCTGAGCATTCAGGAGAAAAAGAAAGTTGGTTTCACAATGCTTCCCTTTCAGCACAGGAGATCATGCCACTGAGACATGCCTTGAGGGTCAGTTACCCCCTCCAGAGCCCTGCTTCCTGTGAGCCTACAGGAGAGGCTAGAATCAAGCCACCACGGGTGAGCTCATAACCATGCATGCATGTGTATGCGTGTGTATGCGTATACATACGTGCACGTGTGTGTGTGTGGTGTGTATATGTGTAAGTCTGTATGGGAACACATTTGTGTGTGTGTGTCAGTTAGTGTGTGTGTGTGTGTGTGTGCGTGTGTGTATGTGTGTGAAAAGAGACAACTCTCTCCACTCTCCTGCCTGTGTGAGTGAGGGTGAGTGCAGGATGAAAGGTGTGTCTGAGACAGCTCCAGGTGCAGAGTCTAAAACAATATCAGCATTAGGGCACAGCGCAACAACGTGAAAGTGTCCAACAAGACCATTCTCTCCTGTCTCTGAGATACAGTAGGCAGAGAACACACAACCCCGTGGAAGAAATCCAGCTATAATGCAAGCTGCAGGTCTCCGCAAAGCGCTTTTAATGCAAGTATGAAAATAAAGTTTATTATTATATTAGTATAAACAATACGCTATAAAGCGGCCTGTGTTAAACATGTCTCTGGTCAGCGCTTTGAGCGCTTGTATGAGAAGTGCTGTATAAACAAAGTGTACTATATATATGTGTGTGTATATATATATGTGTGTGTGTATATATATATATTTTATCAACAAAACACACTCTCCGACGCTATAAAAGAAAAAACATACTTTTCCCCTTTGAAGACGACAGTCTGTCATTGTGTGTGTGTGTGTTTGTGTGTGTGTGTGTGTGTGTGTCTACAAGTGTGTCTATATTTGCCTAACACAGTGATTCACCACTTCTGAATGCCACGCTTTCAAGTCGTCACAAAGCAACAGATACCAACCAAGCTAGGAAACTTAGCTTGGTTACTTAGTTATACTTAGTTATACTTGGTTACTTAGTTATACTTAGTTATTTTTCTTCGCGGGGGCTTTCCGCGAAGAAAAATAACCCAATTAATCATATTTTACTTAAGTGTTTATTTATATACACATAAATTCCTGAAATCATGTTGGTCTGAAAGGACTGTACAGAGCGACTGGAGATGGACTTTGACTTGCCTGAGGCAGCACGCTAAAGCCGACGCTTCCTCTTCCACAGTCGGTTATGTCACGTCTTGTGACTTCTCCAGCTGCCCGGACCTTAAATTAATTCCTTCAGAAGTGAAACTTAAAAAAAAAAAACATATCACAAGACCTGCGTCTGTGATAAAGTTTGAAAAAGTTTTCTAAACTTTTCGACCTTGGTGTATAGTCAGTTCTGTTCCGATAAGAAAACCTACACGTTTCTATCTCGTCCCCTCAGCAAAGTGAGTAATAATAGTTAAAATTCTTAAAAGGTTCTCTACGAAAACTAAAACAAAACAAAATCACAATTTTTTCCTATCACAGAGCCCACAGAAAGAAAGTATTGGAAAAACAGTATAATGTCTAAAGTGCAATCTTCTGTGTTGTTTGCGAAATGAAAACTAACTGGCAGAGACAGTTAATTCACGCGATTAGAACTGACAGTGAATGGCCGCATAAGCAATTAGTAATATTACTAATCGATTAAATGTAGGCCCTAATTGTGGCTGTTTAAGGCTGTCTCCTATGCATATGCACCACTTCAAACGATGAAATAAAGCAGAATACAATTACATAAAAAGAAATCACAATAAATGTCATAAAAGTGTTTGCTGTCAAAAATGTTTATTACTTACCCCAAGGTCTCAAAAATCTGATATCATTGTTATGCTTTATTGTTTGCGCACTGCTATTATAAATGAACAGATACTATTCAGCTATAAGTTAGACACATCTTTCAAGCCTCCAGTGATAACAGTTCTGTCTTGATCAATAGCTCTTCCCGGGACTCAGTGAAAATACAGTGAATGAAAGAGCACGCCCCCTGCTGGAGAGGAATTGTAGAGCGGATAATAACCACTTCGAGTGGAGATAAATCAAGCAGTTCATTGAACATCCGTCAAAACAAAACGAACATAGTCAAAGGACACTACAAACGTCCACCACCTCAGTTCAGTTCACTATATAGCGTCACTGTAATATCTTTTAATTATTGTGTTATCCGTTTTTGAGGTTCTACTCTGGTGAATGACTTGTTTTCGTGGACTGTAATAAGTGTTTTCCAGCTTCTCATTTAGGAAATAAGACTAGTTCACAGCGATAGGTCCCTGCCTTAGAAATTTCATGCGTAATCGACAGCAAACAATCGAGATCAAAGGTCACCATGATTTTCGGAGAGCCTTTAAATTATTTTGTGTAAAGTCATGTGAGAGATCTGCTATTATTCGACGAAACTTACTCATGAATATTCCATCTTGTTCTTTGTTCGACCGTCACCCTTATACTTGGATAATTTACGATTGAGCTAAATTAAACTACAACTACAAATTCTGTCGGCAGTCAGCCCCTCAATAGTAGACCTGAACGGATTGCTCCACCATTCTCTTTGTAAGTTGTTTCTGCTCATTCTCTAACAACTATGCTTGATCTCTTAAACCCAGAAATCAAGACTTCAAATGTTTCGTGACAATTTAAATATAATCCACTATATGCCGTATTGTGAGGAATTAAAATTTACATCCATTTTAGCAGTGCGCCAAGAGAAAAAAGAGTCACGACCAGCTTCACAATGCACTGTGGGGACTGACACAAACAAAAAGAGATGGAGAACACGTGGTTCCAGCTAAAACGTTACAGATGCGATCATTTCAGTAAAAAAGTCTTAGGCTACATTTTTCAAGACAGCCCCACGTTCATACGTTAAATATGCATATCGATACAGAAAAACTGACGCGTCGCAAGGGATTTATTACACACCCAATTGTCGCTCATCGCACTTCATGCATTCAGTCACACTCCGGGAGAAAAGGAAATGGAGATTTATCTGCCGTGGAGGCGACAGCTTACTTTTCAGTTTGCACACCAACCTGGAACAGTTAAATTTGGCAGTTACAGTTACGGTGTTTAATAGGCTACATTTTTTGGCGCTATTATAATTTAAGTGCATTATAACGTTGACGGCCTTAATCAATGGACATGTGTTATCTCCGCTTTTCTCAGCGAGAGGCTGAATGAACATTCTACACGCATCTGGCCCTTCTAATTAAATATGACCCAGGCCCGGACACGCCGGCTTTGGATGATGACGTTGAGATTAATCTAACTGGGTTAACTGGGTTTTGCATTCGACGTGGCGATTAAACCAGAACATCAAGCAATTCAAACAAACACTAAAATGGACCATGCGTTGGCCCAGCATTTTGGGAGTCATTACAGGTCACACTTCAAGAGACAAAAGGTTAATTTGTGACGTTGGTTGTCCTTACCAAAGGTTGTGGTTTCTAACAAAGATTCAAGAGGAGTCTGGTCATCATAAGAATGTTTTAAAGACAGGTAGGTTGTTGGCCCCTAACCACAGAATGTACACACAACAGCATTCATCTTTCTGAGACATCAGTCTACAAGGGTCCAACAATCCCCTGCAGACAAAGCAAGGCAAAAGACTTTTCCTTCTGTCTCTTCTTCCTACCACTGTCTATTACTGTGCATTTATGAGTATTTATAACATACTGTATTTTCAAGTCAAATGTGTGACAATGTGAAGCATTTGTTTTATATTTTTGAGGGAAGATTGAGTGCTCAGGGATTCAGAGGACGCTGTTTGATTTCTGGTCTGGAGACGTTAGCTCCACTTTGTCACTCCCCCACCCACAGCCTGCAGTCTGGTCGGAGACCATCTTTTAATCCCCTCTCCCTAAATCACCTCCCCTCTCAGGCTCAAAAGTGCTTTACTGGTGTCAGAGGCATCATTACCATGGCAACCACATCTGGAAAAACATCAAACCTTTACCCACCTCCTCTTTATCCCTTCTCATTTGCTGCCTGTCCTCCCTGACTCCTATTATCTTCTTTCTGTCTCCTCTCACCTCCTCTCTGACTCCTCTGTTCTCTCTCTCTTCTCCTCCATCTCTCTCTCTCTTCACTGTTAGTTCTCACACTCGCCGCACACCTTTAGCAGAGGGTATCCCACCAGTATGCTCGTTGGACTACCAAGCCTTCACAATCTGTGTGCGTGGCCTCCGTGGGAAAGCACAGCAATTACAGAGAAAGTCAAACTGCGGGGTTGTGTAATGACTGCACTTTCTCTTTCAGTGGGTGTATGTGTCCTGATTGTTTGATCATCATTTTTTTCTGGGTGCCACCTTGTGCATTTCTCTCATTTGCCCCGCTCGATAACAAAGTGCAGCCTTGTGTATTGATTCATGAATAACTACAAAGCTCAGATATAATCTATTTTTCATCATGTTTAATGCTACCTCTCTAGGTGATTTCTCCTGTGCTCTGTAGTGTATATTTGTGCCATTTTTCCTTTTCATTTCACATTGGGCATCTTAGAACGGCTTTTCTGTAATGCACTCTGAAGCAGACTAGGGCAGTTTTTTTTTAGTAATTACAGTTTTATTGAAGGATTGACTAAAGTTTCATGAGGCCTGCGTTTTAGAGGGTTTTAATCAACACAAGAGGCCCAGTGAATATTTTTCTCTTGGAAGCTTCAAACTACTGTATAATTAAAAGTGATTAAATGCACTTCCTGTATAGTGCACATATGGAAACTTAAGAGAAAAATGCCAGTGACAAAAAGATAATGGTGTAATTTATCTCTGTAGTGATGTGAACAGACAAAGGGAAATGCCAAGGGGAAAGAATCAGTCAAGCATTTCCAAAACTAAACCATTGCTCACCCCATCAGTTTTCCAGTATTTCCCCTCCTTGGCACTAGGAGGAGCTGTTACACAGGGAGAGAGAGTAAGTCCTGACTGTATGGTGAGAAGGGACAGAGAGGGCCATATCTGTGCAATGTGATGTGTCTTTTGAAGCACTTATCTCACAATTAATGCAAATATGTGATATAATATTAAGGTGAATGATAAAATGCCTTCTGTTTTATTGTTTATTCTTCTGCAATCTAACCCAACTGTGCTTTCAATTTCAAGAAAAAAACTAAATCTGTGAGTGCTATATTTCCAGTTTGGCAATTATTTTTTCTGCCATGACTCTGAGAAATATCCTCTCTGAGGGGAATCAGCTTCCTCATTTATCTTCCCTCCCCCAAAAGAAGAAGCCAGTGACTAACTCAGAGGAGTTTAGAATATGGTTCTTCTAACCTCAAATGAAGAAGAGTGAATCACTTGAACACCGGTTCACAAAAACGTAAAGCAATGTAACCCTTTGAGGTTAAAATAGGCTGCTGATTCACATGTCTCTTAAAGTCACTGATGAGACCCAGATGACCTAATCAGCTGCTGATTCATACAGGTGCTCAAGTCGCAAATGAGATTCAGATAACCAACTCAGCCTGATTCATATAGTCTTCAAGTCAGAAGTTATTCTCAGATGACCGAATCAGCTGCTTAATCAGATTCAGTGAAGTGAACAAAACTCACTTGTTCACTCGTCCATTAGTTTGTTCAGTATGACAATGCTTGAGTCAGAGGCTGCCAATTTAAAATGTGGCCTGAAACTGTCCAAAAATCATGACAAAAATAGCAACCTGCTTCACATCTGCACCAGGCATAGAACTGTTTCACTGACTGCAACTGCCATGTCAGTTGACTTTGTTGTAATTACTGAGAACAGTCACTTCTGACGTTGATATTATATATGCATGTCTATGTTTCATTGTCTATATTTGTGTGTGCCTGCACTTTTGCACGGTGTACTGTTTGATTGATCCTTGACTCGAATGTGTAACAAAAAAATTTCATATTGTATGTAATTTTTGCAGTTACAGATGAATACTCTACTTTTGTCTCAGAGACTAGTGACATGCTTTGGACAGAACTATAGAAAAGTGAGTGGCAAAAAGAGGTGATGATAAAGAGGGGTGGGCAGGCATTTAAAACACAGAGGAGCAAACTGAACGGACAATGTGCTTGGCTTTGTATTTGACCCTGCATTTTGATTCCATGTGGGAGTGGGCTGTGCAGGTGAGTCTGTGACCCAGTGGTTGGGTGATGCCACACACACGCAGACTGTGAGGGACTTGTTGAAAGGTCTTCGGCTCCAGTAGCAGCTGGGGCTGAGACCCCATCAATACAGGTCTGTAATGGCTGAACTGAGGAGTAGAGAACGGAAGGGACCAGGTAAGATCTTTCTAAACTGCAGCCTTTGCAAACCATGTATGGAGGAGCTGGCATGCCCTGACACAGAGGCAGGAACATGCACACACATGCACATAAGCACATAAGCGTATGCATGTACACATGGGCAGGCACATGGGTATGTGCAGACACAGAGGCATGCATGTGCAGGCACAGAAACACACAGATGCTCACAGATGCGCATACAAACACACAAACAAGCATGCATACAACAACATGCACGCAGGCAAGTTCTGGTACAAATGCACATATGCAGACATGGACACAGATATGAAAGATACAGCAGCTTTGATTAACAATCAGGAAAACATGTTACCTTGGTATTTGATGTTACTTTTCCAAGTGCAACATAAGCATGTCATTAAACATATCTGCAACTTTCTGAAGACTGTTTCCAGTTACTCTACCAAACATGGTATTTCCAGTAAACAGATTTTTGTATATAGGGTGTAGACAGCGAGCAGTGAGTGGTACCAGTGAAAAGTGACTGCTCTCTGCAGTTTCTCTCTTTGATTGCAGAGGAGAGACAGGAGTCCCTGCTTGCTCCTGCAGTGCAGGAGATTGAATGTCAGAGTAAGCGATGGGGCCGTCGCTTGCTGGCCCTCCAGTAAACAGCTCTGGCCTGCTTTCTGGGTAGCACTCATACAGTTATATTCCAGTTCCAGTCTGCATTTAATCAACTTCACACCGTCTGTCTGCTGATGAAAAAACATAAAGAATCGCAGAGTAAATGAGAAATTGAATTTATATCCTTCTCCATTAGGGGGCGCAGCAGAGAATACTCCTAAAAAAAACAAGAACAGGTACAGCCGCTTAAAAACACTAAAGCCCCGACCCCTTCTCCCCAGCTTGCGTGATCTCCTGTCAATCTGCTGGGCGGGGGTGGGTGAAACGCTGCGGTATCCACGGCGACGCTGTCTGTGGCATGGTTGCCCGGTGACAAGTGTAGCTCCCCTCTGCCACAGTGACCTTTTCAGGCTGCCGTCCGTGTGTCACTGGGACGTCCCCAGGCGCCCTGTGGAGGCTGGCCTTCTCCTGGGCTTCCCAGCTAGCATGGAACATTCTCACAACGTAGCACTAACGCTCATTATTAGTGCTCTATTAGCATTAGCATTAGTATTCTATCTGTTATTCTGTTCTTTCTTATTATAATCATTATTTTTAGTCTTCTCAACGTGTGCACACTGCTGAGTGCTTCTCTGCTGCCCGTAAAAAATCTTTCACCTCATTCTACTCCATGCTTTCCAAAATATTTCTCATCCCATTTATACATGATACATTGGAATAAATGGTACTGTGATACATTCTGAATGACTATTATTGTTTATTTTTATTATCATTTTAATTGGAGCAGTAGCAGTGGTGCTAGTATTAGTTTTGCAGTAGTGGAAGTGGAATAGGAGTATGGAGACTGAAATTTTCATCACTATTCTGGAGTTTTGGTATTTTTGTATTTGTATAACTTCTGTATTCATCTTATACATGGATCAACTTCAAGATAAACACATGGGTTAAAGATTAAATGATCACCAGTGGCTACCAGGAGGGAGGTGAATAGGTGTGATAGACACTGTTCAAATAGAAGAGAAAAATTGATTTTGTTCCTAAAACTCACTTGTAAGTCACTTTGGATAGAAGTGTCTGCCAAATGAATAAATGTAAACGTAAATGTAAAATGTTTGTGGTAGGAGAAAACCCTTTCAGAAGGTGGAGCACGTTTTGATAGCATCACCTGCTCTGAGATGAACAAGTGACCAGAAGTAGAGCTCAGCTCATCTTTACTTTTGAGCTGGAAGTCTGTTTTCTTGAAATACGTCAGAGTGGCTGTTTGCTTGGAATAGCCACAGTGCTGTCTAATTTCAATAGCCTTAGAGAACGCGGGAAACACGTACAGCCTTATCCATTAGGCCCCTCTTTAGATTAAAGACAGACACACAATCACGCACACAAATTCATGCACATTCATGCACACACACACACACTTGTGTCTTACCAAATTTAAATGACAACAGGGGGTTAAAAATGTTCTATTTGCTTATTTAATTTAATTTGCATGTAATTTAATGTTCAGTTAAGTGCCCTCAGTGTATGTCGTACAGTGCACAGTGATGATTTAAATGAATCTATTCAATATGGGCTTTGAACTGTTCCCTTGGAGGGCATACAGAGGAAACTGAATATGGATCTTTTCCATGGCAAGGCCAATATAACCGAAGGGATCGTATGATCAAAATGGGATCATTCAGAAAGCACGCCATGCCTCTACAGCAGACAGCAGCGAGGAAATGGTTCCTTCAGAAAGAAGAACTTATTTACGTAATAAGAATAATAATAATGGATTGCATATGGATTGCATTACTGCATCACCTTTCATGGACCTCACAGCCCTTTACAGCCAGCGGAGGCAGGGAGCGTGACCCCCCCCTCGCAAACCCCCCCTCCCTGACCACCACCATTGTGTAGCACTCATGGTCATACACAGCAGCCATTTTGCACCAGAGTGCTCCCCACACATCAAGCTGAGGTGGACAGGGAGGCCAAAAACACTGTGGAATGATTAGATGGCCAGATGTATGAGACTCGTTGACTAACCAGCACACACAAAAAGCTAGAGGGAGGTATGGCTGCTGGTGAGTGTGTGTATGGCATGAGAGGATTATAGTAATTATGTAATATAATATCTATAGAATTCACACCGATTGTATAAGAATGTCATTCAAATGAATACTACTGCTATGAATATGTAATGCATTTAAAACTTATTTAATTAAATTAAATGTTAAATTTATTTAATTCTTCTTACCATTCATTTATAGTTTCAAATTAAATAATAAAAAATAAACACAAGACATAAAGAACATGAATTATTTAGGATTGCCATAGTTGGAACTAAATATGCAAATTATGTCCATGAAAGAAATGTTTGGCTTTTCAGTAACAAAAAAGGTATTTTTCATTTTTTCCAGAGGGAATCAAAATTAACAAAAAAACCCCAGCTGAGGCTAATTGGGAGGAAAAAGTGAAACCTGACTTCCGAACCCCTGGGAGATGGGCTTGCGTTTGTCCGACACATGTCACAGAGAGGGTCTCATTATCAGGGCTGTGATTGGGCACCACGGTGAAGGAAGGGAGGAAACCAGCACGGGGTCCATCAGCCAGCACATTCAATTAACCTCAACACAATCTGACATTTAAAGGGAGAGGGACTTTGAATGCATGCATGTGTGTGTGTGTATACACTACTCCTCTATTCTACCCCTGTTTCTCCTCTCTCCTTCTCTTTGCCTCAGCCGCTGTCTGGCTGTTCTTTGATCAGGTTTACTCTTCTGTAAAGTCAGGGAGCTCTTTGGCTTCTCTCTATGCTGCTGTCCACACGGTTCCATAGCCTCCACAATGCTTGAACCAGCAGGAGGAAGTATGGTGCTGTGACCTGTTTGTTACCCAAGGGTCGCAGGTGTAAATTCTAGCTGGAGCTGTGTGGTTATACCTTTGAGCCTGGTACTTAATCTGAATTCCTCCAGGGCCTATCCGTCTGTATGAAATGTAAAACGTCACCTATGATACAAGGTTCTGCCAAGCAAACAGACCATGTGATTTTTATACCTGGCTCATAATTGGCCTATTGTTGTCTCTTTGCAAATATCCGCAGGCGGACTCTGTGACTGAAGTATTCATTATTCTCTGAGTGAACGGATGCTCGGTGCTGACTAAATCAGTCTGTAGATCGGCTGCTGGGAGTTTTCAGACTCCACCAGTGAAAGGTTTAGTCCCTAGAGACCTTATCACCAGAGTAATTCCTTTATTGCCTTTCTGGTGTAGTTAACTTCAGTCTCACCCACTCTGTGAGTCATTTGTTCCTCATATCAAGTCTGGTAAAGCATGCCAGCGAAATTATAGGCTCTCTGAAACTATTTGAATCAAACGTGCAACATTTACATGCACACGTAATTCAACAGGCTGTTTCAATTTTATACAAATTGCATTCTGAATTTGCATTTTTTAAGTTACATTCTACTTACATAACTTAAAAAATTACGAAAAAATAGCATTGTTTTGTATGGCTGGAATAACGAATATCTCTGCTTCAACTGTAAATTTGTAAATATGCTTTTCTTAATTTTCACTGCCAATCCAACAATCTGAGTTTAATGTCTCAATAATACCAGAGGGAAATATGCTTGTGAATAGACTGATGGTGTGCTTTAATGACAGAAGACAATTTTTTTACTTTCAAAGCTCAAAAAGTAATGGAGGCCTCCTGATCCCAGAGGGCTCTGTGAAAGGACAACATGGTTTGAACTGAATGTGGACAGCTTTTCTGAAAGCAGAGGTTAGAGCTGTGGGTACGCTGTTACGCCATGATCCTCTCATCTCAAACGCGTCTTTTTTCATCACAGAAGCATTAGAAATCCCCCCAAAACGCCCCTTTCTCTCAAAGATGCAAGAAAACTAGCTCCCCCCGCCTTTGTGTCCTCAAGGCAGGATTACAAAAATACCCTCAATAGCGCCCCATTCTCCAGTCTGCAATAAGCCGATTCACTCTCAGAGTTTATCTGCGGTTGCTGTGAGCAACTGAGAGGAAATTGTCAAATTCTTTGTTTTTGTAGTTTGTTTATCCTTTCCACATCAAGCCCCGTAGACCATTTTCCGCTATATGGAATTAACATAACTGTGTGGCCTTCCATCATCTCGCTGTTTCTAATGATATCACTCTGGGCTAAGCACAAAACAATCCAGCCACCTCTTAATCTGCTCTGTGTCGTTGTGCCTATGTAGTGTGCCCTGGGAAGTGGTGTACCATTTCTGTTGTTAATTAGGCTATATTCAATGAAAATATGATAGATTTTTTGCTTTTGGATGTACCAGGGCCTACAGTTCTACAAATGTCTGTTTCAGGGGGTAATCAGGGAGGAAATTAGGAGCCCCTCCTCACCCACATCTATTTCACATCTGTGGGATTGTGGGAGGTGTGGGTTTGTGATTATCTGAGTTGTATTTTGCAAGCCGATGCTCTCTCCCCATTTGAATCGATTTCATGTAAATGAATTATTATGCCAGTTCTGTTCTGCTGGGTGGTTCTGTTTTGCATGCAGATAATACAGGCTGTTTATGAGGCTGTTTTTGGTAAGTTCAGTGTGGCAATGAGGATTTTCACTAAAAAGTAGGAGAAAATTCTGACAGTTTTGTCAGGGTCAGACAGCAACCCACACAAGTTATATATACAGAACTATATCTGTCTATCTGTCTCTGCTTAGCTTGTTTTCTTTCATGTATAAAATTTTGTATATGAAAAAAATATATTTTGCAGTATACTTCTTATATCTTAAATGCATGTATTATTCTGCTGAATCAAACAGAACAGGCTGATGAGCCTGATGGGATTACCAAATAAAGCTCTTATTTCACTGTATCACTTGTCGCACGATGGATTTTTTTCCTTTGTCTTATAGAAACCATTACTCTGACAAACAATAGTCCCAGCAGACAGGGAGAGAGGTGAAAGAGTCCAGTACAGAAAAGAAATGGTGCGACCCAATAAGGACTGGTGTTCTTGGTACAGTAGAGCACAGCAAGTGACTTTTCAATCAAACTTCTCTCAAACTCCTTCTCCCAAATAACTTGGTTGCCATGGTGACATGCAACGGTGATGTACCAGGAACAAACAGGGGCAGGTGGTTGCCAAGGGCAACCGTAGGTGTACAGCAATGAATGGGTCTGTTTTGTAATTACAGCCACATTTTCTGTCATAGATGCACATTCACATGATCTTCATAATGCAAACGTAAACCATTCATGAGCATGGTGTTACAACTTTTTAAAGCATTTGTGACACTTTAGTTCCAATCAGCTGCTGTGCTTCATGACCGGTGATTTACAGTGACATAGAGCACGTTAAGTAAAAAAAAAATAGACCATGCTGTGGAAAACACATAGTGTGTCAGGTAGGATAATTCAGATTTGCTGAGATTTGAAGTCAATGAATGTTAATGTGTTGTGTATATGCACGTATGTATAATGTGTATGGCTTCAAAGATGAACAAAGAGGGACTATTGTTACACTGGTGGCCACCTGAATGCATCCCTCATGCCCACAGCTGACACAGGTGAGAGTTCTTTTGCCTTCCTCGTGGATGAAGTGAGAAGCTTATGTAAGGCAAAGCATTATGGTTCTAAATAGAACACCACCAACAGGATACAGCAAATTAGCTTTGCTAGTGCTTTGCTAGACTTGCCTCAAACAGTTTTCTTTTTAACCAGTAGTTTTCCAGTGATCTGATTTTTCCAGTGATCTGTAAAATTAAATTTACACTCTGACCTTTATACATAGAGATGAGATCTTTGCTTCACTTCCTTTCAGTATTTATAGATTAAAAGGGAGATATATAGATATTTACACACACATGCGCACACAGGAACTTGAACACACACATGCACACACATCACATACATACAATGTCACACACATATGTATACACACACACACGCACACACACTGAACAGTTGTGGAAGTTGTGGAAGTTCCTTCTCTCTCTCAAAGTGGGATGTCAGTCAGTCATGGTGCCTTTCAGCACTGCTAAAGAGGGAGATGTGCATTCTCATTACAGCTTCAATAAGGAGTCCGTCTGACATTGCTGGAGTGAAATGACTGCATCGTTATCTTCTGATTTCTGTTGTAAATTGGGATAGATAATTACTGCAAGACCACTTGTGTTGTGGTTAAATAAGGTCTCATATTGAACACAAAGATATTCTGTGCAGCAAAGCCTCACCATGCTCTGTTTGCTTTGTGGACACTGATTAGCTTCTGTTCAGTGTTTTTAGGAGTTTGACAGACAGGCACAGACACCCTAGGTTTTGTGTGAGGCTGGTGAAATTGCTGGCTCCTTCAGGGGCTATGATGTCCTTTAAAATATTCATCCTCAGTTCTATCTGGAAAAAATCCTTCATTGATCAACGATAAGGCAGGGTCATTATAGGCTGGGATATGGCAGCGCAGGTAATGTCCCCTACTTACAAAGTCACTTTCTTGTGTCAAGAAAAATGAGCTAGTTATTCTGTCTCTCTCTCTCACACACACACACACGCACACACACACTCACTCATTCACACATACATGCGCGCACACAAAGACACACACATATACAGAGTAGCTGAGTGGTCTTCTTACTCCTGTTTAACCCTTGGTGTGAGCAAAACTGTCTATCAGTATTTCTCCATTAAGAACACTCACATGCAAGCAACAGGTGTACTGGTTAACATAGAGGTTGTAAATGACCTGCACTTGAAATATATGGCTATCACAACTTGTCCTTTAAGAAACAAGTTAAAAAGGATTACACCAATATCAAAGTCAGTTTGATTTTAAACACATTTCAATGTTTATCTGCTGACAAATGTTTTATACACTCCACAATCTTCTCTCATGTAACATACTGCATTAACAAGTTGGTCCCAGACAGGAGCCACCACACGGAAACCATTACACACTCTCCACAAGCAAACCTTAAAAACTCCAGATGAAGGGCCAAGGAGTCATAATCACTGTAACATTGTAATGAAGTATACCTTGTTGACCTTTGACAGTTTTGTATTCTTACAGATGCTTGCCTGTTGTACGTTATTCATAAGTTATTCATATTGTGGAACCCCTCCACTAGATTTTAATGTTTTTCAAGGAACAATGTTAGGGAGCCATGGGTTTCAGTGAGAGGTGACTGTATGGCACAGTTCACAAAGACATCTTTTGGACAAACAGCATTCACGGTCAAGGCAGCAGGGACATGGGAGTCAATACCCACTAACCTTAGAGAATCCACAAGTTTCACAATTTTTAAATCAAGACTTAAAGTTTGGCTTAAGATGACCCAAACATGTAGACATGAACATTTGACTTTGTTTTGGCAGCTAGTGCATAATAAATATAATGTTGTTGTCTTTTTTTGTTCCACCTTTGTTTTGTCTGTGAATTTTGTATATTAAGCTGGTAGGTTATGCTTCCTGCTTGTAATGTATTTTATTGTTTTAACGTGCTTCCTGTTTAGGGACTGCAGATGCAAAGTAGCTACATAGCTAACTCAGGTGCAATTAATGTGTTGTCCATGGTCCCTGTTAAAATCAACTAATAAACTAAGTAAAACATACATAGAGACACACACACACACATTTGGCATTGGATTACAGAATCCACACATTTCAGCAGAAATTTTCCTCCAAATGTGCACAAGGGTGATTTGATCCAGCCTGTGAGACAGAGTTTGTTCATCTTTACACTTCCTCCTTTACTCCTCATCCTCCCTTCCCTGCTGTCCACAGAACATTTCTCCTCCAAATGTCATCACGTTCATAGAGGCCTGTAGCTATGATTTCATTTTAATAAGAGACGCTCCCCTCCTCTCCTGCTGCCCTGGCAAAAACAAGGCTGTGTGCACTCAAGGACTGCCCATTTCTTTTGTTTCTAGGAATGTTTAGTAACAAGTGTATTGTCCTGAAGAAAGCCTGCTTCACCCCACTTCACACTACCTCTGCCCTCATCCACTCCAGAGCAGAGACATTGTTCAAGCAAATTCATACAAGCATACAATCATAATATTAATTAGAGAGAACCAACAATTACCACACACATCATTCATTAACTATAGCTGAAGGACCACTTAGTCTCCTTCCCAGTAAGATGCATAATTGTAGTTGATTTTAAAGTACAATTCACAAGTTAAATAAAAGACAACTAGAAAACAAACGGTAAATGTATTCATTAATTACATGGACAGATAATGATGAATCGAAATTGTCACATGGTGAATCTAATTACCACAAACAAAATGTATTTTTGGGTTGTGTGCGTCACCTGCCATCTTTCCACTTGAGAGGAAACTAAATAATTTTCCTGTACCACAAACATGTTTTCTTCCACAAGGAGACTGGGCAGTTTTTAAAAGCCTTGAGGTCTGGACAGGTTTGATGAATTATTTACTGAAATAAATGTTCTTACCATCCTCATATCTTACATTTCTTAAAAAGTGCAACTCTAAACCTATCTAAACCTCTGTCTAAACCTCCTGGTGATCTCCCAGTCTGTGTCAGGTGTTCCTGTGTTACTGGTTACTGCGCTGCCTGAGGTTGTATATGGTTAGTAGGAGTTGGTCCAGTGAGCCTCAGGACCAGCTGTTTGAGGGGACTGTTCTGACTAAGAGATTCAGGTCATAGCATTGCTAGAAAATGTGTGGAATTGATGGTGGTATTTTAGGTGTTAAAGAAATTTCCCTCTTGCATTTCATTTCAATCAATATCAAGATAGAACTTCCCTTTGACTGATTTTCAGACTTAAATAAGCATTATGTGTAATTTAAATTTAAATTAATTTTTTCCCTTTGGCCTGATATCAAGATCTTTTTGAAAACCATTATTTTGGCAGTTTTCATTTATACTGCCAGTACCCGGGTCCAATAGAATTTCATCCGCGGGGCCAAGTTCTCCAACTCTATCTTATTAGTTTTCATTTTTGTTATTTTTTGTGCTTTATTCGGTATGACTGAAGCCAGTGTTCCCAAAGTAGAGGTATTAGAAAGTAACATTAAACAGCAACAAAATAAACAGATTAAATCTGGCAGCTGTAAATTTCAATTACAAAAAAAGATGCTGATTATATACAGATCCAATGTACATTTAGGGAGGATGTTTGTTTATCACCTAGTGTAAAACATTGCTGTGATGTGATGTGATGACTAGTGGCAGTAAACATAAAAAGGCATTCTAGATGTGGTATTTTGCAAGATAAATGATTTCACTTCCACTAGACTTTCTTTGACTTTACAGCCTAATATGCTGTCTTGGATTGGCTTGGGTAAATTTGTTGTGGAAATATATCCCAATCACTTCAAGGTACAGCTGGCCTACAGCTAAGGCAGTTCAGTGGAAATCTCTCCCACAGTGGTGGAGTGTTGGCATTTGTCTTGGAATGAGAGCTAATGGAAGAGTCAGTCTTCAGGCAATATTGCCTCATGTTTGATGGGTAATATTTCACCACTTGTACAATGGAATAAGGTAGAGCTGCTTATTGCCTGATAGTCTGTGCCATGTCCAACTATGTCACTAGGGCTGTAGTCACAAAAGTGCCAAAATAAAAAAAACAGCAGTAGGATCTGCACCAAACTGCATGCTGGGAGAATACTGTCTCTGCTCCTTTGTGAGGGGAGGCAGAAACAGCCTTAATTTGCATTATTTGGTTAGCGGCTGACACAGACTTCACTGGTAATGATTACATTAGCTGCCAGCCTTTAGTCTTCCATCTTCATTATGTGAAAGATTAAAAAATGCATTATCTTATTACAAGCAAAAAGGACTATTACAGCTGCTAATTTACTTTCCCATTTTAACATTTGTTAAATGAGGTTATTAACAATCAATGCAAAGGTTTTATTTTTTCATTTCATAACCACCTTTTTCAGAGGACAGCTGTAGCAGTAAGCAATTCAGTACAATTTCAATAATGTCTACAAAAGAATCTGCACAGCTTGCTTTCAGCACTTCAGTAAATGCTACTTTTAAGAAACATAAACCTTTACACGTTGAACTCAGAGTGCCATTACGCATGCACTCTGTATACCTGGACTCACTTTACCAATAATTCTAAGTTGCCAGTACATCCTAAAATATATATATATATATATATATATATATATATATATATATATATATATATATATATATATAATTTGTTCAGTTGTTTGAATTTGAGTGTGATGTATTTTTGGAAACAGCTGAATGTAAATTGTAGTATGGACAGCATATAATAAAGTTTACATGAACACAGTCTCTCATCCTCTTCAGTGCTACAGTAAGGGCCTGTTTCCAGGTGCAGGGACAGATAAATACCTGATTTTAACTGAACACATAGTGACCTCAATTTTCTCAAACAGTGCCACACATGCCCTAGTAGTACTGAAAATTACTGTATATTGCAGGTGATCAGCCAATGTTGTAAACAAATATGGAGCTGGAAACTTTTTCAAAATATTTTTTCTTAATATTGTTGATGATAAGAGCATCAGCAATGCAGTACTCCATCGCCTATGCAATCGTCCAACAGTACAGTGCTATTCCTTTCTCTTAAGGGCAGCACAGTCTGTGCCAACTATAGGTGACCGATTCTTACCCCCAGAAAGCCCAGCCCCCATGCCTGTTGATTATGAGCTTTTGTACCCTGAAGCTGCATCCTAAGATTCTACATTTGAATTTCGGTCAATTGGCAGCAGACAGTCTACAACTGCTGAACTAAATAGAGAGCAGGCACATGCAACTTAAACATACTACACACATTGCAGTTTTAGTCCTGATTTAATTCTTTTAATAGCCGTTATGAGGCTGCAATGAGTTTTCAAAAGTTTGCTTGAGATTTTCATTGAAATTTAGTATGTGCACACAGAAATCATATATTGAATTAATCTTGAATCATGTAATATTTCAGCCGCTGAAGAGCTATGATAACGTCTCTTGGGAGCACTTGGAGACAATGGGAAGGCTCTCACTTTTGGCTGATGTCTGTCCAGTTTCAGATTTCATCCGTGGTACAGGACTACCACCTGTCAAAATAGAAGTTCAGTAACATATGGGATAACCAGGAACAGCTGTGAAAGAAAAGATACACAAAGATACAAGTGACAGGTGAAAATATACGTTGCACAAAAGCGGAAGTTGAGGAATTTATTGAGCTTTGGTGAAAGCATGACGGTTAATGTTATCATCCACTGACTCTTACCATGACAAACAACAGCAGCACAATAAGTACCCCAACATGAGTGGGAAGAAATATCTGTGCAGCTTTATATAAGCAGTAGGCAACTGTTTGTCTCCTGGAGTTATGGTAAGTGTTGGGCAGTGTCCATATTTCCGAACAGTGTACGGCATCATGGTGCTCTAAACCCACAGCAGACTCCTGAGCTCACATACTGTAGTATGACTCCCCTAATTCAGAAGCTCATGTGGTGTTTCAGCCCCGACTCTGCAGTGGCTTTCATGTCATGAGTGGCAGGTTCAATAGTAGTGCACTTGCTTACGATTTTAAAGGATCTTAAGATTGTGTGCTGCACTTCAGAGACTGTTTCACTTCAGAATTCTGCATGAAGTAAACGGTGCTTTCAGTATCTATTGTTTAAAAATGAAAGGAAGCAAATATGAACTATTTAAAAAATCAAGCACGTATATTTGCAGGGCTGATATGCATAGATGCTCCAATAGACACACCAGCAGATATTTTGAATAATATTACGCCTACCCTGTCTCTCCTCTTGCCTCTTTCTTTGGCAAGTCAAAGGGCCACCTTATTAATGCTGTGTCTGTGTTAAGTGCAGGTTGGGGATGGAATATTGCAGCATTTTAGAAGCACCATTATTCTACATCCTCATAAACACTTTTATGATATGCCGTTCCTTTCTGGGGAGGAGCAAATGATGAATAATGCATGCTTTCTGCAGAGTTTCTTGAACAGTGTGCACTTTGACAGCAGTTGCAGTATTTAGTTAGAAAGAGGAGTATAATGCACTTTGACATTCAGATTCGTATCAGTCTGTGTGTATGTGTGTGCATGTGTATATTTAAGGCTATGCTCTGTCAGAGTGTGTGGCGGCGTTTTATAAGAGCATATAAAAAAGGAAGAAAAGGTGATGTCTTTTCTATATTGTCACATGCACACACTGAATTCACCAGTAAGGCTGATGTCTGTGGTTCAAACAAAGATGACATTACTGGAGACAATATCACATGTATGTGCATCTGTGTATGTGTAGATATCTATTCACAAGTAAGTAATGTATGTACAGTACCAATCAAAAGCTTTGACACACCTGATTAAGGTAATGGGAAACATGCATTCAAAGAAAACAATTAATTTAAAAAATATTTTTTGAATATTTTGAAGAATCTAAAATATAAGATAGTTATCATTTATTTAACACTTTTTTTGATCACTGCATAATTCCATTTGTGTTATTTCACAGTGTCAATGCCTTTACTATTATTCTGAAATGTGGAAAATAATAAAAATAAAGAATAAAGAAAGGCATGTCCAGACTTTTGACTTGTACTGTGCATTCTGCTTTTCAATAGCAGAATAGCAACTTCCAGTAACTTTACTTCCATAACTTAGTGCTTAAATCAGAAATTGACAGATAACCAACGCTAAATGAACTAAATACAAATGGCTGATTTTGCTGAATATAGAGTACCAGTCAAAAGTTGAACTTGCCTTTCTTGCTTTAGTTTTATTGAAATGAAAACCAATTAAATCTGTTTTTCCCACTTTTATTTAGACATGTAGGACTTCATGGTAAGGACTGGCCACCATATGCACATAGCAACAATTTCATGTGTTTTCCACAGTTCTGAGCTGTGGGGTAGGGTGGCAAGATGGAAACCACTTCTCATAAATTATAACATCCAGGCTCATCTGAATTATGCAAAAAGACACTCTGAATCTTCTGTTCCCATGTGGAAAAATATCTTATGGTCTGATGACACCATAGGTAGAACCTTACAGTTATCAAAGCAAAAGGTGCTTTCACCAAGTATTAAACTGAGGGCGTTCAGGCTTATGCAATCAAGACGTTAAATTTTTAAAAAATTTTAATACTTTTTGAGTAGATGAGACATTTCATTTTCAGTTAGATATTGTTGGCTACAATGTATAAATAAAGCTAAAAAAGTCCACTCCACTTGTTTTGATTTCAGACAACAAAAACATTTTGAAAGGGTGTGTATATTTTTTAGATTCATTGTATGTGGGTACTTTTATTGATCTCACACCAGTATGTGCGACTGTAGACTCCTATCCACTACCCACATTCAGCTAAATTTACACAGGAGTTTGGATGTAGTGTGTGCAGTTGTATATGCACATGAATGCATGCATCTATGTGTGCATATGTGTGCATGTGTATGTGTATGTGTACATATGTGCCCGAGCACAGTTTGATGTGTGCATCTGCATATGTGCGTTTATGTGTACATGCAAACATGCATTTAGACACTATCCAATAGGGATTATCACATGAGTGTGTCTACTGTGTGTATGGGGATGTACATACAGATATGTATGCGCCAATGGTTCTTGTGGTATGTACTAATGGTACGCCAGTGCTTGCTAACATTGCAAAGTGAGTGTGCATATGTATGTACACTATGTAAAGTATATGATACGTTCTGTATACTGCATTTTGATCTGATCATTCTATTTGTAAATGGTGTCTGTAAATAGTGTAAGATCATATGGGTTCGGCACTATTATGTGTATGACTGAAATAAATTAAATTAAGTAGTCAATCAATCAATAAATCAATTATCACTCTAATGAGTTACTGGTATGATTTGTGTTCAGATAACTCAAGTGCTATACAGGGATGGGAGATGTGATTCCCTCACCAGGCCAATGCCCTTAGAGGAAGGTTTCTGAAGGATTTTCTTGTCTAGGTGCCCATTCCTTATCAATAACACCCTTTCTTCTTCCCACACATCAGTTTTCCATCAATTCAATATCAAATCAAATCATCAAATTTTATTTGACATGGCACCCTTTGTAACAATCCACCCACAGTGCACCTTACAAAATACAAAGGTCAAGACATAACCCCGTAATATTCAGATGTTTCACAGGGGAAGGGAAAGCCATCTCTGTAATGAATAAATTAGATTGTTAAACAGATTAGGTTTGATCCAGTGTGGTTCTGGTAAATGCCATCCATAGGTCAAGGGAGGAGCCAAGGTGCCTCATCAGGCTGTGACGATGTATAGTTGAAATGACTAAATGACTGGTAAATGACTAAATGCATAGTAACTCATTAGGCAAGAATGAGCTACAGCATGTAATCAGGCAGGGAGGAACTATGCCAGTGTGCCATGTCACTGTGACCAGTTCCTGCAAAACAGAGAAAATGAACATTTGACTTTGGGAACCATAAGTCACAACATTTAGAGGAAAACCCTAAAGAATATCATAAATCCAAGAAAATAAAGCACTGAACAAGTCCCAGAACAATCACTCCACAGTTAAATAGTGTTGCCGACACCTAGCCCAGCAGAAAACTTACCTTAAGATAAGTTCCCGGTTTTATTGGCCCTCCATGTACACTGACGTCCAGACGTATTGCACCACATGTCCTGCGTAGGTCTGACAGAGCCCCTCTGCACCCATTGCCAGTGACCTCCCCACCCTTCCAGCATATTGCGATGGACATCGTAGGATCCCTGGAGAAAAGCAGTGCTAGGTACCGTTACATCCTAGTCATCTGTGACTATGCTACCAGGTACCCAGAGGCCTTTCCACTACATTCCATCACTACCCCAAAGATCATCAGTGCCTTGGTCCAGCTGTTCTCCCGTGTCGGGTTCCCAGAAGAGATCCTGATGGACCAGGGGACAAACCTCACCTCACGCTTGATGCAGCAACTTTACTGGCAGTTGGGCATTACGGCGATCCGGACCAGTCCCTACCATCCCCAGACCGACGGGCTTGTGGAGCAATTTAATCAGACCCTCAAGAACATGCTGAGGAAGTTGGTCGCAGACACAGGAAAGGATTGGGACAAATGGCTACCCTTCCTGTTGTTTGCTTACAGAGAGGTGCCCCAGGCGTCCACAGGTTTCTTCCCATCTGAGCTGGTCTACAGGAGGCAAGTCTAGGGTCCTTTGGACCTACTAAAGAAGACCTGGGAGGTGCCCCAGCCAAACTCTCCAGAGAGAGGCATTGTGCAGTATGTCCTGGGGAGGAAGCTGCAGTGAACTTGCAAAAGGCACAGAGGGCCCAAAGGCAGTGGTACAACCAGAACGCCCAGCACCGTGAATAGCCCGGACAAACTGCTGCTGCTCCCGTCATCCACTAGCAAGCTTCTGGCAAAATGGCAGGGGCCCTACACCATAACAAGACAGAGGGGTCCAGTCACATATGAGGTACAACATACTGATAAGGGCAAGGACACACAGGTGTACCACATTAACCTGATTAAAGAGTGGAAAGAGAGGCAGACCGCTGAAGTGAAGGTGATAATGGTGCGAAAGGTGGATGAAGACGAGGATACTGGAGATGACCTGGAGGCCTGGCAGCAGCAGAGAGGTGTGAGCCTGGAGCATCTGGAGAGTGGCCAGAGAACTGAGCTCCAGCAAGTGACTGAGGTGCTGGAGCATAGAATGCATCTTAAAGACTCCACCCCCATACAGCAGCAGCCATATCAAGTGCTGGAGTGCCTGGTGCCTGGGCTGAGGACAGAGATCCAAACCATGAGGGACTTGGGGGTTATTGAACCATCAACAAGTGAGTGGAGCAGCCCAATTGTCAATGTCCCAACGAAGGGTGGGTCCCTCAGAATATGAATGGACTTCCAGAAACTCAATGCCGTGTCCCGGTTCGATGTGTACCCAATGCCTCATATAGATGATCTTCTGGAGAGGACTGGCAAGGCCAACTACATCACAACTCTGGACCTCTGCAAGGGGTACTGGCAGGTACCACTGGAGGAGAAGTCTCAGGAATACACCGCTTTCAGGACCCCCATGGGCCTATTCCAGTTCATGGTCATGCCGTTTGGACTGCATGGGGCACCGGCCACCTTCCAGCGACTCATAGACCGTGTGCTGCAGGGCTGCGATGACTGCTGTGCAGCCTATCTGGATGATATGGTCATTCGTCTCCCTCAAGAGGCATTTGTGCACATCCCCAGTACTCCAAAGTCCAGACTTTGGGCAGCGGTTCCTGGTGCAGGTAGATGCCTCAGCTGTGGGCATTGGGGCAGTACTGGCACAGGGGAAGCTGGGAAAAGAAAAACCCATCCTGTACCTCAGCTGGAAGCTGCTGCCCAGAGAACAGGTATTCGACGATCAAGAAAGAGTGCCTCTCAATAAAGTGGGCCTTGGACAGCCTGAGTTACTACCCGCTGGGGAGGGAGTTTGACCTGGACACCGACCACCATGCATTGATGTGTATCCAGACAATGAAAGATCGCAATGCACGGGTGACTCGGTGGTACCTGGCACTGCAGCCCTACAAATTCGTCATTTGGCACAAGGCGGGACAGCACAACATCATGGCCGATTATCTCTCCAGATTGCCAACCCACGGCAATCCAGAAGAGGAGGGAGGTAATGTGACAGAGGGCTCTGTCTCAGGCTGTGAGGGGAACTCATACCCCCACACCAGCCTGACCGAATAGGAATACAGTGCTTGCTTGTGCTCCGTTCGTATACATTTCTCATACATTACAGTACCATACCATGGTATGGTTCTCATACCATTCTAATGCGTTAGCTTCAGGGGTGCACACCCGGAGCAAGCAGCAGGCTACTTGATTACATACACACAAACATCTCCAATCCGAATTCACTATCCAACAGTTTAAAAGACTAGCTAGCATCACAAACACACCCAACTACACGTAAATGTTTGTTATCGTCTTTATTGTACTTATCGTTGGTTAGAGCGCTTTTTTTGTGTTGCAATGTTCCGTCTTGTTAGTTGTCACCGTCTCTCCCCATCTTCTATGCTCATTTGTTTGTTTGAATGGGCCACAAGAAGGTAACGCCTCCAGAACAGGGGAGGGAGGACCAAACAGAGGTGCAGTAACTTGGGCTAGTTTATCTGTGCCTGACCCGAGTTACACATGCGTGGTGTGGCATGGGAACGGGCCACACCACCGGCAAATGGGTTTCAGACAGAAATGTCAAGAATTGTGGAGACTATGGGGAAATGTACAATAATGATAGCATAAGTGTGCAGGATGGATATGTATTTGTGATTGAGTCGGTCTATATAAATTATTGTGCACTTAATAATATTGAAGATTTCCAGAGAGCAGCTGGTATGTTCCAGGGGAAGGGGATTATTAGCACTTTGGTTGGGATCGTGGATTTTTGGAACTGTAAATAAAACATTGTGCACTAAAGTGCTATTTGTGACGGAGCCAGTTTTTGTGTTTCGGGGCAACCTGAACCCCTTTACGGCCAATCTTAGACCACTTAACAGAAATAAAAGACCTGTTTAATAACACACTCAAACCATTCATTCATCAGTCAGCATTCATTACATACCTGGTGGTTGTTTTAGGTTTGAAGAACTCACTACCACTGAATATATGTCACAGGATCACAAATTTGAATCTACATTGATTACATCAGTTTTTCAAATCTTTGCAGTTCCTTCAGACCACAGAACAAATGATTATGAAGGCCTGCCAGATGACTGAGACCTGACATTTCCCAAGGTGTAAGGTCCTCCCTTAAATTGGTTGTGAACTTTTTTCTAAAACTGTCATTCATTTTCAGTTCAGCACAAACGTATCCATTGTTTTTTTTGTCAGGTGTGCTTCTGTGAAAGCTTTCAGGCTGCCACACTCCTTCAGTGAGCTGGTTTGGACTCACTGACCCCTGTCGTTGTTGAAGTTTGACCTGTCATGAACTCTACAGCACAGTCAGGTCTCAGGAGCCCACATTCATGCTGTGACATTTCACACACTGAAAACTCCATTTCATCTCACTGTGTGTGTGTGTGTGTGTGTGTGTGTGAGTTTCTGCAAGCATCTGTGCGTGCACGTGTGTGTGTTTGTGCTGTTGTGTGAGTGCATTGTGCCTGCATGCATACATGTACGTGTGTATGCATGTATGTGTATATTGTGTGCATGTGAGTATATTATGTGAGCATGTTTGAGTGTGTACAAGTGTATGAGAGTGTGCATGTATTTATGTGTATATGACTGGTCAACAAAGAGTTCTGCCAGGAAAACCCGTTGAGGATGTAACTCCATCTGAAATACATTTTTCAGAAACAGAAAGTTTCTGAGTAAAGCATAGAGCTGGATTGACATGAAGGTGATCCACCTACTCTGTATGTGTGCAGATTGGAGGGTGGAATATCTTACAGACACCCTGTAAACTCACCAATACTCAGACCAGATCTCTGCAGTGAACTGTGCTTCCAAAACAATCCTGTCCTGTGAAGGACACCCGAAGTTGTTTATTACTGTGTGTAGCTGCCAAAAGACATTATTGCATAAACAGCAAGAAACAATATCACAGATAAGCTTAACTGCACCAAAAACCAGAGATATCTTTACCTTTTTCCACACCTGAATAGCAGTGTAATACTACTAACATAAGATAAGAACTGAAGTTAATTAAAATTGCCTTACGATCTGCATTTTTGTTGTTGTGTTCATGCAGTCACAAGACAAGCGTGCAAACACGAGTCAGAACGACAGTAAAGGTCAGTGCTGAAAACGGCCTGTGAGGAGGAAAGAAGGATTCCACAGACTTATTCAATCATTCATTAATCCTTTCATTTCAAAAGCAATTTAAGATCATGCCAGGCATTTATGAGCTTTAAGGGTAATACCTACGTGCTTTAAAGTTCTACCTCAGATTCACCATGAAGGATCCACACCATGCCCACGCTGGTTTATCCACTTTACTGAGGGCCAGCGTCCTTACATATCCCCATTTGGGCAGCTGTAAGGCAGTAAAATTACATCACACATTACACTTTATACTGTGTGAAACTTAGGTTTCAGAAAGGAATCCAACATGTATTCATTGGATTTTTAGTAAGTATTCCTTAAGAAACGCCAGAAGCACTTCTATGTGCACTTGTGAACTGTGGAATGCACAACAGTGCACACTAAAAATTGAGAAGACTCAAAATGACATTGTTGTGCTAGCTGTCAAGCACTTGTTATGCCCAATGCTACAAGGCATGCTACTGGACACCTTTGGTGCATATGCAGAAAAACTGGTCCTCACGGAATTTGCTCATTTGCGTATTTCTGTCAAAGTGGAGAGCAGGTTGTGAGTAGGTGGCTTCCATCTGTTGACAGATTGTGGAAATGCCAGAAACCTCTGACTTCTTCCTTTCAGTGTTTAGGTCAGAGAAGCTTCAGAGGGGAATTCACTTAATGTCATCTCAGAGTATGACATAATGACTGACATCTATAGTTAACTTGATAGAAGGATATGAGACAAGGCTTTGGGTTAATTCTGAACAGCAGACTGAAGTAGTTAACACAAGCCATGGCAGATCAATGTGAGAAAGACTGCCTGTTTTTATGAAAGAGTTTGTCTGGTCTGAAAATGGCTTTCTTTGCAAAGTGTCTAAATCAGCCTGCTGAGGAGTTCTTGGAGACAGAAGTTAATAAATGACACTGAGGAATCTGCGATGTGCTCTCCTGACATGACAGCCTGCCAGAAGGAAGGGGGGGGGGGGGCATCTCAAAGCCAAGAACAGCAAAGCCCTACATGTAGACACACTTCAGAAATATGCATAAAATCTGCATATTCTCACCGCTTTTATTTTCACTCCTTCCATCCGTTCCCTTGCTTTAGTTCCTCCAGTTTTGCCAGAGCTATTTCTATACTCGGTCTCATTTTAGCAGCAGCGTTTTTCAGTAATCTCAGGACTGAGATGAAGGAAAGGCAGGACTGGGCCTTTTCACTTTCTATCTGTATAGTGACAGGTGTTGTAGGAGGGGGGGCTCTCTTTGATTTGCATCTATCTATGAAATAACAATTTGCTGTGCACACATTCAGTAAAGAGCAGATGTAAATGTCTTGCTGTCATGTTAGAACTCAGCAGGGGCAATTTGGCCAAGCTCTGGTTTAATCTGCAAGTGTGAGGGTGAGGTGCCGCTGTTACAAACAGGAGGGGAGTCCACAACAGGGCTGTGATTATCCACTCACGCTGTTTTCACTTTGTTTTGATGCTTTGATGCAAACACCAGGATGTAAATGATAATTTTTTCCCTTTACCCCCTGGTTTACCCTGTCTTTGGAATTGCCCACTGTATATTAAGCTCACCTCGTCACAGCATCTTCTGCAATTGTCCAGAAGCACTGAAGGCCAATGAATCCAATCCTCTAATACTCTAGCAAACCCTTGTCATGCTTCCCAGTATCCACCCAAACCCCAGTTGACCAGAACCAATTATTTTGCACCACTGTGGACTCCTGGTCACTTCCAACTAATAACAAAGCCCAGATTCAACTTTGTGATGTTTTACGCTGTAGGGCTCAGTCTGTGCTCAGAAGAAGCACCTTTCCTTGACTGAGCCACTCTGGAGTTCCAAATGATGAGCACGGCTTGGAGAAAGGATTGGATTAGACTATGTGTAGACAGCATGAAAGCAGAGAATCTTTCAGAAGAATTCAAATATGTACTTTTAGGTACTTTTGGTTTGCAAACAGTAGACAACACAACCAATACACATAATAAAATAAAGAAAATAAAATATAAATAAATAAAGAGCATAAATACATATAACATACAGTAGATGTCATCATATTAAAGTTGCAATAAGATATCAAACACTAAGAGTCCATTAGTCCATTGTTAAAATGTGTGTGCAATAGCAAGTAGACCTTGTTTAAAAACCTAACACCTGACGGAACAAATGATCTCAGATGGTTGGCCCTCCTAGGGAAAGTGTACCTCTTCCCTGATGGCAGGAGACAAAGCTCTACGTGAAGAGGGTGTTGAGTGTCTGCCAGAATGGCCTTTGCCCTGACATTGAGTTGCAAATATGAATCATCACACCATTTAATGAAATTGTCCAAGACTGGACCATGGCCCACCTCATGGTCCTGCAGGAGACTGACAATCACCGAATCATCAGCAAGCTTGATTATAAATCTTGACTCAGATATACGCTGGGAGTCATTGGTGTAGAGCACAAATAATAAAGGCAACAAAACGTACCCCTGGGGTAATCCTGTAGAGCACATCAGGGCCTCAGACAAAGTGTCATTAACACAATTTCTCTGTGACCTCATTGTTAGCCAACATATAGTACCAAAGTCAATGGCCGGTATTTCAGAAAGCCTACGAGCTAGAATATGGGGCTGCATGCAGTTGAAAGCTGACGAAAAATCAACAAAGCATAAGCAGACATGCAATTTGTTGCTCTCCAGGTGCCCAACAACAAAATCCAGCAATGCTGCCATGGCATCTTCTACCCCCTTCCTTGCTTGACACACGAATTGGAGTGGGTCGGTTACGATTTGTGTCATGGCCAGTAAACTCCTCTTCACGATTCATTCAAAACCTTTCATAACTAATGAGGTAAGTTAGGGGCGATAATCATTCAGCACCTTTGGTAATGGGACCTTGGCCACTGGAACAACCATGGATTCTTTCCATAACAGGGGGACTTTAATCTGTGATAAAGAGAGCTGGAAAATAAATGTGAAAATACCACACAAAAACAAGGCACAGTTTTTAAGGAGTCGGCCGCTGGTGCAGTCAGGCCCATGACTTTTTCTCACATTTGTCTGTTCCAGAGTTCTCCAGACGTCCATTTCATCAATCTGAATCTGACTGCCCTCTGAAACAACTCTAAATTCAGCCAATTCATCACTAAATTCGTAGGAATCAAATCTCAAGTAAAACTGGTTTAACTCCTCTGCCAGGACAAAGTCAGACTTATCAGAGCTAAACACCCCTTTTTTCTTATCCTGAATTCCCACCATAGCTTTGATTCCCCTCCAGGTGCAGCAAGAATTGCCATTCTTAAGTTCATCCTCTACCTTGTTTATAAACCGTATTTTGGCCAGCTTTATTTCCTTTTTCACATACTTTTCAGCATCTCTTTGTTGGTAAATGTCACCCTGGTGGAAAGCTAGCTTTTTCTGATTGAGAGTATTCTTGAGGGATATACTGACCCAGGGCTTATTATTGGGGTACAATGTAACTGTCTTCTTGTGAATAATCATTTGCTCACAAAAGGTAATGTAGCTTGATACAGTGAAAGTCAGTTCATGTAAGTCAGTACAAGAATCTTTAAAAACATCCCAGTTGGTACTATGAAAACAGCCATTCAATTCATGAATTGCACCCTCTGACCACACGGCAACCTCTTTGCGCTCAACTTCCCCTCTCTTAAGGGCAGATTGATAGACCGGGGCTAGAAAAACGCAGTTATGGTCAGAAGAGTCTAGTGGCACCATCGCATAAGATTTAAAGGCCGCCTTTACAGTGCCATAGCACAAGTCCAGCACTTTACCATATAAGGTTGGACAGCTTACATACTGGTAGAAATGACCAAGGGGCTTCTTAAGACTACAAGTGATAAAATCACCAAGTATAAAATGCGGGGCATCAGGGGAAATGCATTGCAAATGGTGCACAAGTTTAACAATGGTGGATGTTACATCTACCTTGTTGGCTCTAGGATGAATATAAACCACCGTCATAAATACTTGTGAAATTTCTCGTGGCGAGTAGAACGGGCACAATGAAATAGATAAAAGGTCGATATGACGGCTACAAATAAATCCCCTTACTATGACAGTCTTACAGCAGCGTGAATTAACATACAAGCACACGCCCCCTCCCTGTGCTTTGGCGGTCAGCTGCGCGTCACGGTCAAGCCGGATGGGCTGACCAAAGCCATCGATTTCGAAATCCTGGCTCAGATTATGATCTGTTAACCAAGTTTCAGTCAGTGCGACCACACAAGCATTCTTGTACGCCGGTATGCATTTCACATTCGCTTGCAACTCGCCCACTTTATGCCTCAGTGACTGCGCGTTTCCGAGGATAACAGAGAGAAGTGGCAAGCGGCGCAACCCGAGTCTTCGTAGCCTCTGTCGCACTCCTCCTTTCCGGCCACGGTATACATATATATTATTGTTTTCACTGCAGTGGGTATTATGAATTAACACTAAAACTGTTAAATGAAGTGGTTCTCTTTTCTTTAAATCCCAGGAAACTCCATAAAAGCACAAAATTAGGTATAATAAATTTTGCACTTATAGCCTTTTGCCCTTTCTATGAGTATGGTGCAGAAGTTAATTAGAGGTGGCAAAAATCAATTAGAAGTTAATTAGAGGTGACAAATCTCCTCCACTTCATAAAAAAACATGTTTGTGATCTAAAAAAAACACAGGTAGAGAAACCTCATTAAAGCTGGAAGTGATATTCAAGTAGCATTATTAGGTATTACCTGGCATACTAACAAACAACACTGATGAGCTTCATTTTCATCCACATTTTTTTTTTTTTTAGCAAAAAATTCTTAAAATCTACAGTTTCATATACCACTCCAGCAACAGAAATTAAGCTTTGGTTAATCAGTTCAGAAGCTACAATCACCCACAAGACCCTCATGTGTCTGTCCCCACTAATCTTTAATCTTATTACTTGCTTTTGGCCAGATACATATACATCACAACACCATTGTGCACCACCATTATGTGTGTCAATTAGCCTTTAAGAAGACAGTTAGAAGTAAGAGAAAATTGATGATACATGGACTTCGGTGACTGGTGGTTGTCTTGCGGCCAATGCCTGGCACATACAAGAAGGTGTCTGTTCAGAATGCTTCGAATGAACTAGTCAATGAGTTTCGATTCACAAGTTTAAGAAGGGAATAATAATATGTTTACCATTTGTTACCAACTTTAACACATGCCCAGAAATTGCACACTGCATCTGTAAAAAATGTTTTTTGGAAAATATATCATGATGAAAATGACCACATAAATTTTCTGAAGATCGCGAATCAAAACATTAGAACTGTTAACAATACACATCAAGAAAGCCCCCTGGGAAATGTAGGGCCTTCACCCACAATGCATTTGAAATAAGATTGCTACATGAGAAAGGATCTTTTTTAGCGAATATTGATTCTGACGTGTTAAACACCAGCTGGCCTGTGAGATTAAAGCAGGTGCTCAGCCTGAATGGATGGGTTTGGCTGCCCCACATGTGTATTCCTGTAGGATAACTGTAGCATGTTGTTTCCTTGCTGTTGTCCCTGTTCTGCATCTTATTGACAGTCATTAAACCCACACATCAGGCCCACCTGCCCACACTCGTGTTGTCCTCAGAACAATCTGTTTAATTTCCTGCAGTTTCCTTTTGAAGACTGAATTGTTTTTGGAAAAAAAAAGAAGCTCTCATAAATTCTAGTTCATTGTTCATTATTTCAGGTTCTAACATTGATGATTACTAATAGTCAATTCCTGCTAATGACCAAAGAGGAAATCTTGCGTATGTATGTAGTAAAAACTGAAGTTCTAAATGATAATTTACAGACAATCCGTATGCATTACATTACATTACTTCATTTAGCAGATGCTTTTACTCAGAGCGACTTCCAAATAAGTGCATCACTATGCTAGAAGTAGTTATTGCAAAGTATTACAAGAGGTCAGTAAGATACATAGTTAAGTGCTAGGCTGGTGTTAAGTGCCTTTTTTAATGAAAATAGCAATCGACAGGATAGATAGACATAGATATGGAGGAAGGTAGGCTAGAGAAACAGCTAGCTATGCAATTAACCAAACCCAGACAAACCGGCCATGTCCACGACTATAAAAATTGGATTTACTGCGTCAGCTGCAGAAAGGAAATGTGACTTATTTATTGTCCAGGCAACATCATTTCAGATGCAACCATGCATTTCAAAAAGACCGCGAAACGTGATGCAAGTGCAAAGTGGTAAACTGTACTTTCACTATGTATGTGCCCATGATGCAGGTGCGCTGTGTGTGTGTTTCAAAGTGTGAAACTCAGCACAAAGAAAAGTGTGAATACTTTGCCAGACAAGGTCAAGAAAGCTAGTTTTACTGTTGTTCTGGCTCCAGGGGCGACATAACCGTCTGTAGTGGGGGTTTTCATATACCCTCCCACCCCCCTCCATCTCTCATCATCTCCCTCTCACACACCTCTGTCATTCTCTCTTTAGTGAGGGTTTTGGGCAGCAGTGTGGAGTATTGGTTAGAGCGCAGGACTGTGGACCTAGGGATAGTGGGCATAAAAAAACAGACATTGCACAGACATTTTGCGTGGCAAAATTTGCACTTTGCCACGCAATAGCCTGGTACCGTCTCAACAAATGCAACAAGGCACGACCTTATCAAACACTGTGGGAGTCAGCAACCGTAGTATAAATGTCACTGTGAGACCACTAATCTGGTAAAGGAAAGTTCTCATTACAGAGGCTGCTGGCTTAATTAGTTATGCCGCTCTCTTCCCTTCCCCGTCCTTGCCCTCCTCGAACGATCATTATCCTCTCACAGTTTAGTCATTAGGACTCTCCAAAGTTTCATCTGTCTGATGGTAAGAAAAATGATGGATCATTCAAAACCACTTACTAGGCACAGCAGCTAGCCACACGTGGACAACATGGGAACATCCAAAATTATGAGGCTTACACAGAATAAATATTGGATCTCTTCCACTGAGGAAACAATACATACTGTACACCAATTGCATATGTATAGAAGTGCAAAGAAGCGCACATCAAACTGCTGTAACACTACTTGTAAAAGCAGTGAAGTTACAGTGAAACGTGATGGAGAAACACATGAGAGATTTCATGCTTGTCATTTCACTTTTCTGGAGGATGGTGAGAGGGGTGTGACATCCAATAATAGTTGTCAGGGTTACTGTGAACCATACCTTCACTCACCTAAAGAGAGACTTGTATTTCCCTTTTGAATTGATGCTGGAATCTCTGTGTGGGGTGGGGTTGTTGATGAGGAGTTCTGCCAACATCAGAGCCGAATTGCCAAATGTCCTAAGCACAGCCACCAATGCGGCATTCAGCATTGCAAAGGTCAAGTGTTTCATATGTGTTTTCATCATCCTGGAAATGGCAGGGAATGTGTTCAGATAAACTGTCTGTCAGTGTCTCTTCTGTGCCCTTTCTGTTTCTTGCATTTAGGAGGGACTGCTGATGGAGCAGTGTCTGTGCTCACCTACACTGAAGGGGGACAGAGCATTAAATATGCAAACACTGCACCTGAAATGCAGTCCACAGAAACTAAGGTACCTCCTTTACCCCCCAAAAAAAACCCAGCAAGGAGAGAGAGGCAGCGCTACTAGAAGACCTCACCTGAAATGCTCACAAACCTCATTAACTCTGTTTTTAGTTTGTGGTCACATCAAAGAAAGGTGCCATTCTTCTCTTCATTCTTTGATGTGAATAGACAGTAGAAAGAACAAAGGGACAGAGGAAGCACCTGAATTATTTGTTCGCATGTGTGTCTCATCACCTCTCTCCTGAGGCAGAGAAATGCACCCTGGGAGTCTCTCTCTTTCTAGCAAATCTACATTATTCTTTGTCAAGCAGCAAAGAAACAAACATTTTCACATGCACTCTTTCTCATAAACACAATCTGACCCATGCTTATAGATGTGCGGAAGTGTAATTTTCCTTTACTCTTTGCTTTTACTAATCACAAACAGGCTTCAGATGGCTATCAATCCCTCCAATACGTGTGTCATAATATGGAGAAAAGACATTAATGACAGAGCTTCCAAATCCGAGAAGAAATCTTACAGATATTACTGATCACTCATCTGCCTATCTGCTCGTCTGAGGATATGGCAGGCACGTTTCAATACAATCATTATCAAAATAATTTTCAGCCTGCAAAGCGCACCGCTCGTCATGGCCAGGGCCCAAAATTACATTAGACACCTTTCCCAACGCCACTTACTCCGTCGGAGCGCTTGGAATTATTTAGCATATCTTGAAGAATCCTTTAGATTCTGAAAGCAAATTGATGCATCTCTCCCGACAGTAATCTCAGACTAATATATGTGTCAAAACAGGGAGGTGGGCTACTGATAACAGGGTGGGCGATGCTGAGAGGCAGAGAGAGCCAATATTCAGGCTGGGAGAATATGAATGCTGACCCCCATCCAGGCCCTAATCCTTAGTGCCGATCCTGCCTCCCATCTCTCTCTGACACAAGGACACCTGCTCTTTAGAGGGTATATGAACTCAAATTGTGTGAATATTGCCAAAACAGAAAACAGTGGTGAGTCTCATTAATTCTTTGGTTAAATATTGGCTTTGCAGAAATCATGATGGACAGACAGCGACGTGACTCAGAGGGCCCCCAACATCTTCAGCCATCCAAACAAGCAACAAGAAATATCTCAAAGTAGTCATTATAGAGTGATATTCTTATGTAGATATGCAACTCACTGTAGTATACACTAGCTACAAATACCTAACAGCAGTACTAAGAGTTAACAACAAATCTTTTAGAATCCTAAAGGAAGTTGTTTCTTCTCTCTTGACAGCTTTGGAATAAACAGTTAAAGATGTGTTGCTGTGTTTTATCAGTTCAGAGACCCAGTGCCCCCCACGGATGTGTGTTCTAGGTCCACACTGGGTCATGCAGAAGACTGAAAACAGCACTCGTTGAGGGGCCTTGGGCTGTGCCCTAGGACCCACTGCTGGGTATCTGAGGGACGGCGACGCCTCTTTCACGCCACATAAATCGGGATGGCGTCCCTCAAGCGTTTGAGGCAAGAACCTGCTCTTAGCATGACCTGCATCCCCACCATCAAGCGACGAGAGACCGGCGACTAAACGTTTCAGCTGAGTGATCATCATGGCTGGTGCTGAGCATCTGCACATCTCTGTGGAGTTTCTGCACTGAGGCAGTTGGCAGGCACTTGGGTGGCGGGGCTGACAGATTAGCAGAACAGTGGGTTTCTCCTGAAGGCGTGCCATGGCTGTTCCCCCCCGAGGGCTTCCTTGGCAGATGTGAGGCTCTCTGTGGGGATTGAGATATGATGCAGGGATATGACAGCTCTGTTGGGGAGCTCCTCCGTGGCTGCAGGCTCTCAGCGTTCACTGTGCGGTTCTGTTGTGGTTCTCTCTTCACCTCACAAAACCCTTACTGCCACAGGCAGATTATCATAAAAAAGCATGTGTCAGCTCACAAGAACAGAAAAGTTATTTTTAATGTCATCTTTTTTGCAGTCAAATTGTTTCCAGAATTTTCACATAAGGAAGCGATTCCTTTTGGCACATTGATGAAAATATAATGTGATAATGTTATGTTAATGAGAAATACAAAATAATCTAAAATGATATATACATTGATATGCTGTATGTATGTGTTACATTATACTTCAGTATTGACAGACTTTCATTTTCCTAAGTCTACTTTTATATTTATGATTGTATACACTTTTGTAGCACATATATAAATGGCATTACACATACAGTATGTCCTAGCAGAGGCAGCTCATGAACTCTAAACAGAGTAGGCAGAGGAAGTACCTTAAGGTAATGATGGTCCTAGAACAGATTCTATTTTTCATGAATTCACAAGTTTATCAGTGCCATCTGAGCTCACCCATTAGCAGTTGATTCATGTTAAGTTTTGTGTTTAATGTGTTACCATTATAATACCGTTGTACACTTTACATTAAATCATATTAATTATAACAGAGACCAGAGGATGATTTTAACTGAACAGCAGTTGTTTTCTTTCATTCTAACTACTACGATTTTAGCTTCAGTGAGGTTCATAGAAGTGACACTGCTACATTTGATGCAATCAAGTGAAAATGAATCAGCTGCTGTTGGATGATTATTATTTAAAATGACATGCTGATTAATCATGCAAAGCACTTGTAAACAGGTCAAGATAATTTTCTAATAGAGGTGAACTTGCTGCCTCTCATATTTTTAGCTCAACAGTGATCACTGTGCTCTACAGTAAGTTCATAACTAACTCTTTTTGCATATTTATCTTTTTGTTCATGTACTTCATTTTGGCAGAGTTAGGGACTGGTGTCAGAAATTATTTTGTCATGAGGTCTACAGACCTTCATCAAGTTATCCAATAACCACCATGCAGTTCCATGTGATTCACTGGCCCAGGAAATCTACCTGAGGCAAGAAATCCAGGGAATCTGCTCTCATTCAGTGTCTCCAAAGTTTTACTATTGTATAAACTGATACAACAATCTCTGTGGATCTGTACTTAGATTTTGTGTCCTTTCATCAGTGTACATGCAACTATGCAGGCTATAAAACATCTTAAACTGCATCTTAAACCAATCTGTATGGGTTTCTCATTGCAATCTGCACTAATACCCCAATACACTGCTGTGTTTGGCTCAGCGGACCAAAGCACACGCTTCAGTATACATTACACATTACAAGTTTCCACTCATCAGGTTTCCCATTATCCCAGCATCCTGTGCAGTTTTGTCCCCATCATGCACCTGGATGCCATGCAGCTGGATGTTCTCAGTGGTGATATTCCAGTGTGCAAGAGCATGGCTCAGATGAGAAGCTTTTAAAATGGAAAGCAGGTATACCACAACTTCCTTTACTCACTTGATTTTCTTCATGAAACCAGAAGTTGTATTGTTTTACATGCTTTCCAATTTTTTACCATAGTTAGGGGAATTGATACACAAGTTTGGCTGACAGCCAGAGATGAGCAGTAGAACTGCAGCAAGGTCGCATGTCATTGAGTTGTCAGTGACTTTCTATTCAAAAGTATCTCCATTTACAAGAGGGAATTCTTGATTCTTGATTGGCTCTCAAATGGTTACATATTCACCCTGCCTCCCTAACCTATGCATTCTGGCAGAAAGATTCTTTATTAAGGTGGACACCAGTGATTGCAACTTACCATGGACATGTATATAATGACAATCAAGAAGCTGCAGGAAGGACAATGCAGGCCCCTTCACAAATCAGACCCACAATATGAATAAATCACACCTGATTTACTTCTGAGGCCCAGGTCTTCATCACACTTTTCCTCTCGGTGGGGTTGCGAAGTCTTTATTCTGCAGGTGGGGACTGACTGGCTCAATGGAGCATGACGGGCTAATTATGAGAGCGCTGACGAGGACAAGGGGAAGCGGCCTTTGTTCCTGCCATCTCACATCAGCGCCTACGAGCTGCTGTCTGCGCCCATTTAGCGTCTGAGCGGACACCTTCTGACACTGAAATTAAAACGATCCATGAGAGGTGGAGAGATATATTTTTGGCAGGATAACTCCTTTGAGTCCTCCCTATCTAATTGGCCCTGTGGAATTCATTCTAATAGTAATCTCCTGTAGAAGAGGAGTCTTCTCTCAGGAATTCATGGCCTGAATGATTTAGAGCATTCACTCTGATGTAAAACCCAACCCGTGACACTCACAGACTTGTAGCACACAACACCACTCCATGGACAATTACCCAACACCACACCATTGTTTAACACCACACTGTGAACGCCTGCCCAACACACTTGTTCCTCACACTAAGGGAGCAATGGAGCTCATCCTGACCCTATGAGTGGATGTCTCTGTCTGTAACAGACCCATTTAACCACTGAAGCTCATTACGGTCCTTACTCTATGAGTGGTCATCTCTGTCTGTAACAGACCCATTTAACAAAGTTCATTATGGTCCTTACTTTAGTTGTCTCTGTCTGCAACTGTAGTGTGCTCTGTTATTAGCAGTTCAAGAGTGGTGATATTGTCTAAGTGATGATGTGTTTCTCCGGGTGGTTCAAGAAGTTTGTGAGAGTGCTGCCACTGGTGTGTATTGTATTGCTGAGATGGCTGCTGCCAAAACATGTCCAATTTACTTTTCCTAATTAAATAGCAAAAAGTTATTGAAAACAAAAGTGAATTAACTTATTACTTTGGTTGTTGATGCTGTATCTTCTATGTTTGTTACATATTGGATAAAGCAACATGCCCATAGAAAAACAAATGTAATACAGGGTGTAAATTTTGTTTATTTATGGCTGACAGCAGGTGAGGAAAAATGAGTTAAAATTCCAGAAGGTTTCAACAACATTGTGATACCGGCATGTGCTTGTAGAATGATTGCACAAAACATGATTTTTTTTTTATTCTCAGTTGCTGACTGAATTGGGACCAGAGCACAAAGGAATAGACTCATTTAATCTGCTCTTCTTTCACACCAGGGTACACACCTCCAAAACTCCAGAGGCATGAACACTGTAGACAATGTGTGTAAGCTGGGAGCAGAAATGATTACGTTTATTGTGTGGAGCGCAAATACTCTTGAAAGTGACACTCGCGCATTGAGCGGCAGCCCCACAGCCTGATCTCCTCAGGCTCTCTCCGATGAATTGTAATGACGAAATGATCTGTGAATAATTTGAAAACTAATTTGACTGCTGCAGCTCGGGGGAATATCTGCTGAATGAAGAATTGCCCAAAATGTTTATCTCATCATGGTAATAAGAAACAGTGCTTCTATATCCGTGAAGAATGGGCTGGAAAGCAGGGAGGTGAACACCACTCACAGCGGTGGCAATTGTCCAGCTCCTTTATGTCTTCCTCTTGCTTTTGAGATGCACAGAAGAAAACATGAATATTATGACCTGAAGGCTGCTTGCAGTACATCGCTTTGGCTGGGGCTGACTATTAAGCCAGATCTGCCAGTCCACAGGAGTATATCAGAAAAGGTGCTATTCCTAACTTTGTTTCACCGCAGGTACATTTCTAGGCTTTATGTCAGAGTAATTGTTTTTAGGATTTGTTGTCTGGCTCTGTTGCCAGTTTATACCACCAAAGTTTATATCACCATTCATTGTGTAGGCAACCATCAAGTCAGACCATCAAGTCATTTTTTAAATTGGTGCCTAGTTCATTACACACTGATTACGCTCACACTCTGATGATATTCCTGGGCTGATTACATGCTCCAGGCAGGACACAGAGATGCTTGGTGGTGCAAAGATGGAATACACAACAGCAGAACAGGTCCTCCAACTCTCAGGGGCTTAGAAATACCACTATCAATCTCTTTATTACTAAAAAGACTCCCTGAAGGGCATTTATAGCATAAACATACAATCACATTATCTTACACTTAGACAAAAGCCAAGGAGATGTACTGCTTGGATCAAATAGGAGCGTCTTCTCTTTGAAAAGTGCTCTCTCATTTTCCTCTTAAATATGTAGACTGGCCAGAGTGTTTATCCAGATTACCTTGTTCTTTGTTCCTCATTCATACATGCATGCATACACATCTGCATCCTTAAGTAGTTTTATGATTTCCATAAGAACATCATGCTTACAGCAACCCAAGTCATAGGGTGAAAATATTGCATATGGAACACAGGGTATGGAGAAGGCTCTGCTCTGTGCTCAGTATTCAGCATGTGAAATCTCCCAGCAGAAACAATTTTCCTCAGATATATGGCAGTGGTTTTTTTTTTGCAGTCTCCGGCCAGTCCTCACAGTGACCTGTTCCAGTGTCACTGAGATCTTTGGGATAACAGGGAACAGTTACTCAGAAGAAATAAAAACCATGGAAGGCAAGAAAAATAGACCATTCTCCCCTACTTCATAAGAGACAAAACTAAGTAATATAACAGAAATACTGTGTGTGGTGTACATCACTATGCATATTGTCATAAACTGACTAAATGTATTATATACATTAGCATTGCTGACATCAACAACCAAAATTGTATTTTTTCACTTTGTGACATGCTACATTTATTAATGTATTCAAATTGAGCCACTGGTAACCAAATTGGAACCAATTTGCTCCAGTCATTTTAAGTGTTTTCTGATTGCCGTCCTAAATTAAGGCAGTAATCTGAAAACCCCAGCTTTCATTTGTTGTTTATTGTTATAAATAAGAGGCAGGAAAGACTATGAAAGCAAAGGATAGATTTTGAAAATATCCAAGAAAGCACAATTGATCAAGCTGTGGTTCAATTAATTTATAGGAGAACAGGCCATAAGGAGATCTCAGCTCCATTGCATGGAAGCGGGGATCTTTGGAACTGCACTGATGGTTTTAAACCTATATGACTAATTGAACTGCTAATTAGGCAGCACACCTCCATAACACCTCCAGTCAACTGCCACGTGAACCTTCTGCCTCATCCACACCCTGACAAGGTGATGCAGTGTAGAAATACGGGGAAAATGTATTCCCTTCACGTTTGCTGAAATTGCCACCATAATCAAACCTCCGCTTTGCTGTGAAGTTAACATGCTGCTTCAGTGTTGCCTGTCACTCCGCAGCGACAGAAGTGGCTCCCCTGCAAGTGGCAAGCGGGGCCAATTTTCAGCCTAAAATCGCTCTTAATGTAACACAAACAAGGCTGAAATCCTCAGCTGTCCATCTGTTACATTCCCTCACTGCTAATCGGGTTTTCTTCTGACACAGTGGCTTTGGAAAATATTCAGACCCATTCACTTTTTGCACACTTTGTTGCATTATAGACTTAATATAAAATGGATTAAATGTATTCCTTCAGTTGTCTGTGTACACACAATAACCCGTAATGACAAGGCAAAAACAGTTTTTAGAATTTTTTGCAAATTTGTTAAAAACCTGAAATATCTAATTTTCATGAGTCTTCTGACCCTATGCTATGGCATTCCAAATTGAGCTCAGGTGCATCCTGTTTGCTTTGATTATCCTTGAGATGTCTCTGGAACTTGATTGGAGTCCATTTGTGGCAAATTGAATTGTCTGGACATGATTTAGAAAGGTACACACCTGTGTGAGGTCCCACAATTAGGTCCCACAATTCACAGCTCACGTCAGACCACAAACCAAGCCATGAAGTCCAAGAAACTCTCTGTAGCCCTCCACAATCAAATTGTGTTAAGGCACAGATCTGGGCAAGGGTTTAAAACCATTTCTAACGCTTTTAATGTTCTCAGGAGCACAGTGGGCTCCATCATTGTGGAATGGCAGAAGTCTGGAACCATCAGCACTCTTCCTAGAGCTGGCTGTCCAAACTCAGTATCCAGGCAAGAAGGGCCTTGGTCAGGGAGGTGACCAAGAGCCCAAGGGCCACTCTAACAGTGCTTCAGAAGTCCTCTGCAGAGATGGGAACCAGAGAACCAGAAGGACAACCATCTCAGAAGCATTCTGTCAATCATGCCTTTATGGTAGAGTGGCTAGATGGAAGCCTCTCTTGACTAAAAGGCATATGACAGCCCATCTGGAGTTTGCCAAATGGCACCTAAAGCACTCTGAGGGCACGACGAAAAAGATTTTCTCATCTGATGAGGCAAAAATTGAACTCTTTGGGCTGTACCCCAAGCGCCACCACTGGTGAAAACCAGGTACTGCTCATCAGCTGACAAATACCATCCCTATGGTGACAGCCTATTTTTCTTATCTCCTATTTCTTTTTCTGTGTTGTCACCAGCCACCCTGAAAATGTGAAATAAAACAGGTGAGCACGCGTCCTTCTGGGTTGATTGTGTCCCTGTCCACTCACCAGCCAGTATGGTAGCCATCCCTGTCACTGTGAAACAGTATGTAATGGGCATCTCTGCTGGGACGTCCTGATAGGAGAGCAGCCAGCATAGAGGAGACAGTGGTGCCGTGTCACCTGTCTGTAGGATGAGGAGGCAGCCTGTCATTGATTACACAGACAGAGGAGATGTATCTTCCATTCAGTGATCCCAAAAGCAGTCTGTGTGCTTGCTGTGAGCCCTGGAGCTATTGGCCTTGCATCTCACACCTGTCTACACACTGCACAATAAGCGATATGCAGTATTTTCTTTTTCAGTGACTGTCTATTTGTGTGCCTGTTTAGAAAGGCAGGACACTCATCAGATCCTGTGAATTAGTCTCTTTGTGGAGCCCAGATTTGCTTTTAAAGTGCATGTTAAGAGACTGCAGTCTTTAAGCAAACAAAGAAACACAGAAAAAATATGAGTGCAATGCACACAACATTACTATAATGTGATTACCAATGATCTTCCAGTTTTAGTTATGTAAAAATTTAAATTTTACAATGTTTATTATTGAATTCAGTGGACTAACTACATTGCAGCGAAGGGTGGTTGCTTGTAAATCTAGATTAAAAGGCTAGAGGATGGCATGAAATATTTTGCTTTGAGTCTTGACAAATGCCTAAAAACTGGAAAAATATTACAATGTTTCAAATGGGCTGAGCGTTTTGAAATATGGCTGTAAATTTGTTGTAAATTGCTCAGGATAACAGTGATTTCCAAATGAATAAAAGTAGTCCCGCTTTCTATTCCCACTTCTAATGCACTGAAATCATTCCACCCAGTGTTAGCAATGTGTTATGTGCGTTTTTGCGACTATGTGTGTTTAGAGATGTTAATTTAGTAAAATTCAGTGTTATCTGTGGTAAATTTTATTTAAAATAGGGAGTTTTTAGGTGTTGCACAAGCTGGAGCTCTAGTAAAAACCAAAAACCCAAAACAGGTTTGCATAAATGAAAACCACAGGATGCTGGATGAAAGGTCTCCTGGGATGCCATACCAAATATGAATGGTACATACATGTACACTTGCCTGAAGGAAGCAACCAACCAAGCGCAAGTGAAAATTCCCTTTTGCAGGTTAGTATACCCTCAACCATCTGACATGGTCCATTTTAAGGGGAAGTCATTATGGCAAGTGAGCAAAAATGCAGACTGAGATGTAGTTTAAGTCCTTCACAGCCCCACACGATAAAATTAGAGAGCTATAGAAAGACAGAAAAAAACAGACACGCTGAAATAGAGAGCCTCCCCAAAAGACACACAGACAAACTGTGTATATGTGTTTATATGTTTGGATGTGTGTGTGCCTGATAGGGTCAGTTTGTAAAATTTCTCTCTTCCTTACCTTTGAAAACAAGTGGTGCTAAAATACTCATTGATAACTGAACGAGGCTGTAAGCACAAAGCATATCTCCAAAACTTCCAGCTCTGTATCACAGTACATCCTCTCTGACAACAGTCCTCCACACTAATGATGCAATACACACACACACACACACACACACACACAGAGCACACAGAGAGCGAGAGAGAGAGAGAGAGAGAGAAAGCGCGAGCGAGCTAAGCACAGAACCTCATGTCCCAAAAAATCTATACATTCAGGTAGGACTAAGGAGCCAGTCCAGATGTGAGCATCCACCTTCCCCAGGAAAAGTGCTCTTTCTGCTTTTATGGATATTTCATTAGTCACTCCTTGGAGAGGATGTGGGTAGAGCTGGATGAAAACAGGCACAAATCTGAATGATCATCTTTAAATAACTCAGAATTTGAACATTCGTTGTCATTGTAACACAGGTATAAACCCCCAACAAGTTCATCATCCTCAAACCCACAGCACATCAGCATACTGGCTAATGACCATTCTATTCTGTTACTATTTGACAGATCATCATGATTTTTTACCTTTAGGGGTGTTCAGTTTGTTCACAGTAACAGTGAAAAACTGCCTAAGCCATTTTACCATTTATTATCTTTTAAAATGAAGTGTAATGTAATTTGTCATATAAACCAGCAATGCACAAGCCGAGACTGGTCCCACTACCCTCCACTGCTCTAACAATCAAGTGAATAATGAATTATTAGAGCTGAATAAATCTAAAAAACATTAAACCTTTCCACATGCTTCTTGTGCATCGAAGAGCCGAGAATTGCTTCAAAACTGAATAATTTGTTGATTAAATTAGGCTGAAAAATATGTCTGTTTTTGATATAGCCCTTCAGATTTATCTGAAATTGATCTTACCATCTAAAAAGGGGATGGGTTTTTTCTCCAGATATGGTGCTGTTTGAGTCCTCCTTTAAAATACCTGTCATAGAAGTCTGTTCCCCATATCAGCAGGTCAAAGAGAATTCCATTATCACCACTCTTCATCTCTGAGCTCCTCTCCCTGACAGGCATGAATAATCAAAACAGATACACATCACTGTAAAGTCAGAGCAGAGGGAGAGAGACAGCCCCAAATTCCATCCATTTTCCGTGCACCAAATTGTCAAGTATTTATGAAAGATTCATAAATGCACAATGCCCCTCTCACGTTGATGGTATGCATGCTTTGTGAAGTGATTTGCATGAAGTTTTTCATTCCCTCATTCTCCAATTAATACTTTATTCTATATACATATACAGTATATAAAGTCTCTTCAAAAGTCATATGACATGAACATCAGAAATGATTTTAGGGATTAGAAAATGGTTTTAGGGATAGCAAGAAAGCAAAACAATGAATTTTGTCCCACCTTAGTTGAAATGATGATTATAAAACATTTATAACACCTTTGTGAGCTCTACGTGCTTGTCAAAAACACTTCACTGTAGGCCTACTTCAAATAAAGCATTATTGAAGAAAAACATTATTAAAGCAAATGTCATACACAACAGTACGTAAACACACAGTATTATTTCAAATATGTGGATGCAAATTTGGACACTGAATTTGATGACAAAGAAGAAATTGCACCTATAGAAATAAAAAGACAAACTGTTTCAAGGACACAGAGGTAATAGGCCTCCAATACAAGAAGAAAAGTAAAGTCATTGTTCTTATGTGCTGAAGTCCCCCGAAGTTCTCCCACTGAGAGTTTTCTTTGCATTTGTATGATTACTAGCACAACAGTGCTTCTGAATCTAGGCCATTGGAAAATACATTTTCATGAGTTTAATTTATGTAAATTCCTAATTAAAGAATGGCGGAGATGACATTTCAGTCTTTTGTTCTCTGACATCAAAACAGCTGATATTTTGCAAGTTTGGTGTTTTGTTCCCATTTCAATCTGCAGAGGTGCAGGCACCACAGAGACAGGGAAGTGTTATTGAAGTGTTAGACTGGCAGTAGTGTTCTTTTAACCTGGCACCACACTGCTCTTTCCAGCGTGGCCTTTGAAACAAACCTAGCTATGACTATGCCCGCATTTATTTTCACATGGGTCTCGCATCCCTTGCCTCTCACAGTCCTAAGACTTGCCCACTCCATTGTCTATGTGTGTGTGTGTGTGGGTGTGTGTGCGGGGGGGGGAGGGGGCGGGGGGAAGGTGTATGTGTGTGCATGTCAGTGAGCGCACATCCTCTGAAATACAGGTGTCCCAGCGAGGGTGTGACCCTGCATTGACAGCCAGGTTTGGCTCTGCATGATAATGCGGATACTGATAGGGAATGGATGACATGGCATTCTGGAGCCACTGAAGCCTTCATCACTGCAACACTGCGTGGAGACTGACAATTCAGCCTTTGTGTTCTGTCACCCTCAGCCGCTTAGAAATGTGTAACACCTGTATATTTGCTGGTCACCACCAAACCGTCTTTAGATGTCATTTTGTTGAAGAATACAATAGATATTGGTTTGTGTAGAAATTCATACATCATACAACAGAGTTGGCAATATTACACATGCAAATTTGCTAGTCTTTGATGCTACCTTCTAAGAATGGACCATTTATTGACCTAAATTAAAAGCAGCTTATTTTACAGTTTTCAGTACTGGGCCATTTCAAAACACATCATATGCGACTGGGGTATGAGACTATAAATGAAGAGATTAATAATCTGACTGATTCCAAACACACTGAGCTAACACGAGCAGATGAAATAAATGCGATGAACGATTCGCTGTCACCGTATTCACTGTCCCAGGGTGCCAGTGAGAGCATTAGCAGTGCTCACTCTTCTTCCATGAGTCTTTGTAAGAGTGCATTATAAGACATTTATGATTGTCGTGCCAAACCTACACCCATGACTTCACAGCAGGGAGGGAACCCCGTGGTAACCCCATCCCGAGGTGATTAAGAGGTTCATCATTATGATGTGGGGTGTAATTTACAGGGTTTGGATGTTAATGTGCAGCGGGCCCTGCTCTGTGCTCTCTGTGTGGGAAAAACACATAACCAGATTCCCTTCATCGGCAGAAAGATCATCACTCAGTAGCACAGCCAGACAGAGGCCATCCCTCCCTGCAACACCCACAATCGCTTGCCTGATCATCTTTTCTGTGTATTTTATTTTACTTTACTTCTCTGTCTTTTACTTACAGTGAAGATAACATTGAAATTTCCCCCTGATGGAGAGGGACACAGTACTGTCTGTTAGCACAGCTTACCTTCACACACACTATCCAAGTACATATGGCTATTTGCTGACTCAATTCAGGCTAACTACATTACATTATATTACATTACATTCATTTGGCAGATGCTCTTATCCAGAGTGATGTCCAGCACAAAAGAAGTGTATCCATTCAGGTTGAATGAGCAACAGTGTCAGACCAAGCTAACAACACTCCCAGATCAGTGAGTGTGGGCATGACACTGTTCAAGTGTGAGCATAATACTATTGAATTACTATATTGCTCATGGATAAGCCAGTGGCACCCTGCTTTTAACCCCCCGGTTATGAGAGCAGCCCATAGCACACGATGCAGGTATGTGTGATATTTCTCCTTTTGTCACCAAAATGGGTGTCAGTTGGGGAGGGGAGTTTGAGAGCCTCCTCTCTTTCTGGCAGAGCGATCTCCTGATGAAAAGTGCTCTGCAAATGATTAATCTGAACCAAGACACAAAGGACTGCATTTTCAGCATCTTTAGACAGAGGACAGACAGACAGACAGACAAAGAGGACGCGCTTCACCTTCCACAGATGGACTGCGAGTGAATGCATAAATGTGACACCTGGTGGAGATTTACAGGAAGATAGCATCCTTAAATCAGCAGGTGAGACACCAGGAGTGCTCTGCTTTAATCTGCGGTAAGTGCCCTGCAGGGTGATGCCTTTCCGCTCGCTCAATAAAAGGCTGATTCTTAGGCGGGGTGTATCTCAAATCAAGGGAACGTCCTGTCAGGCTGTCATCCTCAGCCGCTGAGCATTATGGGGCCACTTCATAAAACAGGTCAATGTGTCCATCGCTTGGATTTGCGCTTGATGTGTATTGATTAGGCGTGAGAGAGAGAGGGGCGTTGTGAAATACACCATGTGCTTTACACGACTCACTGATCTGTGCCACTCAAAACATTTTGAAGAGCAAAGTATTTTGATTGGTGTATTTTAAAGTAGTCAGTGGTAGACAGTGCATCTTAGCTCCACCCATTGCGGGGTTTATGAAGCCTCACTATCCAGGGACTAATACTGAGGTGTTGTCATCATTGTGTCTGGCAGCACAGATGAGAGCCAAGGTGTTACCTGAGATGAAACACCTGGGTGAAGTGTTTCTCAATGATCAGGGAGCTGCACCTTTGACCAGTAGGCTCCGGGTTTGAATCCAGTCCCTTGGGTAGGGCACTGCTGCTGTGCCCTTGAGCAAGGTGCTTGAACTGCTTCAGTATGCATTCAGGATGCGTAAATGGAAAACAGTGTAAGTTTCCCTGGATAGGACTGTCTGCATGGCAATGAAATGTTAATAACAAATAATTAGCAATATTAACAAATATTAAATAATAAAATAACAAATATCTCTATGATAAATAAACTTTCTTCTCCATTAAAGACAGAGCATGTGTTGGAACCCACTGCTGCAAGCAGAAAATCTGCTCCACAGTCCAGGAGGTTAATTGAGTCACATATGCATCCTGTCTCTCTCTCTCTCTCACACACTGTCTTATCTCTCTATCTCTCACTGTCATGTATGCAGTTCTGTTTCTCCATTTCTCCTTCTCTCCCCTCTCCTTCCATCTCTCTCTCTCTCTCTCTCTCTCTCTCTCTCTCTCTCTCTCTCTCACACACACACACACACATTTTTTTTGTTTTATTAGTCAAACAGGTGCAGGTGCGGGTCACTGTAATTTTTTGCAGATAAAGCCTTTGGCATGTTGTTATGCTTCGAGAGAAACCCAAAGCGATGCAGGCTCTGTGGTCATGTGATGCTTAATCTGAGGATGAGTAATATGTTGAATCTGAGAAATATGCAGATGGGCTCAATTGCCCCTTGGAAAAAGTATCGGTACTCTGAGGCTTACTTGAATCTCTATCTGAAAATATCTTGCATTAAATCAATCCATGAAACATTTAGACAAACTGCTGCAGCATTTTAAAGGAACAGGCCTTTATAGTGCTGGATGTTTTCACATTGATAACTAATAATTTAATGTAACAATAGTAATTATTCATTATTAACACATTAATAGACACTTATACATACCGATGAGTAAATACTATTGGTTGTAGGTAATTTGTACTAAAGGATAATCAAAATTAAATTGCGCTATTTTACACGAAGATTTAATTAAAGCATTCACAGTGAACATATGAAAATTATGTTACATTAAACTAAGCACAAAAACTGTTTCCTTGATGACATTTGTTAAAAATATGATGAAATGAACACATGGTTTATGGTTAGTATTTTATAGATATATTGTTATTCATGATTATATGAAACCCCACATATCAAAGAAATTATTATAAAACAACATGAAAGTGCCTTAAGTTCATGGTGTGGGTCCATCACTGACTAACAGAATGCATTGCTCGCCGACGCTTGTCCTCACTAATGCTGTCCCTCATTGTGATAATAGACACATTCGGCTTTGGTCAAATAATTTAATGCAGTCACATAGCTGAAACAGACAGACTGGACGTCAGTCAAAGAAATATCCACTGCATTAAACATAAAAAATGTAGATATTTATTTTCTTTCTTTTATTCACCCAGCAATGAGCTTGAGAGGAATATTCAGTGATGGTACTTTATGTAAATGTGTGTGTGTGTGTGTGTGTGTGTGTGTGTGTGTGTGTGCGTGCGTGTGTGTGTGTGTGCGCGTGTGCGTATTGCATCATTAGTGTGGAGACCTGTTGTCAGATACCACTTTTCCACCAAGGCAGTTCGAAGGCCGGTTCGGAGCCGGTGCCTAATCTCGAACCAGTTCTTCGCGTTTCGACAGCCAAAGAACCGACTCTCGACCAGGAAAACTGGCCAAGAACCGCTTATGATAGGGGCTGGGGGCAGGATTATTGTGACCAACAAGACCAACTAAAACTTTGTGACTGCCATTTAAAAAACAAAACAGCTAGTGTAGCATCTAGTCTGTTTCATTTAATAACTTTTATTTTTCAAATGTTTCTCCTTGTTGCCAGCCAGTTATGTATGTCTTAGCTGTTTAGTGAGCTACTAATTTCTCACATCAATGTTACATCTGTAACATTAATGTTACATTCGATGTTTGTAACATTGATGTGAGAAATTAGTAGCTATGCTTGCTTGGGTAATGTTAGCTGACCAACAGCTAGCTAGCCAGCTACCATAACCTTGGTAACAGTAGCTTTGTTTTTTAAAGCACTGTTCTCTTGTTTTTGTTGTTGTTTATAGAGTTGTTTGCCATTGATGACGTTGATGCAGACACGTGTTTGGATGCCAATGCAGGCTCGCAAAGCCAGGAACAACACTTGTAAAGAGACGATGTAATCCGCCATTGTTGTTGTGCTTGGCGCTAGCAGGAAAGCGGAGATGTATACAGATGTATACAGTGACATAATGACGTGGCCCTATGGTGGCTCTCTAGCACGTGGAAAAGCAAACTGGTTATTAGAAGGTCCGCAAGTTGAACCAACTCCAAACTGGCACTAGCACCAGCCCAGAACTAGCACCTAGTTCACGTTAGTGGAAAGGGGGTAAGAGAGGATGTGCTGTCATACAGAGCTGGAGGTTCTGGAGATATGCTTTGTGCTTACAGCCTCGACGACTATCAGTTCTCAAGGAGTATTTTCACATCACTTGTCTCCAGAGGTGAGGAAGAGAGATATTTTACAAAATGACCCTATCGGGTACACACACATGCACACACGCTCACACACCACACACTTGCAGACATGCACATACATACATGCAGACATGCAGGCACTCATACAAGTATGATACGCACACATGCACAGACAGGCATGTATGCACAGCAATGGGTTACACATTGCTCTAGTGTACACATATTTTACTCCTAATTAGTTAATGAAACAAGATTTCATGAAGATTTCATCTTCATGTTTCTGCCTTATTAGCGGGTAAAGGAAAATCTTTTTCCGGGAATTTGTTTAAGATGTTTTTAAAACAAGACAACTTCTCCCTTTTTGTTTATTCCCTGGAACATAAGATAAAAAGACCAAGGGCTACACAGCAGCACACAAAAAAAACAGCCAAAGCACAGAAACACAGCCACATTTCATCAGTGCTTACACACTGTCCCGGGTTCCCAGACTTAATGAAAAATATATCATGAATAAAGTGAAAAACTTTGGTTTAATTTTAATACTCAGGGTAATGGATAAAGAGCCATGGATGTTATATTGAATGTTCCCTTTACACAAAAAAAAAACAAAAAAAAAAGACTTATGTCTTTGGCGAGTTTAAAGACATAGAATAAAATGATAAGCAGTGTATTCATGTGTACTTGGTGCTCTTATAATTGCAATGTTTATGTATCTAACATATTTGAATTCCCTTGGAAATTAATTCAATTATTATAATATAATATAATGTGATGCATTGTAATGTAGATTAAGTTTGTTGCTGAGAGAAATAGGATCGTGTTGGAATGCGTCTGTCTTTTCCTTATCGTTTCACACGTGCTCACACTCACACAGTGTGGCCTCCGTTGTGCATGCAAAGATTTCTAGTGAGGAGAAGCAGAAGGGCATGCTAGTCCCCTTAACACCTGCTGCTACTTGCATTTGATGCTTATGTTATGTGTAGTATTACAACGTATTATAATTTGTGTTGTAGGGGCTGTTGTATTGTAGTATGCTTGGCTTTTGTCAGTGTGCACAAGTTAACTTATGGTAGGACTTGAATAGTGTTGTGCTCACACTGGTCTAGGAGTGGTGTGAGCCTGGTTGCTCACTGTTACTCGTTTAAATTTAATGGATACACTTATATTCTATTGTGATAGAAGAGCGTCTGCTAAATGCATGCAATGTAATGTAATGTAATATAATGCAGTCTGAAGCTTTCAGACTTCCTTGTGATTGGGGGAACAACTCAAACCATGAAGTGAAAAACACAGAAGTGAGGCTATGGCAGGGACACTGATTACCTTCATGGAAAGCATTCACTTTTTCAGTGGCTTTGTTGAAAGGGAAGCTGGTGGATGTGATGAATGTTGGCTGAAGGTCAGTGGATTCAGATAAGCATCTCTCTTCCACTCAGGAACACTGGTAGTGCGCGCTTTGTTAGATAGAGCGGGTGTATGTACCATCAGCGCAGATGCAAGCTTGTTAAAAGGCACTGACAAATCAGCTCTGTAAATAAACAGTGGCTGGCAACAGGCAAAATAATCAATGACAGTGATTAACAAAACAAGAGCTCAAACAGCTCAACAGAGACATCAACCTGTTATTGGATGTGCTCTGCACTGCATAAAATAACATGAACTCTCCATTCCCGACCAAATAGAGAAGCCTCCCCTAAATGGATACTTGTGCCAGTGAAGCTATTGAGTACTGTAATTTTATTCATACATCTTGCAGAAAATGACAGTAAACCTTTTGCTGGTTGGGCTCAAGGGGCCATTAGCAGCCATTCTGGTCTCGTTATCGGAGCGTAACAAATGATCACCTGAAAACGTCCCTCCATCACCCCTTGGCCAATCATTCCTCCAGGAGTCCTAAAAATTGGTCATTTTTTCTAAAACAGATTTTAGGGCAAATGATGAATAAATGGTAGACACCTAGAAATCTCAATGTACACACATCTCTGTGTGCAAGCCTTTCACGCCACATTTCCCTTTCTGTGGAGAAAAAGTGTGTGAATGTGAGAGAAAGAAAGAGGGAGGAGGGAGGAAGGAGAGAGAAAATGGACAGAGAGAGAGAGAAGCTGAGGAAGAGCCATGCCATTAAAACTAATGCAATTTATTTCTATTAGTTTGCTATTATTTTTCCTTTCTTTACCTCACAAATGAAATTGAACATATTACAGAAGAAATGTTTTGGCAGCTGCTCTTTACAGCGTTGAGTCAATTGGTTGTGTCAACATTAGGTCAACTAGGAGCAGGTGTGCATAACAGTAATCAGAATCACAACAACATTAGAATCAATTTTCACATGTGCAGGAGAGAAATGTTTCACATCAATTTGAAAAAAATCACACAAAAAACAACATAAATTGTAACTGTAAAACAAGTGAAATAAATGTTGATAATCAGCTCACAAAAAAACTGAAGCACTTTTCTGTTTACTGAAGTAACTGCCAGTTTGCTAATAATGTGAACAGGTGGCCAAATGTTTCAAGGTATGTCACAACCGATTTCCATTACTTCACGAGTAAGGAGCTTTGTATGAATGTATGTTATTAGCTCATTACCAATAAGTCAACTGAGGCAATCATTCCAGTCTATTGCTTGTACATAAGTAGATTTCTGTAGAGAAATGGATGGACACCCATCAACTCAGACTCATTCATGTCCCCAAGCTCCCACCTTTGTTTCACAGTGCCCGTTGGAGACGCAGCTACAGTCCAGATCTTGCCGCTGTCACCAACAAGTTTGCTGGAGTGTGCAAAAAGTGTTTGTCAAATCCTATCAGAGTCAGCATCGACCAATCGGCATTAAAGTTAATGTTGCAGTAACACCGACAACAGAGCCTTTTAGAAGGCACTTCAACTACAAGAAAGCTGATTGGAATGGCTTCACACAAGAACTAGATCAGAAAGTTAGGAGGATTGTCCCAACCTCAAAGAACTATGATACATTTGCTGAACTAGTAAAGAAGACCACTCAAAGACATATGCCACAAGGCTGTAGAGTTGAATACATCCCTAAACGTTCTAAAGAACTCTATGACGACGATGTAGACATGTACCAGACAGATCCTTTCTCAGATGAAACAACTGCCAAAGGTGAGGAAGTGAGGGAAAGCATTTCTCAGAATGCAAGAAAACCTGGCATTCCTTGGTTGAGTCAATGAACATGACACACAATAGCAAAAAAGCATGGTCAACCATCAGAAAGCTTCGTGATGACCCAAAAGCAGCCCCTCAGCACCCAAAGGTTTCTGCCAACTAAGCTGCCCACCAATTGCTTGTCAATGGTAGAAATGGAAAGAATAAGAACAAGATCAAGCTCGACCGCAAAAAGTACAGCGATGACCCTGGTTTCACAAGACCCTTCACCATGGAAGAGCTGAACACGGGCATCTCCTCACTTAAACCTGGCAAAGCCATTGGCTTGGATAACATCGCAACTGAGCAGATCATGCACTTCAGTCCTGCGGCTAAGTACTGGGTTCTGAAACCGTACAATTACTGCTTGAGATCCCATGAGCTGCCTAAGATCTGGAAGAAAACTCATGTTCTCACTCTGCCAAAGCCGGGGAAAGATCCATCAATACCCAAGAATACTCAGCCCATCTCGCTACTGAGTCACACCTACAAGCTTCTTGAGCACCTCATTCTTAACAGAATTGCTCTTGCCATCGATGAACACCTCATCCCCAAATAAGCAGGTTTCTGCCCAGGCAAGTCAGTGACTAGCCAAATACTCAATCTCACACAGTACATTGAAAATGGTTATGAGGAAGGGAAGGTAACCAGAGTCGTGTTTGTCGACTTGTCAGCTGCCTATGATACTGTCAACCACAGATGTCTCTATAAAATCTTGGAGATCACTGAGGACATCAAGCTGATGGAACTCATTGAAAGTATGCAGGCTAACAGGCACTTCTTAGTTGAATTGGGTGGGAAGAAGAGTAGATGGAGAACACCCAAGAATGGTCTTCCACAGGGGAGTGTGCTTGCACCACTCCTCTTCAACATCTACACTAATGACCAACCACATAGTGACAGAACCAGATGGTTCATTTATGCAGACGACCTCGGTGTAGGAGCTCAAGACACCAATTTCAGAGTTTTAGGAGAAAGACTCTCCGGTGCTCTCAATGAGCTGACACCATACTATGAAGAAAACCACCTTTGTGCTAATCCATCCAAGACACAGGTGTATGCTTTCCACCTCAGAAATTGTGAAGCCAAGCACAAGCTTGAAGTTACACGGTCAGGAATAACCCTCGAGAACTGTGAGCAACCAGTTTGCCTTGTTGTCACCTTAGACAGATCTCTCCTTCAAAGTGAAAGCAAAGTGAGCTCCAGAAACAACATCATTAGTCAACTGACTGGTATAACTTGGGGCGCAAACCCAGGAACTCTGAGATCTTCTGCTCTAGCTCTTTGCTACTCAGCTGCTGAATATGCCAGCCCTGTATGGGAAAGATCTCCCCATGCCAAGAAACCTGATCCTGCTCTTAATGCTACATGCTGCTTGACCACTGGATGCCTAAGACCAACTCCAACTGACAGTCTTTACATCCTAACGGGCATCACCCCTCCTGAGATCAGACGCAGAGTATCTAGCATGAAAGAGCACCAGTGCCAAGTAGGAGATGAATGGCACCCTCTGTTTGGCCATGTGCCAGCACAGAGTCACCTACAATCAAGAGAGAGGCCAATTGCAACACTATATATAT